>NW_026000026.1:20267257-20539382 GCF_001458135.2 Marmota marmota marmota | reverse complement strand
CCAAGCCGGGCAAGGAGCTGCGGAAGCGCTCGGTGGACCCCGAGGCCTGCAGCCTCTAGCCCGCCCGCGGTACAGAGTGCATGAGGGCCGCCGGGCGCTGGGGACAGGACTGCCTGCGGCCGCCTCCCGGCCCGCGGCGCCGCCGGCCTCTGCCCAGCACCCCGCTCAGCATGTGACCCCGCCCGCCCCCCAGACCCCGCTCCCCGGCTCGGAGAAGGTGGTCCAGGGCTCCAAGGGGACACGCTCTGGGCGCTGGGATGGGGACCATGCCAGGCCTGGGCTTCCCCTCTCTGTCACCAGCTTCAGTGGAGTCCCGTGTTTTGCTTTGCTTGCTTGTCCCCACCCTGTCCTGAGCCGGGCCTCCCAGCCTTATCGCCCTCCCTCCTGTGGTCCCCGCTTGGCCCTGGGGTGTGGACAGTGACCCCTCCCGACTCTGGCCTCGAATCCTCTGAGCAGAGCTTGAGCCTCTTCCCTGGTGAAGAACTGGGGTGGGAGCCCCCAGGAGAGCCTTTCTGGGGTGGGGTGGCCCGCAGCAGGGCCACTCACAGGACCCTGGGAGACCCGTGGGGTACCCTCCGTGAGGCCCTTCCTGGTCAGCTTCTTTATTCCTGAAGACGCCCCGGCTGCCCTTCCAGGGCGGTGGGATCCAGGGACCTGCCTGATCACATAGCCCCTGGGAGGTCCCCGCTGCCCCAGGGCCCCACAGCAGAGTTTGCACCAGCAGGACCCTGTCCAGGGTCTTCGAGGCTCTTAGGAGCCCCCCTCTGCCAGCCCCCAATGTCCCAGCCCCCTCTTGGATCCTGCCAAGTCTACCCAGGGACCTGGGACTGTTGAGAGCCAAGGGCCCCCCTCCACCAATTCCCTCACCATTCCAGATCAGGGGGACACCCACCCTGGTGAGTTGTAAATATTTCTATTGGGCCCACCACCCCACCCCCACCCCGGGAACTGGCTCAAACCTCTGGCCGCCCCTCAGCTATGGTCGGGGTGTGGAAGAGGCCCAGGGCTTGCCTAGGGGTGAGTGGGTCGCTCTGTACACATGATCCAGTCTGTGACTACCAGCCACCTGAATAAAGCTGTTTAAAACAAATCCAGGCAGCAGCGTCTTCCTGGGAGATTGTCAGATGGAGCAGGGAGGTGACAGACAGCCAGTCCCCACCCAAGCAGCATCTGGCTCTGCTCTGTCCCCATGCAAGCAGGGCCTGGCTTCTTCACAGAGCATAGGAGCTGGCGGGGGCTGGAGGAGAGTTCCAAGGGGAACCCACACTTGTCCAGCTCCAATCCAATTACCCGACACTCGGATTATTATTTGATTCTGAGATACGCATCCAGGAGAGAGCACACAGCATGTTTACACTGTTTTGTGAATAATTATAAAGAAAACACACACGTAGCCACCACTTGTCAAACATATCCCACCAGCCCCTTGTTTCTTCCCAATCATTTCCCCTCCTTCTCAGAGGCAAACACAATACTGACTTTTTTTGTTTTGTTTTTTGGTCCTGAGGGTTGAACCCAGGGGCACTTAACTCTGAGCCACATCCCCAGCCCCTTCTAGTTTGTATTCTGAGTCAGGGCCTCACTAAGTTGCTTAGGGCCCCTCTAAGTTCTGAGGCTGGCTTTGAACTTAGCTCCTGAATCAGCCTACACTATTGACTTAATCACCATCCCAGTATTCTTTTTATAGGTTTAATACCTATGTGTATGTCACTTTAAACAAAATATTTTCTGATTTGTTCATTTTGCCAACTTACTTGTCTGCCCTGCGGTTGACAGGAGTGTGGAGTGTGTGCGCTGGTTGGCCCATTACCACACACACTCTGGCCCATGAGTCCTGTGTCTTGGTGCAAGCCCTGTGCGTCACCACAGCAACCTCCATTGCACCCTGAGTTTTCAGATGAGGACACCGAGGTTCAGAATGGACGGGGGGATGGATGGAGACGCAAGCACACGGCTGGGGACAGGCAGGGCACTGGGCCTGTTGCAGAACACAGATGTCCCAGGGCTGTCTGGCTACTCCTCAGGCCAGTAGCTAGCCTTTATCCAACAAATAGGGTCCCTTCCAGAAATGTCCAAGAGCAAAGCTGGCCCTGGCAGGCCCCGGTTCCTCTGAGAGGGCCTGGGGGGACCTGGCTTGTCTGGAGTGACAACAGCTGTCACCCAGCCCCAGACCGACTCTGCTCCAGGTGAAGGGCTTTCTACCGGAAATGCCAAGATTACCAGGATCCCATCAGAGCTGCCCGTGTCCCCTCTCCAGCCCCTTTCTCCCCTGGAAGGATTTTTTTGCTCCCCTGGGAAGGTGGACCCGGCAGGGTAAAGGGCTGGGTTAGAACCCCGCCCCTGCCCCCCTTGCCGCAGGGCCTCAAGCAGCGCTCCTAACCCCTCTGGGCCTCAGTTCCCTTTCTTGTCGGCTCCCAGGGAAATAAATGCAAGTCCAAATCCAACTGAGCTCACACAGAGCAGCAGGGCTGGGATCACAAAGGCAGTGAGTGCAGGTGAGGACGTGGAGGAGCTGGATCCTTCACCCGCTGCTGGTGGAGACTTGACCCAGCGGCTGCAGACAACCTCAGACAGGTCCTGGGGGTGTCAATCGCAGGGGACTGAAGACAGACTCTGCACAAACCCTGTGAAGGAATATTCAAGCAGCATTATCACGACAGCCCGGGATGGGAAGAACACAAATGTCGGGGCATTGAGAAGTGGCCAAATAAAACATGCTCCATCCAGACAGTGGAGTATTATTTGGCAATAAAAAGAAGAGGTATTCTGAGCCACACTCCATCACAGATGGACCTTGAGAGCATCGTGCTGGATGAAAGCAACCAGACACAAAAGCCGCCATACATGGAGTCATACGAAATGCCCAGAATAGAAAAATCCATAGAGAGGAAAGTCAGGTGGGGGGCATCCCGGATGGAGGCGGAGCGAAGCGCCTACTAAGGCGAACGGGTTTCCTCTGGGGGCGATGCCCGTTTCTAGAGTTGACTGTGGTGGCGGCTGCCCAATGGTGTGAATAGACTGAAAGCCATTGAGCGGATTCCCCAGATGGGCGAGCGGCAGTGGGCTGGGAATTCCATCTCAGTAAAGCTGTCACAAGACACAGGGTGCTCCTCACCGCGGCCTGTGCGCATGTGCCCACACCGGGCGCTTGGCAAACCCCGGCTCCTATGGATACTGCTGTGGTTTTATGTAAAGGCTAGAGCCACGTTGGGCTTGGCCTCAGGGTGCAACTGAAGGTGACCGCTGGCGGGTGGGGAGAGGGTAGAAAAACACAAGGGTGGGGGAGGGGGAGTTCCTGAAGGTGGTACCCAGGCCAGTCCCGAAGGGTCAGGAAAACCTCTGCGCACCGCCAGGGCAGCTGCAGGCCTCTGTCCCCTTGTGCCCCAGCATAAGAATAACCTGGGGAGGACCAGGGGTATGGCTCAGGGGTAGAGGCTCACCCAGCTGCCTAAGGCCCTGGGCTCAAGCCCTAACACTGCAAAACCTGAGGGCCCAGGCGGAGTGGCATGTGCCCATAGTCCCAGCTACTTGGGAAGCATGAGCCTGGGAATTCAGGGCCAGCCTGGGCAACTTAGTGGGGTCCATCCCACAAAGAAAAGAAGAACCCGGGGGCTGGAGTTGTGGCTCAGCGGCAGAGCGCTTGTCTAGCATAGGAGAGGCCCTGGGTTGGGTCCTCAGCACCACATAAAAATCAATAAGTAAAATAAAGGTATTGTGTCCAATTACAACTAAAAAATAAATATTAAAAAAAATAAATAAAGAATAGCCTGAGGCAGGGTGGACTTGCTGTAAAATTCAGTGTTCAGAGCCCCTCTTGGCCTTCAGACTTCCACTTCTATAGACAGCTTGTGACCCCGAGGTAATGATACATCTTGATGACGGCTCCCCATGTTTGTGTGTTTTGTGGTGTTGGGAATTGACTCCTGGGCTTTGTGCAAACTAAGCAAGCACTTTGACACTGAGCTACATCCCCAACCCTTCACATGGGTTTTTAATGGCGGTAGATCATCCCATCAAAGAGGCAAAGCAAGATTTAGCCAGTCCCCAAATGATGAACACTTGGGTTGTTTCCAATTGTGTGCTCTTATAAATAATGTTGCAATGAACTTCCTAGATGATCAATCTTTGCACATACCTGCAAATGCATTTGTAAGATAAATATTATCTAGAAGTTAGAATTTCTGGGTCAAAGGGTTTGTGCATTCTTAATTTTGGCAAATTACTTTCCATGGAAGTTGGACCAATTTACACGCCCACAAACAGTGTGCAAAAATGTGTACCTGGTCCTCCCCCCTCCCCCCCACCTCGACTGCCCCAGAGTCAAGTGTTTTGATCCTGGGTCATCTTCTGAGTAAGCTGTCATCTTACAGTGGTTTTGATTTGCAGGCTTCATTTTTACCCTTTTCCTCCCTTCCCCTCCCTCTCTCCCTCCCTCCCTCCTTTCTCTCCCCTCTCCTTCCTTCCTCCCATTTTCTCTCTTGTGCTGGGGGTGCCCTGGCTATGCTAAGCCTGTGCTCTACCCCTGACCACACCCCCAGCTCCTGTTCTTATGAGACTGGATTTTTTTTTCTTTCCTGCTGGGAATCAATCCCAGGGCCTCAGACATACTTCGAAAGGCTCTGTCCCTGAGCTACATCCCCAGGCCTGCATTTAAAAACAAATTTTTTAAAAGAACCATTTGTACTTCTTTTTCTGGGAACTGACAGCTCAGAATCTTTGTTTCTTTTTCTATTTGCTTGTTGGCTGGCATCTTATTGATTTGGGGCAACTCTGTGAGATGAATTTCAAACATTTGTCTGTCCTTTTTTTTTTTTTGATTTTAACTTGGCTTTTGGTATTTTTTTTCCCAAGTAAAATATTTCTTATTGTTAAGTACTCTATACCTATTTATCTTTTATCATTTCTGAGTTATCTTTCACTTACATAAATGTAAATTTGACCTTTGGGAATTTAAATTATATTATGGTATGACATAGGGTCCTGATTAATTTTGTCTAGGTTTTTAATTTTTTCTATATCATCCCAGTTTCATTTATATTTTTCCCACTGATTTGAAACCCCACCATTATCATACCCCAAACTCCTACCAGAGTTTGGACTGACTGCTTTTCAAAACTTTTTTCTGCTTCCTTCATCTCATCCAAGAGTCAGCACCATACTGTTTTAATTACTACAGTTTTGCAACAAATTTCAATGTATTCTAAGTCCTTCTGTTTAAATTTTGTTTCCAGAATTTGCCTGCATTCCTCCTCACTTTTCTATGTGAACTAAAATCATCTTAAGTAGTTAAAAAAATCCAACAGTTATATTAGTTAGGATTACATTAACTTCATAAATTAACACAGCAAAAACTTGCATATTCGTGGTTTATGTCTCAACATTCCCCTCCCTGGTGGGTCCTCTCACTTTAAGATTTCTCTTTGTGGGCTGGGGTTGTGGCTCAGCAGTAGAGCGCTCGCTTTGCACGTGGGAGACCCTGAGTTCAATCCTCAGAACCACATACAAAAATAAACAAGTGAAATAAAGGTGTTGTGTCCAACTACAACTAAAAAAATAATAATATAAAAAATTAAAAATATTAAAAAAAGATATCTCTTTGTGTGTTTCTTCCAAGAGTATTTTAGGAATAATATGGATGTTTGGATGAAGAGAAGGATGTACAACTGCATAGATGTGTGATAGACATGTGGTTTGGTATAGTGTGTTTGCGAAATAAAAATATGTTAATTGTAGAATCAAGGTGGTAGTTTTATGGGTGTTCTCTGTACCATTATTTCAACTTTATGTTTTATGTTTTAATAATGAGCTTTTGAGGGAAGAGAGAACATTTAGAAGTTTTCTTCCATGCTGAGTGCAGTAGCATATGCCTGTAGTCCCAACTACTGGGGAGGCGGAGGCTTGAGACCCTTTGAGCCCAAGAATTGGAGACCAACCTGGGCAACATAGTAGGGCCTCATCAGAGATAAGTCAGGGAAAGAAATTTTCTTTCTTGAAATTTTTCTTGTTGTTGTCACTGTTGGCTGATGTTCTGTCTTCTAACAGGTTGTTGTTTATATAAATGTGAAGGCATTTGGTTTCTGTATTTTAGTTTTTTTTTTTGTGTGTGTGTGTATGTGTGTGCTAAGGATTGAACTCAGGGCTTCTTGCATGCTAAGCAATGCTCTACCATAGTTTTTGTATTTTAATTTTTGTATGCAGCTACTTTCTTGAGTTTTTATTGTTTGTAATAGATTTTTTTGTTGTTGTTGTTTTTTTGCTAGATTGCCCCCACCTACATCCCAGTCAGGTAAATGATATCTGCAACAAGATTAGCTTCCTCATTTCTTCATGATCTATATACTTTTTATTCCTTTCTCTTGTCTAATTGCATTGGCCAGTAGCGCCAAAACAATATTAAATGACAGAACTGCTAGAGGACATATTTATCTTGCTTTTAATGTTAGTGTGAATGCTTCCTTTCTTTCCAACGCTGGCTTTGAATATGTCTGGAGTCTCCTGTGAATGTTTTAGGAGACTCAAACCTTATTGACGAGGTTCCCAAACACTTCAATGTGAAAGTCCATTTTAAGTTGGCACATCCAATCCAGGTCCCAGGACTATGCCTACACCCCTACCCTAGTCCTCTGCCCAAGGGGGGAAAATTTTGGAGTGATGTTAAGTGCCTTGCATTAGTCACCTTTAGGTACAACTCTGGAAGCTAATGGGTACAATATTTAGAGCATAGGCTTTGGTGTCTGACAGATATAGGTGCAAATCCCAGCTCTGCCACCTCTGAGGTATGTGACATTAGATTCACCCTCTTTCCCTAAACCTCAAAGTTTCCTTTGAGACTTTCCCAGGACACTGTGAGCAGCATCTGTCATAGTGAGGTTGCTCTCTCTCATTTACCAGCATGGGGTGGGGAATCTGCACTGCTAGTGAGCTCCCTAACCTTCTAAGTTCCCAGATTGTTGGATACCCCCTGTGCACACCCAATTGTTTGAAAAGCCAGACCCAAGCTGAGAGCTGTGGTCGTTTCTGAGAAGTGGGAGAGAGGAGATACCTCCTCAGTGGCTGACTATTTGCAAAGGGCAAGTATCACATCTGTACCTTGAAACACATAAATGTTTAGAGAAAACCAATCAGGAAACAAAAGTAAATAGAATGGGGGAAATGAGAGAAAGCCAAGGTGGGCAGGAATCCTAGTATGTGCGCCATCTGTCATCTGAGTCCCCTTGACAACGTCTGTACCTCCCGAGCTGAGAAGCACTCTCCTTCTGAAGGAAGCCCTTGCTGACCTGCTGAGGCAGACCCTGGAGCCCTGTCTGCCCACCCTCCTCCAGCCTCCTCCACCCTCTTCCCACCCCCACTTTTTTTTTTTCCTGCTTCCTTTAGTCTTGATTTAGCTTAGGTTTCTGCATTCCTATCAGACCCCTTGCTTCAGAAAAGACTTGCCTGTCTCAGCGTGTGACTTTTGATTAGTCGAAGCCAGGGGTTCTCAACATGAAGTTCAAGGGCTCCGTGGATGCACTGCATGAGGTTTACAAACTTGGATGTGGGGGGAAGAAAACCCTACATTTTAATTTTCACTAAGCTTTAGCATTTCTTTCTCCTTGAATGTAAGGAACAAGCCACAGTAGCATTAACTTTCTTACCAATAAAATCACAAATATTCTTCGTATCATAAAACAGTTGGTTGCAGGCACCTCAGAACATTGTTTATGCTCATTGCTGCTTTGAAATTATGGTTGTTTTAGATCGGCTGTTAGATTCTATTATTTATTGCCTTAATAAAGAAACACATTTATTCTTGTATTGTACTTTAAAAATATATATTTTGAAAACTGTATTTCAGTATAATTGGTCTCCTTTGTAGTACGCTTCTTTTGTTTTACTTATTTATTTAATTTTAATTTTTTATTTTTTCTGGGCTGGGGATCAAACCTGGGACCCTCGTACAAGCTAGGAAAGTGCTCCACCGCGGAGCCACACCCCCACCCTTGTTTTTTCTCATGTGGTTACAATGATTCTGAGAAGCTTCCCACAGCTTCGCCATTGGCCAGAGGGGTGGCACAGAAGAGGCTGAGGCACCTGACCTAAGCCGATCCTGACAGTTCCACTGTCCTAGCCAAGGACGGCTTAGCAATCGTCATGTGATCTGGTGATGGCCAATGAGGCGTGAACCCTGCTGGGGGAAGGGGAGTCCCTCCTGGAAAGTTCCTTGACTGTTAAAAAGAGACTCTCTTGGTGTCTGAGCAAGGGAGGTCTGGGAATTTCTTCCGCCACTGGGCTTCCATGAGGAGAGCCGTGATCCTTGTAGATGGCAGGGATGACCAACAGGAAAAGCCTGGGACTCTGAGGATGCCGTTGAGCTGGTGGCTGAGCCAGACTCAGAGCCACCCTCCCTTCAGATTCATGCTGTGACCAACACATCTCTTAAAATCCAGGCCATGGTGTCCGTTGTCTGTCACATGCAGCCAAGAGCACCCTTTTGTTGGCTGCAGCCATCTTGGTTGTAAGTGCCTTTGGCTGGCCAGGGGACTCTGGCGTGCATTCCAAACCCTTTTGGGCAAACAAAGCCATGAAGATGGTTGCCTGGGTGCTTAGGCCAGCTGCTGACGCCTGGACTGTTTCTTAACTGTCGTTTGATGTAGTCATTGGTTCTGGGAAGGCCCGGTACATGCAGGTGCCGCAGCCCAACTTTGTCTAGCTCGGCATACAAACCCCTTCCACGTGCGTGCCTTGGGGTGCAGGACCCTCCTGTCTGGTTGCCACACAAGACACGCTTCTGTCTGTGTCCCTCTCTCTTTTTCTGTTTCCCTTTTTTGTACTGGGGTTGAACCCAGGAGTGCTTTACCACTGAGCCATGTCCCCATCCTTTTTTTTTTCTTTAAATTTTGAGACAGGTTCTTGCTAAATTGCCAAGAGTCTCGCTAAGTTCCTGGGGCTGGCCTGTTGTAGGGACAAACAAGGCAAGGCACCGAGGACAGCAGGAAACAGTTTTATTTGGCTGAAGCCAGACTCAGAGGGCACAGCTTTTGCTGTAATCAATCAATCCCCTGAACCCCGAGTTCAGGCAGTTTCAGAGTTTTAAACCCAGCATGTAGCGGGAGGGGCTCAGAAGTTCCCAGTCTGCAGAAGTTCACATAAAAGCAGCTTTTTCTTTCCCTGTTCTGGGCAAGTTAACCCTTCAAGGACAACACCTGAGTAGGGAGAGCTGCTTCTCCCCTTTCTTTCCTCCCCCTGCCAGCTGTTACCATGGAGCCCAGTTGGTAACTTCTCTTAAAAATGTAGACATCTCTGTGAAGCCCAGCTCAAGGCCAGAGGCCTTACACATTTCTACAAACTACTATACTGGACACATGTTTGTGAAAACCTAGTAAGGGGGTGGCCCGCACCTGGAGTGCTGATTTCTTCCCAACCAGTGGCCACGTAAAACAGGGCAACACGAAAATAGGAAGTTCATCTACATTGAACTCTTGTAGAGACTCTTTTGCTGACAGTCCTAAAATCAGCCATGGTGGAGATTTCTGGAGAAGCCCAGTTAAGACTTTTCTGTGGAGAAAGGGGGTGCCACTTCAGGCCTGGAGCCTGCGTTGGCCTCCCCAGTCGCTAGGTTGTAGGCGGGTGCCACCACACCTGACTCCTTAAGCCTTGAATAATTTGCAGTTCTGGATTTCTGTGCCTCTCATTCTGGTCTGTCAACATCTTCTGCCCTCAGTGGCCCTGGTGTTTCCAAACACCCCCAGGCTACTTTTGTCCCCTCCCGTTTTCCGCAGTTGGTCCTAGATATCTCTGGGCGACATGGAGGAACAAGCAGGCTCCTCCTTCTGTTATCTGGGTCGCTCAGGTCCTCTTTTCTCAAGGCTGGGCATGGCCAGGTCCTTCCACTAGGCTCGAGGGACTCAGTCTCCAGGCCTCCACCCCTAACCTGGTGTCCATCTGGGTCAGTGGTTCTGAACTGTAGCACACAGTAGAATCTTGCTAATGGTTGTTACCAGTAGCTTGTTAAAACCCAGACTTCTGGGCCTGACTGCAGAGTTCCTGACTCAGTAGACCTAGAGTGGGGCCCAGTAAGCTGTGTTTCTAACAAATCCCCACACGATCTGCTGCTGGTCTTGACCACGACAGTTTGAGAATCGCTGTTCTAGGGCCCTATGAAAACACAGTTCCCCAAAATGACATTGATACTCAAGGTGAGCAGAGGAGAGCTATCACCTCCCTCCACAGAGACAGCATGTTGCCATTGCCAGACCCCAAGTTGCAAACTGCTTACTGCACTGTTCAGCTCTATCTCCACCCAGACTCTAAAACCCGTTTCAGACACATGGCTCCTGAACTGTCTCACTAGCCTAAAACTGGGAGGTATTGCTTATCGTGTGCTTACTGTGTGCCAAGTGCTTTAATGAGTTATGTCATTTAATCCCTCCAAGTACTTTTGAAATAGGCAATGATCACTTTCTGGAGAAAAAGAAGATAAAAACTCACCAAGCTCATCCTGTCGGTAAATAATTTAAGAAACCAAAGATTTGCTTCTGCACTATAGAACTCCATAATTAAGAACAGTCCTGGGGCTGGGGATGTGGCTCAGCGGTAGAGCGCTCACCTAGCATGTGTGAGACCCTGGGTTCGATCCTCAGCACCACATAAAAATAAATGAGTGAAATAGAGGTATTGTGTCCAACTTAAAAAAAAAAAAAGGAACAGTCCTGCTCAATAGCATCTATCAATCAGTTGCCCTTTGGGGCTCAAGACTAATTTGTCTACTTGTGCCTCATCTAGCTCATTTCTTTCTCTGGCCCACAAGGTCATTCCAAGATTTTTGTCAAATGCTAAGGTTTCTTGAGCCAGCCCCCCTTATCTCCTTCATCTGTCACTCAGCCCTTCCACTGCCCTCACCCCTGACCCCCAGCAGAAGGAGGCAAGACTTGCTAAGTTGCATTTGGAGCCACACAAATTTGGTATCTGAAAGTGTTAACTGTGGGCATTTTAATAGAGACCATTTTCTAAGCTTTATCTACATAAATGTTCCAATTTAATATGCAAATAGACTGCAGATGATTTAGGGTGTGCTGGGCCTTTATTGTTCTGGTTGCAGTTCTGTTGATTTAGCCCTTAGCTTTGTGGTTAATAATTTAGTAAGCAACCTTATTTTTTCATGTCCTTGAGTCCTCATGCCTCATCTTTTTCCACATTAAGGGACTTGGTCCTGCATGAAGTTTTGGTTTAATGAACAATCAATCCTTGAATAAATGTAACTGCAAAAGAACTCCATCCAAATTTTAGGGAAGGCTTTTTGTTGTTACCATTAGATTTGCATTTTTTTTAAGTTAATTGTTTTATTTGTTCCAATTAGTTATACATGATAATAGAATGCATTTTGACATATTGTACACAAATGAAGCACAATTTCTTTTTTTTTTAAAGAGAGAGAGGAGAGAGAGAGAGAGAATTTTTAGTATTTATTTTTTAGTTATTGGCGGACATAACATCTTTGTATGTGGTGCTGAGGATCAAACTCGGGCCGCACGCATGGCAGGCGAGTGCGCTACCGCTTGAGCCACATCCCCAGCCCCGAAGCACAATTTCTTAGGGAAGGCTTTGAGTTCAAGAATTTTACCTTCTTGGGGCTGGGTATGTGGCTCAAGCGGTGGCGCGCTCACCTGGCATGCACGGGGCTCTGGGTTCGATCCTTAGCACCACATACAAATAAAAAGAGTAAAGATGTTGTGTCAACCGAAAACTGAAGGATAAATATAAAAGAAAAAAAAAATTTTACCTTCTTGGTGGGATTTTTGCTTTTATCATAAATACATTGACTATCTTTGGGCTGGGGATGTGGCTCAAGCGGTAGGGTGCTCGCCTGGCATGCGTGCGGCCCAGGTTTGATCCTCAGCACCACATACAAACAAAGATGTTGTGTCCGCCGAAAACTAAAAAATAAATATTAAAATTCTCTCTCTCTCCCTCTCTCTCTCTCTCTTTAAAAAAATACATTGACTATCTTTATCCCCATGGGTGCTTATTGCATTATATTCTACTTTTTAATCTTTTTGTGCTGCTTTCTGAGTAAATGACTCAGGAATATCTTTCAATTCACCAATTGTCTCTTCAACTGTGTCGTCTGAAGACTTCCAACTATTTGAATTTGCTTCAATTATTATTTTTTTTCAGGATTTATCATCATTTCCTTTTCATATGAACAGTTAATTATTTTGTTGGCTATCTTTCTTAGTGTCCATTTTCTTCATGTGCTCAAGCATTTGGGTTTGCAGGCCTATTTTGAGGAGAAATATTTTTGTCCTTTTTCTTCCTCTGCCTTGCCTTGAACCCAGTCCCTCAGGACCCCGGTCCCTCACCAGGCTTACTCTTGGCAGTTCAAGATTCCTATGGAGTCAGGGCAGCTTGGCTCAGGAGCCAATTACCGGACCTGCATCTGCTCCTTCTAGTTACCTAAAATGTGCTTTCAAGCCACAAGTCGGGTACTAGACTTCCAGCTCCAAAGGACTTGTTTGGCCCCTGCTTACTCCACAGGTCTTGAATCCCTGGTCACTGGTGCCTGTTTCCAGATGGTGATCAGCCTGAGTTTACAACCTCTATTTATCTTTGGATTTCTATTTTCTTTTTGTGGCAAAGGAAAGTTTATCTTGTTTATGAGGATGAGCTCCTTTAAATTTAAAAGATAAAAAGTATCTGTTACTATAGTATATAAACAGAGGTCATTTTCTCCATTAATTCACAAACCTCTGTTATTTATTTATTCATTTATTTATTTTTACAGCTCTGGGGATTGAACCCAGGGCCTCATGCATGGTAGGCATGTGCATCTATGACTGAGCTACATCTCCAGCCCTTTTCTTTTTTAATTTTTCCTTTGAGACAGGGTCTGCTAAGTTGCCCAGTCTGACCTTGAACTTGCTATCCTCCTGCTTCAGCCTCCTGAGTAGCTGGGATAATAGGCACGAGCCACTGCACCTGGCTTTTTACTTTTTTTTTTTTTTAATATCCATTTAATTGAAGTATGAATAAAATCACCAATTGAGGTGCATTATTCAAATCATTCAATAAGCTTTGATAAATATCTATAGTCATGTAACCACCATTACAGCCAAGGAAAGAATGTTTTCTTTGCTTCTCAGAACATTCCTTGCTCCCTTCGCAAATAATCTCCTTCTCCAGCTCCAGCCCTAGATAACCACTGATCTACTCTCGATATATTAGTTTGCTTTTCCTAGAATTTCATAGAAATGCAGCCTTACAGGATGTATTCTTTTGTGTGTGGCTTCTTTCACTGAGCACAGTGATTCCGAGCCTCACTCACGTCTTGTGTATACCAACATGTGTTCCTTTTTGAGCAGTATTCTCTTGTGCAGATTCGTCACAATTCTTCTATTGATGGATGTTTGAATTGTTTCCAGTGAGAGGATGCTATGCATCAATCTGCTGAGAACATTTGCATACGAGTCTTTGTGTGGGCCTGCCTTCTCCTGGGTGAATACCTCAGTGTGGGAGTGCTGGGTGGATGGCCAGTGTATGTCTAACTTCCCAGGAAACTTCCAAACTGCTTTCGCAGCGGCTGCACCAGTTTATGTTCTTATCTGCAATGGAGGAGAGTTCCGGAGAGAAGCAGAGCTTACTTTCAAAGCATGAACTCAATGCCATTTTGACTGGAGGTGACTGTGAAAACACTTTGGAATAGAATGCCAGGAATGGTAATGAAGGTTCTTTAGGGCACAGACTCCAAGCGACCTGTTTCCTGCTGCAGCCCCAAGGCCTAGCCCAGGGCCTGGCACCCCAATGAGCCAGCCCATGAACAAGAGGTTTGTCTCTCACAGACATTAGGAGCTTTTAAAGTGCTGGGTCAAAGTTGGGGCCGACTGCATCTCTTCTAATCAAAGGAAGTTTTATGGCCCTTTTTGTCCTTGATCCCCAAAGTTCACAGGATGCTTTGCTTTGAGCCAGTTGGCGTTTCTGCCTGTTATCACAGTCTCTACTGGGTCTGAGTTTCAGCAGCAGGGAGGAGCCACAGTCGAGAGAAGAGCACACAACTTCTCTTTGAGGCTGCTTGCCTGAGGTTGCAAATTATTTTAGTGGGTCCATCATGGCGGAACTTGTGCACCTGCCACATCTAGTGCAAGGGAAACCAGAAGATGTGGCCTTCGTTCTGACCAGGCAGGTGCCTAACTGGCATAAGTACCAGGGTTCTTTTGCTTTGAAGAAGCGGAGAGTAGATACCTCCTGTACCACCTTGAACGGGACTGTGTCTTAAATGGCTCAGAGCTCCCTGAACTCAGTATGCCATGTTACCCAGAAAATGTTCATTCCTCAGCTCGGGGAGAACCCTTTCAGCTCGAAGCACCACAGAACGTCAGGCTGATGGGAACAGGAGGTGTCTCAGTCAGCACCTCCTGTCCCTGCCCCTGACCACTGAGGCGGCCACCCTGACTCCTTCCCCAAGGTCATCTGCACCGGCCACAGGGGCCAAGACAGTTGAAGGATGGAGCATTCAAAGAAGGGGTAATGTTCTTCAGAGGAGCTGCGGGTGGGTGCATACCCCTGGCCTCCCTGGGACGCTAGTGGCTACCCTCTGGATGATCTGTCTCAGGAAGATCTGCTGGGTTCTGTAATGGAGGTGGATGCAGAGAGCTGGGCCCACTGGCTGCCCACAATTCATCAAGCTGAACCTTGGTCTCCAGGAAACTTAGCAGCTACCAGGTATAGGATACGGCCCAGAGCTACATAATCAATACGGTTGCCACTAGTCACACACACCTATTTAAATTTAAATTAATAAAACAAAATATTCATTCCCCAGTTATACAAGCTGTATTTCAAGGGCTCAATGGACACATCTGGCTAGTGACCACCATATTGGATAGCTCAGGTCTAGAACATTCCAATGACTGAAGAAAGTTCTATTGGACAGCACTGCCCCCAGAGGAAAGCCAGCTCAAGTCTCGTTAACAGCAGTAGAAAACCGAGAAAGGGACAGGCCATGGGGCCTACATGCACAGTGTTAGGTGGACCCATCTGGGCCACCACGTCCCATGGACCCAATACTCTGTGAAGGGAGCCAACACGGAGAGGAAAGCATGCAGGCCAAGGGACCAGGATGCACAGGGGACACGGAATATGCCTATGTCCTGTTACAAGGGTGTCTCAGTGTGGCTTCCTGCAGAAACCGACCCTGGGGTAGAGATTTGAAGGCAAGTAGTTTGTTTGGGGGGTAACCCCAGGAGGCACCAGGGGAGTGACTCAGGTAGGGGTGTGGTCAAGCAGGTATGCCACTGTGTGCGGGTGAAGCTCCATACTACGGGGGACTCTGGGAAATAGTAGGGAACATGCGACTTGGGCTGGGGGTGCAGCACAGTGGTTGATCGCTTGCCGAGCATGCACATCCCAGCCCCCCAAAAAAGTCTAGGAATGTGGCTTAGTGGCTGAGTACTTGCCCAGTACGCAGGAGTCCCTGAGTTCCATTCCAGCCTGAAAAAACAAAATCAGTAAAAAACAAAACAATGAAAACAGAAGGCATGCGGCCCGAAGTCACCCTGCGGAGAGAGCCAGAGTTTATAGCTAGAGCCCGTAGACTTCAGCTTCCGTCTGTCACTGCTGAGGGCTGCTCCTGCTTAATCCACCAGGACTTCGGGTGTGCCGAGTGTGCAGGTACAGACAGAAGACCTGCCTCACCTGTAGAAGGTTACCAGGCAACAAAAACATATTAAAATAAACTAAAAAAAAAAGTTACCAGGCAACAAAGTAACACGAGGCAGCTGGCACCTGGGTGAGCATGCTGAAGCAGGAAGCCCCGAGGGATGTGCCGGGGCACTCAGTCCCTTCAGTGACAAAGAATGAAGACCAACACACCCCATCTGCTGCTTTATTACACCCCAACACCCCCACCCCCCTCTGCACAGCTCTCCCACTGGCCTCTTTCTCATTCCTCAGACTCATGATGCTCTCTCCTACAGCAGGACCTTTGCACATGATGTGCTGGATGTCTGAATTTCTCTTCTACTCCTTCCCTTCCCCCTTCATCTAGTTAAATTCTTTTATCAAATGTACCATCCTCTAGACGGGCTTCTCCAAGGGACACCTCATCTCCACCCCAGAACAAGATCAAGTCCCTTCTCCATGTCCTGTAAGTGTGTCACTGTGTGTTTGGGGCTGATGAATGCTCTCTTCCTCATCAGACCATGAGGAAGGGATCTGGCTGGTGTAACACACAGTAGGTGTTCAGGAAATGTCTGTTGAGTGGATAAATGAATAAAAGAATGAATTCTACTCTGATAAATGGAGGGCCCCCAATGGCCAGAGAGAAAATTTACCAGCTAAAGAGCCTAGGAAGAGGAGGAGGCGGCTAATTAGCAATTCATTAGGATCCATTTTCACTGTCTATAGTCAATGCTAATCACTTGTTTGTTTAAAATAGGAAGTTCTGAACTCATTAAACCCATTAGTAAATGAAAATGTTTCTGGGGAAGTCTGGCCTCCCACACTGGACTGTGATCTCAGGGACGGCACCCCTCTTTGGTAGATTTGCCGGGAGTGAGCAAAGCTGTTGCTCACCAGCTGGAAATACCCTGGGCTGGGACCCCAGTGTCCCTCAGCAGGAACTTAGGAACCTGCCCCTCAGACCTTAGGAACCTGCCCCTCCGGCTCTCTGTGCTCAGTTTCTGCTCCTGTAAAATGGACAAAATATTCAATGTCATGGCTGGTCGCAAAGGTCAGAGAGAACTGTGCAGCCAGTATGACCAGCTCAGACCTTGTGGCATCCTCCCTGACAGCCCTAATTTGAGACTAGCTGCCCGGCAGGCCTGACAGTAGTCTGTCCACTCCTTGATCTCTAGCTCATTAGTCGGGCGGCCCCTCTCGCCCCCTGAGCAGCCCACATTTGGGGGGCACACTCAGGCCAGGCTGTGCTCACACTTGCCTGGAAGCTGCTCCTTCATTGGGAAGACAGCGAGGCAGCGAGGCAGCCACGATCGCCCAAGGCTTGGCGCCCGCCCAGGCCTGGCCCCCTCCATGCCCAGCCCCTTCTGGGAAGCTGTGTCGGAAATGGTCCCTTTCCCATGCTGTGCACCCCGGGGTGGGTCTTCCCTCCCCCAGGGCTCCCAGGGACCTGACGCTGCAGGAACAGAACAGCTGTCTTCATCTGAGTGACAAACACTGACCTCAGGGCACAGTTCTTTGCATGTGGTAAACCATGGGTAGCCATTTTATGGGGGTGAGCGTCTGTTATTGCCCCCACTCACAGGTGAGAAAACTGACTTGTCAGAGGTCACAGAGCCGGTAAGTGTGGCAAATGGAAGAACCAGGTCCCAAGTCCTGTCTAACTAGAGCCCTGAAGAAGACACCCCAGGACAGCTGCCCCCGGTGAGTCCACCACCGACTCCCGGGCTCCCAGGGAGCGCCCGGCCCACTGTCCTCCCTCCCGAGCCTCGCCCTGCTCCTCCTCCTCGTCACCTCAACACGGGGAACCTGTTCCTCCCACTGTGCCCTCTGCCCACAGGGGTCCCTCCCTTTATGCCTGATGGGCAAAGGCTGCAGTGCGAGTTCCAGGGCCTCTCCTCCACGAGGCCTCCAGAGTTCTTCCACTTCGACCTCTGGGCTTTCCTTGTGTCTCTGCACATCACCGTGGGGCTGACTCCTCCAGGGCAGCCAGCCCCGGAGGCCAGCTCTGTCCGTCAGGCTCTCAGAGTGCCATGAAGGCACCGTTTTTTACTCTCATTTCATCAAGGCTCAGAGGGGTGGAGACACTTGTTCAAAGTCACACAGCAGGGGCAGGGTTCAGAGTCCTCATTCCAGGCTGCTGCCCATCCTCCTCCCAGTGCAGACTGCCATTGCTGCCTTCTCATCTTCTTTGGTTCTTCTCTGGGTCCTGGGAGGCAATATTTATCTCTTTTGGTCTCAGGGCCTGGCTCATAGGAAGCCTCAAAAAAAAAGGCTTGTCGGGATGAAGTTTCCTATGAGCGGAGTGTGGGTCCTGTTCAGTGAACCCTGATGTAATACTCGGTCAGGTGATGTTGGCAGCTGCAGGTTCGAATCCCACCTCTGCTCTTAATGTCGTGGGTCACTCAGGGGATGCGCAGCCCTGTGTGAAGTCAACTAGAGACAGAGGCATGCCGTGTCCCTGTCCAAGGTGCTGACGATGCAGGCGCGCGTACACCTCCTGCGACCAGAGCGGGGACAGAGGACAGCACGCAGGCCCTAGAGAGCCCAGAGCCCTGCCTTCAGCCTGGGCAGTCAGGGAGCCTCCAAGGCCTGACGTGCCTCCCTCGGGCTCAGATGAGCCAGCGTGGGTGGGAGATCATCTTCCTGCATGCCCACAGGGGCCTTGGTGGCTGCCTGTGTCGCAGGGCACACCCCACCCCCCACCCCTAGAGGCATCCTCTCCAAGACCCCTTTGCTTGTTTAGATCACATATTGTCCCCCAATCCTCAGCCCTCGTTCCTCTTGAGAAATGCAAAGGCCCCTGCCACCAAATGTGAGTTTGAAAAGAATTAGACTCAAATGCTCCTATTCTAATGATAAAATATTTCCTAAGTTACACGTGTATATGGAAAAAAGTCGAGCTTATAAAGGGGACTCTGTGAAAAGACTTCTCACTGTTGATCGGCTCTCCTCCTGGAGGCTGCCACCAGGGGTCCCAAGATTCCCCCCAGGGCCTCCCCTCCAGGGAAACAGCAGCACCTGTCTGCCCACCTTCTCCTCTGGGTCTTGGAGCCCCTCTCCAGGTCGACCCTGTTCTTTGGAAAGGCTGCACGGTTCACTACACCCGTCTAGGGAGCCCTTCCTTAGCCAGTTTTCTCTGGATGGACTTTGAGGTTGTCTGCAATCTTTTTTTTTTATTAATGCAAACAATGTATCACAAGCACCTTATTCATCATCTTGTACAAGGGCAAGTAAATCCCTAAAAGCAGGACTGCTGAGTCCATGTATGTGCATTTAAAACTCTGATAGCTTTCACTGTTTTATTCTTTAAAAGTGCAGTGCAGCAATTTGTTATATGGACGAACCAAACACCATTAAACAGCCCACCCCCGTCCTCCCCACCCCCGTCTTTCCCTTTCCTCTTAATTTTATACTTATGTTTAGAAAATAGTTCCCAGCAACATTTCCTGGCTTTTGATACAATGGCTCCTCAGTACAGCTCAGTGGGATTTCTGGGTTGGAGGGGGAAGAGGAGGGCCATGTCCATCTCTCCTAGATGGATGGTTAAATGCCAGGGTTGGGTTAGTTCCTAAATTTGGCTTCCAGTCTTTGAGATATTAATATAAGGCATTAAGCCTAATGCCCGACACACACAGGACATGCAACATTTGTGTTTTTGTAAATTAAGAACAGGGTCACAGCAAACAGCCTATACGTGTGCTTCTTTGTGTGCATGTGTGAATCCAATTTGGAGTCCAATTGGCCTCCAAAGAGTGTGTGCCATTACACACCTGCCAACACTATTAGCCAACCCCAGATCTTTCAGGAGTCCAAACTTTTCACCTAGCAGACAGGACCACCAAGGCTCCCCGGCAGTGCCCAGGGTCATCTGTGAGCCATGGTACAGTTTGATTCCTATTTTTGGCTCCTCTGGCCTCCTCCGGGGCCCTGGGGCAGGGTTCAGGGTGGAATGAGAGCTTCGGGGTGGGGTTGTGAAGATGGCACCAATGGGGGTGNGGAAGCCCATGTCTTGATTACTAAAATGTCCATCCTACATATTTTTTATGTTTCATTATCATGGTTTTCTTTTTTTGTTGTAAATGGATCTTTTGTTTTATTTCAAGAAAAAACGCCTGACGCTTCTCCACTACTTCTTCTCCCGTCCCCTCCCCCATCTTTTCCCTTGGAAACGGGCCCCAGAGATTCTGAAAGGTGCTCTCCTGACTTCTGAGCCGCCTGTGTGGGAGGGAGCTGGGGACGTGAGGGTCCGATTGAGGGAGCAGGTGGAGACCCAGGAGCTGTTGTGCACAAAGAATGGCAAATGACATAAGGAGGGAAGAGGGAAGGGGGTGGTGGCAGCAGCTATTTTTTTCCCCCAGGGCTTTTTAACCCTTCCCTGCCGCAGCGCGGGCAGCCTGGATGCTGCTGCTGCCAGAGACATTTTCATAAATGGCTGGTGCTGGACGCTTTGGGGCGAGGAGGGCCGGCTCCTGCCTCGTCCTTTGCAGACAGGTTTTGTACTCTGGGCAAAACTGTCGGAAAAGGTAGAACAGCTCCTAATCTAGGAGATGATTCCTGTGGGAAATCAGGCTGCTTTCCAAGCGTAATTTGAAAAGCCGCTGCCTCCAAACTTCAGTGGCGGCGGGGTGGGGGCGGGGCGCGGAGAAGAATGCCATTTATAAAGCAATCAGCGCCCCGACAGCGGCCGCCATCACTCAGAATTATTTTCCGAAATTTGGCCTCTGTTCCTTACTCTGGAGGAAAAGGCAATACCGGCACTTGGCTTCCAATCAAGCCCGATGCCGAGGACTGGGGCGAGCCACACAAAGGGAGAGGGACCCTGCTTTGTTCATCACAGCTGGAGCTGCTCAAAATCCTTTCCAGGGCTCCTGCACGCTCAGGATGGAGCTGGAGGAAGCCTCATCAGAGGTTCCATTCATCTCACTTCTTACTTCTAAACTTTAAAGCACATATTTATGTGCCTCAAGTTGCTCATGAACCACGGCATGTCAAACAGTTTGGGGTTGATGGAAGAGGAACATTTTCTCGTCCTGGGACTTTCGGAAACACAATTTCATGGCCAGTCTCTCTTCCGTCCAATTTCTCCCGTTGGCTGCCACGAGATGAATATTCCTAAAATGCTGCTTTCAGTACATTACTCACCTGTTCAGGAACCTTCCAAGGCTACTTCTCGATCCCTTAAGGCTGGGGCATCAGACTGGCATTCAAGGACTCCCTCCAAATGTGGCCTCAGCTCCTGAAACCCCAATCACACTCTCCCAGACTGCCAGGCCATACATGTCACAGGTCACAGATGTGGGGTGGGGAATGCCTGATGACTTCCCTCTTCCCACGCTGGCATCTCTTTTCCTGGTAACCAAATTCATCCCTTCCTGTTGGGGAAGCCACACCATCCTGACTTTCTCCACAGGTAACCATGTGGACAACTGACCCCCTGCCTCCAGGCCTGTCCCTGAGGAAGCTGGTGAGTGACAGTCCCGGGGAGGAGGGAAGCAAGCCCTTGTCCTATATTCATGAGGCCTTTGAGCTAAGAATGATTTTTACATTTTTAAAAAAGGTTGCAAAAAAGTCAAAGGTGACCCAGAGACCTGGGACAGAGGAGCCTAACTGAGTTCACTACTGGCCCCTTATGGGGCTGTTGGCCCGCTCATGTTACAGATGGACGATGTTTGATCTGGGGCTGGGCAAAGGAATGGCTGAGCTGATAAAAACAAATCCTAGGATTTTAGCTGGGCTCTCAGAAGGAGGCACACACTCTCCTAGTTGTTTTTATTTATTGATCTATTTTTGTGGTACTGGGGGTTGACCCCAGAGACGCTTTACTACTAAACTACCTCCCAGCCCTGTTTATTTTTTGAGATAAAGGTCTTGCTAAGTTGCCCTGGCTGGCCTCACACTTTTCATTCCCATGCGTCAGCTTCCCAAGTAGCTGGGATGACAGGTGTATGGGCTGCCCCTGGCCCCCACTGTGTTGAATAGGACAGAATATAAGCTGGAACTGCTGTTGGTGGCCATCCTTGACACCTGAAGGAGAGAGCTGCTAGACAATGAAGGAGCACCTGGAAAAGTGGAATCAAGACAGGCTGAAGGGGGCAGAGCCAGCTGGCCTTTGGTTCTATGAGCAAGACATTTCTTTTGCTCCAGCCAGTTTGGGTTGAGTCTCCCATCACCTACGGGAGGACAAGTAGGGATACCAGCAGCTGCAGTGCAAGCCTTTGAGCATATTTATTTTCCCTGGCTGGACACTTTCAGTCTCTGACTGCCGAAAAGTCTACCTTTTAGGCTTCCACCTCCTCCTAGAAGATTTCTGGGGCTCCCTTTAGTTCTGGGGTTGTTCATGCTGAAAGATAACCATAAACTCACTCAGCTAAACTGTCTGGAAGGGCATCCTTAATAAAGCCATGGACTATGGGCTAGGAAGCCGGTGGAGAGGGTGGTGGGAGCCCCAGGCACCCGGATGGATGCTCTATGAACGTTACGGCCTTTCTGTCTCCGGATGTAGCTGCCCAAAGAGGCAGAGGCAGCAGGTCCCCTTCAGAGATGAGGAAAATGAAGCTCGGGAATAAGATGACTGGGGCTGGGGTTGTGGTCAGTGGTAGGGCACTTGCCTTGCATGTATGAGGCACTGGGTTTGATCCTGGGCACCACATATAAATAAATAAAAAAAGGTATTGTATCCATCTATAATAAAAAAAATATTACAAAAAAGAAGATGACTTGCCCAAGGTTACACTGTGACTCAGAGGTACTCAGAAATCAAATCCAGTTCTGATGAATTCCCGACTCCTCCCTGGATCCGGCTCTACACTTTCCAGAATCCTCCACGCGTCCTCCTCTGCCTGCAGATTTCAAGGTCTTTCAGGTTCTGCCTGTTCCTACCCAAAGTCCAGCCACAGCTGTGCTGGTGCCCCCTGAAGGGAAGGAGAAGCCCTCACTGCCCCCACAATTTGCAACAGAGGGGAAGGGTCACTTGGTGATGTCCATGTTAACAAGGACTCTACTCTGAGTCAGCTGGACAGGTTCAAAATTAAAGTTGCCTGAATATAATAATAACAGAAGAGGTGCTCTAATTAGTTTTTTTTTTTTTTTTTTTTTTAATCAAGAGCAACAATCTGCCTGCATGAATCAGAAAGCAGCTCAGCTCAGGATATCTTCACTCTTTGAAGAAGAGTGGGATTTTGGAAGACCATGGCAAACCCTCCTACGCTCATGATCTCCCAGAGAGCTTTCCCAGGCAGGGCCCAGGTTTATCCAGATGTGCCTGCACATATGCCCCTGCCTCTGAGAACCACTGTGGCCTGCCACTCCCCGCCACTCTGGAAAGGTAGGCCACTTAAATCTTGCAGGGAGCAGCTATGTGGTGATCGTTTTCTCATCTGCCATTAGAGATTGAGTTAGCTTATTGCTTTGTGTCCCCGGTGGAGTTAGGAGCAGCGCTGAATCCTTTTATGATCCCATCAATTAGAGGGCACTTCTCTTCCTTTCCCAGAGGAAGTCATCCCTGAACTTTAAAGCTGCGACAGAGCTGCACGGCAGTGAGCACTTGTGGGGCTCTTAACATGGGGTCTCTTGAGGGGGGTCACGGTGAAGTCTCTGGAATTGCAAATACAACTGTGAGGTCAGCTAAGAAGTCCCAGCAGATGAGATGGTGCCTGGAGGATGCAGTGTCCTCCAGGGGGTGACGGGGAAGGAGCGGGAGCGTGTTTCTAGGAACTAGGTCCTCAGATTTCATCAGATGCCTGGAGGGGCCCAGACCCAAAAGATTGAGAGCACCACCTGCGGCCCAATCCCTCTACTTTTCCAGCTGGATAACTGAAGCCCAGAGAGGAGGAAACCTCCTGGTTGCTGCCACCTCCCCCTGAGATGGATATGTCACTGCCCTGGTAGGGGAGATGGAAAGCAAATCAGAGCTCCTCTCCAGAAGTGGCTGGGGACCCTGACTCCATGGTGTGCCCATGCCAATCACCTTTTGGGTTTCTGTAGAGCTTGGGGAATTACCTATGTCACTCACGCAAGTCATCTAACTGGTGCATCCCACGCATCTGGTGAGGGAATGCTCATCACCCTTGGGGTCTTCCAACGTGCACACGCCCGTGTGGGGGGGAGATTTTTTATTTCTTTTTTGAGGTACTAGGGCCTGAACCCGGGGCCTCGCACATGCTAGGGAAGTGCTCTACTTCTGAGTTACATTCCCAGCCCTGTTGGGATCTCAATTTACTTAATCTGTAAAATCCCTCAGTTAGGGAAAAAAAAAATCCAGTATTTATCTTCTTAGCCTTTTCTAATAAACAGGAGCTCCAGGTTACCTCACGGTTGAGGAACGAAAGGAAGAAACCAGAACTACGGAAAGAAACGAGATGTTCCAGACCTCCTGATGGCAGTGAGGAAGGCCAGCGCTGGAGGACTAGTCCAGAAAACAAGCCAAGAGGACAACATCAAACCCAGGCAGGAGTCTTGCTCTCCTCCCAACTTACAGGAAACACAGGGGACAGGAAGAGCCCGGCAAAGGACCCTGCCACGCAGTCAGTGAATCCAGATGCGGGGAAAGCTTGGGACAGCTGACCTTGTGTCCTCGCCAGAAAACTTACAAGGAGGAGGAAACAGAAGTGGAGGGGACCAGAGAGCTCTACTAAGGGACACATTGAGAACTGGATGTACAGAACTTATTTTAATCCAGATTCAAATGTGCCGGGAAATTTAGACACTGAGTGAGGAATACTTGACAATATTAAAGAAGTGCTCTTAATTTTTTTATGATAATGGTATTGTGGTTATACATTTCGAAAAGTCTAGACAGCTGGGATTTGCTTGAAAATAACTGAGGGTGTCATGGTGGTGGGTAATTGGGCCGCGATAGATGGAGCAGGACTGGCCATGAGCTGGTAACCAGTGAAGACGCCCGTGGGCGTCTGTCTGTGTACTATCATCCACAGTAAAAAATTAAGTAATGAATCTCTCACTTAACACGCACAGAACTGTCCTGAGTGGTGGCCTTGGGGAGGGAGGGAGGGGACCTTTCTACTGTTTGGCTTTGCACTGCTTGGACTTGACCCCATGGCTCTGTATTAGCCACCCAAGAATATGAACTCTTACCACCCCCCAAAAAAAGCCCCACCCAACTTAAATAGCGAACTTCAAAGAGAGCTCTTGATCACCCTTTCATCCAAGAAATGCCTTTATTTCATTTTCTTCCAAAGAACAGTTTAGGTCCAGCAAACGAGTTCCTTCTCATCATTTGAGGAGGGTGGTGTGTGCAGACGGAGGGGACCCATCCGTGGCAGGGCTGTACTCAGAAGGTCTTAGATGTGTGATCCTGAATGTGGCTCTCGGGGGCTCAGAGGACACGTGCAGTACACTTCAGTGCCAGTGTCCTTAAGTATTTAGGTGTGTGTGTGTGTGGGGGCGGGGACCGGGAGGCAGATGGGGCCACGGAGGCGGTAGGCTGCGGTGCTGCCCTTAGGGCTGCCCAACAGTGTCATCTGAAAACCTGATGTGGGGAACATGAACAACAGCCAGCCACTTTCCTTCAATCCAATTTTTAGGCAGTTATGATCGATCAACTTACAAATCGACTGGCTGTCCACTCCACCTTCATGGCCTTCTCTGCGGCCACCATGGTCGCCTCCAGCAGGGGTGGGTTGGCCCACCTTCTGGCTGGCAGCAGGTCACTGCAGCTCCCGGAGCAGCTGCAGCACGTTGCTGGCGTAGGGGCTCTGCTGCTCAGAGGCCATGCCCAGCAGCACAGGGCGCAGGCTGGTGTGGGGGGGTGTGAACTGCAGAGGGCAGTGGAGCTGGTTCAGGAGGAGCCAGGTGGAGTCCGGGTCCACTTTCATCAGGTGCAGGAAGACGCTGTGGGGAGAGGCAGGAGTGAGGGTGAGTCTGGGAGGGAGCCCGCATGGTGGAGTAGGGTGCTGCCTTCACCCCAGCAGCTGTTCACTGAGCTGAGAACTCGATCATAACAAATGCTCCAACAGCACAAGGAACCCACTTTAGTTCCTAAGACAGGGACATCAGATGGTCCCAAAGCCCAACAGGAATCAAAGTAAACAGTTTCATATCCACTGACACAGAGTAAAATAGTAATTAGGCCGAGCAGACAATGTTGACACTCAACAAGCTCTTGGCAAAGACACGGGCTGAGTTTTGGAGTCTAAAGCTGGCATTTTGAAATGAAGAAAAATGACAGGGCCCACCCCTCATTACAAGCCCTCAAGGGCTCGGGCACGATGGGGGACCACAGAGGAAGCACGTGAGTCAGACCCAGATGGGCTCCTGTCCTAGCCTCTGGTCTTTGTCTCTAGGGTCTTGCTGCTCAGTTGTACAGATGGACCCTCTCTGGCCATGAAGAGTCCTGGATTCTTGGTGGTTCCGACACACGCTTGGGCTCCCTGGAGAGGAGCCCACAGCAATTAGATTCAAAAGATCATGCAGTGCTCCACAGGCTGGCAAAGGGTCCTTTATTTTCCAGGGACAGGACCAGCTGAGGCCTGCCCGTGACTTAGAACAGTGTCCAAGGATGAGATTACAAGGTTACGTGGCCCTTGCCTCTTATCTGGTCAACTCCTACTTCTGAACCATCAGTTGAACCCAGGCCACTATGGCGGGCAGTCCTCATACACCTGGCCGTCAGGCTCCCACAGCAGCTTGGAGTCTGGTTGGTCAATCCCAGGAAGGATAAGGCCCTCCCTGCTGGCCTGCTGCCTTAGCTCGTGCATCCCCTGCTAGTGGGACTGCTGTCCTACTCTGTCCAGGTGGCTGCCCCTTCCCATACATGCTAGCGGCTTGTCTATGACCATTTCCCTTCCTCACAGTGTAAGCTCCTCAAGGGCAAGGGCCTTGGCCATTTTGCTTGCTGCTATTCCTGGCCACCTGGCATGGCCCATGATAAGCATTCAGTAAACATTCAATGATTAAATAGGCCCTCATTTTCATGTGACTTTGGCTTATTTGGTGGCTCACTAATGACTTAAGGTGACATCCTTCTCTGGAATATTTACATCCCGTGAAAGGATATGAAGGAGAAATTAGTTGCTTATCATCAGGAAAGGTATAAGGGGCCAGGCATGGTGGTGCACACCTGTGATCCCAGTGACTCAGGAGGCTGAGGCAGGAGGATCACAAGTTCAAGACCAGCCTGGGCAACTTAGTGAGGCCCTATCTCAAAATAAACAATAAAAAGGGTGGGGTGTAAGTCAGTGGTAAAGCTCCCCTGGGTTCAACCCCCAGTACTATGCAATAATCTATACTTATAGATATATATAAAAGTAAGAAATATTAACAGGGTTCATGCTGTGACATCACTAGCTACGGAGGTGCAGGAAATCACACTTGTCTTGGACTTGGTATCCTCATTTCTTCAAGGTTTCGATGAAGTAGGAAACAGAGATCAAGTCCTAACACGCGAACCCCCCTCACCACTAAAGCTACACTCGGCCCTCTGCACCCGTGCATTCAATCAACCGTGGATTGAAACTACTTGGGAAAAAACACGGTGTCCATGCTGAACAGGTACGGCCTTTCTTCCTTGTCACCATTCCCTAAATGATAGAGTATAGAACTATTCACACAGCACTCACATGGTGCTAGGTGTTGTGAGTCATCAGGAGATGATGTAAGGTAAGGGAGAGAATGTGTGCGGGATTTATGCAGACACTGTGCCACTTTATACAAGGGTCTTGGCATTCTTAGATTTTGGTAAATGTGGCAGGTCCTGGAGCCAACCCCCACGCATACTAAGGGACAACTGTACATAGTACCATTTGATGGATGGTATTTTACTTCCCCCTCCCCATTTATTCTTTTTTTTTTTTTTTAATATTTATTTATTTATTTTTCGGTGGACACAACATCTTTGTTTGTATGTGGTGCTGAGGATCGAACCCGGGCCGCACGCATGCCAGGTGAGCGCGCTACCACTTGAGCCACATCCCCAGCCCCCCCATTTATTCTTGACAGTTACTCTTGGGAGCCCCTAGCATCCTTTTTGAGCATCAAATCAGGAATTAAATGCTGGTCAGCCAAAAGTAAATTTCTGGTTCTAAATTTTATTAATCTGAAAAACCTGTGCCCTTAGGGGATTCGGGTCTTATGAAGCCAGCTTTGCTTCCACCCCTGGGCCTGACAGACAGACGTGAAGGAGGTTACTAAGGGAGGCACGCAGGGAGGCGAGGGGGCACTTCAAACACTTCCCGGGCCTGTTCTGTGCCCCAACAATCTTAGTTTCCTGTGCTTAGGATAATCGTGTGTTTATAACCTGCACACTGTTTGCTGGAGAAGTGATTAGAATATTCTAATTCATTGTTTCCACTTCACCGCAGAAAGGAGATGGGGCCTGCGTGGGAGACAATTTTTGTTTAAAAACAAAAATATCTTTGATAATTAGAGTGGCAAGGGAAATGATGAAAAAAACGCACCCCAAACAAGAGGCAGATTTCTGTTTACACGTGACACAGTAGACGGTTTTCCCTGGTGCCAAAGACTGTTAGAATGCTAATGCTTTCATTTGATTTTTTTTTCCCCTTCAAGAACTGGAACCCCTTCTCCAGCTCTGGGTGGCACCCCCGCTTCCAGGACTGTTTGTATCTGGGCAACACCCAGCAACGCAGCGGCAACAGTGGCAGTGGCAACGCCCGGTGCCACTGCCCAGTTCAGTCATGGTGCCCTCTGACTCATGTGGCATGAAAAGGTGGCAATGTTCACTTTCTGAGCCCTTTTTAAAATGTTAAATGGGATGTTGTATTCTTTGGCAGAAAAGGAAATGGCAAGAAGCCTCTCTCTGCCCTGAGATCTCCAAATAAAATGCTAACAGGAAGCAAAGAAAAAATGTGTGCCAAGTTCACCTTTTTTATTCCTTAAGAGCCCAACTCTTGGAAGAATTGTTTTGGGTCTCATTTCTTTGCTCCAGAACGGCAGGCAACAACTCAAGCTCCTTCCCCCACCTCTGAGGCTTGGAGCAGATTACTTAGCCTTCTGAACCGGCTTCTTCTTCTTCCGAAGGAGGATGGCCACACCCGGCCCACCCTCCCCACAGGTTTATTCTGAGGCTCTGAGGAGAAGTGCGGGGAAACACTTTGAAGTGTATAATGAAAACACCATTCTTTCCAGAGAGAGAGAGAAGACTGTGTGTGTGTCTAAGGAATAATTATCACTACCAACTACAGCAGCACTGCCACGCCACGGGTACCTCTCAGACACTCTGAAAAGGGCAAAGCATTTGTCTTTTGTCTCACTCATAACCCCACCAGGCTGCCTTGGTGGGGGTCCTGATTCTTAGCCAATGGGGTTCTAACTTCACCTATTATTTTCAGGAAGAAACAAATGCAGAACTCTCAGCCCTCCACATGCCTGAGGTGGGGCGCAAACACCGTGCCATGCAGGCAGATGGCTGGCAGGCGCAGCTGCGCTCTTGCTGGGTGAGAGGCGCGTGGCCTGCTGAACTCTAAACACCAACAAATTCTGAACCAGGACCCTGTTTGGCTTTAACTCCTGGGAGCTGAGCCTGAGGACCAAGAGGTCTGGTCTGAGCACTCAGAAGCCAGGCTTTGTCCCAAACTTGGCTCCCATTTTGTTCTGAGGCCAGTTCCTGGCCAGCCTGAGCTGGGAAGAGGGGACTCTCAGAGTGAAGAGCCCAAAGCAAAAGCTGAAGTCCTGGGAGGCCAGTTCTACATAATTGAAAGTCAGAAGACAAAGGCAGGACCTCTGCTTTGAAGTGACTGGGGTAATGACCTGGGAACTGTTCCAATATGTCTCGAGATGTGGCAGAGATGTCTGTTGAACATGCCCAAATGACCAGTTCCATCTTTTTTCAAAGCCAAAGAGAAACACTTTTAAAAAATATATGTACACTATTTAACTGATGAACAAAAATTTCTTTCTCCTTCCCCCAGGCCCAAATGATTGGCTCTGGGGAGCATAGTTATCAAGAGATTACCCGGTCCCCTGAGCACAGGGAGGCGCTCAGCTGAGCCTCATGCCTCCATGTGTCCCGAGGCCAGTGATTATCTCTCAATAACCTGTAGGGCCGTGTAGCTTAAATGATAACTTGACTTTAAAAAATTTAGAACTCACCGTTAGGCAGTTTCTAAGCAACCTCTGTTTCCATGGCAAAGAAGCCTGGTGTTTATACTGATTTTTCACTTAAAATGCGGTTTTATTGAATTTTACTTCATGCAGGCAGCCATTTCCCTGCACTTCAGCCCCGTCTACAATTGACGGGTATCAGTAAGTACCTAATAAACTCCAGATGCCCAAACAACAGAAGCTGCTCATTCCTTCAGGATGGTATTGGGGTGCTCGGAGGGAACAAGCTGGGATGAGGGGCCTGGGGAGGTGGGGAATGTGCTCCTGGAATCCACAGCTGGGTTTGGGTCTTATCTCTTCATGGTTCATCAAATATTTACTAGCACCTGGTCCAGCCCAGGCTCTATGCCAGGGCTTAAGATACAAAGATGGATAGACAGAGGTTCTGGTCTCACAGACCTGTCTGGCTGGGAAGGCAGACGAACCACAGAGGCCCATGTCGCAATATGGCGAGGGCCATCCTAGGAAGCATGTGGGTGGGGCCAGGGAAGGATTCCTGAGGAGGGACAGGGCTCCCCTGTAAAGAGAGGTGTGGATTAGACCACTGCTAAGGTGCTTTCCAGCTCTGAGGGTCCACAGCAGTTCTCCATCATGAGTGCTGGGTTGTACCCCTTCCCACAACATGGCGACACCAAACAGAAATCCCCTTGCTGCAGAAGCACATAGTACAAAGTGTGTCCTCACCATTTCTGTCTAGACAACATCTGCTCAAAAGAAACTCTAGAAAATCACCAGCCAATCAAGGCCCAGCAAGGCTAAATAAACTGTAACTGAAATGTGGGGCTTCCGGCTCTCCCGGGCAGCAGGCTATTCTTTCTCTGTCAATTACTTGCTTGAGGGGTCCGATGTTCCTTGTCTCTTTCTGGATTTATAAAATGCTCTCATGAGCTGTCAGGGTAAATGCCAGTGGTAAAGAACTTGCAGCTCTGTGATCTGTTTATTTATTTATTTGGGGCTTCTAAAGAAGTTACTTAGGGCTGTCTCCTTAGGAACCTGACACAGGCTATCTCTATACCGGCACAAGTAAGTGTGATCAGGAAAGAAACCCACTTGTCGGGAAGCAGGCAAGGCCACAGTGTTACTCGAGCGCGCCTGTCATTCCTGTGCTGGTGGAACAGCCTCCACGCCCTCTTTCTCTGGCCACCTCTTCTCCCATTACTCTGTGCACCCGATGCTGCAAATGAGGCTCTGTGTTGCTATTTAAACAAATGGATGCTCAGGGTGCCGACGTGTCCTAGCCAGCAAGTGGTGGGGCTATGTTTCCACACTCAGTAATTTACTCTAATGGGTCTCGGTTCATTGGTTAACCAGTATTTCAAGCCTGTCCTTTCTTGCTATTCAATTTAGCTATCTTCCCCTGCACGGAGGTCGTTTTTTTGTTTCTAAATGTTGGAAATGGAGGATTATGACTGGAAGCAACGATTTACTTTCCAAATAAATACTACCAATTACCTCTGCAGCTATACATACTCTTTAGACTTAACTATATTTACGTGTTCAAAATCATTCATCTATCGATCTAACTCCAACACGCATACTCACAGAGACCCATATTAAAAATATTTAAATGCAACAAGGACAGGATTTAAAACCACAAACACCAATAGAAGTGTATGATGCTAATTGTGCCCTGAAAGTACCACAAGACAAAGTGTCATAAATGCAGTGGAATGACTCCACTGCCTTGTGCATATTTAAAAGGATATGGCACTGAGAGGCCCAATCTGTTACAGACAATTGACTAAGCCAGAGCCTAGAAGGGTTTAAATCCCACTGGGCTGGATTTAAAAGCAGCCCCTTCCATCTGGTCAGCTCCCCAACCTCCAGGCTTCCCAGCCTGACCCCATGGTGCTGCTGCTGCTGGGCACTGATTTCAAAGCAGCCTCCTGTGCTGACAGACCCGGGCTTGGCACTGGCTGGCTGCGCTCAGGCCACAGTGGCTTCCTGGCCTCCCTGCACACACGGGCGTCCGGGTAGCAGCTCACATATTTTGCCCCCTCCTCTCAGAAACATTTTCCTATCAGCTGGGTTTTGGCGCAAAGTCTTAAGATGCCTTAAGACTTAAGGGCTCTTGGAAGCGCCCTTCTGTATTTACTGCAAGGATGCTGAGGACATTAGTCACAATGGCGCCCTGTGCTCTTCCCAGATGACCATGGAGGCATTTTCTTAAGGTTCAGTAACAAGGACAGCTGTGCTGCTTACTGAGCTTTCTTTTTCTAAGCTCTTCTGCCAGTGTTCACAGGAAGTTGCAAAAGAGATGACATTTCTACCCTCGCTGTCTGTTAGGGATTGCAGAGCCACTTCCAGTTCTGCATTTTACACATCCACCTTGACTCTGGCTTCACCTTGCTTTTGCTCTTCTTGTTTTTCCTTTTAAAAAAGTCCTTTGCTTGTTTCCTTTTTTCTTTACTGCACACATTTAGTTTATAAGATGCCCCAAAGTCATTTTCGGAATTAAGGAGAAAGTTTAAATAATGATTAACAACTACTATTATTGACTTTTCACTCTGTGGCATTATTTCTTGTGTTGAAAAATGAATATACATGACTTTACTGAACCTTATAATAATTGTATTAGATAGAAAACAATAGGTAGGATTACTTCAGTCTTGTAGATGAGAAAGCTGATACTTGGAGTGAACACCAATGTGAGGCCAGCTCAAACTTGGTATTCATCTCTGAAATCTTCAACTCTCAGCACAGTGCTTGGCTCAAAATAAGAGATCCAATAAAAATGGTCTGTCTTGAGCACCTAAGAGGCGGCAGTGACTGCGCAGGCTGTATTTACTGTATGTCTGGCATGCAGCTCAGTGCTAGAGCGCGTGTCTCACACCCTGGGTTCAACCTCAGCACCTCCCACCAATCTTTGAAATAAATGCCCACATAGTAAGATACTTGGGCCATTTCCCTGGCTACTTTGCTTGGTACTGAGATTATCACATTCATGACAGCCTCTTAGGTGTTCAAGACAGACGACAGACGGGCAAAATGGCTACCCTGTGGTCTGCCCAGGCTTTTGATAACTGCAATCCACTTTGCGAAGGCAGCGCAGCTGGTAGGCAAGATCTGCCATCAAGGGCATCCTGTTCCTGACCCAGCACTGCATGTACATCTGCAAATACACCCCACTGGGCGGTCGATTATCAGTCACATGACAACCCGAGGAAGCAGGGACAGGACTGGTAGCATCTGATTGAAGCAGCACCGAGGTCCCTGCCTTCAGATCTGAAACCCAGCAACCCACTTTGTTTGTAATCTGCATGGCAGATGTCTCTTCTCTCTGACACCATGAAATCAGGCCTATATATGCACAGGGAACAGCCTCAGATCTGAGTGTATTTTTAGAACAATGCGCCTTGAAGAGAAAAGCAGGAAGGCCTGTCAAAAGATGGATAATAGGAAAGCCAACTACTTGGGTCTGGATTTGTCAACTATTAATCAAGTGTCAAAAGGAAAAATATTAGAAGTGCCCTCATTTCCATGCTGGGTGCAATCTGAAGGGGAAACAGTTCTGTAGCCCAACCTCAAACAAACTGCCCACACCATTTAAGGGAATAAGCCACTCATTCCAAGCTCGGCTGAGCTAACGGATCACCTCTGTGGCTCCTGATCTATTCAAATATAATAGGCCTATGTGTGGGTGAAGACAGGAGCTGGGTTCTGACGGGGATGAAATGGACGAGCCTGTGCCAGTCTGTGTTTGTCCAGGGTTTGAAGGCACCGCTGGTTCTTTGATGGGCGGGGATCCTACTGTTAGAAAGAGAGCAGGGAAGTCAGTCAGTAAATGAACCTTCCAACCTGTCCCACTCTTGCGCAGAGGGGGTGGTAAGACGTGGCACAATTAACATGAAAAAGACCTTTCTGAGTGAAAACTCCTGCTCAGGTTTCAGTTAAGACTCAGAAGGCGGGCTGGGGATGTGGCTCAAGCGGTAGCGCGCTCGCCTGGCATGTGTGCGGCCTGGGTTCGATCCTCAGCACCACATCCAAACAAAGATGTTGTGTCTGCCGAAAACTAAAAAATAAATACTAAAATTCTTTCTCTCTTAAAAAAAAAAAAAAAAAGACTCAGAAGGCTGGCAAGTGACGCTGCATTCAGGTGGGTGTGTGTGGAATCTACACATAACACGAATTTGATAAATTTATACATATAGCCCGCCCTGTGTGCGCCTGCATGCAAGTACCTTAGAACACAGGCACAGTGAGGCACAGGCTTCGTTCTCTGTTGTCGGTGTCTAAAACAGTGCCTGGAACATACAGCCTCCTCAGTGATACGCAGAATAAGTGAGCACTGAGGGACTTTCCTGGACAGGTCAAAGCACGTGTCCCACACGGAGACCCTATGAAGCGGATGCTACTGTCACCCCCCATCTACAGAGGAAGGAAATGAAATGCAAGGAGACTAAGCCATTCCTTCAAAGGCTGGTAAGATCTGAACCTAGGTCTGTCCAACTCCAAGACTGCTGCCTTTGCTCTCATACACAGTGGCTGGGCAGAGGAAGCAGAGAAGGCAATGCCCCTCCTCCAACACATGGAGGACTACAGCAGCACAGCACCCAGTACCCGCCTGGCCAGCTGGTGCACCTTCTGGCCAGGCGGGTACTGGGCGCTGTGCTGTTGGTGCCCTGCATCCCTAGCTGGGCTCTGGGGTTGGCAGGTGGGAGTAGAACTTGGTAGAGACCAAGCAGTCAAAAGGTTTTGTTCCTCGATCATGAATGTGCTGGGCAGGGACTGAATCTTTTTAAAAATAGGTACTGCCTAGTTTTGTTTCCTTGTAGTCCAGGGTGAGGCTTACTAGATGATGTAAGACCTCACTGCAAGACAGGGAGTTTCAGAGGCTGGCCCAAGGAGTATGGTTCTAATGGAGTTGAGCCTGGCTGAGTGCATGTACTTGCTTAAAAGAAAAACAGAAATTTGGGGTATATTCTTTCATCTCAAATTCCTTTCATGTATGGAAGGGAACAGTTCCCTGGTCAGAAAAGGCACAGAACTGTGGAGACCCACTGCATGCTGGGACATATCCTGAAGGCTTCTGGGGACACCTGGGAATTAAAATCAGTTAAGTATGCCTCTGCACTGGGCTGCGAAGAGGGTGTGTCTGATCCCACTGGTTATTTGTAATGCAATGCTTACCCTTAGGGACTCTGCCTTATTTACAGCTCCCGGTATACTGACCCCTCCTCCCACACCCTAAATATGATTTGCTCGTTATCCATTGAAGTTATTTAACCGGATGAACTTTGGGGAGCTGGTTGTTTTTTGTTTTTATGTTTGGCATCTCCAGTTAACAGTGACACCTGGTGGTAACAAGCAGCAAGGGTATACCCCGCCCCCCACCTCCCCCAAGTTCCAAGATTTATGCCCCCTCCTTACAAGGCACATTCACTAGATAAAAGCATTAAACTAGAATGGCATCTCTGTTCTTAGCGTTTACAGCCTTGGTTATATCAACCACCCCCTGATCAATTTCCATTTCCAGAGTTTACAGCCTGGACTAAAAGCCTGCCACAAAGGCTATATTTAATATGACAAATTAAAAAAGCAAACACAGGCTTGGTCATTCTTTGAAGCCAGGAAAAGCAAACAAGAGGAAGGAGAAACATGGCTGTAATGCATACATCAAGAATTTCCGTGCAGCGGCCAAGTCTGCCTCCACTCCAACATGATGACGGCCTCAGGTCCTAACCCCACCTGCCAGAGGGGCCCAAAGACCACAGTGCTCATCCACCTCCTTGCAGAAGGCAGGAGGCCTCTGAGCAGCACCTGCTCCCACAGGTTCCCTCAGCCTCCGGCAGACAGAGGAGCCGGCTGGGGACTGCACCAGCTCAGAGGGAGCCAGTCATCTCTGGACAGCACTTTGACTGGTTCTTCTCAATACTAAGTGGAGGCTTGGTTTTTTGTAAACCCCAACAACAGGGCTCCCTGCACACAACAGTTCTCTCTTCTTCCAAAAGAGTGGGTGCATATGTCACTGGCGATGTGTAGAGAATACGGAGGAGGGGCAAGAGTAAAGATAGGGGACCGGCACAGAGGCTTCTGTGGTTGTTCAGCTGAGGGGTGATGGTGCCTGGCCCACACTGTGCTTGGAGAAGGAGAGAAGCAGTTTTAAGTGACTTTGCAAGAAGGTAGACAGGCTTCACTCGTGCTAATGTATGTGGAGTGTGAAGGAAAAAGAACTAAGGATAAACTGGCTGGATGGTGGGGACCCCACCTTGCTCAGAGACGCGGCTCATCAGTACCAGCGGGTGTGATTGTCCCCGCACTAATGAGCCCACCATCACCCTCTCTCAGGCAGTAATTCAGCTCACAGACACCAAGTTTCCTATTGTCTCAGGATTCTTCTCCCATTTAGAGAGCTTATTAATTTCTGAATCAAGATGCCAAATCAGCTCTTGATCAAGGACAATACTGATTTTTCCCCTGACTTCAAAATAAGTTTGCAGGCGATGTGTGTGAAGCAATCAAGCCTGCTTCTTCCTCCCCTGCTGCAGAGGGAGGGCCTGAATGGAATGCTGGGGAGCAAGCAGAGCGAGCGCTGCAGTGGTGCCCGGGCTGCTCTCTCCTCCCCAGAGGCGCCAGACGCCACCGAGGGACTCAGCACAGTCTGATCCTGAACCTAACTGCGTTCAGCAGCGGCAAAGAAAATCAGAAATGAAAAAAGAATGAATAATGAATATTAGTTTGTTTAATGGCTCTAAACTTGAAAGATGGGATGTGGTGGGTATAGGAAAGCAGGATGGGCCAGGGAGGTGAGATCAGAGCTGTGTGACTCTTGGTCTTAACAGGCAGCCAAGAAAATTTACTTCACGATAAATTCATTCATCACAGCATTATCAGCTTTGGGGCACTGCCAGAGAAGACTGTGCTAACCCCAAGTCGGTTCTTTAAGGAATAGGGATGCCAGGGATAGGAAGCTCCTTGGGATGCACCCCTGTGCTCCAGAAACTATCACTGGTTCTGGGTCTACGTGATGTGATAGAAAAGGAACAGGAAAAAAAAAAAAAAAGGCTACTGGAGAAATCAATAGCAAAAATTGCAAAGACAATAAATCAATTCAAAAAGATATTCCCGTCACTCCCAGGGAGTACCAAGTTTATGAGGGAGCAAGACGGTTCTCCCCATTCCAGCCAGAGAAGCCTATAAGGGAATGGGATGACTCCCAACTCCTCCCCAAGCAAGGGTTCTCAGGGCACTGTCCCCGGGAGCCCAGGAAGGAGGAGGGACTCTGCTCAGGGACATGAAGCTGGCAGGCCAGATAGTCCAGGCCCAGCAGGCACCAGGGGATACCTCTAAAACACTGCTGCTCCTAAATGAAAGAAGAACTGGGGAAAGGAGGCCAGAATGCACTGACTCTCAAGTCTGGGGATGCTCTCAAGCTGCTGTGCTCAGAGTTTCAGCTTAGGAGAAAAATCTCTTAGTACTCACGGAAGTGGAAATTCTACTAGCTCTTCTATTAGAGGTAACACAGCCCTTCTCTAATAAGAATGGTCAAAACTCTTAGAAATCAGAATCATGTCATCTCAGAATTAGACAAGGCCTGTGCAGTTGTCATTGCTATTGTTTGGGTCTCAGATTCCTGTTAGAACCAGATGGGTGGTGTGGACTGTAGAAACAGCACCCGTGTGCTGCTGGCACACACAGCCAATCCTGCATGCAATTTCCCATCATCCTAGATCCTTGTGGGGCCTGGGAATGGCAGATCAGTAACCTGGAGCTTTTACTTTGAACTGGAGAGAGCTGAGGCATGGACAGGTGCCAGGACCACAGGGTCACCAGGAACAGGGCCTAGAGGTGAATCAGCCTCTAACCAGGAAGGGGGCAGAGCCCCTCCACCACATGGTGGTTCTGCTTTTTGCCCCTTTGAAATTGATGCTGACACTGCAGCAGAGGAAAAGATTACTTGCAAAGAGAAAGGCATCTAGTAAAAATACCATTTTTAGGGTTGGCACAGCTAAAGAAATCATCTTAACCTGGCAAGGAGAGGGAGAAAAGAGCAGAGATGCCTCAACTCTGCTTGCCATTAGCAAATCATCTATAATTTAGAACAAACGTAAAGAGATGCGGGTGATCAAGCAGACGTACCTCCTGGCAGCCTCTTGTAATTTCACGGGCTGTTTGGTGCTGAGGTAAATCAAGCAGGCATCAGCCACTTTATTCAGGTCACCCTCACCTGCAGAGAGGAAAAACAAAACAAAGCATCGACCCTCAGACTTCATTTGGGACAAGCAGCAACCAATGGCTGTCGGGGGGGAGATGGGCACAGGGAGGCAAGGCTCCCTGAGCTCTATATTCCACCCTGTGAATCAGGAAGGCATCAAGGTAAACAGACCGATGAGGCTAAAGTGAGACTGAAGTGGGCACACATGAGGGGAGGCGAGGGAGCATGGCAGGACCAGGCAGAGCATGGGGGGCTGTGGTGGGGAGGTGTCGGGGGGTGTGGGTTGCGGGACACAACACTGCAGTTCTGTGTCCCAGTGACATGTGTTGGTACCTACCTAGGTCCAGTCTCTGGCAGAGGGGGCCCAGGCCCTGTAAGACAGCCAGCTGCAGTTTGAAGGCCAGCGTGTGTGAGTAAACTGGTCCAGCCCTGGCACTGATGGGCGCCTGGGTGACTAAGGAGCCAGTCAGCTTTGGCAAGACATCTTTGCAGAACCGGCTCCGTAGAAAATCACCACACTTGCCTCCCAGTGTCTGTAAAACCTGCAGAAACAGTCCCCAGTCTACTGACTGAAATCGCCACAGCAGCAAGGGGGCTAAAGAATGCCTGGTAATTCAATTCCATCTAGGTCTCTACTTGGGGAAAAAAATAGAATTACTGCTGTTAATTCCTTGCCCATGGTTTGTAATTTTGACAGTTATGAATTTGGAGGTCTTTGCTCCCAAGGCATGGCTGCTTCTACCCATAAATACAGATTACATGGAGAATAATTCAGAGGAATCTTGGGTTGGATGAATAATATGATTAATACCTTGATTTTTCCTCCCTTTCTGTTTAAAAAAAAGAGAGAGAGCTTAAAGCAATTCACGTAGATCATCTCTGGAATCTTTCTAACATCCCTTGAGAAAAGACTTGTGCTTTTAACTCTAGCTAGCTGAGCAGACACAAACACAGAGGCTCGGCTGCTGCCACAGGAAGGCATTGGGAGGGGAGAACCAGGCTGAGGTCCCTGGCTGAGCCAGGGCCAGCTCTGTGGCTGGAGTCGACTCTGCGTTCCTTCTGTTTGGCTACACAATCTCTTATGTACATCACCCTCGTTCTATCTTTCACAACAGGCGGTTTCTTTGCATGTCTCATTTTAAACTTTCTCTAGCAGAACATATTGAAACGTTTTGCCCTGCTGCACAAGGCTGAGTATACAGGAGAAGAGAAATTTCTTTAAAAATTGGCAAGTAAGGCATAACCGGTGCACAGAGCGGCTGCCCACTTTGCAGAGAACATGACACTCATTGCAGGTCCCTCGGCTGGACTGCACAGGCTCTTGCCGGCCTCAGGTGTCATTAATGTGTCTGTGTGCGGAAAGCAGCCTCAGTTTCAGTGCACACAGCGTGATGGTTTTTTCATTTTTCTACACTCGCTGTCATTTCAGATAACCTATTAATTTTCATAAAGGAAAACGGTGCATTTAAATAAGATTTAGTAATACTTCCCCCTCTTTCTCCTTCCCCTTGCCCTCCCTTCCTGTCTTTCTTCCAACAGACTCTGCCGTTTCATTNGCCTCCTGCCTTCTGCAAGGAGGTGGATGAGCACTGTGGTCTTTGGGCCCCTCTGGCAGGTGGGGTTAGGACCTGAGGCCGTCATCATGTTGGAGTGGAGGCAGACTTGGCCGCTGCACGGAAATTCTTGATGTATGCATTCTGCTTTGGAAAAACATGTTAACAATTTTATGTGTTTGAATGTAAACTGGTATTTTGGTCTTACTACTTTTGCCAAGTATATTCAGTGCATTCTCAGCTTCCTTCGTATTCCCACATATTTTTTTCCTTTGTCTCGTTTTGCTCTCCTGCTTCTAATTTATGATAGCTTGCCATGGTAAATGTATCTCTGTAGGATGTCATAAGTGCTTTTTAGAACAAAGAAGGATATAAATATATAAGCTAAAATACATGTGCTCATATAAGCCAAGCTAAGTCAAGGAGAATAATACACTGCATCTACACAGGCTTTCAGCTGGTTAAAACACTCCTTCAGAGTCTCATTTTATCTCTGACAACCTTATGAGAAGGATGGGATAGGTATTCCTAGGCCCCTAAAACGGGTGGTCCTGGGCTTCACCCAAAGTGTTTCAGCTGGGCAGAAGATGCCCATGCTAGCTTCACTAGAAACCTGGAACCCATGTGTAGAGCAAGGAACATGAGCATGAACTCATGGGTCTGAGTCTGTTGCTCACTAGCTGTATGATCTTGAGACACTTCCTTAACTTCTCCGAGCCTGTTTTCTCCTCTGCCAAAAGTGGAGCCCATACACTTACCCTGACGGATCTGAGAGGAGCTCACATGTGGAGAAGTGCCAAGTTCACCACCTGGCACATGGCAGATGCTCAATAAAAAATTGATGGCCTTTTGCTTTACTAGTTCATCCTGATTCAAATTCAAAAGGAAAGTGACTTTTCTTTTCTGTCCTTTTCTTATTTTTCTACACTTTCTTCAAGGTCTGTGACATGCAACCAACAGAAAAGAGAAGAGATGCAAAGACCTTGAGGAGCTCTGGGTTGAGAACCTCCACCCCCTTGATGGACAGTGAGAACCTCAGTGCAGTACCTTGAAGGCCCTGAGCACTGCCAAAGGGCCATCATTTGTGAGTCGGTGCACCAGTGAGGGCCAGGCCCGATGAGCCAAGGGAAGGAGTTGGTTCTTTTGTGACTGCAGAACCATGACACACAAGTTCAGCACATCCAAGACCTGAAAAAAGAGACATGATTTCATTAGATGGTGAAAGTTTGAAACCAGACACCGGGCCTGAGTCACCATTTTAAGAGTAAGGTTGAGAATTATATAGAGTAACTGTTTACTGTAGGCTAGGCTGGGTACCAGGGAGACACACAGGGACAAAACAGACAGGCTTCCCTGCCTTCACAGGGTGTATGGTTAGCTGGGGAAAGACCTTAATTAGGTAACAACCAAATAAAGGGAAGATTACCAATTGTGTCAAGAAGGAAAGTAAAGGGCAGAAGGGAAGAACTAAAGCAGAGACTGCTGGGAAGGCTTCTGAGGAACAGCTCCTAAAACAAGACCTAAGAGTTGAGCAGGCATTAGTCCTGAGCAGGGTGGGTGTGTTCTACAGCTGGCACCACGAGGAAGACCCTGAGCTTGCTGTGCTTAGGAGATGAGGACAGATCCTTTGGCTCATGACTGAGGGGCTGGGCCACAAGAGGGTTACACTAAGAGTCTTTTATTTTGTACTAAGTGCAGTGGAGAGCCATCTAAGTGTTTTGAGCAGGAAAGTGACATAATATGATTCATGTTTTAAGGTCATTCTAGTTGTTGAGTGGAGAAAGGGCTTGAAGGGGACAGAGAAGTGAGGAGGAGGTTGTAGCACAAGTCCACAAAAGGGATGTTTCCATGGAATGGTGGCAGAGGCAGAAAAAAGATCTGAAATCTGTTTTGGAACTGGACGGTTTAACTTGCAGGAAGACTGCACAAAGGGGAGAGGAAGAGGTATCAAATGAAGCTACTTGGGCTCAGGTACAGCAACATGAGAGCAGCAGGTCCACGGAATGCGACAGGGGTGATGGAGGGGGAGTGAGTCGAGGGGCCGTGTGGATTCAAGTGGTGCTACTGCTGCCTGGAGAGCTAGGCTGGCAGAGAGGCCTGGGGCTAACCTAGATGCACCTGACTGTTGACGTTCCTTGAGGACGTGTTTCCTGATCTCTTACTTCTCTGAACACAGACAACCTGCAACAGTGCTGCAGGGCAGCCTTCACAGTGCACTTGAGGTGCGTGTTGAAGCACAGAGACAAGTGAAGTCCACCCTCACTAGGCCTTACTGGGAGCCTACTCTGAGACTGGAACAGAACCAAAAGAGGTCCTGCCCTTGGGATGTGACTGACAAGGAAATCAGAGAGCTCAGCAGTAGAGAGGAGAGCAAAGTACTGTAGCAGAAATGGTTTTGGTATCCTTGACTGGCTCTGAACTGAGTTCTGTCAGTAACTGGAAAAGTTAGATCATATTTTGCTAATTCAAAGATGCACACGTCCCCTCTTTGTCTGAAATGGTCTTCTCCCTGCTTTTGCTCCTTTATATAATGACTCCTCAACCTTTAGAAATGTTACCACTTTAGAGAGGCCTTCCTGGGACCATCTAGTCTAAATCAGAATGTAAGCTCTGTCTTACTCAACAGGGTTTGTTGTAGAGTAGGTTCCCAATTCACATTTGGTTAAGTTACTATTTTCTGTCATAGAACCTGCTTAATACCTTCACACCATTTCTCCTGGACTTGGAGTGTTTGTGTACTGCCCCACAACAGACAAGAAGCTTCATGAAGACAGGGATCATGCCTTTCTATATAGCCTCTGCTTGACCTGCACAAATGCTCAGTTAACCCTTAGTGATGAATGAATGACTGTACGCCCACCTCATATTAATTGTTTTATCTTCACAATCAACCAACCTGTGAAGTAGGTATCCTTGTTTCCATTTTACAAAAACACTAAAAGGCCTGAAATGGTGATTTGACTTCCTTGAGGTCACATAGCTGGTAAGAGGCAACACCAAGAGCTGAACTGAAGTATGTATGTCTGACTGCAACATTGACACCCTTAATTACAGTGTTTATACAGCTGCTACAAAGCCTCCGTGAAAGGAAGATCTGGAAGGATATTCAGGAGTTTGCTGAATGTATCAAACACCTACAATGAAGTTTTATGTGTAACACACACTGGAAAAGCACTTGCTGAATGGAATACAAGGGTGCTAAAAGGAGGTACTAGGGAAGACCAAACAAGTTCTATGAAACTCAGACTCAGGCGTTTCCTACCTGTGAGATCATCTGTGGATCAGGGTTTCCTACCTTTGCCCCCTACCCCAAGCAAGCCAATGTGCTCTCAGCACTAGAGTGAGTCACTAAGCCAGTTGTTTCTGCCCCCAGCTTGCAGGTGGGGAGGAATGTTGCTTTCCTTTGGGTGTATGATCTCTGAAATGATTCTGAAAGCAATGGCCCCCACTAGCACCTCATCCCACTGTCCTGTGATTTATTTCAAGTCTTTGCTGATGGGGTGTTTACTTGGGAAACTGCCAACAAACAAGTGTGTAATGTTACAGAAAGTGTTGGGGCTTTTCCTAGGATGAAAATAGAAACAGAAGCAGAGATAAGGGGCAGGTTTGCAAAAATGACCATTTTAAAGTATTAAAACCCTCATCCAGCATCTAGTCAGCTCAGAAAATGATACCCTTTTAAAGCAATGACTTTCTTTCCTTTGGAGATTCAATGAATCCTCATAACTTTGTGTTTTTTTTTAATGTAGGGGACTCAGTTCCCTCTCGGCATCTGAGCTGACACAGAAAGATGTGAAAATGTCATCCCTCAGATAAATTCCTCTTGATGCCTTCTCTTAGCCACCACACATGGACCAGGAGATAAGGGAAGTTCCTTACTTATCCACATAGTCACTGCCAGCCAGACTACACCTCAGTCCTGCTGCTCTGTGAATGCAGAGAAGGGGCTGCACACTGACCTTCAAGCGGATTTTCAGACTTTTATCTGACAATAAGTGAATGCAGCGCTCCATCACGTCCCTGGCTATTTGGATATGCACTGGCAGTGGCGGCTCCACATCTGGAAGGGTGTCATTCTCGTCCATCTTGGGAGGGTCTGATAACTCCTCTGGAAAAACAGCATGATTGGTGACAGTGGTTTTTGAGAGGTATCCAAATCCAGCTTGATCCTGAGCTTTACACTCAGAAATAACACTTACAGGAAAACATCTAGGAGCAAATCTTAAGGAAACCATCTGAAATTTGGGTCAAGCTGTTCAAGTCAGGATGTTTGCAATAGCATTAACTACCAGCTAAAAACTGGAAAAAACTCTTTTATGGTTTAAATGTGTCCCCTCCAAAGTTCAGGTGTTAAAATTTAATGGCCAATATGATGGTATCAAGAGGTGGGGCATGTAATAGGTAGGTAGGCCACGAGAACTCCTCTTCATGTGAACAGGATCACGCCTCTATTATAAAAGAGGCTTCCTGCAGCTCACCTGTATTTCTGTTTTTTGCCTTTGAGCACAAAGAGTTCTTCCCCTAGGGAGGATGCAAGAAGGCACCATCTTGGAAGCAGAGAGCAGCCTTTATCAGGTAACTGAGCTACCAGCACCTTGATCTTAGACTTTTCAGCCTCAGAACTATAAGAAAGTAAATTTCTCTTCTTTATAAATTTCCCAGTCTCAGGTACCATGTTCCACCAGCACACCATTCTCTGTCCACTCACAGGGGAATGGCTCTGTAAACCCCTGTTCAGCGCAACAGTGGTGAGTTACAATGTCTCTCAGATTTATGTTTATCAGGGTTTTAATGACCAGGGGAAAATGCATGGATTTTAATGACAAATGAAACATACCTTGTTAAAAAGAAAAAGGTATGATATTAAAATGTGCATGAGCACTATGGGAAGGAGCATGACAAAATATCAATAGCAGGGCTGTGAGATATTGGGTGATTTAAATTTTTTTCTATACCTTTGTTCTTCTCTAAATTTCAATTAATAAATATTTAAATAAAAACCTATGAGGCCACAGTTCTAATTTGGAGTGCTGAAGCTGGGTTTTCTCTGCCCTCTTTTTCCTTTGGTCCACCCTTGGCCTAGAGGAGTTTGCACCCATCTTTCCCACCAGCCCGAGCTCTTCCACTGCCGGTATCAAGCCTCACTCATCTTTGTACAAACTGATACCAGGACTGTTTGGTGCGAGAGTACATGGGGTTTGGCCAGAGGGGACTGATGCAAGTTTTGCTTCCACAACCTATCAGCAATTTATCTCATCCTACATTAGCTTACTCAGATAAAAGGGGAAAAGCATATATATCTCATCTACTTGTTGAGACACTTAAATGACACAATGTCACCAATTATTGCCATTCTCTCACTGCCTAAAGTACTGTGTTGCATGAGACAGGTGTAAGTTTATAAGTTAAAACAACACCAGAAAGACTGGGGTTGCATGAAATCTAGGCCAAAATCCATATCCTGAAAAATTTTCCTGTCTACCTACAGCCTCACTCACCCCTGTCCCTAAACCCCTATTACCAACGGTACTCATTTCCGCTGAGCTAAGTACTGCTCCCTTAATTTTTTCCTATTTCAGTTTCCTCTACTGGAAAAACAGAATCTTACAATAGAGGCTGTACCTTTCTCTAAGAGATGCTTAGAGAAAAAAAAAAAGATAAATGAAAATCCATTTGTAGAATGCTAGGATTTCTTGGAGGAAGGGACCTTGGATAGGTGCTTTTATGTGGTTAAAACAAAATGCTCTTGTCAAACCAGCATCAAGCCGAACATTCTTCATAATGCCAAGTATGTGATGTGCACTTGATGAATGGTAATTCTAAGAATGCTACGGCTATGCTTTTTCCCCAGAGCAGGGTTTGTTGTTTGAAATTCACCTACTGCAGAACGTTATTTGAGGGATGTGGATTTTCTGGTTTTGGAAGAGGGTTTGATTCATTCTGTCTGCTCTAGCCAGCATCCACTAGAACCGGAAGAACCTAATCGTGAACGAAGAGCTTCACTGACAATGCTTAAAATTTAAACCAGAATGGTAAATCTGGATTACAAAGGATCAAGATACCTTCCCTTCTTCAGGGCTCCTAGGTTTGGGTAAGGAGTATAGTTCACAAAAAGGATTGGCTGGATCAACAAACAAACCTGAGTAGAAAAAGCCTGTCAGATATCTTTCTAATCAGAAAACTCTGTCCTTGGGGACAGCAATGACTCAACTCTGCATTAATCATTATTTGTGGTCTGTGATGCTTTTCTGTTTAGAAGAAATTTGTTGTAGTTAGTGCATCAAACTCCTGTTATCCTGGAAGTATTGGCTTCAGTTCAACAAAATCTCACAGTTTAGATTGAAGGAGAGGGGAAGATGGAGGGGGGCTGAAAAAGGGTGGGGGGAAGAAAAGAAATCTGCTCAATTTCAACCTAACAAACTAATTTGGGACTCAGTTCAATTTAGGATAGTTCCGAGACCACCAAGCTCATTATGACTTGGCATTTTATATTTGCAGAGGAGAGTCTAATAATTTATTAATCCTTTTGTGACCCGAAGCTCCAGATTGAGTTTGTGAATAAAACAAGAGGCCAGAGCTGCTACTAGCCTGAACTCTCTTTTCTTTTATCATATAAATAGGTAAGAATCTCTTCCTAACAATAAATAAATAGATAAAGCATATGAAGAGACAATGGGCATAAGAGAAAAATGTCACGGAAAGAAGCATATAGAAACATATTCAACTTTACCTATTAATTTAGGAAAAAGCAAAATTGGTAAAAGCCAATGTTGGCTAGGTTAGGGTCAAACTAGTATCAGTCCTGCACTGCTGAAGGAAAGGTATAAATTGATACAACCTTTCTGGAAGGTAATTTGGCAAGCATTAAATAAGGTTCATATCCTTGACCCAGAAATCCCACTTCTGGGAATTTATGAAGAGATATGCAAGAAGGAAAAGATCATGTGCCCAGAATCATCCACTGCAGCTCTATTTATTACAGAGAAAGTGAAGCAACCTCAACTTCCCAAGGGGGAATGGATACTTAGCAGCAGCTATTAAAACATTAATTATGAAAACTCCATAGCAACATGGAGCACTGCATATAACTAGATGCAAAAAGTGTATGCTGCATTTAAACTACGGCTGCAGGGAGCTGAGGGCCTAGCTCGGTGGAAGAGCTTGCCTAGCATGCACCATGCCTTGGGTTCCAACCTTAGCACTGAAAACAAACCAAAACTGTGGCTGCCATCACTTATGAATAGGTTTATAATAAAACAGAATGGAAAAAGATCACACAGAAAAAGAAGAATGGCTATATTAGTATGGTGAGCTTATGAGTGATTATTTTCAAACTTTCTGGAATGACGTTTCATTATTTTTACAATAATTTGTTTCAAAGAGAAAGAACTAGTTAAGGCAAAATAAATAGTAGTTACCTTCTTCATTGTCAAAAGCTGAGACATTTCCCTCTGCCACATCCTTCTCTTTGAGGTAGTTCAGCACAAACTGTTCAATGTCCTCCGCTGTAGTGCTGTACTCAAGAGGTGCTGCTGTTTGGCATGAATGACTTCCCTCCGCCTCTAAACTTTGCTCTTGGAGTTGCCCCATATCTCCTGTGTCTGGGAACCACTGAGCTGTATGTAAATAGTATTGTAATGATTACCTTGATCATTAATAATAATAGGCACTAGTAATTTATAAGTAGAATAAACTCTTTGCCATGGCCTGCATAGCCCCCCACATCTAGGCTTCCCTGCCTGTCTCTACATCATTTTCTACCATTCCGGTTACCTGATAACTACATTCCAGTTCTTCCAATGTATCAAGCATTTTCCTCCATGAGAAACTGTGCATGTCACTGCTGTTCGAAATACTTCATTTCCCCTTTAACCTTACCTCTAATTTGAAATCACTTTTCGTCTCAGTATAATTAGAACTTGCCCAGTAAAGCCATCCCTTCACTCCTCACTGTAACTCAGATCACTTACTCAATCTCTTCCCCAGCACCATGTCTTTCCCTTCCTATCAACTCATCATGGCAGGTAACCATGTGTTTACTTTGTGTGTATTGCCTGGTATCTGACTCTCCCTTAGACACTACTCTAACATGGCTAGCATAGAGGGTGGATGCTCAAAATATATGCTGATTGAAAAAAACATACAAGATTGGAAAACATGTACAAGTGACAAAATTCTGAGTACAGGACATACTGCTCAGTAGTAAAGACAGGCTCCACAGCACCTTGAAAACGGGCAGTCTCACCTGTATTTCCATATCAACTGCCTTGGAAGGCTGGCCATTGTTCTCCAAAGCCTTCCCTTCTTCAGTGATGCTCTAATACCTCTGGTGTATTATCACAGTACCAACCTTAAACATCACTGACTCCAGGGGTTTTCATATCGTACCTTGATGTCCCAGGAATCACAACAGGGAGGACACCATTTTCCCACGTTAAAAGTGGTGGTGGTGGATCCTGGGGTCTCCATTTCTTCTTCAACCAGAGCAACTCTAATTTCATCCATTTTTTAAATATTAAGGTCCCTCAAAGGCTTAATTTCAAAAAAGACATAATACTTAATAAAATAACAAACAAAATCCCATCGCCTGAGAATCTCTGCTGTGGCCCAGGGCCTGCCTTCTGCAGACAGCAGGGAGAGACTAGGACAGCCTTTAGCACCTGCTAATCTCCTTTTTATCAAGGAGCATTTGCACAGGGCCAGAGTGACAGCAGATGGAGATGACAGGCCAAGGAGCACAGAGCAAGAACTTGAAACAAGGGCCTTCGATCCAGTATTTGGAGGTTCCTATCTAGAAGAATCAATTATGACATCTCTTCAATGGCCCATTCCCAGGTATAAATCAGATATTAAGTTCATTCAAAGGGATTGGTTCCTAAATAGTTAAAGCCTGGACCCAGCATTTACATGGCCAGGACAGGACTCGCTGCAAAGATTATTTCTAGATTCTAGGCTAGTGCCAGATGTTAAAATGTCTTGGCTCACTAATGGCTTTTAAACATACGAAAAGAAGCTCAACCTCGCTCTTAATGCAAATTAAAACTACAATAAGGTACCATTTTTCTCCTATTGGATTAGCAGAGATCAAAAGCGTGGTAATATACAGTGTGGGTGAGGGCGTGGCAAAATTGGCACTCTTTTACATCGCTGATGGAGTTTAAATTGGTACAACCTCTTAGGAGAGCAATTTGATACTCTCAATCAAAAATCTAACTGTAATATCCTTTAAACTAGCACTTCTTTCAGGAATTTACCCTACTGATATATTCACCTATAAAGATATCCGCTGCAACATATGTGTGCATGTGTGTGTGGTGGCAAAATATTAGAAACCACCAAACATCTCCTAAGAAAGGGGTGGTTAAATAAAGAATGGTGCAAGGGCTGGGATTGTGGCTCAGCGGTAGAGCACTCCCCTAGCTCGGGCGGTACCCAGGTTCGATCCTTAGCACCACATAAAAATAAAGGCATTGTGTTGTGTCCATCTACACCTAAAAAAAAAAAAAAAGAATGGTGCATCCACACAGCAGGATACAAGGCAGCCGTAAAAAGAACGAGCGGCCCTGTGTGGGTGGATGTGGCACAATCTCCAGGTTCTGGAGTATCTGTCATTAACATTTTCTCATTTTCTAAGCTATTCTGCCTTTTCCTATGATGAATAGTCAGCCCATCATTAGCTGTGGGTAGACAGTGATCTTCGGCTGGCTCTTGCCCTCTCTATGGCACCTACTGCCTTTTAGTCACCGCAGGCACTGCACGGTGTATCATCCTCAGTTTCCTAAAACATGTACTGGGTTCTTTTAAGACATTTCAGAAGTTCTGTGAGAGCACACTGCCACTTTCGTCTTCAAAGAGAGGCCAGCAGTCAGACAACTGAGGACAAATTGCAATGCTAGCACCAAATGCTACTTTGACTGGTGAGTGATGGTACCAACTCCACTACTTACTATTCAAAATTCAAGTGTATTCTTGGCTATTTCAAGACTTGCAGAAATGTTATCTCCAGTTTTGCTTGTTCTCTTACAATGTTCCAGAGCCAGTCTTGATCATCTTCATTTTCCCTTCTGCAGGGGATACCCTCCTTCCTCCACCTCAACTAAAAAAAAAAAAAAAGGCACTACACAAGATTTGACTTTCCTTCTTTAGATATGTCCAAAGACATAAAGCAATCTAAAGCAATTCAATTTTCAAGACCCAAATTGAGAAACCTCTCAGGAGGATATATTTCACAGGCCTGTTTAAACCTCAAACTGAACTGCAGTGTAGTTCCCCAAGGCAGTGAAGCTGGGGTTTATGTGGCCCCGGGAGCTGGTCCCAGTCTGCGGTTGTCCGAGCAGCTTTGCAGCCAGCCAGTCCCAAGAGGCAGCTCCATGAGGGCTGGCCTAGGTGGGCCTCATTCACAGCTGCCTCCCCAGTGATTGTTGCCATCATGTAAGACTGTGAATGACTGCAAAGTCAAGTCCAAATTCCTTCCCTTGGCCTAAGAGGCCTGGAAGAATTTGCCCTCCTTTCCAAACTGCACCTTGTACCTCTCTCTCCACAATGACCTCTTTTCTATTCTCAAATACCCCAATCCTCTTCTTTCCTCTAGGCTTCACACCTGCTGTTCCCTTTGCCTCAATATTCTTACAAATCATATAAACCTCACGACAGCCCTGTATGTACTGATGGGCTCTCCTCATCCTTCAGGTTTAGTGTCATGTCAGTTTTAGTGTCATGCCACTTTGACAGGTCCTCCCTGACCACTCCACCTAAAGCAGCCTGTCTCTGGTACTCTCCTGCATCCAGGAGCTGCTTCCTTCACAGTGCTTATCACAGTCCACAGTGAGCTTGTTTAAGGATTTGTTTATCATCCCCTTGCAGTAGCAGGACGGTGCTGAGTTTATTCATCTTGTCCATAGCTGTATTCTCATTACTTAGCCCAGTATCTGACACTTGGCAAACACTTTTTATTGTTAATAAGAGAACATTTATGCTGTACATAAATGTTCATGAATGAACGAACACTGGAAATAGCATTACCTAGGGGGCAGAGCACAGTCCCTGCCCCAGTTACTTTCCATGAGAAAGTCTCTTACATGGCCTTGGCGTTTTATCCACCAAAATGAGATCAAAGACCTTTCCACTTGCCTCAGAAGCTATCAGCAGTACTGGAATAAATATGCAGATATGCTCTCTGGATAAAAGGCACCGCAGCTCATTGTTTTTTTCCTTCAAAGACTGACTGTCCACTTGAGGGATTCTTTTTCTTGTAGTCCAAAATTTTGCCATTCTAACGGTAGCTAACATTTCCAATAGGCACCCTATAACATCTGTGGGAAGAAAACTGCAAACCAACTCACTCAAAAGGTTAAAAGGGAATTCTTAGGTCTGCTCTGACTATGCGTAGCTATAATTTATTATTTCTGTGGTACAGGTGATGAAACCCACTGAGCTACATCCCCAGCCCTTTTTATTTTTTGAGATAGGGTCTGGCTAAGTGGCTAAGGCTGGCCTCAAACTTGCAATCCTCCTGCCTCAGCTTTCTCAGTCACTGAGATTGTGGGCATGCGCCACCACACCAGCTATGTGTAGTTATTAAACAAAATTAAAAATTCAATTTCCCAGTAGTACTAGCCACGTGTGGCTAGTGGCTATTGTATCAGACAGAAAAGATATAGAGTAGTACCATCATCACAGAAAGTTTTATTGGACAGTATTGTTTTAGCCATTTGTGGACTGAATTATTCATGCTATTTCTGTTCTCCATTAGCACAGATACTGCTAACACTAAATATCAGCAGTAGCAATTTGGTGTACTGGAAAGAATACAATTGTCATAAATCCTGATTTTTATCCCTTATTAGTTGTGTGACCCTAGCTAAATAGGATCTCACTGAGCCTTGGGTTTTTTGTGAAATAAAAATGTTTATATTTAGCTTATAGGGTTTATATCCCTGGCTCAGAGCGGGAGCTCAATAATTGATAGATTATTGAAAGTATAAAAAATAAACACTGGAACCCCATCATAACATGTGGCTCTTTCAAAGAGCTGTCAAAGAGACAACCTTTCAAACATCCTTCATTGCAAAACCATAAACACTGAAACAATAAGACCAGGCAAACTAGGATATTGAGTCCTATCCCCCAAATCAGCATTAAAACGGGCTTTCAATGTACCTAATGCTGCCAGCAAGGCGTGCAGAACGCTGACAAAGGAAGCAGCTCTCTTATCGTAAAATTGGTCCAGGGTGGCCAAGACATCTTGAACCACATCTGCTACCAAAGGAAGCAGGCTAGCATCTGAGTTCCGCAGCATGACTTCCAAGACCTTTGGAGTATGAGGGTGTAGAGCTAGATGGCGCAGATTTAAAGAGATGCCATTCACCAAATAATCTGAATTTTGATTGATCAGGTGCTGCAGGGAGTCATAGCCACAAGCATGGCAAATGTCTACCATGGTACTGGTAGCTACCTGACTAATGAGCAGGGTTTGGTCTCCAGCTTTCTCCAGTACTGGATAGAGGGCTGACATCAAGAGCAAACGAAAGTCTTTTCCTAGTGCGTACGCAAACTGGCCAATCCCTTCCAACTGGATGCATATTTGCCAGATGTTGCTGTTCAAGGAGCAGATAGTGGGACCTGGCTTTGAGAAGGCTGGAGAAGACAGAACTTGGTGGGTGTGTACATTGGATGTGATGGCCTGGAGGCCTGGCTGCTTCATTAGCTCCTCTCCCTCTTCAGTTTCAATACAGGTAACCAAATACCAGTTTTCTTGGCTTGTATATTCTTCAAGTATAGATGTCACAATCCCTCTCAGTTCCTCTGGGCTCATTTCAGTATGTTTTTCATGCAGATCCTCCACCTCCAGTCCAGCAGCCCCTGTAACCAGTTCATTAAGGATCATGGCGGCTTGCTTCCGGTAAACCACAGATTCGTGGTACAGTTCCATAAAGTGATCCACAAGTAAATAAAGGTTCCCATAATAACCAAGAAGCTGACAAACCTGCCGTAAGAGCAAGAACACTCTCTCATCAGTGAAGAATCTGAAGTATCTCCTCTGGACTTGGTTCCATAGTCGCACAGATGAGGCATTTGGGGAAACATTCAGGTCTTCAGCATTCCAACGCCGCTCTTCCACAATTTTGATGTCAGCCACATCTAGTTCTAGAACTTGGATGAGTGCTTTGGCAAGGCGCTGGAGATGGGCCACAGAGTTGAGAACAAAGTTTACTTTTGGGCCCAAGAGTTTCAGATAACCAAGAAACAAGGAGAGAGTGGAGAATTTGCCCTGATCATCTTGGGAGTTCATTAGGCGAGGAAGAGATGTGGCAAGGGAATGTAAACTTTCTGACAAGATGTCAGCAAGGGCTCTGTTGCCCACTACTACTTTCTGATCTGCAAAATGTTTCAGAACTTTACTGCACTTGGATTGGACTTCAGGACTCTCATCATTTACTAGGCCCACTAAAGCCTTCAGGAGGGGACCAGCAGACTCGATCAGTGACTGACTGCACTTCAAAAGAAGGACCTCCACAAGTTCTACCAGTTCCAACCTCACCTTCCAGTGTGGGTGAACTGAAACATACTCGGTTATCTTTTTAATAAGGATTGCCAACTTGTCACCAGTATTTTTTACCCAATCTGCTTCCCTATGAACCATTAGCTCTGCAACTCTGTGCCCCACTGCAGGTTTTGCTGGGATCTTTGAGATTCTCCTGAGTTGTTCATCAGCCATAACGAAGCCCACTGTCTTGTAAAAGATCTTTAGGGAAGATACAACGATGCTGTGGCCTTGTTTAAAGTCTCCTGTAATAACTCTCGTCAGTGCAGTTGAGATTCCAGGTAAAAAAGAAGCAAACAAGTCCCCCAGCTGCTGTTGCTCAGTCTCATCCAAGGACCTTGGATGGTCTTGACAATCACATTGCAAGAGTAGAACTTGTAAACATTTTAAGGAAGCAATTTTAATTTGCTTTGATTTCTCCTGTTCTGCCAAGCCCAACAGCAAAGACACAGCAAATCCTAATCGAGGAAGAATGGAAGGCTCATAAAAAGTCAGAATGATGTCCCCATAAGCCGAGTGCATTAAGGTGCTAAGTCCCTGGATCACAGCCAATTTCAACTCCTCTGACACAGCTGCAGGTTTTTGGGAATTGGGCGAATACAGACAGGCAGAAAGTTCCGAAAAGAGTTCCTGAAGAAGCTCTTGCTCTTTCACGCATGTTGAAGAAAGGACAAATGTGAGGCACTCTACCACGCTCTGGATCAAGCTCTCCCTCTTGGGACCTGGGGTCTTCAGAGTAAATCGCAAGGGGAAGAGGACATACTGTTGAAGTTCCTGTAGGGCACTGTCGCTCACGGCTTGTAATTGTGTCTGCAGATGTTCCACATTTTCCACTGTCTGTGTCTTTGTGAGCTGAACACAAACTGGACGTAAGACACCAAAGGCCTCCTCAGGAGTATCAACAACTGCCATTGTGCGAATCTTCCTCTCACCGAGGGAACATCCTGTAGGCTGGAGGAAGGAATGATTTGACAAAGACGGTCAAGCTCAAAGCAAATATGAAGTGAACTTGTATTCATTCATTCAACAGGCATTTAAGGGAGCCTATGTGTCAGCCACTGCCCAAGACACTAGGGGAGGAAAAAAACTGAAATGAGATAGGGGCTATTTTCAGAAGCCTCCAGTCGAGTGAGGGAAGTAAATACAGTTATGAGAGTCTCTTAAGGATTAGGATAGACTTCAGCGTGGGATCCTCAGGGCGTGTGGAGGAATCATATCCCTGCAAAAGCCAGGATGGGATTCACAGAAAGATGATGCTTGAACACAACTTAGGGCAGGAATGAACAGGAACCCGTGGGCTACTCTAAGGAGTCTGGGTTTTAACTGTGATGGTGACAGAGCATTGAAAGTTTTATCTTGTTAAAGTTGAGGAATACATAGCATGCTGCCTTAATGTAAAGCTCAGTAAATTATGTACAGACCCATGGAAGCACTACCCAAAGCAATTCAGAGAATATTTCTAGCACAAAAAGTTTCCCCCAGGCCCTTGTGCATCAATTCCTATTCCCACCACAATCCTGACTTCTATGACGAGAGAGTCCTTTTGCCTGTTCTTGTCATTGAGAGGTTTTTTAGTGTGGGTGGCTTATATGATCAACTTTATGCAATGAAAAGACCCCCTGGCAGCTGGGAATACAGAATAAGGATCAGGGCTGGGTGAGACTGAAGGCAATGCAAAAACAGATGGGAGTACCTAGAGGGATGGGGAAACCAGGAGGGTACACTATCACAGAAATCCTGGGAGAAGAGATTCCTAAAAAAGGCAGGCAAAGGAGATGAGTTTATAGGTAGAAGCAGAAGCTGAGCAACTTAATACCTGAGAGTCTTTCTTTTGTTTGTGAGGAGAGATTCAAAGTCATGGACTGACCGTGAACAAGAAAGGGGATTAACACAGGGCTTGAGGAGAGAAAAGTCTCCTATTCCCTCTGGGGAAGCAGGGCTTGCTGGGAAGCTTTAATGTGTGGCTCAAGGGTATGGAGGATTGAGCTGAAGCTGTGTATAACCTGTAAGTGTGTATAACCGAAAATGTTGGCCCTGGATGGAGGTTTACAGATCATCTAGTCTGGGGGTCTTTCTCTTTTTTTCTCTGCTTGCTATGGCTTCTGAAAAGATGATGTTAAGAAAGTTGCTGCTGCCGGTCTACCCACAACTCAATAGTGCTCTTGGTCCCAGTGGCTATAGGACTTGCAGGCAGGTGGTGACTGGTGGGTGTGGGCCAAGACCTGCTCAGTGCACAGAAACCTAGAGTTGGGTTTCTTCCTCTCTCCATCAACAGGGATCTCTAGGGCACAAATAAGACTCTTTAAACCCTAGAGAGTCTGGTCCACTGAGCTCCAGGGACCCTTGTGAGGAAGGGCACTGCTGGCCTCTGTGTGGCTTCTTGAGAAGAAATCTCCTGGTCTCTGTGTCCCCGAGAAGTCAGAGAAAGGAAGAAGCTCAAATCCTCCTTATTGCAGGTTAGGAAACTGCCATGTGTGGATGCCACAAAGCTTGGTATGGGCATCAGCTCTCACACTGATGATCCAGAGGCTGCTGTGCCATCTCCCCTGCACAAGGTATCACTGGACTAATGAGTGGGAAAGGATGATAAACTGCTTAATGGGACCCAGCAGTCCAAAGTAGGAAGAGTATTTCAGCACTCCTCTAGGTGGTCAATCTTTGATTAACAGAACCACTAAAAGAGGCAGAGAAGGATTTGATTAAAAAGACCAATTAAAGAAGTTCAATTATGGGACAAATTTCTTAGAATTAAAAACATATGAGTTTCCATACCAAAAGAGTTCAACTGATGAAATAGAAGATGAAGATGGTTAATTGTTGAGACCCACTGAGTGACCTGGAAGATCCAGTAGACCTTTCATAAAACTCTGAGCAGGAATATAAAAAGCTGGGAATTGTGGGACAGATGTGGGAGAAGCAAGTGTAAATAACTGGGAATTTGGAAGGGGAAAAGGAACAGATGGAGGAGCTAAGGCAAACAAACACCTGAAACATTTCCCTTGGTTGTCAAAAGATTTATCTGGATATTGAAAAGCCTGAAGGATACACACCTAGTTGATTTCAAGTAAAATCCCCGAACTCTAAAGATGAAGAGAAAAATCATAAATATGTTCAGGAAGAAACAAATAACTTAGGAAAGAAAAAGAGACTGACTTTGAACTCTTCCTCTACAACCATGGATCCTAGAAGACAGTGGAATAGCACCTGCTGATCATAAATAAAGTGTTGTGGCCTCTAAACCCTATGAACGGCTAAGACATTCACCTGTCAAGGTGGAAGAACAACATGCAAGGATTTAGAGAAAGAATCACCCATATGTTCTACCAGAGAAGATGCCTGAGAATGGGCGCTATTCAAACAAAACAGAGATCCAAGATGGGAAGATGAGTGAAAAAGAAACAATGGTAATTTTTTTTCTTTTATCAAGGAAAAATTTTCTTCAAATAAAATGTTTAAATGGAAACTCAATACATAAAACAAACAAAATCTAAGGGTCTCTTGTCTCTGGTGTGTGGACAATAGCCTGGGGCTCTGTGTCTCTCTTATTCACTTTAAGAGTTTCATGTAGATAACTTGGGGGCCCCAAAGTGGTAGTCCAAACTATGTCCTCAGATGATATGACAAAAACTATAACAGCACTGATGAAATGGGAACACACACTGTCCATAACTGAACTCGTCTGCTTTTTCTATTATATTTCCTTTGTGATTTACGGTCCTCACTCCAACCAGGAACCTTAGAATCTCTGCTTCCTTTTACCTCCCTCTTGATCCCACCACTCCCTCCATTTCGCCACTGATGGTAATTCCACGTGTCACACTGCACTGACTGCAACAGTTTCCTCTCGGGTCCCTTGTCTCCTGTGCCTGCCCTTCTTGAACCCACATTTCAAACTGACACGAGATCTTTCTGATCACTCTTCTCCACGGTTAAAATTTTTCAACTACTTTCCCACAGCCTGATGAGTACAAACACATTTTACCACAGCTTATAGGACCCTCTACCTTTAGGCCCTGCCTATCTCACCAACTTCTTCACTCTTGATTCACCCCCTGAATGCTAAACAATAATCACATAAAATTATACAACTTCTAAAAAGATGGTGCTATTTCATATTTGTCTCCTTTCTCCTACCACTGTATGCACCTCTATTACAGTGACAGGCTGCATTACTTGTGCATGTGTCTTACCTACTTTATACCGGGGCTCTTTGAGGCAGCGGCAATTCTAAACCTAGAAGCAAGAACATGGATAGGTACCTGACAACAACTGTACAAATTCTGCTTTCGAGTAGGATATAGTACAGAGTGGCAGGTCGACACATGTTGAAGACTAACAAAGTCCAATAATTTACAAAAATATTTCTTAAAGTATTCATTACCTGAACTCATAACCTAGCAAGGGGAGAATCAACAATCAGTTGCTTTTTTTTTTTTTTTTGCCCTTGGTGCATTTACTGATCCTGGACATAGACTCAAGATTAGGGTATGGCTATCAATAAGGAAAGAGAATTCACAGTGGTCATGTGAGGCTGAACAGACATAACTACATCCTCGAGGGACCTCAAAATGCAAGGTTTCAGCAGCTGGGGACAAATAATCCAGTAGGTATTTGGGTGTTCTTCAAAGTTAAAGTGACAAAACGGGAGACAACACTTGGCTAGTATCTTCTCAAGATATTTAGCAAATTTTGAATCCACATGAAGCAGCAGGTTAAAGAACTAAGCTGAAAGCCTTGGAAGGGCAGAGCTGACTCCTGACAGTCTTTCAAGTCTAAGGAGACAGACAGCCTTTGAAGTTCTCAACTGAAGCCCTGGGAATCACCCTCTATCAACAAGGATGACAGGGTTGAGCCTTTTCAGGATTGCAGTCCCGAGTGACCCAGCTTAATCCCTTAAATTCAAGTGTTCAGCTCCCTACCTCTCTTAACCGAACAGAGAAGGGTTCCTGTCTGGTGGAAAGTAATATTTCCTAGTTCCACTAAGATTCTTTTCAATGCCTTATGCACAATAAGAATTTTTTGCATATAGACCACAGAACTGATAATCAAGAGGAAAAACAGACAATAAAAGCAGACCCTTAGGCAACCCAAATATTGGAGTTAACAGTCAAGGCCTTTAAAATAAATAAGATTAATATAGTCAAGAAAGAAAGGAACACTGCTTTTTTTTTTTCCTTTTGAAAAAAGATGTTACTTATTGCTATCTTCTTTTACTCCTGTAATATGAAGATATTAAAGATACAAGTTGTAACTAGACAATTTAAAGAATTCAAGGTATGTTTTTCTAACATGAATTCAATTGAACCCATATAATTATACTTAAAAGTTGACTACATAGTTATTAAATTCCAGGATTATAGTTTATTTAAGTAGACTTTTACTTTTAAAACATGTTTAAAATATGTGGTGGTATAAATCTCAATTATTATTATTATTTTTTTAAATAAAATATTCTCTACAAACTATTTTTTTTTTGGAACCTTTTATTTAGGTTTTATCAGGTTTGTCTTCTGCTAAACTGGACTTAGCAGAAAACATGATTGATGATTTGGAACACAGACCAATTTAAAAAAAATAAAAAACAACCTAAACTCAACCAAAGGAAAAATAATAGCAAACACAGGTGATAAAAGGCAGGGGGGATATACCAAAAGGTCCCACTGTGAGTCCCAGAAGACAGAACATAAAGCAGAAGCAATACTAAAATGTCCAAAACAAATGAAAGAGATCAACCCACAGATTCAAGAAATTCAGGGAATCCCAAGTTGAGCAATACAAACAGAGGCACACAGACACATTACAGTCAATCTGTTGAAAATCAAAAACAAAGAGTAAAATCTTAAAAGCAGAGAAACAATAAAACTGACAGCTTACTTTTCAACTGAAATGACAAAATCTAGAAATCAAAAAATACTATAAGAAAATAACCACCAACTATGAATTTATACCCTACAAAAACATTTTTTTAACTGACGGTGGTATAGCCAGGTACGGTGGTGCACACCTGTAATCCCAGTGGCTCTGGAGGCTGAGGCAGGAGAATTACAAGTTCAAAGCCAGCCTCAGCAAAAGTGAGGTGCTATGCAACTTGGTGAGACCCTGTCTCTAAATTAAAAATACAAAATAGGGCTAGGGAGGTGGCTGAGTGCCCCCGAGTTCAATCCCCGGTACCAAAAACAAAATGAAGGTATGACTGGGGACATAGCTCAATGATAGAGCACCTGTTTAGCACTTGTGAGGCTGTAGACTATCCCTCGCAGGGAGGAGGGAAGTAAAATAAAGATGTTTTTAGACAAACAAAAAACAGAGGAAATTCACTGCTATGAGAGCTACACTAAAGGAAAACATAAACTGGTAAAATGAACATAGAAGCACAGCATTGTAGGTAGGAATGAAGGAAATAAAATATGTCAATAAAAAGAATATTAACTGTATAAAGCAACAACTATTATGTCTTTTGTAGTTTAGGTGTACATAAAACTAAAATGCTAGATAATAAAAATGCACCAAATGCAGGGAAGGGGAGGGAGCTGTGTTCTAAGCATCTATATATAGTATCAGGAAATGGTAAAATCTTTTGCGTTAGAGTGTAGCATGTCAAGATGTTGAATACATGTTTAAACCTACAGGATAAACTCTAATATAACTGTAAAGGGATATCTACCTAACAAGTTCATCAGGCAGTAAAAATGGAATAAAAATTTTGATTAATCCAAAGGAAGACAAAAATGAGGAAAAAGCAAAACTGATGAGCCAAACAGAAAACAAACACTAAGAGGGCAGACAGAAGTCTAACTAGAACAGGAGCTACACTAAGTCAGTTTCTCAGCAGTTATACTATTAACATTTTGGGCTGCATAATCATCCGTTGGTGGAAGGCTGTGCTGTGTGCATTGTAGGCTACTTGGCAGCTTCCTTGGCCTTGAGCATTTGGCCATGCATATATCCACAAGATGCCAAAAGCACTCCCCCAGGGGTAACAACCAAAAATGTCTCCAGCCAGGGCCAAGTATCTTGTGGAGCCCAAATACTGCCCCTGGAAAAGAACCATTGGTAAAGTCAAAATAATTTCAAGCAAAACCCCAGCAGGACTTCCGTAACATGATTCTAAAATGTTATGGAAGTGTAAATGACCTAGAGTAGCAAAGATAATCCTGAAGAGGAAAGAAATTAGAAAATTTATACTATTTCATTTCAGAATTGACTGTAAATGTACAATAATTAGTGTGTAATTGGCATAAGGAAAGATAAATGGATTATTGGAGAATAATACAGTCCAGAAATAGAACTACATATAGAACAGAGCTCAAATCTAGGTCAACACATCTGACAAAGGTAACAATGAAATGAAGTGAGAGAAAGAAGAGTCTTTTCATTTAGAGGTGCCACATCATCCAGCTATCCATATGAAAAATACTTAGTAGTCACCAGAGCATACCTAACCTTGTATACACTATGTTTCTTCCTATACATACATGTCTATGATAAAGTTATTAATACACTAGGCATAGTAAGAAATTAGCAACAATAATCATGACACAGAACAATGATAACAATATACTAGAGTAAAAATTATGTGCGTGTGATCTCTCTTTATTAAAGAGTCAAGACTAATAATGTTTTTGGACCATGGATAGCTAGAGGTAACTGAAACCATAAAAACCAAAACTGCAGATAAGGATGACGGTGTGTGTGTGTGTATTTTTGAGTGCATTCATGCGTGTGTCTTTCTCTGTCTAGATTTCATCTCATATCAGATTTAAATGTGAAATGGAAAACAAGAAAGCTTTCCAAAGAAAACAGAGGAGAACATTTTTGTGAGCTTGCAGTAGGCAAAGATTTCTTAAACAGGATATAAAAACAGGATACAGAAAAGGAAAAAAATTGGCCAGGTGTGGTAGGGCACACCACAGGTACTCAAGAGATTGACGGGAAGATTATAAATTTAAGGCCAGACTGCAAAATTTAGTGAGATCATGTCACCAAAGAAAATATAAAAAGGGGTCTAGAGATACAGCTCAAAGATAGAGCACTAGCCTAGTATGCATGAGGCCTTGGGTTTAATCCCCAGCACTGAAAAGAATCAAAAAACTGGATAACAATAAAAATAAGAACTGTTCAGCAAAATACACCATTCTGAGTATGAAAAAGCAACCTACAAAGTCAGGAAGATGTTTGCTGTATATTTAACAAAATGCTCATATCCGAATATATAAAATATTTTAGAAATAAGCCATTAAAAAAAATAACTCAGCAGAACTATGGAGAAGGACTTGCACAGATCTATAACAGCAAAGGATATACAAATGCTAGTACACACAGAAGGCTATTCAACATCATGAGTCAGGAAAATTCAATTCAGAAGGGCTAAATTGAAAAAATAAAGGAAAAAAAAAGGAAAGGAAAATACTAGACATTAGCAAAGATATGAAGCGACTAGAACTCTCAGTACTGGTTGATGCATAAACTGGCATGATTACTTCAGGAATTCTTTTGCGGCACCTGTTAGTCTAAAGGTACATATAGGTGTGCTCTATGATCTAGCCATTCCACTCAATATACCCAACAGAAGATGAATAGTTTCTCAGAAGATGTGTTCTAGAATACACCATCACAATCACCCTTTAGGGAGGATACTCAAATGCCATCTACAGTAGAATGGATATTGTGGTATATTCTCTCAATGGAATGTTAAACAGATGAAGATTTATCACAGAGATCTTCTAAATAATGGGTTAAGGCTCAGAAATATATAAACCAGATTTCTGTAAGAAAGACAGTATAACACATTGCTACTTTCTTATAACTATAAAAGGCAATCATATAGCTTTATGGGATGGCCATGAAATCATACTTGTGTGACAATACGTCAATTACAGAAGGAACTGTCTGAAGATTTAGAGCCTTATGAGTCCTAGATTCTACTCCTATAAAGTGCAACCCTGATTATTTAAAGTGGCACTGCTGTGAAGTGTGATGTTTCTATAGCTAACATCAACAGGGTCTTCTGGCCCAAAAGTGATACTGGGATATGGCCTGCAGAACAAGCTCACTCCAGGTAAATAGAGAAAATGCTTAAGAGTTCAGATAATAACTGAAAAAGCATGAATGCGCAGTTCTAGGCTGTTCCCCCTTTCTAGTTTAATGTACCCGTGTGGTCTTGGGAAGCAGCCACTGCAGGGGTGGCAGAAGAGACCTGCAACTAGAGAGCAGGCAATCCTCTTCCCCTGCTCCCCATCTCTCGGTCTTGTCACCAGATGAGCTATGTAAGATCACAGTGTACAGGTGGTGGAGACAAATGGAACACTCTGTACAGGACAAGGTGTAATACTTTAAAGACATTTAAAGGATAGATGGTGGATCAAAGGTACATATACTATTATCACACAAGCAAGAAATGAAAAGGGTGGGGAAGAAGCGCAAAAGGAGTTTGGAAATAGAATGAACACCAACAGAGAAGCTCTCAGGAGGAAGGAGGATCCCTGCTGGAGTGGGAGGACTATATGCGTGGGGCTGGGCAGAAGGGCTGCTCAAAGCAAAAGGCCTGTCACAAGCACTGCCCAGAAGGGAGAAAACTCACAGCACCTACTGAAGAGACCACAGAGATGCTTCACCCTGGAGTGACATTCTCATGCAAGCGCATGCTGGGAGCTTTGCACTCACTGTTCCTCCCATCTCCCATGGCTTGCTCCTTGCCTCGCACAGTGCTTTGCTCAAAGGTGACTTTCGAGCGAGGCCCACCCTCTCACCTCTCCACCATGACACTCCCTATCTCCTTTCTCTGCCTTTCAAGTTTTTCTTAGTGTCACCTGTCAAACCAGATTATCCACCTGTTGGTTTCCTCTCTCCCTTCACTCAAACATAGGCTCTAGGAGGCAGCGATTCTTTGTTTGACTGGCTTGTTTATTGTTTCTGGCACAGAGCAGTTATTCAATAAATATTTGTTGGACTAGTGGCCATAACCCAAGATCTGGTTCTCTCATTTGTAGGATTTTGATGCCAGCTATGTCTGAACTGCATTCTTCAGCTACTCGCCACATTAGTCTTCTCTTGGGGTCAATTATTCCTGCAGATAACTGATCTCATCAATCAGGGGAGAACCTCAATATATTCATTTTGGAGGGCAATCACAATTCTAGATTTTGGCTGTATGGTAGCTCACTTTTAGGCTGTTTCCAGAACAGGAAACATCATGAGTTCAGAAATCTTTTGATATGATTTCTAGTCTGGACTCTTGCAGTACCTGGTCACATGATTTCCACAAATTTTGGTTCCTTCAACAAAAAATAAACTTGATAGATGATTTACAAAACTTCTAATTCCAAATGATTAGTCTATGAAAAGGAAGACTGGGTTTAGGATCTCAGAGATAGAACTTCAGACATTAGAATTGCCAACACAAGTTCTTGAGTAGGAGGAAGAGAATATATTTTTTGTTTTTGCTGAAAAAGTCCATCATATGCCAGGCATTTGCTAGGTATTTTATGTACATAAATTCTTCATCCAAGAGCTGAGAAGCCCAAGGATCAGAGAAGGTAAGAGATGTACACATGGCAAGCAGGTGTCAGTCAAGGGATTCACCTCAAGCCTGACTGAGTATAAAGACCATGTGTGTTCTTACCACTACCAGAACCTCCTGCTTGCCTGTTTTTTGTTTGTTTGTTTGTTTGTTTTTTGCGGTAGTTGGGTGGTACTGGGGATGGAAGTCAGGGGAATGCTAACACTGAGCGACATCCCCAGTCCTTTTTATTTTATTTTGAGATAGGTTCTCATTATGTTGCCCAAGCTGGCCTCAAACTTGAGATCCTCCTGCATCAGCCTCCCAAGTAGCTGGGATTCCAGTTGAGCACCATGTCACTTGGCTATTATCAGAATCAAGGAGTAACGATTAAGTACAGATTTCTGGGCTGCACACCAAATCTGCTGAATCAAAATCTCTTTTAAGGGGGGCAGGTATACTTGGGAATCTATGATTTTAAAAGTGCACAAGGTCAGTGTGATGAACATCCAGGGGCAGGAATCCTGAAAGGTGTACAGTCGACACAGGCTCTCCATTCTCAAGAACAGGCACCTGGTGATGAAAGGGGGACTTGTCCTTGTTCAGTACTCCACCTGGCAGTAGAGCTGAGTATGCTAGAGGACTATAGTCTTTGGTTATTTCCCCATCTCCCCCAACAAATGGCACATTCTTAGAGCTGCAGCTTTCTGTGCTGTTCCCCTGCCCCCGGTACAGTGTCTGCCAGGCAGTTCCCACCCACTCACTGTCTAGTAAGTAAGTAAAAGAAGTAATAGGAAGAGAAGCCCAAGGATCAGAGAAGTTAAGAGATGTGCACATGGTAAGCAGGTGTCAGACGTTAACCCTTCAGCATTCTCAGGTTTTGTTGCTTCCTACCCAGCCTTCTACCTAGAAATGTTTCTTTAGCATATACTATGTGCCATACACAGTGCTAAGCTCTTGAAGAATGAAGGGAGATGAAGGTTCACCACAGGGATTTGCCCTGCAAAGGGGAGATTTCTGCAGAACACCAAGTACACATACAAGAATGTGGAGGCTCAGCAATCACTCTCGGCTCACTTCGTACTTCATTTACTCCTGTCCTCTGAAGAATACTTATGAAACTGTGCCTTGTGATACATGAACATTACGTGCCCATCCCCTTCACAACACAAGAAGTTCTTTGGCAAGTAATATATTCTACAAAAGTAGTTTTTAACTTAGAAAATAATGTGCATTGAAATATATATGGTAAATCCCCATTCTTCAACCCCCACTTATGCCCTGGCATTAGAAATGGGCATAAACTCTCCAAGTGACTAATAAGTGCACGTGTATGTTTATTTTCTTTATTAACAGTTAAATATTTATATGAATAAAATTCTGTTTATATATATATACACATATACACATGAACACAGATATAGAGAACTTCTGCTTCTGGGGAGATAGAATAGAAACCTACCTTTTCTTAAGCTGAACCAAAAGATATAAAACAAACATAAGACAACTCTGAAAGGCAGAGGCAGGGAAGGAAACCGGTGAGGGTTCTCAGGACCCGAAGAATGACGGGGTACTAAGTAACCTGGGTTTTCTTTCTGCCTACAGATCCTCACCTTGAGCTGAAGAAGCACCAACAAGGGCAGGGACAAAAAGCCCAGCGCAACCTGTGCTCCCGAGCTAAAGGGCTGGAAAGGGCAGCCTGGCAAGACAATAAGATTTTGGACAACACTGTTCCGCTCCAGTCAAACACTAGAGGAAGTACAACGGCTGGCCCCGCTCACCCCAGCAAACGCCGACTGAGGCATCTAGACTTCCACTCCTGTGAGGGTGTGATGAGGTGCTCCCAACACGCCCTCAGGGGTGGTATCTAAGAAGGCCAAGTAGGAGGAGGAATGCCAACCCCACCAGCTCCAGAATGAGCCCTTCCCAGTCCCACATCATCCCGAACAATATACTGTTAGTTGGGCCACACAGGGAGCCTAAATTGCCATACCCACTCAGCAAGAAGGTACCTTTCTTACTCCTTACCAACGACGTGTCAGAAGAGGCCTAGTGACAAGTCAGGACCATCATCATTGCCCAGTGGTGACAAGGCGACCCCACCACAGTGTAAGTGGAGACTAAGTGGGAAGCTGAACACCCACCTCCAACCAGCAGTAACAGGGAGCTCTCCTTGGGTGCTGATGGAGGCTGAGTGAGGAACCTGGACTCTCTATTTCCATTTGGCAGTAATGAAACAGACTACCCTCCTACTGGAGAGGAAAGCTATAAGGGAATTCCAGTCAACAGAAGACTTAAATACAATCTGGAGTCTCAGAACATTATATACAAATGTCCAGGTTCTAGTGGGGAAAAAAAAAATCACCCATCATACCCAAAACAGGAAGAACTCATACTGAATGAAAAGGACAGTCTTAACAACTATCAACACTAAGATGACAAAGATGTTAGATTTGATTAACAGATTAAAGCAACCATGATTAAAATATTTCCATGAAGAATTATGAACATGCTTCAAACAAATGAAAAAATTGAAAACCTCAGCAGAAATATAAGATATAAAGAACAAAGGAAATTTTAATTGAAAATTCATTACAAAGAAAAAGCTCAAGAGAATGAGTTCAACAGTAGAGTGAAAGGGACAGAAGAATGTATCTAAGGGCTAGAAGATTGAATAACAGAATTTCCCAGATTGCTGAGTGTGGCGGCACACATCTGCAGTCCCAGCTACTTGGGGGTCTGAAGTAGGAGGGTCACAAGTTTAACGTCAGCCCGGGCAACTTATCAAGACTCTGTCTCAAAAAACACAAAGGACCACATCCCTGGATGTGGCTCAGTGGCAGACAAACACACAAATGAAATAAACAAATAAAAAACAGAAGCTCAGGGGCCAGTGGGACTATGGCAAAAGTAAGAACCTCAGAAGGGAAGGAGGAAGAAGTCAGGGTGAAGAAGTGCTTAAAACAAATAATCGTTGAAAAATCTATTTGAAATGCTAAGTGAACCCCAAATAATATAAACTTAAAGAAATTTACAAAAAGACACATCATTAGATTTCTGAAAACTAATGACAAAAAAAATCTTGAAAGCAGTCAGAGAAAAATAATATCTTGCTTACTAGGGAAAAATAATTCAAATGATAATAGATTTCTCATGAGAAACCATGTAGGTCAGAAGGAAGTTGCTTAGTAATTTTCAGGTGCTGAAAAGAAAGAGGACTGTCACTGCAGAATCCTAGGGATGGCTAAACCAGTGTGGTGGCACATGCCTGTGATCACAGCTGCACAGGGGGCGGTGGCAGGAGGACCACATGTTTGAGGTCAGTCTGGGCAATTTGGGAAGAACTTTTCTCAAAACAACAACAACAACAACAACACACACACACACACACACAGCTAAGGAAGTTCTCTGAACAGGAAATTTAGAAAAGAAAGGAATCTTGGAACATCAGGAAGGAAAATGGTAAGCAAAAATATGTGTGAATACAACAGGCTTTCCTTACATTCTTGAGTTTTCTAAATTGTATTTAACAGTTAAAGCAAAAATTATAACGATGTCTGATGCAGTTCTAAATATGTATGCATGAGATTTTAAAATTAATTATAAGTGGAGGGAAAAGAGATACAAAGGGAAGGTTTTTATACTTGACTAGAGCTGGTAAAGGCAAGTTACTAGAGACAGAAAGGGGATAAAAGATAGTGGTTAAAGGGTAAATCTAGTAAGAAGACAAAGTAAGACTAAATGGTTAAGCATAAAACAACAGCCACAAAATGTGTGAAATAACCCCACGCCACGAGAGCCTAACATACATTCAAGTGCACGTTGAACATGTACAAAGAGAGACCATATGCTCAGCCATAAAACAAACCTCAACAAATTAAAAAAAATTATACAGAATGTTCTCCAACTTCAAAGGAATCAAGGTTGGCATTACTAACAGAGAGATAACAGGAAAATCTCCTAACATCTAGAAACTAAATAATCTATGGAACAAAAAGGAAGTTTAAGGGAAACAACCAAAAATACATAGAAATGAATGAAAATGAAAATATAACATTTTATCAAAATCTGTGCAAAGAGATACAGCCAAGCTGAGAGATATATTTACAGTATTAAGTCATATATTAGAAAAAGAAAAAGGTCTCAAAACTAAACTCCAAACTTTTACCTCTCAAGAACCTAGAAAAAGAGCAAAATAAACCTAAAGCAAATAGAAGGAAGGGAATAATAAAGATCAGATCAAAAAATTAATGACATTGGGCTGGGGATGTGGCTCAAGCGGTAGCACGCTCGCCTGGCATGCGTGGGACCCGGGCTCGATCCTCAGCACCACATACAAACAAAGATGTTGTGTCCACTGATAACTAAAAAATAAATATTAAAATTCTCTCTCTCTCTCTCCCTCTCTCACTCTTTAAAAAAAATTAATGACATTAACAGAAAATAAAGAACATCAATGAAATAAAAACCTGGTTCTTTGAAAACATCAGTAAAATAGACAAACTTCTAGCAAGATTGGTAGAGAGGGGCTGTGGCTGTGGCTCAGTGGTAGCATACATGCCTGACATGTGTGAGGCACTGGGTTTGAGTCTCAGCACTGTGCATAAATAAATAAAATAAAGGTCTATCAATAACTAAAAAAAAAAATACTTAAAAAAATTGGTGGAGCGGGGAATGAGTTAGAGAGAGAGAAATAGGAATATCATAAATTACTAATATCAGTTAAACATTTAACTAAGATCAGTTAAAAATTTTCAATACGGAATACCACCAATAACTTTTTATTTTTTTGGTACAGGGGATTGAACTCAGAAGCACTCAACCATTGAGCCACATCCCCAGCTCTATTTTGTATTTTATTTAGAGACAGGGTCTCACTGTCTTGCTAAGTTGCTAAGGCTGGCTTTGAACTCACAATTCTCCTGCTTCAGCCTTCTGAGCTACTGGGATTATAGGTGTGTGGCACCACTGCAGGCCCATCAATAACTTTTAACATATATTTGACAACTTAGATTGTATTAGTCTGCTTTTTGTGAATTTTAATGAAATACCTGAGCAAGCTACTTAAAAAAAAAAAAAGAAAGGTTTATTTTGGCTCATAGTTCTGGAAGGTGCAAGGTCTAGGTGTTTCATCAAGTGACAGCCTTCTTGCTGGCAGAGTTCTTGAGGTGGCACAGGGCAAGAGGCAGGGAGTGTATATTTGTGTGTGCTCTTGTCCTCATTTTATGAAGCCACTTCAATTATGGGTCACCTCTCTAATGACCTTAAATAATCCTAATCATTTCTCAAAGGCCTCACCTCTAAATTTCACAGTCAGATTGTCTACCTTCCTAATGCCTCAGAGAGGAATTAAATTTCACATGCAACCTTGAGGAACATTCAGACCATATCTAAGCGGTATCTATTTTGTATAAACAAAATGGCTAAAACACAAACTACCAAAATCTACACATTAATTTGTCATTTAAAACTCCACGTGACAGAGGTGGCAGGAGAAAAAGAATGAATATGAAAATGAATCTCTAGGCCAGACGGTTTCATTGGCAAATTCTACCAAAAATTTAAAGAAGAATTAGCACAAATTCTGCACAATCTCTTTTAGAAAAAGAAGAGGAATAAACACTTTTCAAATCCTTTTATGAAGCTACTACTATTACAGTACCAAAATCAAAGACAATACAAACTTTTTAAACTACAGATCAATTTCCCTCATGAATACGGATGCAAAAATCCTAAACAAATTACCAAGAAATAGAATTCAGAAGTATAAATAAAAAGAATTATACACTATGACAAAGTGAGGTGTGTAAGGATTTCGGGATGCGAGACTGGCTCAAAATCTGAAAATCAACCAGTATAATCAATATTAAAAGGCTTAAGAAGAAAAGTTACATAATCATACCATCTTCATTTTCCAGACTTCTTAATGTTGATAAGTCCTAGGACTCAAGTTTTTTCTGAACTTATTTCTCCTTATGACATCCACATTTTTCTCTCTAGCCCAGAGCTCTCCCTTGCACACCAGAATCATAAACACAATTGCTTCTTAGGCCCCTATGTATACAATCGACTCTCTGTATCCATGGGTTCCACATCCATGGATTCAACCGTAGATCAAAAGCATATAAAGGAAACAAAACCCCAAACATGTAGACTTTCCCATCATTATTCCTAAAAAATACAAAATAATAACTATTTACATAGCACTTACATTGTATTAAGTACTCTAAATTACCCAGAGATGATTTAAACTATACAAGAGGACATGTGTAAGGATATATGCAAATACTGTGCTATTTTATATGAGATTTGTTATCAGAGGAGTTTGGCACCTGCCAGCGGGTGGGGGTGTCCTAGAATCAATGCCCTGAAAATACTGAGATATTGTACTTGGATAAATTTCCAGCTGGATATGTCCAAATCCAAACTCTTGCTTTTACTCCCCAAACCTGCTCTTTATGCAACTCAGTAACTGGGAGCTCCATGCTTATGGTTGCTCAGGCTAACACCCGTAGATGATTTATTAAACTCTTGTCTCTCACCGCACCCCATATCCAGCAAATCCTGTTATGTCTTCCCTAAAATATTCCCAGAATCTGTCCCTTTCTCACCACTTCTATATGGCTTGAGTCATCCTTTTACCTGGGTTATTACAACTGACGACAAACTGATGTTCCCGCCTCTCTTGTACCATGACTATTTTCTCCCTAACAGATACAATGCTCCTCCTTTGTTCCAAACTGTCCAGTAGATTCACCTTTCATTCAGAGTAACATGTAAGTCTTTTATACAAATGTTCCTATCACGTGTGGTTTACTTTTCTGGGCTCATTTCTAACAATTCTTCTGGTTCCAGCCTTACTATCCTTTCTGTTCCTCCAAAAAAAAAAAAAAAAAAAGCAAAATAACAACAACACACAAACAAACAAAACGAACAAACAACCCAACAATTAGTCTAAAAGTTGGGTTTTCCTCTGCTTGGAAGGATAGCTTTTGGCTTGTTCTCTCATTTCTTTCAGGATCTGATCAGTGAGGCCCCTTCTTACAAGCATATACAATAGACTCCTGTCTGCCCACACATATACATTCTTTATCTCCTTTACTCTCCATTTTATTCAATGCCCTTATCATTTCCTGACTCATATATTTATTTTTCTATCTTCCCCAGTAGAAAGCAAGCTTCTAAAGATATGAGTATTTTGCCTGCCTACAAGAGTGCTTGTCTGAAGCACCTAAGTCTTTAGGTGCTCAAAAATTATCTGTTGAATGAACCACTGGCTCAGGAGTGAAGAATTTGGGATCAGACATCAGATAACCTTGATTGACTCTTGGCCCTGCCATTTCCTAGCTGTGCCTAAATAACCTTGGCTAGGTTACTTATCCATGTTTTATGCTTTCTCTTATGTCAAATAGTGATAATAATCCCCACCACACAGGACTGTTGTAGGGGCTAAGTGGAAGAATTTATATAATGCACTGAATACACATAATTTGGTTTAGAAGCATGTAGTATGTGACGATGTTATTTAATATTGAAGGAAGTCTACATATGGACTCAAAAGCTGTACTTGATGATGACTACATATTGACTGTGATTTTAGGTTATTCACCTCTTTATTAACTCAAGTGCTAGAGTTAAAATGATGGCTAAGATGGAGTCTGTTCCCTCAAATCTTAGTTACAGGATCTTGGGTAGGCATGACGTCTCTGAGCCTCATTTGTTATACGGGAGAGAATATAATACCTGCTTCATAGCTTTGTTGTTAGGATTAAATGAGTTACTGTGTGAAAACAGTGTCTAGCACACAGCAACCTCTGGATGTTAGCTCCGAGTATGATGATTCTGGTCTGAAGAAGGGATATAAGCATATAAGCCAAGAACAACAATACCTAAGAAAGCACAAAAACAGAAGCAACTAGAACAATATTTCCTAAATTGGGACCAGCCCTCAACTAGGAAATTCAATGATGATTAGGAAATTTTAAAATTCTGTCTATGAAAACCTTCTACTATCCCTGTAGCAGTGGGGGTAAAAAAATTCTCTGATCTGATAACCGGAATGTAATAAGTAAAAAAAATATATATATATGGTAAGGATTTAAAATCTCCAATACTGTGTCCCCAGCGAGGTCAATGGACGCCCTGGGAGGGCAAGGGAGGGGAGGGTGCACGTAACTCCCTAGTGAAGAAACCAGTTAAGGGCAGAGGGCTCAGAGGGTGTTTGATGGGGCAGTGCGGTCACAGGCCGAACGTCAGGACTGGACATTAAGGGGTCATCTGGAAACTGAGTGGGGGCTCGCCGAGTGAGAAACAGCCAAGGCGTGGAGGCACGTGGGTGTCCTGGAAGACCCAAAGAGCAGCTTTCTGGGGGGCGGCCTGAGAGCTGGACACACACGGAGGTGCGGCCCGGGGCCTGCCACGTGAGAAATAAGCCCCCTTCCCACACCCAGGTTACGGCCTCTCGGCCTCATAGTCCTCTCACGATTCCCTTCCAAGGGCTTCCTTCTGCTGGGCTCCCTCCAGCTCCCGCCACTCTTCCCTTACCTCGTCTTCCAGTCTTTCCCTCACTCTCCCGCCTCTAGAGCCCCGCCGGAAATGACGCGCTAAGTAGCGCGCCGAACGGCGCCAGAAAGGTTCTGAGGAGCGGGAGAAAGGGCTCCGGTGAGACTCACTGCGCCGGCGTACGGGCAGGAGTGCTCAAAGCGCTTTCCGGGGGCTCGGGGAACTGCCCTCTTTCCCGCGGTCTGGCTCCTTCGAAGTGGCCTGAACAAGGCTCAGAGAGGCCGCCGCTTCCAAAGGAACGTTTTTCTACAGCTCCGGCGCTTCTCGGTGCCCGGCTACTCCGGCCCTTGCCCTTTGACCCCGTTCTCGCGGCGGGGGTGAGAGGTCGGGTGGCCATCTTGTGGCGGCGGCGCGGGCGGCTGTTACAGCGGAGGCCCATCCCCTCCCCCGCCTTGGGCCCCTGGCAGTCTGTCAGTCGGCAAGAAGTCCCGCAGTCTGTCCGGTGAGGCCCCAATCGCACGCTAGTCCCGTCACACTGGGCGGCCCAGGCCGCTCCCTGCCGGGCCTCACTGCCTCCACTATGTCCTCCTTCTCGGAGTCGGCGCTGGAGAAGAAGCTCTCGGAGCTGAGCAACTCCCAGCAGAGCGTGCAGACCCTGTCCCTGTGGCTCATCCACCACCGCAAGCACGCAGGACCCATCGTCTCCGTGTGGCACCGTGAGCTCCGCAAAGGTAGACGCCTCCTCCCACCCCGGGCCCGGCGGTGGGTGGTCCTCCGTCCCGCCCGCTCCGCAGACCCTTAGCTTCTCAATCGATCCTTGCTTTTCAGGCTGAGCCTCTGCTCGCGCTTCTGAGATTGGAGACAATGTTACCCCCATTTCTAGGAGAAGGAAACCGAGGCCTAGGAAGGTGTAAGGTACTTGTCTGAGGGACCTGGGACCAGGGCTCAGGCGCTCAGATTTCCATTTTATCAAGTGTTTTCCCTCAGGCTGCTTCTGACACTTGTGACTATTATTCTCTTGGTGGCACGGCACTGGGCACCCATACCGGCCCATCCTGCTGTGTGCCCGGTTCTGTGCTGGGTACTTGGAGTTAGAGCCAGTGGAGTCACACTGCATAGACCGAGTCCTGCACAGCCACTTAGTAACTGAGTGGTACTGAGCGATTTTCTTCATCTCCCAGTGCTTCTCTTTTTTCATCTGTAAAACAGCAAGGATAGCTGCCACTTACAAAGCCTTTATTCCATGCCAGCCACTCTACTTACACCCTCACACTCAGTCCTCAGAACCACCTTGTGAATGGGGTAACCTCATTCACCTGCCATTGATTTCAGGCCCCATTCAGGAACTGACATTCATTGGGCTCAGCCAGTTATGTGCCAGGCACCGTTTTGAACACTATATTTACAGCAGGTTGCCTCTGCCAACTGCCTTGAAGTTAAGCCTGACTTTGCCACTTACTGAACACAGCAACTTAACCTGGCTGCCCCCTAGTTAACTTATCTGCAACATGAAGGTAGCGATAACTGATAGTACTGTGTCTTTATCATGTGCCAGGTGCAGTGCTCATATCTTTACATATATTGTCATTTTTTAAAAACTCTTGGGGCCTTATGAAGTAGGAGCTTTTAGATGAGGGAAAACCTTAGGCTCAGATAAGCAAATTGTAGTGAGAAGTAAACAGGATTATCCAGATGAACATTTAGCATGATGTCAGGCACAGTGTAGCATTCAGTAAATCATGGTGATATGGACTATGGATTACTCAGCGTGAGGCATGGTGTCTTCTATTTATTTATTTATTTTTGTATCAAGGATTGAACTCAAGGGTACTTGATCACTGAGCCACATCCCTAGCCCTGTTTTTTGTATTTTATCTAGAGACAAGGTCTCGTTGAGTTGTTTAGTGCCTTGCGGTTGCTGAGGCTGGCTTTGAATTTCGATCCTCCCATCTCAGGCTCTGGGAGCCACCACATAGGCAAGGCATGGTCTTTGCCTTCAAGTTGCTTGCAGTCTGGTGGGGAAAGATGGGCACCTTCACTGCTGTTTGATACCCTGATGAATTTCGTAACAGGCGGAAGAAATGAATCTATTCTGGACACCCTATAATGCAGTGGACCCTTTGTAGTATAGGAAGTGTTCGTTACTATCTGTTTTCCAGATAGTAAAAATGAAGTGACTAAGTGGTATTTTCAAGTCTTCTGAACTGGTGAGGCTCAGACCCCAAATTCTTGGATTCTTTCAGGAGACCCAGTTCCCCAATTATGATATGATGTAGATCCCCTCTACTGTAGGTAGTAGGGAGGTAGAGCCAAGGGTCCCAGAGTCTGCTTCATGTACCCCACTGTGGCATTCAACACTCTGTTTAAAAAAAAAACTTAATTGCTAGTGGAGAATTCTATCTGAAAGGATCTCTTTGATCATATTAAAATTGTCAGAGTCCATCTCAGATGGCACTTCTCTCATGAAGCCTTCTTGATTCTTCACCTACCCTCTTTGAGTTATTGAAAAGTAACAATTTGGAGAGTGTGTTCTTTGAAGAAGCTCCATTATCCCTAATGTCAAATGATAGAGCCTTAATGTTTTAGGTAGGCCAGCATTACCCCCGTTTTATAGATAAGAAGATAGCATAGAGACTGAGTAGCTTATTCAGGGGCATATAGCTGGGATATGAGCCCAGGGCTCACTGATGTCAAAACTTGACTGTACCCAGTGTCTCAGTCTACTTGATGCATAAAGATGGTCATCTGATTCTGACCAAACCTATCATGTTTTTGTTTAGTAGAATTAATTACATTAATTAGCATTTACCTCATTCTTTTTTGGTTATGCCTTTTTCACTAGGTTGTTTTGAATAAGAAATTTGACCTGATTTTTCTGTCATGCATCGGCATTTAGCATAGGGCCTGTTAGACTGTTAAAACATAGTTTACGAGGGCTGTGGCTGTGGCTTAGTGGTAGAGTGCTTGCCTGGCACATGTGAGGCACTGGCTTTGCCCCTCAGCATCACATAAAAAATAAATAAAGTTATTGTGGCCATCTACAACTAAAAAAAAAGTTTTGGAGTTAAATCTTGGTCTCGATACCATTTTCGTGTTTTAGTAAAGTATCTAAACAGCACTAATAGGGTTTTCTGTGACAGTAGCAGTGTGTTATTTGTGCTTTCCAACAAGGTAGCCACTTGCCACATGTGGCTATTGAGCATTTAAAATGTGTGACTAAGAAACTAAAGTTTTAAATAAATACAATTGAAAATTTATTTCCCAAGCTAGCTACAAGTTGAGTGTTCAGTAGCCATGTGTGATTAGTGGCTACCATATTGGACACTGCAGAGCTATTCTTTATTGAGGTGCTTTCTTCTCTAATACACATGCTTCTTTCATGATTTGAAAATGCCCCCACACTAAAATGGAAAAGGATTCTGTGCCCTTACATTTAAATTAACTAGCCCCATAGGTTCTAGCCTACCTTGAATCTTTAAATTGGATATCTATATCTATGGTGAAGTCATCTTCCCTGAGGTGTTTGTTCACAGACTGAGTTGCCATCAAAAAATTTATGAGATTTACAAAAATTACTTTTTCTCCCTTAAATACTACTTCTATTCCTAGTGTGTTACTTTTTTTTTTTCCATTTTTTTAAGGATTTTTTTTTTTTTTTTTTTTTGGTACTGGGGGCTGAATCTAGAGGTATTTTCTCACTGAGCTACATCCTCAGCCCTTTTTATTTTTTATTTTGTGACAGGGTCTTACTAAGTTGTTGGGTCTGGTCTTGATCCTTTTGCCTCAGCCTCCCAAGTCACTAAGATTATAGACATGTGCCTCGGTTCCGAGCAGGAATTATTCTTAATTCATCCCCTTAGGCTCTGTTCCAAGTAGAACTAAAAACCTTCTTTTTTTTTTTGAGCACAGGGATTGAACTCGAGGGGCACTCAACCATTGAGCCACATCCCGAGCCCTTTTTTGTATTTTATTTAGAGACAGGGTCTCACTGAGTTGCTTAGTACCTCAACATTGTTGAGGCTGGCTTTGAACTCCTGATCCTCCTGCCTCAGCCTCCTGAGCTGCTGGGATTATAGTGCCAACATGCCCATATACTTCTCCTCTTCTTTATGGAATAGTTTGATGTACAGTCTTTTTGGATGAATAATTTTTTCTTTTTTGAAAGAGAGAGAGAATTTTAATATTTATTTTTTAGTTTTTCGGCAGACACAACATCTTTGTTTGTATGTGGTGCTGAGGATCAAACCCGGGCTGCAAGCATGCCAGGCGAGCGTGCTACCGCTTGAGCCACATCCCCAGCCCAAGGATGAATAATTTTTAAAAGTGTTTTTTTTTTATCATGCCTGAATATAGGTAAATAGGCCTTTTTCCCCGAATTACTTAAGACTTTCTTTAGACATCAAAACCAGCCAAACAACTAAAAAGTTTTGATTAGTCATTTGTTTAAACTTTGTTTACAAACTAGTTTTACCAGTTTTGGATGAGCATAACTTTTTGGTGAAAAGTTCTAATTTGTCATATTAGAAATAAATATCTGAAGTTGAGTTATCAACCAGGGTTGGGGTAAAGGGGTGTGTGTGTTGCAATGTATTATTGACTACATGTGTTTTAGTGCTCTAGAGTTCATTCTGTAGCCCCTTTACACATAGGGTGCTCATGTTGACTATTCAGGATGCTGAATGTGGATGTCTACAGTTTTATCCTAAGTAAATTGCCATTGTTAAGTTTGGAGGTGATGAAGAGTAATTGGCATTGTAGATAGCGAAAACCTTGGCTCTTGAACCTCTTGGATATCATGTTTGTAATACTGAAAAATAAGTTAGACCTTGAGTGTTCAAGTGATAGTTTACAATATGGATTCTAGCATTTTTTAAACATAAAGTATAGGGACTTTGTAAATTAGTCAAATTTGCTTTGCTGAAGATCCGTTTTACATCATATCCCCTAACTTTAATAGCATTGTGAACTCGGTAGTTTATTTACTGCAACTTCCCCGAACAAGGTTTGCTTTTTAAAAAAATAGAGGCTTTTGTCCTAGTCATACCTTTGTAACAAGAGTGGGTATTGTAACTGTTGACATTTTGGTCCTGCTTTTGAATAATAACTAGAATAGTTAAAGATAGTTGCAGGTTACCAATATTCTTATCAGTTGACCATCTAAACTGGGTTATTACCAGAAGGTTAATACAGTTCAAGATATCATATTTAATTTTATGAGCATATTAAGGCATTAGTTTAAACTACAGTGTGCTTTAAAATCTTGTTTTTAACTTGGGTTAATTTCCTGTAGTTACGTTTTAAAATGTCAGATTTTATGCCTGCTGTGTCAGAACTTATACATGCTGTGTGCATTTCAAAAGAAACAGAGAAATGGTTTCTGAGAGCAGTAGAGCAAGGACTAGTTATACAGGTGTGTAAAAGTTGACAGAGCTTTCCTGAGGCACTTTAGCATTGGAGAATAAACTTACTTAGTGTTTCAAATTATCTAATTATGTTCATATATTTATTTCTTTTAAAAGAAAACTGGGACCAAAAATGGTAATGATGTAACTTTACAGTTGAGAAGTTATGTGCATAGAAGCTAGGAAATTCAGTAATGTTCCCCCAAGCAACTATAACTCAGACATATTGCATGAGGTTTTTATGGTTTAATATATGATACCAGATAGAGTAATAGAAAATACTACGCTTTGTATATATAGCAGAGAAGAGCTATGGATTTTGTGGGAGCCATAATTTTGCATACCCAGATTTCAGATGTGTGTAAATTTTCAATAACGATATAGCATTTTTGCATATCTGTTTGAGATAAATAGCCATTGATACATCTAGAGATTTATGTGAATTTGTAGAGTTGATAACAGACTATGGTTACTGGAGTACCAAAGAGAAATTCTCAGGTGAGCATAAATTACAAGCATGTATTTTAAAATTAAAACTTAACTTAATCTTTCTTTTTATATTATTTAATAAATTAAGAGTACATTAGAAATATTTATCTTTGTAGTATAATAATTGAAAGCATTGGTTTTAACGTTAATATTGACTGTTTATCCTTTGGGAATTTCCTTTGAGTTGTCTTCATTTTTATTGTCAGTTCATTATCTTTGTTAAAATTATACAGAAATGAAGCTGAACTCCCATTCCCTCCTAAATTATACCTCCAGACCCGTTATGTCGGACCTCCAGGAGTAGATAATGTTTATCTTCCCCCACTCCCCCTCCTGGTATTGGGAGTTGAACTCAGGGGCGCTTTGCCATTGAGCTATATCCCAGCCCTAATTTTTAATTTTGAGACAGGGTCTTGTTAAGTTGCCTAGGCTGGTCTCGAAATCTCAACTAGCTAGGATCATCATGCTGACTGATAATTCTTGTCTTAATGTTCCTTAGAAATAGACTTGTGGCACAAGCATTGTGAATTAAGAATTTCTTTGATGTAAGTTAAATTATCCTTTCTCTTTTTTTCAGCTAAATCAAATAGAAAACTTACATTTCTATACTTGGCGAACGATGTCATCCAAAACAGTAAAAGGAAAGGACCTGAGTTCACTAGAGAATTTGAATCTGTCCTTGTGGATGCTTTTTCTCATGTTGCCAGGTATGTTGTCTGAGTTTTTTTGGTTTTGTTTTGTTTTTAAATGCATTGACTTTCCCACTTTTTCATTCTCTTTTGTGATAGCTTTTGTAAATTGACAGCTTTGTTCTACACAAGGAATGTTGTGGAGGCCAGATTGTAGTTTGTGTTTTGCTGGGCCCCTAAGAACTGAGTCCTGTAAACATTAGGATGCATTAAGGAGATTTTACCTGGTACTAGAAGCACATCTTTTCCCCTGACATATTCATTTATTGAATTTATTTCTTGAGTATGGTGTTTGTTTGTTTTATTTTTTGGTTTTGCTGAGTTGTCTCATTAGCTTATAAGGAAAAAACAAAGCTAAGTACTTTAAGAGTCTTTTAGTAACATATCTTCAATAGCAGAGATTAGTTACTTATGCCTTCTTGTTTACTTCCTTCTGAATGTCTGGATGTCTGTTACTAAAAATAATCATTATCATATCAAAAATAGTAATTATTAGTATGGAAAAGTAGGTGTTTGTTCTGACCAAATTGTATTGAGTCTGCAACTGTTGTGTTTTGTGGGAGAGAGGACTGGAGCCAGAGTACACATATAGTTAATACAGCATACATTGGATTAAAGATTTTATAAATAATCTTTATTTATTTAAAAACAACAACTTTTGTGGGCAAAAGTTGGATTCCCAAGAGGAGCAAAGGAGAACTGGTTTTCAGTGGACTATTATGTTTATAAATAAATATATATAAAAACATAGATCTTTGCAGAAGGAAGTTGGAAAGAGCAAAAAGAGACTAGTGGGTCAAACAGGAATTGTTCTAGGGTCTAAGGTGTCCGTGAAAGGCCTTACATGGGAAATTAAGTTTGGCATTCCTTAAAGGATTTGAAAATTTAAAGGAATAAAATTAAAAAATTTTTTAAATGACGTTTAACTTTCTAGGGATGGAAAAAGATTTTTATTTGTTAACTGCATAGCTAGCTCTTTTGATGAACATGGATACTGAAGTAACAGTGTGTTACCAGTTTCGATTATTGGATTCTTTACAGTAGACGATTATAGATAGCTATCTGAAACTGGAAACAGGAATTTCTTCTTTTGATGAGATTTAGTTCAGTTTCTTAGACACTGGCTGTCCTCAAAAACTGTTTGAGTGACCGTGGGTGTATTACATAACTTTTTTTTTTCCTTTGGTACTGGGGATTGAACTCAGGGGTACTTGATCACTGAACCACATCCCCAGCCCTATTTTATTTAGATACAGGGTCTCACTGAGTTGCTTAGCACCTCACTTTTGCTGAGGTTGGCTTTGAACTCACGATCCTCCTGCCTCGGCCTTCTGAGCTGCGCCACTGTGCCTGGCGTATTACTTAACTTTTGATCCCAAGTTTCCTAATTAGTTAAAAGGAGTTAGAATATCACTTATCTTGTCGGGGTTATTTTGAAGCTGAAGTAATATAATTTGTTGAAAAGTACATAGCACAATGCTTCATCTGCATTCTTTTCCTGTTCACTAGAATGTGCTAAATTATAAGTTTCCTAAAGGAAAGGACCATGTCCTCTTTTTTTGTTGTTCTTTGCCGTATGCCAGGGATCTCCTAAGGGTCTAGCACAAAGCTGTTGGGTTACATAGCTTTAGGGAGTACCATTTATATAACTTGATGAAAATGGTGTCCCAAGATTTGGGCAATTTTGTGATATTTGTTGAATGAGTTAATTAATATTTATTCATTGGGGAAAAGGTTTGGTCTAGGGAATTGGCTGAAATAATCTCCTGTAGAGACAGTAAACACTTACTTATAAATGGATCAATAATCTTTAGCTGCCTTCAAACTTATAATATTATGCTAAGTAGGAAGGAATGGGAGAAGAGGAGTGGGTAATACCAGGATTAAAAATTCCTTTTCTACTTGAGAACAACCTAAAACCTATCTATGCAGGAGGCACTGTGAAAACATCTTGTCAGATTCATCCTGGTCTTTTTCTGTAAAAGCCCCAATTCCTTTCTTTTGCATTCTTCTAGTTCTTTCAAGGTCCTGCTTGGGTCTCTATTTAGGATGCCCGTGTTTTTAGGGTCCTTTTCCCCACTGTATTATTACAACAGAAGTCCAGCCACTACTTCAATCCTGATGCACCTTCTCAACTGACAGTAGCCTTAGCCTAAAATATGTTCTTTGTATGCATTTTCTGTGACCAGGGTAGATTTGACTTAATAGCAGTTTAATTAACCAGATTATATACTTATTATCTACACAAGTGTCTTGTTTTCTTCTCAGTTTGGAATTGTACAGACCGTTTTTTATTCAACATGCATTTGAGTGTCTTCTTGTGTGCCAAATACAGATCCAGACACCATGGGAGCAGCAGGACTAAGGCAGGCAAGGAGGATGGAACGAACATGACACTTTCAGGGAGTGATAATATGAACAGAGCCAAATAGGTGGTGCTCTAGAGTGGGACCTCTTTTTGGCAGTGTGATTAAGGAAAGCCACATTTAGAAAGGAAATGACATTTGAAGCAATCATGCAAAATAGGAACAGCTATTAAAAAGAACCTAAGATAGATATCATCAAGAGAAACAGAACGAAAGCACTGTGCTTCGAACATAGTGAGTAAAGGGAGAATTAAAACCCAAATGACATTAGAGAGGTGGACAGGTAATAGTCATGTAAGCCTTGGGAGAGGATTGTATTCTATAAGATGTCAATTAAGATTTTAAGAGGGGAAATGATATATTCAAACCTACATTTTAAGAAAGATCTTTCACAATAGCTAAGCTATGGAACCAACCTAGGTGTCCTACAACAGATAAATGGATGAAGAAAATGTGGTGTATATATACACAATGGAATATTACTCAACCATAAAAAAGAATGACTTTATGACATTTGGAGAGTATTATGCTAAGTGAAATAAACCAAGGTCGAGTGTTCTCTCTAATAGGTGGTTGTTAACATACAGCAAGTGGGGGTGAAGAAGTTCAGTAGATTAGACAAAGGAGAATGAAGTGGGGGGCAGGTATAAGAAAGATTGATTCTTATATAACTTTCCTGTGCACATATATGAATATACCTCAGTGAATCTCTACATTGTGTACAACCACAGACTGGGATCCTAATTAGAATAAGAGGTATTCCATGTTTGTATAAATAAGTCAAATTATACTCTACTGTTATATATAATTAGAAAGAACAAAAACTAAAATTTTTTAAAAAGAAATTAAGTTAAATCATTTTTAAAAAAAAATTCTTCTTTAAAAATGGTGTGGTGTGGAGAATGGCTCACAGAGACCAAGGAGGCAGAGACCTGGAGTTAGAAGGCTATTGCTGTAGTACAGGCTATGGTGACATTAAGTTGGATTAAAGCAGTGAGAAGATAGCTTCTATTGAGTGATTGATTACTTTGTGGGTGGACTTTTTAAAATTTATTTTTATTTTTTTGGTTGTAGATGGACATAATACCTTTATTTATTTATTTATTTATGTTTATGTGGTGCTGAGGATCGAACCCTGTACGTCATTCATGCAAGGCAAGCGCTCCACCATTGAGCTACAACCTCAGCCCTGCAGGGGTAAAACTAATAGGATGTGTAAGAGTTGAGTGGGAGCTAGTCGCTAGGGAAAAGAGAAATCCCAGATGATCTCTAGGTTTTTGATATAAGTGGACAGGTGAAGGTACTTTTTTTTTTTTTAATATTTATTTTTTAGGTGTAGATGGACACAACACAGTGCCTTTATTTTTTATGTGGTGCTGAGGATTGAACCCAGGTCCCGCCCGAGCTAGGTGAGTGCTCTACCGCTGAGCCACAATCCCGGCCCTGGTGAAGGTACTTTTTACTGAGCTGAAGACTGGGGAAAATATTTGATAGAGGGAAAGAAATTGGTTTGGCCATGTTAACTTTGAGATGGCTGATAGAGAGTCCAAGGGGTGAGGCTGGGGAGGCAGATGGGCAAAATAGGCTGAAACTCAGTAGAGACATGAATTTGGAAGTTATCCCTATACATACACATGATACTTATTTATTGTACTTGTTTATGGGTCTCTAAGACCACACCCAGGTTTGATGACTCCCTGGGAGTACTCACAGCTGTGATTTATTACAGCTAAAGGAGACAAAGCAAAATCAGCAAAGGGAAAAGGTACATGCAGTAAAGACTACAAGACTCCAGGAATAAACTTCCAAGGGTCCTCTCCCAGTGGAGTCACACAGGCTTAATTAATTTCTCCAGCATTAAATTGGGATAGCATGTGTGTAGTGCAGTCTAACCGGGAAGCTCATTGGAGATTCAGCACCCAGACCTTTCCCTGGGCTCAGTCATGTAGAGCACCCTCTGCCATCATTCCAGGCTCCTAGAAAGAAAGCAGTTGTTTCTTTGGAACCATATTGTTTTTATGATTAGTTTAGACACATTAAACCACACTGATCAGTTAGGAAATACTGGGAACACTCCTGAAATCCCAAGGCCCAACTTGTCAGCAGGCCTCTCTGAGGGTAGCGGGTTTCATCATTCTGTGACCTCTTTCTGAACAATTGTGAAGGAGCGTTTCTGCTCCATCTTTCCTGGGGTGCTGTCAGAAATGCTGAGCATGCTGAGTTAGAATTCGTGCCTCTCATAGGCCTACTACAGGCCTGCTGAACCTGGGAAAAACAGGTACACAATTATGGTACTTTTATGCAGGAACTGCAGGAAGAAAAGCCCCTAAAGGCCTCAGGTGTCCAGCTGACACTTCCAAGCTGCAATTTTGTTGAGGGGCGGGGGCAGGCAGGTATATACACATTGTTTACTGTTTTTTTAAAACATTTTTTTAGTTGTAGATGGCCACAATAACTTTATTTTTTTGTGTGGTGCTGAGGATCGAACTCAGTGCCTCACGTGTGTGAGGCAGGTGCTCAACCACTGAGCTACAAACCCAGCCCACATTGTTTACTTTTTGTTGTTATTGTTATTGTTTTGGTACCAGGGATTGAACCCAGGAGCACTTAACCACTGAGGCACATCCCCATCCCTTTTTTTTTTTTGTATATTATTTAGAAGTGGGGTCTTGCTGAGTTGCTTAGGGCCTTGCTAAATTCCTGAGGCTGGCTTTGAACTCGTGATCCTTGTGCCTCAGCCTCCTGAGCCGCTGGGATTACAGGTATGTGCCACCACGCCCAGCCACATTGTTTACTTTTATGGTCAATTTTGCCTTCTGTATAGAAAAAAAATGAGCATTGATTGATTTTATAATTAGTTAGAATTAAAATATACATGAAGTGTTCAACATAAAAAAATTGATGAGACATATGAGCAGGTGCAGTAGCACACACCTATAATCCCAGTGTCTTGGGAGGTTGAGGCAGTAAGATTGTGAATTCAAAGCCAGTCCCAGCAACGGTGAGGCACTAAGCAACTCAGTGAGCCCCTGTTTCTAAATAAAATACAAAATAGGGCTGGGGATGTGGCTCAGTGGTTGAGTGCCCCTGAGTTCAATCCCCAGTACCAAAAATAAAAAAATAAAAAAGAGAGAGAGAGAGAGACATACGAAGTATATAGGTTATTATTTGTCATCTTTCAGTTCATTCATAGATTCATGGCAAAGGGTTTTTTAGTCTTTTTTTTACTTAAAGATTTCTCAATTTAGAATGAAGTTGGTGCAACCTATAAAGATAATGCCCCTTGGGGCTGAGATTGTGGCTCAGCGGTAGAGCACTTGCCTAGCACATGTGAGGCACTGAGTTCGATTCTTAGCGACACATTAATTAAATAAATAAATGAATAAATAAAGGTATTGAGTGTGTCTACAACTAAAAAAAATTTTAAAAAAAGATAATGTCCCTAATTTTGTAAAGTTATTTTGTTGCTTTAGTTGTGTCTGATTCCAGATGCAAAAGTGACTTCAGTTCACTGTAGTTACTTATTGCAAAACCTCATCAGTGAAAAAAAATTTTTTTTTTTTTTGCTTTTTTACCTATAACTTTGAAACCTATCTAATAAAAATCTTGCTTTGCTATACTGCTCAAGGAAATAGCCTATTCTGGCTAGTTAAATTCACTAAGTTTGGACCTCCTTTTTAACGTTAGCCTTTAATAATGAAAGTCCTTGAAAATATTTTGTGGTGGGGTGCGGTAAGTGCATGCCTGTAATCCCAGCAGCTCCGGGGGTTGAGGCAGGAGGATCTTAAGTTCAAAGCCAGCCTCAGCAACTTTACAAGGCCTTAAGTAACATAGCGAGACCCTGTCTCAAAATTAAAAAACAACAACAACAAAAAAAAACCAAAACCGGATTGAGGATGAGGCTCAGTGGTTAAGCATCCCTGTATTCAATCCCTGGTACCAAAAAAAAAAAAAAAAAGAAGAAGGAGGAGGAGGAGGAAAATGAAAATTGGTTTCCATCGTTCCATTGTTAAGTAATATGGCAGAAACTGTACTCAAAACCAGTCTTGTCCTAACTATTCCCAGGAACGGTGGATGGTGGGGCAAGTAGGTATTATGCCCCCTTAACTCAGTTCTCAAGTATTTGTTCTCATGATTAGTATCTCTCTGAAGTGTACAGAGAATTTACAGAGAACAGATTTTTTTTTTTTTATGGTAAAAGTACCAACCACTTAAGATTTGGTTCGGTGCTATGAGATATATATAAACTTGTACATATGATAACATCAGGGACTTCACATCCGCCCCCCCCCCCCCAACTTTAAAAATTTTTTTTAGTTATAGATTTGCCTTTATTTTATTTTTATGTGGTGCTGAGGATCAAACCCAGTGCCTTCCACATGTGAGGCAAGCGTTCTACCACTGAGCTACAACCCCAGCCCAGGACTTCACATTTCTGCTAGGCCACATGCTTAATATGGCATTTGAGCCCTCTCTAATTCCACTCTTGTCTTCCAGATTCTTCTGCTGTTTCCAGCCTGCCTTATATACTTCAGCTAACTGAATTTCTCAACCTCTGCTTTCTTTTTCCTTATTCCATTTTGGGAGTTCCATGCAAAGGAGAGGCAATAGCATGAGCAAAGCTCCGTGCATGAGAAGGAACAAGTTCTGGGTAGAAAATATGTTTAGCTGAGGGCCGCTAGAATGTGAAGCCCCAGATAGGGCATGGAAAGATGAGGCAAAGGATCTGGGGTGCTGCTGGATCAGGCCCTGGAGGTCAAGATCTAAGGCTTTATTTCAAGCATAATATGTAGTAAACTTTCATTGGTTGAGCTAGTGAGTGCTTATTTGATTTCTGATGCAAATTGACCATGTTGTAGAAAGATGATTGTTGGAAGCGAAGTATGGTTACATAAGTTTCTTTCAAAAAAAGATTACAATTCAACAAATAATTATTGTGCTTATTTTAGGGCATCTAGTGGTGATGGGGGAGATCAACACCTGCCTTTGTGGAAATTACTTTCAAACGGAAAGAGTAAACAAATTATAGCATATGAGAAGAAAAGTTGTACTGAGAAAAATTAAGAGGGGCAGGGGCGTCATTGTGGAGGTTAGGGAGGGACTCACTGGAAGGATGGTGTGGGTAGGAGATGAAGCCCCAGAACCAGTGGGCTGGGCTGAAAAGGCCTTGAAGGCTTTATAAGGACTTTCACTTAATAATGAGGGAGAATAGAAAGAAACACGGTCTGCCTTAATAAGCAGCTAGAGTTACATTATTATAACTTGTGAGAAGATTGGAGGAGGACAGGGAGGAAGCAGCAAAACCAGGAGTGAGGCCATGGTAGTAATCCAGTCAGGTGGTGACTGTGGCTGGGTAGGTCCATAGCAGAGGAAGGTGAGAACTCATTTCTAGATACATTTCAAAGGTGACATAAGAAAGTGTTTAATCACAAATATCAGATAAGTAGGTCATATCTTTGAGCTCTATAAATGTAGCAGTTTTTTCTTAACCCTGGTCCCTATCTTGAAAGAAAACATTCAATAAAAAAGGATTCATTTGTATATATTTTAGTTTACACTTTTAATCCCAGTTCAATGAAATCTGTCCCTAATAATTCATAAGTGACACAGTCTGATCAGGCCAGGCTGAAACCTCACCTCACTTTGAATGTTAGCATGAGCTTTACACAAGTGCTGCCAGCACTGAACTTGGTATGGTTTCTTCTTGATGTTCCCATTAAGGGTATGGACTTAGGTCCTAAGATGTTGTGGTGTCCCTTCTTGGTTAAAGTTACTCAGTCCAAGATCATTGACATCCACACAGTCTCACTAGACAGAACCATTGACAAGAACCAGTGCACATGAGGGAATTCTGTTCCCTTTCAAGAAGTCTTTTCTTACTCTTCTGCTTGTTGACATTTTTATGGTGGGTGCCAGATTTAGAGTGCCAGCTGTGTTCTACATCAAGAGTGTAACGTATTTCCTAATTTCTTTCAGATATAACTTACTAAGGACCTCCCTATTCTCAGTGTATTCTAGTCAGTGAGACACCTGTGTGTGAGCTTGAAACACAGACTTAGCCCAGTGTTAAATAATTAGGAAGTAGTTAAAAGTTGAGGTCAGTCTTGACATATGTATGTACACATTGAATTTATGCATGCAGAGGTTTGGTGTGTTGGTGTGGTAAATTTTTCAATGTAAACATTTGTTTTTGTTAATCTTTCTTTTTTTTAATTCTTAAAAGTTTTGGCCAATTTTAATTTCTAGTAGAATGTCTCCCACTACATTCCAGTTAACGTTTTCTTTTAAAAAGCAAACTGTAGAATTGATATGATCAATTTTTGATAATATTTTGTCTGTAAAAATTGGCCATTGGATTCCCCCCCACCCCGCCGCCATTTGCCCCATCTTTCAAAGGAGAAAAAAGATTTCTTCTGTCATATGATTGCTCTCTCTTTCCCACCCACCACAGGAAGAATGTAGTTTCTGGTCAAGTTTTGGGTATCCAAGTAATACAATATGTACTTTACTTTTCCTTCTGTTTTTAATTATGTAAATCATTTAGTCAGTTGTTGATTTTTTTAAAGTAGATCTGTCCTAATTAAAAGCAAAAAATTTAAGCTTATATATATCTTTTCATCTTTTCTGGGCAGAGAGGCAGATGAAGGCTGTAAAAAACCTTTAGAAAGATTGCTGAACATCTGGCAAGAACGAAGTGTGTATGGCGGCGAGTTCATACAGCAGCTGAAGCTGTCTATGGAGGACTCCAAGAGCCCTCCCCCCAAAGGTAGAAACATCACCACATGTTTACAGCTCTTGGTCTTTGCCTACTTTCGAATCAAATATGAAAAGCTGCAATGGGGGTTGCTGTGAACCACGAGCAATTTTATGATTCTTCAGAGAGAGATGATCATGAATGATGGTGAGAATTTACGTAGTGCTCGCAGTGTGCAAGCCTGGTTCTAGTATTCATGCTGTTGATTCTCTCCCTGGCTAACTTCTGCTATGTGTTCTCCTTGGCTCTCTCCTGTCTTTCAGAGACTTTCCTTGCAGAAGCGTAAGGAGCAACAGAGTTGTGGTTAACTAGGAAGTACCTTATACTAAGATTTTGTTCTAGCCTCGCTGTTAACTATTACAGGATCTTGGATAAGTCCCTAAGCCCTCTGAGAACTTGGTTCCTATTAAATATAAATGTGGGTTTGGAATGTACTTTAAGATTGTTTGCTTGTTGTCTAAAATGATGTTTTGTTTTTATTGAGCCCAGGATATCCTTAGGAAGTAAGTACGTGTGTGTGTGTGTGTGTGTGTGTGTGTAAGAGAGAGAGAGAGAAAGAGAGAGAGAAGAGAATAAGAGAATTTTACCAAGTTCTTCAAAAGGGCACATGTTATAAACAGATCAAATGTTATTGGATAATTTGTCTTCTGGTTAAGTTACAGTTTAATTGTAGTTGGCATAACATGTTTCTCAGCTTCAGATCTGATTTTGCATATGTACTCACTGCCTGGAGGATCAAGTCCAAGGTCTAATAGTTTTGAGGACCTTTCTAATCTGAAGTAGCCCACTTTTCTAGATCATTCCCTTTCCATTCTCTCATATATGCCCTATTCTTTGCCTATTCTGAATTACAAGTTTCCCCTCTGGATTCTCTGCTGGCACTCACCTCTTCTTCTGCATCTGCAGTTTACCTCTGCCTGAGATGTCCTTTTGCCCCTTTTACTATGTGAATGTGTTCTCCGAGTGCTTCTCTCACTCTGATGGCTTCCTTGCTTGTCTGGGCACATGTAACCATTCCTTCCTTATTCTCTGCTACCATATACATGCTCTGCTATAGAACCTGCTGGAATTAGCATGCGTGACAGTATCATTCATTCAACAACCCTTAACTATGTACCCTTTATGATCTCTTCCAGGTCTAAAATGATATGCATTTTACAGTAATTTCTAACTTTTCTGTGAAACTAAAGGTTAGAGGCTTTCTAAGATGACATACATGTTTTCAGGCTACAAGTTATTGTTGTTTTACTTGGAGTTGTTAGGAAATAATTCTAGGGTCATTCTGGTGGGAGTTGCTGAAAAGTGAGATGTTTGCTGCTTTGGATTCTGGTAGTGTTGGTATTGTGTCCTTTGGAGGTATTTATTTTGTACAGCTTTGGGGAATTATCCAGCATTATTTTCTATAATCTGCCTTTCAATTCATTTGGTAAACAGTGCTGGTTTTTTAAAGCACTTTTAGGTAAGCAGGAGGGCTCTGGAAAAAGAATGCTTGAAGCCATGTCGAATTTCAGTTCAAGCATTTGGTGGACATGTGCTTTGGGTGAATGGCTAAGCTAAGTGCCATAGGAAGGAACAGGAGAGGAGTGGGAAACAGGGAGCAGTCAAACAAATAGGGGGGATGTGTGGCAGTGGTGGTATGGAAAATCGCTCCGTTGGGTTTCTGATTTTTTTGTTGTTGTTGTTGTTTTTTAGTCTAGACAGACATTAACAATAAATAACAAAGGCAGTAACCATGTGAAAGATAATGCTAATCTAAAGATAATTTCTCTTTTCCTGTTTTTTAAAGAAAAAAAAGCAAGTTGCAGAGGTTTCAGTGTGTGTTGGTCTCAGCCAACTTGCTGTGTGTCCTCTGGACCTGAGTTATCAGAAGGTTTTACAACAACTCTTTCAAAATATTGATAAGTTCTCCAGAAGTTTTCATTTCCAAATTTGAATAGTCCTTTTATATTCTGGCTTTTATTCATGGGTACTTCTTTGTCTTGAGACAACGTTATAGAGTTTTTGAAATAATAAATTTCCTGTGGAACTTTGAGTTCTTACTGCAAAGGAGCATGCATGAGCTTAGGAATTCTGTTTCAAAGCTGTAGATTGAATTTATATAACTGTCTCAACAGGTGCAAAGCCCAGGTGTTCTAAAGTTGCCTCTGTTCTTGGGAATACTCAAGTTGTTGTTTGACTAGACAGAACTTTATTATGTACTTGAATCACATAGTGTCATGCAAATGTGGAAGAATTTAAAAAGGGAAGGTAGACAAAAAGAATGAGCATTTATCAGGTAGCTGAAATGTACTAGTTTATCTTCTGCCTGCCTTGTTATTTTCATCTTTAAAACTACTTCATGAATTTGGTGTTATTTTCATATTTCAGGTGAGGATACTAAAGCTCAAAAATACATGGCAATTTTGTTAAAGGGGATATAGGTAAGAAGTGGCAGCTTTAAACCCAGATCTGTATGATCTTAAGGCTGACCTACTTCATAATGGTTTTTTTTTTTTTCTCCCCCTGAAAGCCCAAGGATCTAGTACACTTGAGTTGTGACATGAGTTCATGAGGAGGTTACCCAACTTGCCTGGACATTAGTGCAGTTTAGGTATTCAGACTTACAGAGTTACGAATCTCAGTTCTCACTGCTAAAGCCTTGTGACCTTGAGCTTAGCATTTGACCTCTGAGCCTCAGTTCCCCACTATCGAGGATGGTTGTTATTAGTTACACTTCATAGGGTTGTGGTGAGGATGAGTTAATACAGGTAAGATACTATCAGTGGAGCAATGAAAATGACTTTTATTTGTCCCTCTCATTCTAATAGTTAATATTCTGAGCACCTGTATATGAGCCAGTAGCTCAAGTAGAAGGAGACTTACGGTATTTTCAGTCCCTTGGATTTTGTGCAAGGCTCAAGGGCATACTCATTAAGAGCAGAGCTCTGGGCTTGCCTGGGTTCCAGACCAGTCTTGGCTGCTCTGTTCAGTGAGATGAGGGGCGAGTGCTTTTTAAAACCATACCTCCAGGGTTAACCCTTTATTTCTTTCAGTTTCTTTCCCACAAGTAATGTCTAATGTGCTTTTTAAAAATTTTCCTTTATTTTTCAAGGAGGAGACAGAATGAAGCAGCTGTTGCCAACAGTATTTCCTGTTTCTTTTCTAAAAGTAATGTAAAGCTTGGTGACATGTTGAGTATGGGTAGTTCCCGCTACGTGGGAGGTTGAGGAGAGAGGGATGCTGAAGTCAACAAGAGTTAGAGACCATCCTGGGCAACATAGTGAAATTTGGTCTCAAACAAAAACAAATAAAAGTAATGTAAAACTGAAGGTGTGTGTGTGTGTGTGTGTGTGTGAGTGTGTGTGTGTGTGCTTTTTTTTAAGAGAGAGAGAGAGAGAGAGAGAGAATTTTTAAAAATATTTATTTATTCATTGTAGTTTTTAGCAGACACAACATCTTTGTTTGTATGTGGTGCTGAGGATCGAACCCGGGCCGCACACATGCCAGGCGAGCGCGCTACCACTTGAGCCACATCCCCAGCCCCATGTGTGTGTTTTAATTGCAGAAAATTTCAGGTGTATCCTTCAGAAAGTCCAGCTTTGCAGGTAGGGAGCTGTGTTTATAAAGTGGTTTGGGAGCCTTCAGGCCAGCTTTTTTGCCTTAAGGTTAGTTTCACAGTCTGCCATAGTATCTGAAATTCTACCAGTAAGGCCTCTCAGAGACGCACTGTCCCCTTAGGTAACCAGGATTACTTGAGGGTTAGTCAAATACAAGGCTTCCTGGAGACATAAAGATGGGTCAGAGGATAGAAGAGAAGGTGCACAGAATGAGGACAGAAGGACATTAGCCTCCCGTAGTGCCATCCTGCCTGTGCGGAGCGGTTGAGTAAAAAAGGGAATGTAAATAAATACCATGGTCAGAAGCTAGATTGATTGTTGAAGGCTTATCTTAACTTCTGATGTAGGAATGCAACGGGCAGATTTGCTGGGTTATTATTAATGGCTGTCTGGCTCAATTGAGAATTCTGGGCATCATAACTGCTAACTTTTTAGCTTTAATAATCATTTCTGGCATAGCACCAGCACTTTCCAAGCTCTGAGACTCCTCCCTTCATGAGGGTATACACTCTGGTCTGTCACCCCTTTTATAGGAGGTGGAGGAATAAGACACTTAGTGTTCTTCTCAGGGAGGAAGGCTTGCCAGCAGTCATAAAACAGCAATGCCAAGTGCTTTTAAAGAGAGGCCCAAGTGCAGTGGGAGTTGGAGGGAGTGCTCACGATGCTGCTGCCATTAGCCACAATGGGTTTGAGCTTAGAAGGACAGTGTGAATCACTAGCAGCCATTCAAGATCTTTGCATAGAGACAAGATAGGGTGAGGGGAAGAGCAATTTAACAATACAGTCTAAGTTGGAAACGGAGCAACTGATGGCAGGGAGACCAGGTGGAACAGTGGTTTCAACAAGGTGTGATGAAGGGAGGATTGCTAATGAGAGGCTGGGCCTGGGAAGGGGTGAGAGTTTTGCCAGACATCCCGCAGGGGTGTGAAATCTTACAGAAGTCAGGACTTTGGGATAGGTTCTGATGGTCTTCAAGGTTTTGTACTTGGAAGATGGGCCCAATGGAAGTCTTCATGATGGAAATAGGTACCTTAGGGGATAGGAGTCAGAGGGGGAAAGGATGGATAATTCATTTCTAGAAATCTTAGGTTTGCAGTACCAGTTGATTCTCCAGCTGAAAATAAAAGTACACTGGAAAAGTAGGCTGGTGATAGTTAGCATCTCCTCTATACCCTCTTCCCTCTTGATGGCAGAAATGACCTTGAAATTATTTTTATCAGTGGAAACTGATAAAAGTCTTGTACTGCTAGAGTGTGGAGGCAGAAGGCTTTGGCTTGTGGACCCAGACTTAGGCTAACAAGCCTCCTGACTTAGCACAAACCATAACCTGTGGGGCTGGATATTCTCAAGAAAATGAAGTGTGGGAAAGCAAAGGCCAATTTAATGCCTTTCATTGCCAAAATTGAGTGATTCAGAGTGTCCTGAGGGTAGTGAATATATGATAGAATCTGTATAAGAGTTTGGAGATTATTTCAAGTTACAATTTTTTATATCTTTAGTGTTTTAACATTTATTGAGGACTCTTAGAAGCAAACAAAACCATATATACTACCCCTTACACATGGCCACTTTGAGGCTATAGAGGCTAAATATCTGTATGTCTGTACCATACATTAATTAAGCAGTGTGTGAGAAGTTCTGTCAGATGTTTCATATTAAATGATATCCTGATAGATTTCCATTTAAAAAATACAGCAGTCCTTGTTTTGCATGATAGTGCAAGACTGAAATGACCATGCAAGCTGAAGTATACAGGGTGAACTTACTAGTCAGTGAGATAATGCTTTTTTTTTTTTTTGAGGAGGAGGAGGTGGTCAAAGCGTTGAAAACTTACTATAGATAAAACAAAAAGGTAAAATAGTAGTTACTTAGTATTTCTTAACTCAAAAATTAGAAACATTGACCCATTTGAATCAAATGTATGATATGTCAAGATCATTGTAATGTTTTGAGCAACTAATAAAAAATTTTAAAAATCAGAAACATTGAGAGTAAAAATGTTTTCTCTGTAATAAAGTTAGCAAGGGTAGTTTGATCAGTGTCTGCCTTCTAGTCTAGTTTGAACAGAGCGGGCATCTTTCCTAGGCCTTGGAGAATAGTTCAGCATTTTGTCCTTTGTGCATTCAGTGTGCTGAAATCTCTTTGAGAGTTCCTCTTGTGTGATGTTTTTGTCAGCATCACTTCAAGGACATTGCCAGCCTTCTGCTGCCACCCCGTTCTTCATTTGCGTTGATTCTGTGACCTTATCAGTTCCTCTGGCTGCGGTCTTGTGTCTTGGTGGTGGTGGTGTCCCGCGGCTAGCCTTTTCTTCTGAGCTCTGTTTACCTGCCATTTGGCTTTAGCTTTGGTTTAGTTTCTTTGCTGCACTTTCATCTCGGTAGCCAATTCCCTGTTTGGATGATTCATTTTTATGAACTGTCATATGGGTTTTATCCCAAAACAAGGAGGCAGCACTACCAGTACGCTGCCTGTGTGTGTGAGCTGAGTACAGATGCGCAGTGACCTGTCACTGGCAGATTTTGAAGAAGTGATGCGATTGGCCACTGATCATGCTTGGGGACTGAAGTATTTAGAGAAATTTTTACTTTATCCAAGTACTCAGAGTGAGCTATTATGATGGTAACTGAACTGTGAGCTCTTGTTGGGGGACTGCCTATATCACAAATGTTGCTGTTTCTTCTTTTACTTCTACTACTTCTTCCTTTGGTAGAAAAAAACAGAATATTAAAAAATACAATTTGTGATATTGACTTGACTTTCACTTCAAACATAGTTAGGTGAGATAATGTGTAAGGTAGAAAACAGGAGCTACTTGCTTGGTCCCAGAAGTGGTTTAATCAAAAAGTGTGTGTTCATTCTGTGTGTAACTCAGAGTTCTGAGGCAGGTGCCCCATGTCTCCTTTTTTTGACAGATGAGAGGGTACTTGTTTTGTGTTTAGTAATTCTAAGTGCAGAAAAAGCTTAGGTTTCAGAGTTATGCCTTTAGATGAGTTTTTGAATCTCCTTGAGCCTTTGTTTTCTCACCGTTAAAGTGGAGACATGGCATCTCAGAGTTACTGGAATGAGTAAATGTAAAGAAGTTATTGTAATGTCTTAGACATATTAGGTGTCCAATATTTCTTTACTTTCTAAACCAGAATTTGTCATTTAGTTTTATTTCCCGCAGTTGTTTGTCATTTATTTTATATTGTCCAATTTGATGCAATAGGAACAATTTTAGAATTAATGCATCTATCATAATAATGTAAAAGCAAACAGTACAGATAATAAAAAATATTACCTGTCAGCCTCAAAAGTGGTTAATCTAAAAATGGTAACTTCAGTAAGTTCTCCCAGTAGTATCAATCATATTTCTCAGAATGATGATGATGTTATTTTTTTTTAAATTTTAAGGTAAAATTAGGTTTGTTCATTTTAAAGGGATGACTTAAAGGGTATTTGTGTTTAGAATTTTTGACAGAGTTTTTTTGTTGAATTTCTCCTATTTTCTGAAATGATCCTGAAAAGGATGAAATACCTCATTTTATATGCAGTAAGTTATCTATAATCCCTTCCACACATTGGTGTACTTTATTATTTTGTCTGATGGGTTTCTTACCATTTTAACTTTTTTCTTAAGATATGAAGTTTTAATTAATACTATAATTTTGATTTATTTTTAGATGCTTGTTTTTGATAGTGTTTTTTTCAAACAGTCAAAATGAGATGACAGATCTTTTTGACTCTTCTCAGTAGTATAAGGAGGCACAGTCAATTAAGAATAATTGACATAAAGAGGCATCTGAAAACAAATGCCCCTTCTGCCCTATTTTTACATGTGGCCCATTGTGCGTAGCATTTGACCCTTGCCCAGAACAGGATATGCAACTCAAATTTGTCACCTTTTGATTTCCTCCAGCAGCAGAAGAAAAGAAATCTCTAAAGCGGACTTTTCAGCAGATACAGGAGGAGGAGGATGATGATTACCCTGGAAGCTACTCTCCCCAAGATCCTTCTGCAGGACCCCTCTTGGTATGTTTGACTCCCCCAAAATAGGGTTCAGTGGCTTAAAGTGACCTCTAGTTAAAGATTATGGCCACAAGGTGGCACTGGTGGCCAATCATATGGAATCACCAGAGGGCAGTTCTGGGCATCTAATACAAGATCTCATCCAGAGAAGCCTGCTGTGACTCTTGACCCGAGTTTATGTTTTTTAAAGTATTTGGATGTGATATTTTACTCCTAGAATTTAAAAATATTATTAAAAAGTAGATTGTTGCGAAAGGGGTAGATAATATGTTTAAAAGACATTCCAAAGTCTGCTGTGGCACGTCTCCAGTCTTCTGTTGTGGTGTTTTGCAAGTAAACAGCTTGTTCATATCTAGAACAGTCTGTGTGCTGAGAGTAAACTTTTATACTATAGCCAATTTAAATGTTAAAACAGGGAGTTTGCCTTTAACCATGTGTTTGCATTATTTGGGCTTTCATAAAACAAGTCAGCTTATGAATTCTTTGGTTGGTTTATTTCATCTATTTTATAGCCCTTGAGAATGAGACTCAAAATGACCGATTTTTAGTAACTTGCCCAGTGTCTTAATTTGAATCCAGGTCTGTCTTGCCCATGCCCCTCTTATTTTGTCTAAATCAGCTTTTATTACACGTAGGTGAATTCAAAGCTTATGTAAATGGGCTTGTGTCTTGTTAAAATGATTAAATGAAATGGCATTAGGTGACATACCTTTGCATCCAAAAACTTTAAAGAGAGCAACCTGAATTATCAGCTTTGTGGTCATTTAGCACTCTGTGCAGAGTAAGCTACTCTTAGGTCATATGGACTGGCTTACCTGTCAGTATTCTCTTTTCTGACAATTTAATAAACTCCTTTTAATACACACAGAATACATATTGGTTTGCTTTTCTTTTTGCCTCTCACCGTTGTTTATAGTTAGTGAGTTTGACTCTTAATTTGGGGAGTGATGATCATTCTGTAAAGCAAACTCAATTTGATTAGTCAACGCACAATTGTTGAACAGTTGATATATATATACCTTCAAGAGTTTTGCAACATTTCATTTGTGTCCTACTAGAGAACTAGAAAAATTAATTTTGTACATTCTTTTAGACTGTCATTGACTTCTGTATAAGCTCTGGAACTAAGACTTACGTTTTCAAAAGACCAGAAATGACCATTTTTAAAATTTGCCTTCACCTAATTTAACTCCAGCTAATTTTCTTTAAAATTCATATGTCTGTACAATATAGTGTTGTTTCTATTTTTATTTTATAGACTGAGGAACTGATCAAAGCTTTGCAGGATCTGGAAAATGCTGCATCAGGGGATGCTACTGTTCGACAGAAAATTGCTTCTTTGCCTCAGGAAGTGCAGGATGTTTCTCTATTGGAAAAAATAACAGGTGAGAAAGTGGAGTGTGGATGAAAGAGGAGAGAAGAGGAACCTATGTGTAGTCCCTCTACAGAGCATCAAACCCTAGGACATGTGTATGTCACTTTCCATGTGATACTGGGTGCTCTGCTACCTTGGGATTTGTGAACAGCTCACATGCTGAACAAAGAAGCTCTTGAAATAGTACTGATTCCAAGAATTATTGCAGAAGTGCTGGCATGCCACACCTGTGGGCACTCTAAATAAGGTACCAAACGGAGGTGCTGTCTGAGGGAAGAAAGTTCCACCACACAAATGGAACAGAGTATGGAAAACCCTCAAGGCCAGATGTGCTTAGAGCACATAGCATAGCGCAGAGGCCTTTGGAGTCACTTGAGAAGCATTTGCACTCCCTCGTTCTGCTTCCCAGCTCCAACAACTCAGCCTTGCTGGGAGGACACATGGTCTGTTGATCCTGCAACTCCTTCTAGCCTTTGAGTCCTCATTGTCTGTACTCAGCTTAGAGTCTTTGTCCTCTCTCACATACACCTTCAGCACCTGTTGTTCTTTCCTCCTTCACTGTAAAATCCCCTAAACTGGTTAACTCCAACTTTTAAAGAATTATTATTCCATGGCCCACCTCATTCTTTTTGTCCCAGTACTGGAGTCACACCCTGCATGTGAGGCAAGTCCTCTATCATGGAGTTGCACTGTTAGCCTATTTTGGTTTTTTAAATATTTATTTATTTTTTTCCTCTACCAGGGATTGAACCCAAGGACACTCTACCACTGAGTTCCATTCCTGGCCTTTTTCATTTAATTTTTATTTTAACTTTTTAAAATTTTTATTTATTTATTTTGATGTCAGGGATTGAACCTGGGGTACTCAACCACTGAGTCAAATCTGTCCCTGTTTTATATTTTATTTTGAGACAAGGTCTCACTAAGTTGCCTAGGGCCTCACTAAGTTGCTAAGGCTGGCTTTGAACTTGTGATCCTTCTGCCTCGGCCTCCTGAGCTTTTGATGCCACCTTGCCCAGCACCCTTATATATTGACAGATCTCATTATTTTGCTAAGAATGGCCTCAAACTTGCAGCCTCCTGAGTCCCTGGGGTGACAGCACCCTTAGCCTGTTAGGATTTTTAATTATGATAAAAATTCATGTAAAAGAATATAGTTTAGTAGAGTTACGTACTTTTACATTTCTGTGCAACCAGTTTCCAGAAATATTTTCATCTTATGAAACTGAAATTCTATACTCATTAAACAATAGCTCCTCATTTTCCCCTTCCCTTACCCACTGGCAGTCACATCCTTAAATCCAGCTCTTTATCTGCTCCATTCCTACACCTGTGCAGCTGAACATAGCTGGGAAAAGTAAATTATACATCTAGGCCAACTTCCTCTTATTTCTCTGGATTAACATCTGTTTTCCAAACCTGCCGCTCCCCCTGTGTGTTAGACCTGCTCCTCCTTACTCACTCAGGGACATTGCGCCACCCATGTTCCCTTTTTCATCTTCATGTCCAACAGGATCATTCTGAATAACATAAAGCCGTTTGTGTGTGGGCGCACTAGGGATTGAACTGAACCCCAGGCTTTCAGTTTGCTAAGTATGCATTCTACCACCAAGCTAGAGCCTCAGCCCCATAACATTTTGTATTTTTCCGCATGGGAAAGTTTTTTTGTTTTTTTTTTTTTTTTTAAATATCTTTATTTTATTTATTTATTTTTATGTGGTGCTGAGGATCGAACCCAGGGCCTCCCATGTGCTAGGCGAGCGCTCTCACGCTGAGCCACAATCCCAGCCCTGACATGGAAAAGTTGTTTTCTTGATCCCATATCTTTCTCTAGTTACTGCCTCATTTCTTTGCTCTTTTCAGCATGACCCCCTGACTGGATTGCTTCTGCTGTCCCCACGTCCTGCCCTCCCATTTTCCCCCGATTCCACTCTGTTGAACCTGCCCTTGTCAGATTTGCGATGCCTGCCTTGTTGCCGTGTTCTGTAGTATATTCCCTGCCCTTACCTTAACTTTCCCCAGTAGCATTCAGCCCAGTACATTGTTTCCTCTTACTGAAAATACTTTTCTTTACTTGGTTTTGTAGATAGACTAATAGTCCTTCCAAAATGTCTGATTCCTAATTCCTAAAACCTGTGAACGTTATCACATGTAGCAAAAAAGACATTGCAGATGGGAAGAGTGTCCTGGGTTATCCAGGTGGGCCCCCATGCAATCACAGGGTGGGAAAGTAGAAGTCAGATGAGGAGATAGAGATTGCAGGAATGTGCTTTAGAGATGGAGGAAGGGGTCCTGGTAATAATTGGTTTTAGCAGCAGTAGTCATTTAGGACCCCACATTCTTCTAGCTTTCCTCCCCTCCCTCTGACCGAGTCTTTTCCCTCCTTGCTTGTTTCTTCCCTTCTCCTTGTTCACCTAGTGTTAAGTACTTAGCCCTCTGCAGTTAGTTTCACTGGCAGTTGTTCACTTAGTCTCATGAATTTAGATAATTTCGTACTGATGTCCCCTAATTTAATCTCCAGTGTTGACCTTCCCTTTGAACTTGAGACCTGTACATACAACCTCCTGCTCAGTTTTAGTAGATGTCTTTATAGGCATTTTAAACTTAACCTGCCCCAAACTGGTCTCTGAAACTTATTTCTCTCATGGTCTTCACATCTCAGTGGGGCCCACTCCTTATTCCCATTGACTGGGACCAAAACCAGTACCTGATATCTTGTCAGCAACTCTGCTGCTACCTGGCACAAGTCACCACCATCCTCACTGGAATTATTGCAGTAGCCTCCTTCCCAGTCTTCTCACTTCTTCCATCCTTGACCTTCATCCCATTCTCAACGTAATAACCAGAATGGTCCTCTTAAACAAAAGTCGAATCCTGTCACCCTCTGCTCAGAAAATCCCAAGGACTCTGCTCATCACTTACAGTAGGAGCCGGAGGCTTTCATTGCCCCACAGTCTGGACCTATTATCTTGTGGACTTTGAGCACTTTCCCTTTGCGCTGTCCTCTGGGCTCCTTCCCAGGTACCCTCCCCTCTCAGAGCCTTTTATTAGCTGTTCTGTGGTGTCCCTTTCCTTCAGGCCTTTGTTTGCATATCACTTTAGTGAAGCTTACCCTGACCACCTTATTGAAAATTGTGTCCCCTGCCCCACCCCAGTGACCCATTCTTTCCCCTCTGCATACAGTATTATGTGTTGTTTCTCTTCCTACCTGGAGGGCAGAGTTTTTGTCCTCTTTGTCACCTGCTATCTCTGAGAACCACTGCACTCAGTAAGAGCTCAGGTATTTGTTCGGCTGGTTGAGAGATTGAACACACAGGATTGATGGGTTTTAAAGCTTGGTTGCAGTAGTGCACACCTGTAATCCCAGCAGTTTGGGAGGCTGAGGCAGAAGGGTTGCAAGTTTAAAGCTGGCCTCTGCTGCTTAGCAAGACCCTGTCCCAAAATACAAAGCAAAAAGGAAGAGGATGTAGTTAAATGATAAGGCACCCCTGGGTTCCATCCACAATACGGGGTGGGGGTGGGGGTCCTGATTGGAGTGGATTTAGTGGTGTAGGAGGAGAGTGGTAGTTACAAGGGGTAGAGACAACCTTTGACTTTTCTGTGAAAGAGGACTGGGGAAATGGGCAGTGGCTGGAGAGTGGCTGGAACACATACTGTCCATTGATATGTTGATAGTAATGCTTCAGAAAGGGGAGAGGAATCCATTAGGCAGGGAAATACAGGACTGTCACACAGTCTTCACATCAGCTTGGGAGGTATGTGGTGTCCATGCACAGGTGGAGGGTGCCCACAGAGGCTCACAAGTGCTCATCTGGCTCGTTAGGGAGGGCAAGGTGCCAGAGCACAGTCACAGGTAAGTCCCCGAAGCTAGATCTTGCTTCTACATTTGGACTACAATTTTTTATGACTCCTTAAACAATAAAAAGTTATTTTTCTGAGTTGCAGTTGTTTGGGCAAATGATTTATTTCCTTTGTGCGGTTCTTGAGGGTGAGAATTGATTTTTTAAAAAATCTTAAATCTTAAAAGTTAGTGATTTCCTTGTCGTTTTCCCCAGGCATTAAGACATCTTAATGAATTAACCACTTAAAAAAAAAAAGTCAGTTAATCAAGCAATGATAAAGCTAAAACTAGCCTGCCTGCTTTCCTCAACAGTTTGTTCCCAGACCATCCTCACTGATGTGGAAGAAGAGTCCTAGTCCTCTCTGCCCTCCATGATGGAGGCCCTTTCTTTGGGCCCTGTTTTGCTCACTCTTTCCCTTCACCCAGAACATCCTTTTGTTCCTTATCCCTGAGGAGGTGGAAGTGTCTGATCTTGGCATCAGGCCCAGTTGGGAACGCCTCACCAGTTCACCTCCCAGTATTCATGTTAAGGAGGCATGTATGCTGTTTGCCAAACAGATATGATGGTACAAATTCTTAAATCTCAGTTACCCGAAGAATGCCAAGGTCTCTCACCTCGGACAGCCTGTGACAGATGTGTATCACCAGGAACTCACTTTTTAGTTGTCTCATGGAACTGTTGGAGTCTGGAGCTTTTTGTTTCAAAGCATTTACCTACTGTTTTGATCTTTAAAGGTCTTTTAAGAATAAGAAGTAACACATTTCAAGTCCTAATCTCACCACACATAATTAATTACAGCAGTTCTTTATAAATACAAATCTTCCTTTTGTTTCTTCTCATTTCCTTGTGTTGAGTCTCTGTTCCACTTCTTACCAAAGATATCCTTTCTTATTGCTCAGGACAGGTTTGTTTCTTCCCCCTCCACAAAGCATGGGTTGGGAGCCATTTATTGGACATGAGTTCTGTCCAGTAGGTAATGACCAACCCTTTTTAAAAAGTGGAGTAGAATGAAAGAACACTTGGCACAAAGTAATTGTAAGTACTGTTTTGTGAAATGTTTATTTTTCTATGTGTTTACATAAAATATATTTCTATGGTGGGTCATGTTCAAAAACATTTGAAAGCCTCTGCTCCTTATCAGAACCTTTATTTTGCTGAATGCAGGAAAAGAGTTCAGGCTTCAGGTTTTCATAGTTGAAGAGGTAGGTTTAGAGATCTGACTTTGAGGCCCAACTCAACTGACCACATTGAACCTCTCAGCTGACCACATATTGAATTCTCGTTGATCATATTTTGTCTGTTTCCACACTGAAACAATGAATGTTTTTTTTTTTTTTAATTTCAGAGGGATATAAAAAGAATATTTAATGAAAAACATAGGCAAAAGCCCTTGAACTTCTCAGATGAGGAAAAAGTATTTCATGGGTGACCTTAATTATATTTTTGCTTGTTTTGTTCAGAGAGCTTTTGCAGGAATGGGCGTTCAAACATCGTTGCCAGATTTCTCCCCTGTACAGTTGCCTCCCTTCAGGTGATTCAGGAATGTCCTGTCTTGTTGACAGAGTCAGACAGAGCCTTTGGGTTTCTTGCCAGCCAGCTCATTGTTTGTCCATAGGTTCTGGCTTATTTTTGGAATCCATAATGGGAGAGAAACTGCAAATCTCCCCTCAGAAATGTTTGCAGTTGTACCTGTGTGATTTCTATTGTTTCTTTTTTTTGGTCTCATTTTTACTCAGACAAAGAGGCAGCTGAACGTCTTTCAAAAACAGTAGATGAAGCATGTCTGTTACTAGCAGAATATAACGGGCGCCTCGCGGCGGAACTGGAAGACAGGCGCCAGCTGGCTCGGATGCTCGTGGAGTATACCCAGAACCAGAAAGACGTGTTGTCAGAAAAGGAGAAAAAGCTGGAAGTGAGTACATTGCAAAGCAGAACCAGGCTGCCTGAGGCTCCCTTCCTGTAGGGAGGGTGTTTTTCTTTTCTTTTTTTTTTTTTTTTAATATCTTAGTTAACATTTTTAGCTTTTAAAAATTTGTAAGATGGCTAGGTGCTGTGGCACATGCCTGTAATCCTAGCTACTTGGAAGACTGAGGTGGGAGGATCACAAGTTCAAGGTTAGCCTGGACAACTTAGCAAGCCCCTGCCTCTAAATAAAAATTAAAAAGGGCTGGGGGTATATATATCCCTAAGATAACCAGGAAAAAAAGATGATGGGAACATCCATTATTTGAGCCTGCTTAAAAATCAAAGTCATGTTTTCATGTGTCCAGGAAAGAACTAATTGGATTATAGAAAACAGTGAACTCTTCATGACAACATTTAGGACCTTAATATTACTTTAGTTTAACCTCATTTAAAAAAAAAAAAAAAGTACAGAAATGGTCAGCAAAATAAAGAATATTTATTTGGTGATATTTAGGAAATGCTTTAATTTTTTTTTTTTTATTTTGGGTCATTTTGGGGTTTATTTCTTATATCTCTGCTAAGGCAAATACATTATCTGCTTCCATGCTCTGTCTATGTCAGTTCTAAAATTTCACAGTAATTTTTTGTTTTGTTTGTTTTTTAGTTTTTATGGTACTAAAGATTGGAACCAGGGGTGCTCTACCACTGAGCTACATCCCCAGACCCTTTTATTTTGAGACAGGGTCTCTAAGTTGCCAAGACTGGTCTCAAACTTGCAATCCTCCTGCCTCAGCCTCCTGTATCACAGGGATTACAGGTGTGCCACAGTAATTACACCAGGCTTCTTTAATGTATCTGGAGCTAGATTCTCAAACTGTCAAAAAGGAACTCATTTCCACCCTGGGCCAAGGGCATAAGTCTGAGTGCCCTCGGGAGCAAGTTGAGAAGTGTTTCCTCACCATGCACTTATTTGGCTTCTTAATTAAGTACACAGTACCTAGTCCCATGGGATAACAGAGTCAGCAGTGTGGACATTTGGGGATTATTTTGTTGCCTTAAGCTGCTAGGCCTCCTTTCTGTTAGGAGTGTCTACTTTTCTCTTTTTAAGATACATAGAAGAGCTGTGGTCAATGGTTCTGTGAAGGGAGGACCGTTCTGATTTGGAAAACCAGTCACATTATATTCTGAGAGCCCACTCAGGAGATGAGGGAAAGGGAAAGCCAGCCCACTCCTTCATGTTCCCTGGCACTCAGGGAGGGGACATGGAACTAGTGCTGACTATGTTTCTTAACCCACAGTCAGCTGGCTTGAGAGGGGAATGAGTGGTGGCACTTTTCACCATATTCTTACCTGCAGTGCTTGTGGGAGCTGAGATGGCCGGTGGTGGTGGGGACTCCATATCCCTAGCCAACCTGAACATGGAAGGTGGGAAACAACTGTAAAAATGTAGAAATTGGCGCTGACCAGAAATCCTAAAGGGAGTTTTGCAGGCAGTACCAGACGGTCATTTATCTGAAATGCTCATCTTTCACTGAGAAAGCATTTTCAGCACTGTGCCCTGGGACTAATCAGAGAGTGTAATTAATGATTCTGGTTGTAAGTCACCATGCCATCTGTTGAACTGCCCCTTGGCGACACATTAAGGGCTTTCTCTGATCTGTCAGACATTGATTATCATGAGCAGCTGTTATTGGGTAGAACGTGGCAAGCTACCATAGAGGACAGAGTCTTTGAGAAGGAGACTGTTGGTAGAGCTAGTTAACTCTTTGTTCTGCCCCCCTGCCCCCACCCCCTACTCTCAACACATAGTTGCACTTTCCTGTCGACTTCTTGGGGAATCATTTTGGTTTCTGTAGAACGAGTGGTTTGATGGGTGTCATGTGAGACACAGAAATGGATCAGAGATTTGGGTCTGTTCTGTAGCCTTTTAGCCCACGTCCCTTTGCTAGTTCATGCTGTGGAATGACATTGGAATCCTGGTCCTTTAACAGAACAGGAAGGTCCCAGCACTGCAGAGCACAGAGTCTGAATTAAGAGTTCTCCTACCAAACTGTCTCTCAGCCACTTGAGCAGAGCCAAAGTAAAAACAGTGAAATGTGCAAATGACTAGCTAAACTACAAGACGGCAAGAGCTGGTGGTTCTTTGTCCATGCTTACCAAAATCATGAACAGCCTGCCCTGCAGAAGCTGAGATTCTCTCTCATGTGTTTGTAATAGACTGGTTTTATTCTATACATCCGTGAAGTGATGGTGAAACCTGACATGCAACTTGAAAGATGCATTAATACTTTGAATTTCTCCAAATCCTCCTAAATTTCTTATTGATGGGGAGAGTACATAAGATATATCTGTTTTTTTTTAACCTTTATTTTTGTAACACAGCCAGTCCTTATTTTAAAACTAATGAATTAAATCTTTTCTTTTTAATCCTTTCATTGCCCTCCGTATGTAAATACATGGAATTCTTTGGAAAAACAATTCATTTGACATGCTTTTTCCCCCAGAAGTTCTAATTTGTTAACACTTGGGCTTGTTTGTGTTTTCTTTTAAGTTTATATCCTGCTTCATGTAATAAGCATCTCTTTTTTGCTTTCACTTGAAAATATTTTGCTAGATATTTAGTGAGTCCTAAACTTCAAAATATTGTGCTAGATATTTAGTGAGTCCCAAACTTCAAGGTAGGGAATATGCTGATTCAGAGCCTAGGATCTAGGAGGGGCAGTTAGGGCTCAAAGGAAGAGATTATGTTTCAAGGAAATCATATTCTGGTATAAACAGCCTAGGTGAATATAAAACCAAAACCAACTGATTATTTGTAGTGAAATTAAGAATACAAGTAACAATTCTGATTGTGGCTGAAGGTAAATTCAGACATCCTGTCAGGCATTAAAACTTTTCTTGTAAAAGGAAATAGCAATTGTTAGAAAGGAATTATATTTATAAAGGGGATCCTCTGGACTGGTCAAGTTAGGTTTGTGAAGAAAGATAAAGACAAGATGAGGGAAGGAGGTGCTGGAGATGCCAGCAGGAACCAGGGTCTCTGTCTTTAAGGGGCTGCATGTGCTTTCATAGAGTCAGCAGCACCTGTTAGTCATGGTGGACAAGCTGTACTCCTCTGCTCAAAGCCCTGTCCCACTAGGGGACACTGCAGCAAACAAGGCCATAACACAGAATATGAGAAGTGTTATAAGGAAGGAGAATATTCTACCTCATTGTGTCTTAATTAAAACAGACCAAGAAAAATGCTAAGAATATTTTAATTTGATGAGATGTTTAGGTGTATTATCAAATGCATGGGCTGCTCCTGAATACCATATGCCTTCAGAAGGCTTCCAAAGTGTGCTAGACTGTATGCTCTTTGCTCTCATAGTGCCAGGAACATATTTGTTGCTCAATAAATACTTGTTCTATGACTGAAATCCATCATTTATTGTGACTTTTCCAATAAAGAAAAAGTTATTTTTAGGTTACATTGAGTGGTTTTAACATATCTGATCTAATTTTTGGTTGTAAAGACGATGTTAGGAAAGAAAAGTGGCTGTTTGATAGAAATTCCTCTGGGTTTTCTTCTTTGTGCTACTTCTTTCCTTTAAGTAGAATCATGGTTCATTTTGAGCTGATAATTTTTTAGACCCTCCTCTCCTGCCTCTGGGCGTCATGGTTGACATTGGCCTACTGCCTTCCCCTTAAATTCTAGGCAAGGTTAGAGGGAAAGCTGAAGGTCTGCAATGCTTTGTCATGAACGTGAGGAAACTTAGAAATGGTGGCACGTGGAAGGAAGTGTGTGTGGCCACCCAGACCTGAGGCTAAGGATGTGAAGCTCTGAAAAAGTGTCCATTAAAAAAGGTAGAGGTCAAAGATGCCAGAAAAACCTCGAAATGTCACTGCTTAGAAGAAGGAAAGGTTTGTTGTTGTCGGGTCTGTTACCACAAGTGACTTCTAAAGCCCACAAGCCTTATTCTGACTAGATTGGAGAGACTTCCTATTGTCTTTTTGGATAAAGTGTGATAAGGGTATATTCATCGGAGCCATCAGAATAAGGAGCTTGTGTATGTGTGTATGAGAAAGAGACCTATTTGTACAAGCATTAAAGATAAAAACAGGTACCTGCAATTTTACCTTCTCAACATCAGTTCTTTGTATTTAGGTCTTGCATCCGTCAGTGGTCTAGAACTGGAAGGGGGCATCCTTTCTGTAGTACACATGCTGCACGGTCAGGCACATAGGTTACGTGCCACACAGGGAAGAGCTTTGGGTAATGTAGCAGCACATTTGTTGGTTGAGATGAAATTTATATGAAATTAGCCATTTTAAAGAATGTTGATTTCATTGGCATTTTGCATGTTTACAATACTGTGCAACTACCAACTGTAAAGTTCCAAAACACTTTTATCACCCCAGATGAAAACCCCATTCCATTAAGCAGTGACTCCTCATGCCTCACTTCTCCCAGCTGCTGGCAACCTCTTTCTGTCTTGATGGATTTGCCTGTCCTGGATATTTTATCTAATTCTGTGTGGCTTCTTTCATTTAGTGTAATGTTTTAATTTTATTCATGGTATAGCATGTATCAGTACTTCATTCCTATTTATGGCTGATTAATAATTATTATTAGAGTAAGAATCAATTGTTACATGTATCTGACACAGTCTATCTTAGACATTTGAATTCCTTCTATTTTTTGGTTATTAGGAATATTGCTGTTGAGACAGTTATATACAAGTTTTTGTATGGATATGTTTTCATTTCTCTTGGGCATGTGTATCTAGTAGTGGAGTCCCTGGATCATATGTTTAACTTTTTGAGGAACCTGTTTTCTACAATAGCTGCACCATTTAATATTACCATCAGCAATGTACAGGGCTACCAATTTCTCCACATCCTCACCAACACCTATTGTCTTTTTATTCTAGCCAATCTAATAAATGTGAAATGGTATCTCATGGTGATTTCGATTTTCATTTCCCTAATTATTAATGGCCCTGAGCATCTTTACATGTGCTTGTTGACCATTTATATCTTCATTGGAGAATATTCAAGTCCTTTGCCCATTTTGAAATTGTTTTTATTTGACTTTTAAGAGTTCTTTAGGTATTCTGGATACTATGTCCTTATCAGAGAGATGGTTTGCACATGTTTTCTCTTGTTCTGTAGTTTTTTTCTTTCTTTCTGCCTGCATGCCTCCCCTCCCCCCACCCAATCTATCCATCCATTCTTATATTGGTGCCTTGCACATGCCAGGTACCTGCTCTGCCACCAGGCTGTATCCTCACCTCCCTTTCTTAATACTGTCCTTTGACATACAAAAGTTTAAGGGTTTTTTTTGGGGGGGGGGGTGAGTTCCAGTATATCTATTTTTTCTTTTGTTGCTCTTGACTTCAGTGTCACATCTAACAAACCCATTGCTAAATCCCAAGTCATGAGGTTTTATTTCTGTATTATTTTTGTCTAGGAGCTTTATTGTTTGAACTCTCACATTTAGATTGTTGATCCATTTTTTAGTTTATTTTGTGTATGTTGTGAGATAGGGGGGCCAACTTCACTTTTTTGCATGTAGTCATCCATCTGCCCCAGTAGGATTTGTTGAAGAGACTATTTTTTTCCTTCAGTAGAATTCTGGGCATCCTTGTCAATAATGAATTGGCCACAGATTTGTAGGTTTGTTTCTGGACTGTTCCATTCTGTACCATTGACCATGTCTCTAGTCCTATGGTACCACAGTCAATCACTATAGCTTTGTAGCAAGTTTTAAATCAAATCTCCACACTTTGTTCTTTTCAGTGTTGTTTTGGCTACTTGGGATCTCTTGTGATTCCATATAAACATGAGCATCAGCTTTTCCATTTTTGAAGAGAACCAAAAGGGCCATTGTAATTTTAATATAGGGATTGTATATTCTAATTACTTTAATATAGGGATTGTATATTTTAATTATTTTAATATAGGGAGTGTATATTTAATTTTAATATAGGAACTATAAATCATTTGGGGAAGTATTGCCCTTTTAACAATCTTAAGTCTTTCAATCCATGAATAAGAGATGTCTTTCCATTTATTTAAGTCTGCTACAGGATTTTCAGAAGCATCCTGGAGTGTCCCTTACTGGTGCATTTGACATATAGGCCTTATCTAGATGCCATAAGTATCAGTGACCACAGATCAAGGGCAGTAGGGTGGCCTTGCAGTAGTCAGTGCTAATTCTCTCCTGGACACAGAGGCCTTGAATAGGAGTGAGAGAAGTTGTTTGCAGAATTATTGGAGTTGTAAGGAACCTGAGAGATCGTGTGCTTGATTTCTGAATTGGTGAAGCAGCTCAGACCCAGAGGAGATGTTAGAATTCAGGCCAGACATCTGGTTACTTTCCATCAGGTTTGTATTGTTTAGTTTTAACTTGACTCAATGAAATAAACAGCAGGAAAATATCCTGCGCAGAGGAGTAGCCAAAGTTGAATCAATTAAGCAATTCCCAAGAATCTTCTTGTAGAGAAATGACATCTTATGTAGGGAGATTAAAATGGCTGTGTGAAAGCATTCCAGAGTGACCTCTGTAAGTGTAAGAGAGTCCACTCTGCTACAGAGGCCTGCCCTCCAGCTGTGCCAGTGACATCTCTTGCTCTGATGTTGGGGGCTGGGTGGGCCTCAGTGAACTTAGGGCTGCTGCTCTTTCTCCCCAGCTTGGCACCTCCCACTTGGCTGTAATGAATACTCAGAGTAGAGTCTTTGCTTCTGACAGAGCAGCTGGGAAGGGGGGAGTGATCTAGAATCCAGCACTGCCTTGTGACTCTTCATATTTTGTTTGCATTGTGGTTATTACAACTTGAGAAATTCTTTGGCTGCAGCTGATGGGGTACTAAACCAAACTGATGGCCGTCTGTTGTTTTTGGCAGCATCCCCCACCTTCCTGCAGGGTGCAGATGGTTAGAAGCATTTGTTTCAATAATGGGACAGGCAGTAGGTGGAGAGAGAGAGCTCCTTTTTGTCAACTTTAGAGTCAGTTCTCTCCCCCATGATGATCAGAGCCACTATCTCATTGTCTCTTAGAGTAGATGCAGATGAAAGCAGGTGGTCTAATCTTCATGTTAGATAAGAAAACTAAGCTCAGGGTTTATGTGAGCTGCTCAAGGTCACAAAGAAAGTCAGCAAGGACCAATACTGGAATCTGCCAACTGCAGTGATCATCCACTGTGTTTCCTGGGGCCTGAGAGGCCCTAGTAGCACCAGCACACTGCCCCTAGGCCTTCACACTACTGTTGTTTAGCACCCAGTGCTCCCTGCTGGACCAACAGCACTTTCAGCATCTGGGCAGCTGTAGGATCAGGTTGATCTGCTCACACCTATCTGGCGATGGTGGGAGGGGCCTGTACTCCACTCCTCTCCCATGCAGCAGGCTGTGGCTTGCTGTCTCTGTCTTTTTATCCCTTACACAGTTGTGGGGGGTCTTTTTTTCCCTCAGACTTCCTTTCAGTGTGTGGGGACTTTTTTGAGTTGGTGCATTGGTTCTGCGATAGGAAGTTTAGCAGCTTCATCTGATCCTTAGATTCCTTCTATTCATTTTGGTCCCTGCTGACCCTCCAGATTTATATCTGAAGGTTTTATGTATCAGGGTGTGTGTGTATGCTTTTTATTACGGTATGAAATTTGGGATATTTCTTTTCACTCCAGGAGTAAGAAAATGTACTTCATATACTTGATGACCTAATGACATGGTTTGCCAGTACTTGAGACTTCACAATGAAAAAGTGACATGGTTTCAAAGCTCTGTTTTCATATCTGTATTGTTTTCATATCTATAGCACAACCCCCCTTTTCTTTTCTTTTTTTTTTTTTTTTTGAGACTGCTAGGGATCAAACCCAGGGCCTTGTGCATGCTTGGCAAGCTGTGTACCTGGAGCTGCACCTCTAGCCCAATGTAGGCAGCATTAATCCCTGCTTCCTGGAACACCTCTTACTGAGTATATTAGTGTATTAGTGCAAAAGTACATATACAAGTAAAACATCTGGGCCCTTGATCATATTCACCTAACACTCAGTTGTTTCATCAAAAGAAAGTTAGCAAATAAATATTTTTTAAAAATCATCATGATTTCTTTCAAAATCTGGTGACTATTTTGGGTGAGGGTGCCAGGGATTGAATTTAGAGGCACTCAGCCACTGAGCCACATCCCCAGCCCTTTTTTTGCATTCTGAGTTGCTTAGTTAGCGCCCAGCTTTTGCTAAGGCTGGCTTTGAACTCACAATCCTCCTGCCTCAGCCTCCCAAGCCACTAGGATTATAGGCGTGTGCCACTGCGCCTAGCTCTATTGACTATTTTTGATATATTTCCTTTATTTTTTCCTCTAAAATTAGAATGTGCAAATAGTTTTCCATTTATTTTACTTAATGTAATTATTTTCCCTTGTTAAGAAAAACTTTGTAAACATATTTAATGGCTGCTTACATGTCTGTGGCTGGATACTCAGTAATCGTTTAGAGCATCTTTGCCTTGAGCTCCTGTCTTTGGGCTAGTCTTCAGGTCATTTCCAGAAGGGGTTGTGTATGTGCAGATGTCTGCTTGTCTTTATGTCCACTGAAGTTTGTGTGCATTTCAGGGTCTTTGCTACCAGTGTGCATTCCTGCCTCAAGAGGGCTCATTCTTTTTCAAAGCATTCTAGGATTTCATCAAGCTTTCATATATAGCTCTTTCCAAGTTAAGTCTTTGTTTTATGAAGGAGTAAATATTGAATAGTTAATTACACAAATGGGGCTTTCTTCTGGCTTTTAAATGATCTTGTTTACATTTGAGACAGCTGTGGGAAAATAGCAGATACTTATTATAACATTGACTTGAGTGAGCATAATTTTGAGAGGAGGGTTCAGATTACAGAAATTTGAACTCCAGTAGCTAACTGTCTGTTTGACCCAGTGTTATTTTGAGCAAAGACCTTTATGAATGTTCCTCCTATGATTAAGGTGGGTCTCCTGCCACTTCAAGTAGGGATTTTGGAGAAAGTGAAATTGATGGACGGGATCCTTTGCAATCTTGGAAGTTACATCTCTTTTTCTGTATATAAAAATGTAGGACTTGAAATAAGATCAGAAACATCTTTTTCTGTGATTAGGGCAGAAATGTCCTTTATTATCAGAAGTCAAAACGAAACCTGTACAGTCAAAATCCATGAGCCCCCAAAACTGTGGAAAGCTTCATGTAAAAAGGATGGTACCAGCCAGAGACAGTAGCACAATCCTATAATCCCAATGACTCGGGAGGCTGAGGCAGGAGGATCACAAATTTAAGGCCAGCCTCAGCAATTTAGTGAGACCCTGTCTTAAAAAAAATAAAAAGGGCTGAAACTGGGAAATGTGGCTTAGTGGTAAACTCCCCTGAGTTCATTCCCAGGTACCAAAAAGAAGGAAAAGATGGCACCAGTCAACTGCTGCTATAGTTTTGCCTACCTCCTTATTTATTCTATTCCTTATTTAGGTTCTTTATCTTTAAACATCGTGATGAAAAAGGGTGCTCAACTCTCTGCTTAATTCAGTCGTTAGCTGCTTTGAGAATTTCAAGCACAATAACTTTGCAAATTTCAGCTCAACATAATTTACCAGCAGTCTTCTGAACCTTTTTGGGACTTGGACAGTGGTTATGGATGATACACCCACTTCTCCACGATGCCTGGAGTGAGGTGTCAGGTGCTCTCCAAGGCCTTTTATTTTGTTCACAGCTTTTCTCTTCTGTGGGGCAGAGACTTACTAGAAGTCGTTTGCATAAAGAAGCTGCTGACCCGATGGTAGTTCCGTAATGAGACCCTTGGTGCCTATGCCAGGCCTTTCCTGGATTTCTCCACTGGTGCCTGTTGGTCCCTGTGGCCTTTTATCATTGATGTGATTTTTTTTTCTTTTTATAAAATATCAACTTTACTTTCATGTTGGGCAACAGCTTCCCGTACCCTCACCTGAAATTCTTAATTTCCACCTGTCCTTGGCATGCAGGACCTTTAGGGCCAGTTGACTTTCTTATTTGTGGAAAAAGCCTCCAGCAGGCTGCTTGAGGGTGTCCTTGGCACGCAGTCTGCCTTGCCACTCTAATGTTGAAAAGATGAGCACATCTTCTACTCTACTGTCCCTTTCCAACTACACCATGTCCCTTTGCCCTTGTGCGTCACAGCTTGGCGTGCGTATCTTCAGTCCTCTGAAGCAGCATGGGCAGCCCCCCATCCAGCAGTCTAATCTCAAAACCCCAAAGACATTCTCAGTCTCTGTCTTCTGTTCTCTCTCATTTTGGCCCCCCTCAGTAGCATTTAATACTGTGTGGAGTTTTTGTTTGTTTGTTTTTGTTTTTTTAACACCTTCCCGTTTTCCTTCTCTAGTCTCTGTAGACCTGTTGCTGTTCTGGTCGACTTGTTTTATGCTTCAGGAAGCTTTTCTCTTCTCAGTCCTGCACACGTATGCCCTTCACCTTTTTCTCATGCTGGACCTTTTCCTTGAGTGATCACACTTACAGTGGATTCAGTTACCACCTATGAGCTGATGACTTCACTAGCCCAGACACTTCCAGTTGTATGGCCAAGACAGACCATTGTCTTCCGGTCCTTTCCTCTTCTTAACCTCACTCAGAGAGTGGCATTGCTAGTCATCAGAACCAGACCCTAGACCCCACCCAGTGTTCCTCCCTAATTGTTCCCACTCTGATCCATCGTGTCAGCCTCCTCTTGTTCCAGCCCCCTCAGTTCCTCTGCTGCACCTGTGCCAGATTGCCCTCCCATCCTTGTCTTCCACAGCTGGTTAGTCACCAGGCCATTGCAATTTTTCTCCGCTTGGTTTTTCTTGACTCTGTCTCCACTTCTACCTGGAGGTTAGTTCAAACTCACGCATCCCCGCCCCTCCCTTGCGTGTTTCCGCCTGGCCTCATTATTGATCCATCTGTTTGCTCTTAGGCCCCACGATGCCTTCCCATGGCACCCCGGTGATGACTTGAGAATACAGCTTAGAACTTGTCATTCCCCTGCTTATACATTTAAATGGCTTCTCTTTGCTCCTAAAATATGAACCCAACTCCTTGCCCCTCTCCCGTCCCTACCCCTGCCTGGCCCCTGGCAGCTCCTCAGCAGGGTCTCTTGCTGTGTCCTGTGGTGTTGTCCATGTTGCTGCTTCAGTCTTGGGCTTTATGGATGCCTTTCTCTCTACCTGTCTTGAGTGCTCCTCCCGTTTATCTTTACCTAGTTAATTTCTGTTCATCTTTTATATCTTAAGTCACACAATATTTGCAAAGGGAAGTCTTCCCACAGACCCCTACCCCTTACAGCCTGTATGCCCGCCCCTCACATGTGCTGTCTCAGCTCTCTTCCTCAGCCCCACACAGTCTGTGATCCGCTTCTGGGTGGTTTGATTGTCCCCCTGCATGTGTCTGTCTGCGTAGTCACTCTTGTGTGCCCAGTCCTCTCCTGATACTTAGCCCAGCACTCTGGTTTCGGGGTGGCAGGCACAGTGGCAGCTCGGTTCATCTCTGGGCGAGGCCATAGTATACTTCAATGGGGACTCCTTCCACTTTGGGGGTGTTCCCATTGAGATCTGGACTTGCTCTGCAGACAAATTCCTTTCTCTCTGGGCCTATAGCTGGATGGATTTGGACTATGATGCCACCTAGTTTAAAAATTCTGGGACTTATTTTCTGGCCTTGACACTTGACCTTTAAAGAAGAAAGGTGCCAAAGGACCTTTCTCTCCTTAAGGAAGCTTGTAGTTAATGTCTAAATTTTAAGGACATACTCAGATGTTTGGTTGAAAGGATTTTGCATTTCACTAACAATACTTTTTTATTCTATTCTGCATATCTCATCTTAATCTATAAATGAGGAAGATAAAGTGTTGCTCATGAAATACTAGGATATGAGCAGGCCAATCGTTCTCTCCCCCTTAGGTCTGTTAATTCACACTGAACACCTAGCAGGTGCTGGCCTCAGCCCAGCCTGGGGCCCACCCTGAAGCATAGGCATCGTTCCCATTCTCGTCTCATCCCAGGTCACACCACAGGCAGTGACAGAATACGACTCAGACTTGGGTTTTCTGACTCACCAGAGTTTTTTCTATTTTGCCACAGCCACCTCCCTCCAGTGGGAGGGATGTGATGTACTCAGGCTTTTGGAGGTGGGAAACATGGATTTTCCTTCTTTTTTAGTTTGCTGATGGAAGGGAATTGGTCTTTTTATTGCTTATGGAGAGAGTTATATCCAAATGCAGAGGAGTAAACTCTAGACTGCTTGGGTAGACCCGCCAGCAAGTAGAGTCACAGTGAGCATCAGAGAAGGTGATTTTGTGTGAAAAGTTTTTCATTTCTACTCTGTTCTCAACTGCTCTTCAGGATTTTTGACTCCCAGTATTCAGCCCAAAGGGAGAGATGGTGTGAATGGTCTGTGCCTTTGATGTTTGCACAGCATCAATAACCAGCTCTCCATTAAAATGATCCCTGAGAAAGCCAGTTTATGGAGGATCTTGAACAAACCATACCTTTTTGATGGTTAATTTTAGAGGAAAAAACTTATAGATTGTCTTTAGCATTTTGGTTTTATCTAATGAGAGACCCCACTGAGTAATTTGTAAGTAAGCCTTGTTGTTCTTTGTAGATAAGTATTTTTAAGTCATTTTATAGATGTCTGTGGCATTGTATGTATTTAGGTTTATGATTACATTAATGCTTGAAAAATTGCCTGGCCCTAAAATTGCTTTTACTTAGTTTGTTTCATTTGTGTTAGTCTGTGTGTGGAAATATAACTTTTTATTCCTCCCTTGCTTTTGCCAATCCCTGTCATATTGGGGTTTTTGTTATGACAGTCAAATCTGTCTTAATTGCCTCTGATGTAGAGGGGCCTCTGGGAGGGAAGAAGTACCTGAAAACACTTTGTGGTGCTGTTCCGAGTTGAGAAAGTCCATTTGCATCGACTCTGATGGATGGTTGGAGTGCTCTGAGAATGTTCCTCTAATTCTAGCTATTTTGTCATTTTTTCCTTTTGGGAAATTCTTGGTGTGTTTTGGTCATGGAGCTGAGAGGCCACAATTTCTTCTTTTCCTTGTATCTTCCACAGTGTCTTATTCAGCAGCTCTAAGCCTGCTGTGACATCCCAGAATGTATCAGTTTGAAATGTCACAGCTGCCACTAAGTCATGGGAGCATGGAGCTGGCTGAGAGAGGTTGCCAGGTCAGTGTTGGGTTTTGTTCCCACATTGATCTCTGAAGAAAATGGTAGCATTCTTATTACCAATCCAAATACAATTTATATGTTGTATTTTCTAAAGAGTAAGTGAATGAATGAATGAATGAATGAACAAATGAAATTGTTTAAGTAGAGACCAAGATCTGTAAGTGTGGTCCTGTGGACCTTCGTGGCACTGGGTAAGCTCCAGGCCAGCTGGAGGGTTACTCCAATGACCATCAGCTTCTTTGGCTGACTCTCAAGCTCCATGCAATGAAGCACTTCTTCTACTCAGATTCAGCATAGCAGGTCACCTTTATTCAGGGCCTTCATAAACTGCTTCGTGCATAATAACCCTTTATGACTGTTAATTGGGGGTAGCCGAGCAGGGGGTGATTTTTATATACCATATGTCCAACAGCACAACAGGGCACCATAAAGGGAAATACAAGTCTTGATTCTGGATGCTGGAGAGTGGTTTCCAAGTTAAACCCCATCCATGATGTTATTATTAATGTGTTTTTTCTAATGTAAATACTTCCTAGCAAGGAAGAGAATAAGTTTGATAGTATTTACATTTTGATCAGTATTTCTTACATGAATTGCTTGAGGAAATATTTATGATATTGCGTGTTTTGAAAGTGAAATTCCTGTAGAGAGTTCATTGCCCTGTCAGCCCCTGTCATTTCTAACCCTCTTATCTCAGAGCTCATCTGCAGTGTGTTGGTCTGGCTTACTGCTCTGACCATAAAAGGCAAAGAATGTGTAAGCTTTGTTCCCTCAGTGAGCTGTCTCGGTGCTCCATGATGATCAGTTCACCGTGTCAGCTGGATCCACAGGAAGCAGAGGGATGTCCAGACACATCTTCTCCTACAAGTTCAGAAAATCTGTGAAGTGAAAATTCTAAAGCTTTGCCAGGAGCTAAATCCTAGGCATTATCTCAGAACTACACATTGGGCCTTACATTCTACATTTTAAACATCTCTTGACAGACAGATAAACCTGGGCAGTTCATCACAGGTGCCTGTCCCGAGCTTGGGGATCCTGCAGCAGGGCAGTAGCAGCAGGTCTGATGTGACTCTTCCCTGTTTCCTGGCTCCTTAGGGCAGGTCCGTGGTGAGCAGGGTACACTCAGCCCTCGCCTCTTCGTCTGGGTTATGTGTGAGCAAGAAAGGAAAGGCAGAGGGCTCCTGGGTTTGCCGTGTCTGCTCTTAACTGGAAAACAAGTGTCTGAAGATGAGGGTGCGGGGTGGAGCTGTGCAAACCGTGGCTGGGGTGCACTGAGTGCAGGGAGAAGCAGCCAGGCAGGAGCCCGGCACCGCCATCCTGCACCAGGCAGCGTGTCGTGAGTGTTAGATTACAGGCTTAGTCCAACATTATAAATAAGCATAAGGCCTCCTAAACAAGGAACTTTGATCGCCTTGCCATCATTTCTCTACAGGAGTGGCACTTGGTGTGCCAAAGAGGCTGTGGGACAAAGCACGCTGTAGGGAGGTAGAAGGCTCCAAATGGCCTCATCATACGAAGTTGGTTTTAGCGGCATCTTGGGAAGAGGTCTGGATTTCTTCTGAAAAAGTACGAGTTGCTGAGGGCACCATTTGGAGTCTTGTAGCAACAGCTCACAGACCACACTTTGCTAGAAGGCAAGAGAATCTTGGATTTTCCTGAGCTCTATCTCCTTTACCTGTTTATAACTGAAGAGAATAACCTAGAAAGGCAGCGAGCAAGGGAGTGCCTGACCCAACTCAGGGAGCATAAGGAGGAGGAGTAAAGGCCAAGGTTGTATTTGGAGGATAGTTTTGCTTGAATTCACTCTTGCGTTTTGGAAGTCTGGCAATATTTATAGCTGACTTTATTTGGAAAGCCTAAATCTATTTAAAAAATAAAAGGGTGGGAGATCACAGATTAGTCACTACTGAGTCTATTTAGGGCTTACAGAATCCCTGTAGCTACAGCCTGACCTGCTCAGGGCTTGCCATGAATTTTAACCTGCCCTTCTTTCCTAGGGACGTTAAGCTAGGCCTTTCGATCATCTCTGGTGGGCAGGTACATGTTCTAAAGGCTGTCTCTACCTGTGTTTAGCTATTCAGTATATGTACCAAGTCACCCTTGCTGAGGTGCTTAAGCCTCCTGGTCTGTGAATCTTTTTGGGTTGTTTTTACGGTCTTGATGGATTCCATGGTTGTCAGTGAGGCCACACTCACTCCTTCTCTGGGAAACCTTCCTTCTGAGCCTGGGTGCTTGTTCTTAAATTATTCCTCCTATAAAAAGAGGAACGTGTGGCAAGAGGAGGTGTGGGCAGGATCCATCTGCTTTGAGAGTGGCCTAAGAGAAGGCTTTCTTGTGGAATATATTTCCTTTAATTTAAGTAGAATTTCTTTGGCAATGTCTAGGATATACTATTGGCCCAAGCATGACAGGGTACCCCCCATACACACACACACTCTCTCCTTCCAAACAGGAGCAGGTGGGATTTTTGTTTTTAATGCCTACATGAATCTTAAGGTGGTGTCTGATCAGTCATCTGCCTTTGCTTTCAACCTGATGAGCTTGGTAAGTTTTTAGTTTGATGATCCCCCAGGGGTAAAACGCCTTGGTTTCTGATCCCTCAGCTCATAAGAAACTTGGTGATTTTCAAACGGTTGTTGGTGAGCTCTTTCCAGTGAAGTCTCTTTGGTTGTCATGAGTGGATGACTCTGAGTCGAGGTGGCTTTCATTTCTCATTTCGGGCAGAGAATTTGAGGTGAGGCGAGTGTTATGGTACCTATTACCCTTTTTTGCTTCGGCATTCAGGAGAGGTTTATTAAATGAATCCATGTTGGGAAAGAGATCCTTGGTCTTCATGCTTTAGATTAACCTCACATGAATGTTCATGTGAAGAGACAAGGGAACCTCATGTTCGAAGTCAGCTTTCAGTGTCAAGAATGAAAGGCGACTGTGACCCAAGTCTAGGAATGTTGTGCTTATGCATAATGTTTGTTTCATGTATTAGTCATTCATTTGGCAAATGTGCCAGACACCTGCAGTTTAATTGGCCCTGCAGGGCACATGGTGAGTGCTGGGTGGAGCAGGTGGGTCTTGTCCTGACCTACAAGAGTTTACTAGTTTGATGGGGGAGTCATTAATGATTTACACAAACCCTCAAACCCTCTGCCTCCTCCAGTGTGTGGAAGGAGTCTGGCATCAGGGAGTTTAGAACTTAAAGTCCATTGTGTGGTGTGCTCAGTTCCCTCCCTTTCAGACAGGGAGAGGAGGGGACCACGTCCCTGGTCTCACAGCAGGTCAGAGGCAGAGCCAACCCAAACACTGCCAGGTCTTTGAGTCTCAGCCTGTGCTTTGGGTTACTTTAATGCAGGAGAGGTTTTACACAGCCCGAGTCCGGCCCTGAGAACCTCCTTAGCCTTGCAGAAACACCTAGAAGGGAAAAAGACAAGCCCCAAGGGGTCCCTAAGACACAGATCTCACATGGCCCAGTTTTCTGTACAGATGATATATACCTTTGCTGGGAGCTGAGGAAAGAAAGAAAAATCTAGCCTCTTCCTATCAGGAGAGCCATGCCCTAGAGGAATGTGGAAATTGGCTGTTTCTGGGGAGAGCCCAGAGCGCCTGCTAGGGATTCGAGGGAAAGCGGGGAGTGGGAGCAGCTGGGATCCGGACCTGGCTCCCAGATGAGGGAAAGAATTTTCCCAGGCAAGTAGACAGGGGTGGAGGCAGGGCTTCACCAGCATTGGGAGAAAGTGCACCTCTAAGCTTAAGGTCTGTCCTGGACAAGCGCCTGTGTGGGCGGTGGCCTGGGCACAGGAGTGGAGGTGGGAAGGAGTGAGGAGTGAGTTTGGGCAGCAGCAGTTTTCAGAAGGCCTTGAGTTTGTCACAGAGATAGCAAGGGCCTGCTTCACCTCGGAGCATTGGCTTTGTGATGCTGAGCCTTTGGAAGGTAAGTCCGGCTGCATGTCTAGAGGAACTAGGGGCAGGGACCTCACAGGCCTAGTCAGGGCCTTACTGTGGTTACCCAGCATGGAACAAGGCCATCCTGGACACAGGCCGTGGCAGGGGGAGTGTTCTGATCTTAAGTGGTGCTTGTTTGTGAAAAATGATAAATCTGGGTTTATCGCTAAGCACTGCCATAGAAAATACAGCTTTGGAATGATTTTGCTAACCGTGGCTAGATGGAGCCTTCAGAATAGTTATAAAATTTGAGCCTCTGTTTTATAAGCTTTTAAAAACTATTGAGAACCAATTAAAAAAGAAAGCAAATATTAAGTGTCACTGCCTCTCCTCCCAGAGCGCAAGTGCTCACCTGAATACCCCTGAACCCAGCCTGGCTAGCATGGCATTCTGCTTTGCTCTTTGAGAACTTGAGAACCCTATGATGGCCGAGGCTGAGCGGGGCAGTGGGTTCTGGGAGATCGGGAGGGTGAGTGCTGCGCAGAGGCTCATGCGGTGTCTTCTCTGTCTCCCTAGGAATACAAGCAGAAGCTCGCGCGAGTCACCCAGGTCCGCAAGGAGCTGAAGTCCCATATTCAGAGCTTGCCAGACCTCTCGCTGCTGCCCAACGTCACAGGTGGCTTGGCCCCTCTGCCCTCTGCTGGTGACCTCTTTTCAACTGACTAGGACAGGTGTCATGCCCCAGATTCCCATCTGTGCCAGAGAGAGGAGGGCAAGTCATGGTTGGAAATGATCTTCTGGTCCTGGTTCTAGCTCTTCTTCCACCTGATCCCTCCGCCTCAAGAAAGAACCGTGGCCTCTGATTTCCGACTCTCCTCTGCAACCTCTCACCCTGAACACAGGTCAGAGCGTGAGTGGAGTTCAGTTTAGATTCGTGTTTGTAAAGAACACAGACACTTTCTCCCATTTCATGTTTTCTGCCCCTATTGCTTTTCCATTCTTAGCTCGCTCTCTCCCAAAAAGTTAGGAAAATCATGTGTACTTCTGGAACCTTTCAAAAGAACCTGTCTTTGTGATAGCATGTGTCATGGAAGCAGCACCTCCTTTCTGAGCTGGGCTTGTCCAGGTGAGGTACAGGCTTCCACTGCAGGGCTCTCTCTGCTGATGTTAGCTTTCATGTCTACCATCTTTCCCCCAATGGTTGGTGGCACAACAGACGGGCAGCTTTGTCATAAAGAGTTGCCAAATTGCTCAACCTCCCCCTCTCCTCCATTACTTCTTCTAGTGCTGTGTAGTCAAGGTTAGGTGCATTCATTTTGTAACCAAACCAGAGAATCTAGCAATAAGATTCAGAGCTGATCTGGGACATAAAGTCATAGTTTGGAGACAGTAACAGGGATCATAGAGCAAGTTGCGTGCTTGGTTCCTTAGAACCTTCCCAGGCCGCACTTCTCAAGGGTTCCATGTTCCTAAAAACAGGACCCTGCTGACCCCTATTGGCTGTGAAGGTAGGTGGTAGGGATGGCACTGGTGGGCCCCAAAGATGAAGGCTCCACATGGAGGCATGCTGAGTCTGGGCTCTGCAGGGGTACGGCTCTGACCCTTTTGGGAGTAGGGCACCGATGATCATTTAATCCACTGTGTGGGTGTTGTCCACAGTATGGTGACTAAACTTGAACATCTCCCCTGCCAATAGGACACTGAGCATGTCCATCTGCCAATCACTTCACACCACTGCGCATGTCCGTGTCCCCATGTGAGGAGGAGGAGGAGCGTTTGCATCAGATGTTATTGAACAGCTCATCTCGGCAGGGGAGGGGAAAGTTGGGTATATTGATTTGGTTTTTAATTCCATTATCATGCCAGCTGACACTATGACTAAATAATGTGGTTAGAGAGGCTTTTTATCTTGTATCATAAAGATCAGTCCTGCAAACCAAAATCATTCAAATTTGGCAGGCCTGTTTTTGACATTGGAAAGGGCAGAAGACAGTTTGCCCCAATAGTGTAATAGGAATATGGTCCCTAGGCTGGATCCAAGACCTGTACGAAGGAATTCAGTGCAGGGGGCTTGAGAGTCTCCATCGTTTTGAGTTGCTGTTTTTAGAATCACCAAAAGTCTATGTCATTTTACATGTTAAACATAGCCTGTGTTTTACACAGAATGACAGGCCTCCCTTCCAGAAGCTCCCCTGCACATGAGCACCATGACGTGACAACAAGGAAAAGTCGAGCCGGGTGCCTGGTTTGGCTCTGGAGAACCTGGTGGTGCTGGTGCCGTTTCTCAGGTGTGGGTGCAGCTGTGTGGGGCTGGCTTCCTGGCACTGCCTATTGTCCTGTCATTGTTAAACTAATGAGTCCAGAAGGTTTTTCTCCCAGAGGCCACAGGGCAGTAGGTGACTTCACTGAACTTGCAAGATAAATTGTAGTCTCTGCTGTTGGTGCGCACCCTCCTGCCGTGCTGCTCCAGCGTCGTGCAGGAGCTGGTTCTGAACAGACCTGCTTCGGATGCTCTGCTTTCACCAAGGAGGCAAAATTTTACCACCTACAAACCAGGCAAAAGACTGTATTTGCTCTGATCAGCTAAGTGAAAATACGACAGCATGAGGGATTCAGCCCACTGCTTTGTTTTATCCACCTGAGTTAATTATTATCCACCGATTGGTGCGTAATTATTATAGCAAGAGCAAGAAATGAACCTGTAGCAATTATGTAAATGAATGTGTTGGCCTCTTAACACCTGTTACTAGTGGACTTCCTGTGAGGAAGTTAGTTTTGTTTTAATGAAATGCTTTTTTAAATCTTTATTCTCTTTCCCTCACCTCTCAAAGTGTGCTTACTTCATTTAATTTAAGTGAACCTTTCTCCTTGTCTGTAAGAGGTGGTCTGTGGGGTGGGGTGGGTGGTTTTGGTTTGTGTTGTTTCTTTACTTAGGGCATCCGTAGGCCTCAAGGGACCTTTCCTTTAGGTCATATTCCTCAGAAAGTCTTTAATCTTCCTTTGCTTTTGTTTTGTTTTTCTTAAAGAATATTTTTAAAGCTTAAATTTGTATATTAATTTAGGACTTTATTTAGAAGTATAGGCTGCCATTGGTGGCAGCAGTATATTCTGAAATGTCTCATAGATATATATTTTTGAATAAAGATGGTGTTGTTGAACAACTCTGTGTGATGCTTCTTTTCCTTGCCCTTTTCTGGAAAACGCAGTGCTTTCTTTGTAAGCAGTGGCTGATTAGTAATCACCAATGGAGAGTGTGCTGTCTGCATAGAATCTTGTCCCTGAGGAATTTTTGCGACTGTTAGTGGCACATAAATACTCAGCACTTACATAGTATTTTCTGTTTCTTTCCAGGGTCTTCATTAGCTTTAATTAGCCAATCCACACAGTACCCAGGAGAGGCGCCGCCATGGTTTATCCTCATTGTGCAGAGGTTGGAACTGATGGCGAGGGGTTAAATTTCGCCTCCCGGGTATGCACAGCCAGTCTCTGACATGGAAACTTGGAAGTTCCTCGCTTTCAGCACTTTTGTCAACACCACCAGGCCTCCTGAGAGCCGTTTGGTTTTGGCAATATAGGGAGAGCCACTCTGACCAGCAGAGGAAGCAAAACGGGAGCTACCTGCAGACCCAGCCGCGTGCCTTTTAAAAGCGTTTCTGCAGGCTTCCTTTCTCCTTTTTCCCTTTTACATTCAGTGAAAGCATATTGACTTGTTATTATTGGTTAAAACTCCTAAAATAATAGAAAAAAAGGTCTGAAATAGGTCCTTTGAAGCTGTTGATAGGTTCAAAAGGATTGATTTGACCTTACCCACTGAGTGAGGGCAGCATTTGCCAGAAGTGGGGTTACTTGTGGGTCTTCATGAGGCAAACACCTTCGTCACCGCTGTGCTCCATCAAGACTACCCTGGCCCAGCCTTAGGAAAGTTGAGCTATGCATTACCCATGTTCTGTCTTAAAATACAAAAGTTGAATGTAATATGTGAATCTCAGAGGACAAGATCTCCTCCTGTGTCCCCACGAATCATGGCCTAGTTAATTCCACTACCTATAAATAGTAAATCCATAATTCCTCTGGTTTAATTAGCACTTCAGGCTACAGAATGACTCTGAGGTCTCAGAGCTGAGGATGGAGCTACCCAAGAGTTCATGAATCTGTCAAAACGCTTCATTTTTGTGATTAGAGCCATTAACTCTCTGTGTGACCTTCTTGGACTGGGTACTTTGCTCCCCAGGCCTCAGTTTTGTTTTGTATATGAAATGTGGTGTCGGACTGTTATTTCTGGGCTGGCTCCATCCCAACCTCAAAAGCTTATGATTGTTGTATTGTATAGAGTCTTTGCGACCTCTGGATGACACGTCCTGGCTTCCCAATAATAATTGTCAGATAATGAGTAGTGTCCTAGTGCTGCTGTACACATTTTCATGAAACCCAGGAGACCAGGGTCCATAAGGACCCCGGAACAACAGACGGTGGCAAGATCAGGAAGGTGGGGGCAAATATAGCAGTTCACCAGTACAAACCAGCTGCATTGGTCTATTTGGGATCTGTAAGACAAAGCCATTTTCTAGTCTTGTTTTGCTCTCTTACTTTGTCCTGGAATAATTCATCTAGCAAAGCTCATTTCTCACCACCACCTCTGTAGAGTTTTCCATTTAAAAATTGCTCTTCCACCCTGAGGCACAGATCCAATTAAGAATCCATTATTCTCCTGCACAGTAGGTTAGGATTCATACAGCTTTATGTAGTGTTGAAAGCCCAGTTTGCTCAGTTTTTCAGATGAAATAGTTATTTTGCATCAAAAATTCATCTTTACCACTGGTTTGATAAATATTAAAATTACCAGTATAAATCAATTTATCTAATATTTTTTTACAAGCAAAAGGAACTGCAAGAAGTGATAACTATCTTCTGATCTCTCACTCTGATGACCTTGGGCAAGTCATGCAGCCACCTGGGACTTCAGCTGCTGCTTAAAGCAAATGAGTAGGGTTGACCAACCTCTGAGTTCTTTCCCAGGTCTGAAATTCTGGGAAAGACAGCTACTGGAGTTGTTTCTTCCTAGTGAGAATCTTATTCGTAAACTCACTACCTGCATAATTTCTTCCATAGATTTTAAAAAAAATATTTATATTATTTTAGTTATAGGTGGACTCAATCAATACCTTTGTTTTATTTTTATGTGCTATTGAGGATTGAACCCAGTGCCTTACGCATGCTAGCCGAGTGCTCTACCACTCAGCCCCAGCCCCAGCCCCTTCCGTGGATTTTGAAATGCCAGTTAACCTTTGTGAATTCTTAGTTTTGAGGGAGACACAGCAGCTATAAGCATACCTATTAATAACTTTAAGTGACATATTTGTGAAAAGGGTCTCATGCCATGTCTGCGACAAATTAGGAACAAACTTGTACTTGTAGAACAAGAAGTTAAAATTGATGCACGCATACAGGTAGTACTGGATCCCACGAACGAAACCCTGCAACCCTTTTAGTGCCTCCACCTAAGGTAAGGAGTTAGAGGGGAAGGAAGAGAATTTGGGGGAAAAATTGCTCTAGAAAGCCATTGGTATGTTTGATTCCCTACCAATCCCTTCCTTGGATGTTAGAGAAAAGACCTCACTGGAGCTCAGAAGGTATCCCTGTCGGCCTAGATGGATCCCTGCCTGGGAAAATCCAGAGGATGAGATGCCAGTGGCTAGCTAGATGCTTGGGTGAGGGAGCTGGGGAAAGGGGGCGGAGCTGGGTGCAGGTGAGAGCAGTGACCTGCATACTGAGTAGTTCTCAGCCATCAGGAGGCCAGGGGTCCCTTAAGGAGGCAAACTTCAGATGGGCCATGCTGAGGAAGAAGCAGAGAACACAGCCAGTTGATCCATATTATATATATGATTGCCAGATCTAAGGTTGTCAAGATGTGTGTTTTCTTCTAAGTACCTTTGTGTCGTTGCACAACCCTCACCATCCACTAGTTCCAGAATATTCTCATCCCCCTCTCGGAAACCCCACATCCACGAGCAGCCACTCCTCATATATCCCTCACTCCCAGCACCTGGTCATCCCATGTGCCACCTGGCAACCACTCACCTGACCACTTTTGTGTCCGGCTTCTTTCCTGATGTTGGTTTAGGCACAGCACAGCATGTATCAGAATTTCGGGGCTTTTTACGGTTGAATGGCATCCTATTGTGCGGACATGCCACAGATTGTTAATCCCGAGGAATATTTGGGTGGTTTCTACTCCTTGGCCCCAGTCAGTAGTGCTGCCGTGAATATTCTCAGACAAGTTTGGGTTTGAACAAGTCTTGAGTTCTCTTGGGGTGTATACCTCAGAGTGGAATCCCTAGGTCATGTGGTCATTTTGTTCCACTTTTGGAAGAGCCATCAAATAGTGTTCCACAGTGGCTATACTGTTTTACATTTCCACCAGCATCCTATAAGGGTTCCAATTGATCCATATTATATATATGATTGCCATATCATCTAAGGTCATCAAGATGTGTGTTTTCTTCTAAGATGTTATACTTTCAGCTCATGTGTATTTGAGAATGATCTTTCAGGAATTGGGATTGGCTCACACCACACAGCGGAGTTCAGGGTCTGCTGGAGTAGTCTGGCAGCTGTTAGACTCAGTCTTCGTAGAATTCCTTCTCCGCTTTTGTCATATTAATATCTTCAACTAATTGAAAGAGGTTCCCATGAATTATGGAAGGTAAACCTGTCTATTCAGAGTCCACTGACTTTACTTTTAATCTCATCGAAAAAACACATTCACAGAACCATTGTGAATGTTCGACCAAATAGCTGGGCACTGTGGCCAAGCCTAGCTGGCACATAAAATTGACCATTGTACTCACTGACACTTGCTATTTTCCATTATTAAAATTAGAGCTATATTAACGTCCTAGGGCTCCATTAGAAAGTACCACACGCTGGGTGGCTTAACGTAATAGATATTTCTGGCAACTGGAAATCAGATCGAGATGTTTGCAGAGCCATGTTCCCACTGAAGCCTCTAGGGAAGGGTCTTTCCTTGCCTCCCACCTCCTGCCACCCCAGACGTGCCTCAGTTTGTGGGCACAGAACTGTGACCTCCACTCCATCATCGCACATAGCCACCCTCCCATTGTGTCTGTGTCCAGACTTCCTTCTTATAAGGACATCAGTCATATTGGATCAAGGCCATCCTTAATGACCTCATCTTAACATGACTAAACCTGCAAAGACCCTATTTCCAAATAAGGTCACATTCATGATGCTGGACACTAGGACATCCACGATTCCACCTGTAACTGCGGCCAGCCTAGCGGATGTGAAGTGATACCTCATGGTTTTGATTAGCATTTCCTTGCTAAGTACTGGCTGAGCATCTTTGCTTGTGCTGGTTGCGTGTCTTCTTTGGAGGAAATGTCTGCTTAAGTCCTTTCCTTACCTTGTGAATTACCTTTTGGGCTGGTGAGTTGTAAAAGTTTTTTATATATTCTAGATACTAGGCCATTATCGAATTTATGATTTTCAAATATTTCAAATATTTTACCATCTTTTTACTCTCTTAATAGAATTCTTTGATTCACATACATTTTTAATTTTGATGAATGCTAATGTACCTGTTTTTTCTTTTGCTTGTGCCGAGATTGTATTCAAATAAGCATTGCAAAATCTGAGGCCACAAAGATTTACTTCTGCTTCTTTCTAAGATTTTGTACTTTTCAGCTCATGTATTTAGATCTTTAATCCCCTTTGAGTTAATTTTTGTATCTAATATAAAGTTAGAATCTGACTTTGTTCTTTTGCATATAGATATCAGTTGTGCCAGCACCATTTTTTATTTTTAATTGACACAAAATAATTGTACATATTTACGGGGTACAGTGTGATATTTTGACACGTGAATACTACGTGTAATGATTAAGTCAGGGTAATTAGCATAACCATCATCTCAAACATTTATCATTTCTTTGTATAGGGAATATTCAAAATAGAGAAGTCTACTAGTTATTTTGAAATACTCAATGAAAATAAATGTCAACCATGGTCATCCCACTGTGCCATAGAACATTAGAAGTTACTCCTCTTATCCAATTTTACCCCGATGCCCATCCACTGTCCATCCCTCTCTGCCTCATTCTTTCCGGGCTCTAGTAACCATGTATTCTGCTTCCACAAGATCCAGTTATTTAGCTTCTTCCTATGAATGGGCATGCAGTATTTATTTTTTCATGCCTGAATTATTTCACTTATCACAATGTGTTACAAGTTCATATATGTTGCCACAGATTGCAGGATTTTATTCTTTTTAATGGCAGACTAATATTTCATTGTGTGTGTTCACCTGTGTGTATATATGTGTGTTGATGGGAGGGGTGTGAAAGGATAAGGCCTACTCTGGCCCTCAGTTTCTGAGGTTTCAGTCCACGGTCAGCTGGCTCCCTTTCTTTTGGACCTGTGGTGAGGCAGAAGGAAATCATGGCTGGGAGCCATGGTGGAGCAAAGGGGCTCAGCTCAGGGACAAAATATTCCCTTCCCTGGCACACACCCCCAGGGGCCTTCCAGGTAGGCCCCACCTCCTAAGTTTCCACCACCACTGCCACCAGCTGGGGATCCAGCCCTCAAGGCATGAGACTTTGGGTGACCTTGCAGATCCAAAGTATAGCACCACATCTGTCCATTCATCCATGGACAAACACCTAGGTTTTTCTTGGTGTGTTTGCCAGCTTTCTGTCACTGTGACCAAATACCCAAGAAAACAAAGGAGGGAAAGATTTATTTTGGCTCATGGTTTCTGAGGTCACTTGGCCCCATGCCTGTGAGCCTGGGACAAGGCAGAACATCATGGCCCTTGGGAGAGTGGGGTGGAACCAAACTGCTCACCTCTTTGCAGCTGGGAAGCAGAGAGTGAGAGGAAGGGCCTGGGGTCAAAATATACCCTTCAAGGACACAGCCCTAATGGCCTGCTTCCTCCAACTAGACCTGAATCCTGAAGTTTCCATGACCCCGATCTCGTAATAGCCCATCAAGGTGTGAATCCATCAGTGGGTTAACCCGTTGATGATCTTAGAGCCCTCCTGGGGCCATCACCTCCCCAAGGGCCCACCTCTGAACTCTGCTGCTCTGGGGACCAAGCCTTCAACACATGAGCTTTGGGGAGCACTTCAAGTCAAACCCTACACTTGGCTGGTCTGCTTGGTGCCACAATAAACATGGTGGCCCAGGTCACTCTCTGACACGCCGATTTCCTTTCCTTAGGGTGTAGGCGTCCCCTAGTGGGATTGCTGGATCATGAGCTCGCTGTGCTTTCAGTTTCTCGAGAAACCTCCGTATTGGTTCCCATATGGGTTACTAATTTTATATTCCAAGCAGTCCATAGAAGTTCTCCTTTCTCTACATCCTTGCCAGCATTTAGTTTTTTTTTTTTTTTTTTTTGCCTTTTATAACAACCATTTTAACTGGGGTGAGATAGTATCTCATTGTGGTTTTCATTTAATTTCCCTGGTGATTAATGATGTCGAGCGTTTTTTCATATACTTGTTCATTTGTATGTCTTTTTTTTGAGAAATATCTATTCATATCACTTCCAAATTTTTTAATTGCATTTTTTTTCTTTTTCTTCATCTTATTTTTTTTCTCTTGATTTGAGTTCCTTTATATAATCTGTATAATAATCCCTTGTTGGGTGAATAGTTTGCAAATGCCTTCTCCCATTGTGTCTTTATTCTGTTGATTGTTTCCTTTGCAATGCAGAGGGATTTTTTAGTTTGGTATAATCCAATTTGTCTATTTTTGTTTGTTTGTTTCCTGGTGCCCTGGCATCATCTATTGATGGGAATATTATTGTTTTTTCCCCTTGAATGGTCTTGGAACTCTTCTCAAAATCTTGAACACTTTAAAATGTGAATTTTAAAAGTTCATTGAAAGGGCTGGAGGTGGAGCTCCGTGGTTGAGCACTTGCCTAGCGTGCACAAGGCCATGGCCGGGGTTAATCCCCTAGTGCCACAAAAAAAAAAAAAAAGTTTATTTAAATAATGGGCTATGACTTAATGAATTCAGCTGGACTTTGAAGATCTCTTCCTAGTTCAACATTTCACGAAAATGTAGACAGAGCCTGGCTTCCTGGTAGAATTATAAAACTCAAGAATATTCATGAACTAACTTCAAACACAATTTTAAAAAAATATTTCTACTAACCCTCCGTGAAGTCATCATATATTTGTTAAATGGCATTTTAAAGTATAAACCAATAATGATAACAACTGGGTTAGAGATTTTCAAATCCACCCAGGAAAGATTAAGTGCTATGGGAACTGCCCTTTACCGTAAACAACTAGAAAAGCAAACAAAATACATAAAACAAATGCTTTCAGATATTGGGCAACAGGAAGCACAGGACTATGAATCCCCGAGAGGGAAGAGCTCTGTGATCATCCCACCTTATTTATTTAGGGAATTTCCATGCTGCAGCACAGAGGGAGGGAACCAGAGGCCCACTGTATTACTGAATTGAGGAGACAAAAGTCGGAGTTCAGAAAGACCGAGGTGGCTAGACTTTGCAGGGAGAAATAATGTATAAAAAGAAGTTTCACAGAGGCAGACCTCAGGAGGTCTGCAGAAGGTTCTCTTGACCCTTAGGTGAGTTCTAGTCAGTATCAGTGTCGGGTGAAACACCACAAGATCAAACAATAAGCAATAGATTGAAGAATTCCCAGAGCTCAAACAGCTGAGAAGAGTTGAGGTTTCCACTAAGTAGAGCAAAGAGACCTTATAATACACAGAGCCCTGGGTCCAGTGCACTGGAACATCATGCCTCTGTAGTGGAGCTAACTCGTCTCTGAGTGAAGGCTGTGCTCGCCAGACTGTAATAAAGAAAAGGTTGATAGCATGCCTCAAACTGATCCGGAAGTAACTTGGCTGCATATCAGAACTGCCGCAGTCTGGCTGGGCACAAATCACCGAGCCGCCACAAAGCACTTGTACGTTCAAACGGGAAACTTTATTGCCTGAACTCCAACAGCACTCCATGCACACTCCCCGGGAACTCTCCCAAACGCCACCCACGCGGCCCCCAGGAACACCACACACCAACGGGAACTCCCCCCCCCAACTCTCCCGGAACACCACCGGGCTGCACAGGCTGCGGGCCCGCGCGCTCACTCTCAGAACCTCGCGAGAACTCAACGGGAACTCCAAAGCAGCGGGCGCCCGAGGCAGCAAGAGCCGTCCTATTACCAGACAGTAAAGGTCTAATATACAATTGAATCAATCCAGCATCATCTTCATGGCTCTCCTCTCAACCATTACTTCTGGCAAAATGCCAGGGGTCATTCCAACTCGGCTGTGGCTCTCAACAAGAACAAAGTCTAAAACTGTTTAAATAAATATGAGAAACCCAGCACTCAACAGTATAATATTTGCCAAGCCTGGTATTCAACAAAAAATCACTAGCCATACAGAGAAATAGAAAAGATATGACCCAGAACCAGGAGAAAAATGAATCAATAGGCCCCGAGTAAACAGATGATAGAATCAGCTAAGAAAGGCCTTAAGACAGCAGTTATCAATATTACAAAAACTTAAAGATCTATGGGAAACATGAGCATATGGAAGAAAGACATGGGAGAGATAGATGTAAAGATGTAGAGCTATTTTTTAGAGGTGAAGAATGTAATATCCAAATTAAAGTGGTAACAACAATTTGGACACTGCAGAAGAAAAAATCAGTGAAATAAAGACAAAGAAATGGAAATTACTTAAAATGAAGCATAGCGAGGACAGACTGAAAAACGAATAAACAGCTCATGGGATAACTTCAGGTGTCAAAAATACAAACCAGAAGAAGAAGAAAGAGAAAACACATTTGAAGAAATAATTGCCTTTCCCCAAAGTTGACGGAAATTATAGATCAAAGAAGCTCAGTAAACCTCAAGAAGAATAAAAACTACAATAAGAAGACACATCATAGTCCAGTTGCTGAACCATAGTAATGAATAAAAAGAAGGCTTCTGTGCAAATGAACAAAGAATGAAACCAAACTTCTCATTAAAAAAAAAAAAAAAAAAAAAACACTGTTAGCCAGGAACTAATTACATGGCATCATTAAAGTGCTAGAGGGAAAAAAATTGTCAACCTAGAATTCTATATTTATCAAAAAAGTTTTTTTTTTTTTTTTTTAATGAAGGTGAAATAGGGGCTGGAGGTGGAGCTCACTAGCAAAGCACTTGCCTGGCACGTGTGAGGCACTGGTTTCAATTCTCAGCACCACATAAAAATAAAGGCATGCTGTCCATCTACAACTACAAAAAATTTTTTTTAAAAGTATATAAAAAAGATGAGGGTGAAATAAAGACTTTTTCATAGCAATAAAATCTGAAAGAATTCATCACCACTGGACTGGAAAAATAAAAGATGTTAAAGGAAATTTTCCAGACAGAAGAAAAATGATACCAAATGGGAAATCTAGATCTACACAAAGGAACAAAGAACCCTGAAAATTACAACTGTATGGGGAAATATGTAATGTTTTCTTATTTAATATTTATTTTTTAGTATTTGGCGGACACAACATCTTTGTATGTGGTGCTGAGGATCGGACCTGGGCCTCACGCATGCCAGGCGAGCGCGCTACCGCTTGAGCCACATCCCCAGGCCATGTTTTCTTATTTAAATCTCTTTAAAAGATAATCAAATTGACCTTTAAACAAAAATAAGAACAGTGTCTTTGGTGTTTATAACAAAAAAAAAAAAAGTGAAATGTGTGATAACTAGACAAAAGGGAAGAAGTGGAAGTGTACTGTTCTAAGGCTCTTAGGGAATTTTTGAAGTGTTATGTTACATGAAGTGAGAATGTGATAAAGAAGTAACTGAAAGCTCTAAACCACTAAAATATCAAAACAAAGAATTGCAGCTAAAAAAACAAAGGAGATGCAATGAAATTGTAAAAATTATTCGATTATTCCTGATGATAGATAGATAAAGGGGAAAATTAAGTAAAGAGCAGAGGAGAAAAATAATGGATAACAAGATGGTAAATTAAAACCTGATAATATCAGTAATCACACTAAATATAAATAGTTTAAACATCTCAACTAAAAGGCAGAGACAGGTTGGATTAAGAAAAATAAAGCAAGACTCAACTATATGTTGCCTACAGGAAACAAACTTTTAATATAAATACACAAATAGGTTAAAAGTAAAATAAAAAAATAAATGCATAGTGCTCACACTGGACAAAAGAAAGCTGGATAATAGTATAGGACAAATGAGATTTCAGAGAAAAGAGTATTATCAGTGATAAAGAAGATTATTTCATAATGATAAAGGGGTCAATTAATAAAGAGTACATAATTTAAACATTTAATAACAGCTTTAAAATACAAAATGCAAAATCTGGTAGAACTATAAATAAAATAGACATATACACAACTGTAAAAATAGACATATACACAATTGTAGTGGAGATTTCAATACCCTTCTCTCAATAAGACCCAATAACACTAAGGACTAAGTATTTGCACCTCCCCCCACACACAAGTCATGTTAAAAGGCTAATTCCCAATGTGATCATATCTGGGAGGTAATTAGCTCGTGAAAATGTAGCCCTCACGATGGGGATTGGAGCCTTTAGAGAAAGAGACACAAGGGAGTTTACCTCCTCGCTTCCATCCATGTAAGGGCACGGCACGGTGTCTGTCTCCAAGACAGTGAGCCCTCACCAGAACCCCATCTTGCTGGCACCCTGATCTCCCAACAGCTTACTGACATCACAACAAGCCCATTTTACAGATAAGAGATAGAGACGTCATGACTTGCCCAAGGTGTGATGGAACTGGGATTCAGCTCCAAGGCCCTCTTGTCTCCAGAGAGCTTTCTTTTCATCGCCCAGCCTTGCCTTTGAAGGATGCTAGGTGTAGAAAACCCACAGCCTTGTTTGACACAAGGGGGAAACTGAGGTCCCAATAAAGGAAGTCTTCTCCACAGTTCTGCAGCTGCCTCCTGCCTCCTGATTTATGGCTCTCGGTGATGGCCAGTGAGGGGACCTAGGCTATGAAGTCTGTCCCTCCCTCTTTTCTGGTGTAGAGTTGGCATAAACAGTGGGCTCTTAAAAAAATAAAGGTGTCACTCTTAGCCACGTCAAGGAAGGAATGCTGAGCAATACAAAGGACGTTCAGTTCCATAAGGTGGCAGATGTGTGGTGAGATTTGACTGCTACTTTTTTTTTGGTAAATGTTTTGTGGTGTTGGGGACCGACCCTAGGGCCTCACACATGCTAGGCAAGTGCTCTGCCATTGAGCTACGCCCCCAGCCCAGCTGATGGTTATTAGCCAATTCTGGGATGTGTCTGAAGGCTCACCATGTTCCAGTGTGCAGCCTGCTCTCGGCCTGCTTCTGTAAAAACTCCCGTAAAGTTGTGCTGGAACACAGCCCTGCTGTATGTTCGCGTGTCGTCGGACGCTGCTGCCACCCTCAAGTGGTGGAGTCGAGTGGTGGAGTCAGAGGCTACATGACCCACAAAGTCTAAACTTTCTGTCAAGGGCATGGTGCCTGTTGCCCACCTCCAGGAGGAGTCCCGATGTTTGGAGGAAAGCAAAGAGCATAGTAATGGCCGAGTATGGTGACACACGCCTGTAATCCCAGAAGCTGGGGAGGCCAAGGCAGGAGGATGGCAAGTTCAAAGTCAGCCTCAGCAACTTAGTGAAACCCTGTCTCTAAATAAATAAGGTCTGGGGATGTGTCAGTGACTAATTACCTCTGGGTTCAATCCCCAGTACCGGAAAGAGAGAGAGAGAGAGGGAGAGAATGGTAATACCTGTCACTAGGAGCAGCAGTCTGGGATGGGACACGCTGCAGGTGCTGGTGTTGCCGAGAATGACAGGACTCGTGTGCACTGAAGGAGCAGGGATTTACTCACAGGGAGAAGAGACAGAGCATGATCAGCTTTAGGAGTGAGCCCCTGTCCTCCAGGGAGACCCCTGGCTCCAGGGGACAGATGCTCACTACTGAGCCATCGTGCCATCACAGCACCCTTGACAAGGCCATTTATGAGCAGTGTGTGTCTAAGTGTGATACACACTTCACATCACCAGAGACCAGGAGGGCTCGAGTTGCCAGCCTGTTCGTGAATGAGGTCTCCACATCTCTCCTACTGTCTCTTCAGGTTGGTTAGTTCTCCTCTCCCTGGCCCAGGGACCTCCCGGGTGCCAGTGGCCTGTCAGATACGTATCCAGGCCCCAAGCCAGGTTAGAACGCATTCCGCTGCCCTGGCTAGGATCTCTGTGACATTGCCACCCTGCAGGATTTATTTCCACTTCAGTTAAATCAGATTAGTCCACTCAGCAAGCTCTAGGCTAAAAGCAAAGAGCCCTGAGTTTGGAATCCAGTTGAAGTTCCAACACTATCACTGCAGAACTAGTGACACTGGACAAATGGCATCTGGACCTGGGGCTGACTTATCAGGAAGTGTTTCCAGGTCTCCCCGGGAGCCTTCTCCCGAGGTTAACATCAACAACAGCAGGTAGAAGCAGCTCAGGTGGTCATGCGTTTCTGCTTCAGACCCATGATTTGCATTTAGGTCCCAACCACACCACTTAACTGGCATTTTGGCCAAGGGACTTCACTTTTTTGGGTCTTGGTTTCATCATCTGTACACTGGGAATGATGATCATAAATTATCTCAGAGGATCATGTGGACTTGAATTAATATTGCTCAAGTAAACAGAGCTACGTGTTAAGGAAATAAAAACCAGTCTGTGTGTAAACTCTGGGAAGAGGAAGCCTGCGGCGTGGTATAGCTGCAACACAGCCTCTCCTCCCTGGAGGGCCCTGAGCAAGAACTGTGTCCTGTTAAGGTCACAGCTGTTGTGAGAAGATGCTGAAGAGGGTCACGGGCCAATTGCAGGAAGGTGGCCAGGTGCAGCCTGCAGATGAGAGAAAATCGAGCACGGTGTGCCCCGTGGCTGCAGGCGTAAATGGGGGATAAAAATGGTTCCTACATTGTAGATGAAACTGGGGCAGAGCTAGAAGTTTCCATGGGGAAAGCTTCTGACCCATTATCGGGAAGAGCTGTTCCCAAGTCTGGCTGACCCTTCTCGGCTAGGAGGCTGTAGGTAGCTTCTCAAGGTAGAGAAATGTCCAAGTTCCCTCCCAGATCCAGTAATCCAGACTCTCGTATTTCAGTTGGCTTTGAGATCGGATGACCGATAAGTGTGGTGGGAACAAAGCCATTGCTATTTTAAAGTTCCAAAGTTGGACATTTGCAAGAAACTTATGAAGAGCATCTGCTCAGATTTCCCAGGCTGCCTCTTGATGAAGTGCTCAGCACCCTGACATTGCTGTGAGACCCCCCACTCCCACTTTCCCCCCATGGATTATGAGACGTGTTTGACAGCACCCGGCAAGGTCGGGAGTCAGCTCCCCCGGCCGGCATGTCATGAAAGGTGATTTGTCTGAGAGCTGTCACTGCCCGAGAATCCCAGGTAGGACCTCCAAACTCTCTTGGTATTTTCTCTGGCGGCCTGTGAAACTTCAGAAGGGCCATCTAGATATGGTCCCTAGTTTGCCCAGAATACAACAAGGTCTGGACTTCATCACCAAGGCCTGGAAGTCTGTGAAGTCATTCCCAGTGGTGGCTCTCTTATCTGCCTTGGCCCAAACAAGCACAGAGCGCTTTGGTTATGAGGCAATTAAAGATGATGAGGCTCCGGGATTACACTATACCAGGACCTGTCATGCACAGCTTCAGATAAGACCAGGTTCAGACTGAGCTCTCCCTCACCCCGCTGTCCGCTTGACCAGCAGTGGAACCTCCCGGTCCCTGGAGGCATCAACGAAGCCTGTGTGAACACTCCTGGGAGTAGGTTTCAGATCCAGTCGGAGAGCAGCTTCAGACCAAGGGCAGCAAGGGCCAGGGAGGCCGTCGAAGGGGGAGTCTGGCCTGAGGGGACCGGGAGAGCATGTCTGCCTGAACAGCCACACTCAGTTCAGCCAAGTGTCGGCAAGCCGGCTTGTATTGCCAGATGATCTGTTTTCTCGAAGAGAATCTGGAAATCTGAAATTTGCGTGTAAAAAAATCTCTCAAAGTTTAAATGTTGGCAACCAATGTGAAGATTTTTGAAATACCAGCGCGCCACTTTCGTAAAGGGAGGTCTGCTTTCTGTTGAGTGTTGGCCTTGGAGCAGCGCAGAGCCCACATGGACCTTCAAGCTAATCCCAACCTGTGGCTGCAGCCTGGAGTAGAGGCCGGAGCCCAGGGTAGGGACATCCAAGCACTGGTCCCAGCCTGGCTACCGACTCCCTGTGGGACTTTAGGAAGGTCCCTGTCCCACTCTGGCCTCAGTTGCACCTTCTGGAATAGGTTACGACATCTCAGGCCACAGCCATCTCATTGGTCTTGATTTGGGGTGAAATGGGTCTTCTCTGGACGGATGGTGCATCTTCAGGTTGTTCCAAAACTAAGAAAAGAATTGACAAGCAGGGCGACTTTGCCAGCAGCTTCCAGAGTCTTCCTGCTGAAGTCTTGGGGCTGAGAGTGGTCTGTTAGCATTCGTCAGATACCCGTGGTGGAGGCTAGGTGATGACAGGCAGGTGGGCTGTGACAGATGGATACCGGCAGGTGAGGGGTCGCACCTGCAGCCCGGCCTCTCCTCTCTGGCCTCCCTGACTCTGCAGCCCGGATGGTCCTTCCCTGTCTCTGAGTCTCAGTTTCCTCTTCTGAACAGGAGAAAGTTGTCTGGTTTCTGAGCCCCCTTTGAGCCCCAGAGTTCTGAATGAATTCATGTTTTTTAAGTTGTTGCTTTATCCTTTGAACAACAACCAAAAAAAAAATTTTTTTTAAATTCAACACCCATGTTTCTTGAGCACCAACTGGTGTCAGACACTATGGATGCAGCTGGCAAAACTGAATCCAGCCTCTGCCCACATGGCGCGTGCATTCTAACAGACACGGTGACTGGTCCCCAAAAGGGAAGAGTGTTCAGGAAAAGGGCACTGACGGGAGGAACAGGTTTTCAGCTGGTGACTCCAACCTAATCAGGGCTGATCAGGGACCACTCCTTTGAGGATGTGACTTCTTAGCTGTGATTAGGGGTCCAGCAGGTGAGGAGGACAAGGAAAGGGCCCCCTGAAGAGGCAGGCCTGGGCAAAGCCCGTGTCCAGAGGACACAAGATGTGTCCAGAGCACAGAAAGGAGACCATGATGTGTGAGAGAAGCCAGGTGTGAGGGGAGGCCAGCAAGGTCCAGGCTGAGCTGACCCTGCAGAATTGTGTGGTCCACAGAGCAAACTTGGGGGGGTGTTGGTGGACAAGCACCCCACCACTGCGCTACACCCCCATCCCAGACTTGGGTCTTGATGCTGAGAATCCTAGGAAGTGTCTGAGTGATTTCAGGCCAGGAAAGACAGGATCAGACCTGTGTTTTGAAGATTCCCCTGAATACGGAAGACAGGTGATGGTGGGAAGGTGCAGAGTGGGTACAGGGGGCAGAACAGACGCAGCAGGTCCAGTGAGGAAGCTGGTGATGGCATCCCGTCTAGACACGGTGAGTGCTGGCCAGCGTGGTGGCACTCAGCAAGTATGAGTGGTCCTATTGGAGAGCTGTTTAGGGCTGAGAGGCGTCTGTGGTGTTGGGGATAAGTGGAACCAGCCAGCTGCTGTGGCCAGTGCCTGGCGCTCTGGTAGGTTCCCTGAAGGAGAATCGGCCTTTATGTGTATATGTTCACAGGTGTCAGGTGCCAGGCACAGCCCCCTATGCCCAGAAACCTGTAAGACACCCCCCCAGTGATCCCCACTTCCTGATTTTCACGCACTTTTACAATCCTTTCCTCGTGTGTGGGGTCAGCTTATCAACTTGAATCTAGCAAAGGGAATACTCACTACAGAAGTTAGGTAATAAAAGGGCTGCGGTGGCCTTCCCGGCTGCCTTCTTCTGCTCTGTCTTGATCACGAGTGCCGGGGTAAGCCAACCGCTGTGATGTGTAGCAGCCTTGTGGAAAGCCCACATGACAGAGCCTGGAAACGGGTTCCCTGAGGTCAGCCAACAGCTGCATGAGTGAATTTGGAACTGACTCCTCCCCTAGTCTAGCCTAGAGATGACTGCTACTAAGGCCAAGGCCTTGGTTGCTGGCTTATGGAAGCTCTTGGGTCATAACCACCCAGGTAGGCCACTTTCAGAGTCCAGATACCCCAGAAACCAAGAAAGAATCATTTCCTGTTTCCAGTTGCTAAGTCCTGCGATGCTTTGTTCGCAGCAATAGGTAACCACACAGCCTGTTCCCCCAAGAGCTGTGCTCTCAGCAGCATCCCTGGGGCTGGGAGGGGAAGGGTTAACCTGGGCCCAGGTTTCCCTGTGGGCAGCAAGATGAATGCTCCAGCTTGAGGGGTACTCATTACAGCGTTATCTAGTGACTTGGGCAACTTGGGTCTGCTGCCAGCTGGGCCTCAGCCTCCTGTGGTGCCTGTCAGCGGGGACCTTGGTGGGGGGCATCCTGGACACTGACAGATTTATGGACGGCCTCACCACGCTGCATCTGTTCATGTTATGCCAGTTCCTGGTAGAGCTGGTGAAGCTGCTCAGCCCATGTCCCCAGGCCTAAGTCTGCTGTCTTGGGGTCAGAGGTAGGGCCAAGGGGCTACTCCTAATAACCAGGCCCTCTGGTGAGGAACACCTGGGTGTGAACCTTGCATTTGCTGTCCCCTGTAGTCCTCACATGACCCTGCTGAGGTAGGAATACCTACCAGCCTATTTTGCAAGTGAGGAAACCAAGCCTAAGGTCTGACTCCAAAGCCTGTGTGCTAATCTGCGCTGGCTCTTTGGTGCCTCCATGGTGAGGATTATGGATCTGGTGCGTTTGTGGTTTGGGCACTGCTCTGGGATAAGGTGGGAGAGCCGAAGGGTCTGGACTCCTGCTCCCTGGGCCTGTTTTAGTGAAAGCAGCTCTAGTGTTCATTGTGTCATCAAGAGCCCATGGGCGACTCTATTTGGAAAACAGAATTACAAAACCAAATGGCAAAACAGGTAGCATGGTGTTTCAGAATGTGTGGTCTGAACTGAGAATGTTCCAGACCCAAGTCCCCATGTACCATGTGACGTGGGAGCTAACAGTGGCCTCCACCTTATAGGGATTTATGGCGGGGATTCTTGGAAGCTAAACACGTAGAGCCCATAGCATACAGCTAGGCACATAGTAAATGCCCAGTGTGTTGTTGTGTTTTCAAGGAAGGGTTTGCTTTCGGAAAAGGGGGCTGTGGTGCTGGAAAGACATTGCTCCAGACAGTTGCTTTTGAAGGCTTAAGTTCATGTTGGTGGAGAGGTCTCCAGCCCAACACCCCCACACTCGGGGCATGGCGTGTTCTGTCAGACAACTTGAACTAAGAAAACAAGCCTGGTGGGGTTGGGGAGAGGGAGGAGAAATAACTGTGTGGGTTTTCCCCATAGCAGAGTTTGAATGGACAGGCGATAAAGGTTAGAGATTGCTGCAACAATTTCCCGGAGCCATAAATTCTAGCTCATTCTACCGGTAGTACCAGAAGGATTAAGTTGACTTTGAGAGGGGCCAAAAGAAAGCAGAGAAGCCGCCTCCCCTGGTTGATGCCAAGAACTGAGCCTCTGCTTGTGCCTCAGCCCTCTCTCTGAGTCCAGAGTCTCCCTCCAGCACCTCTGGAGGCAGCCCATCCTGTCCCTGCTTGAACTGTCCCAGGAGCCAGTTGCTCATTCACATGTGGAGCAGCTGTCCCTCCAGGTTCATCTCCCAGGGTTCACAGGCACTTCCTGTCCTTCCTGTACAAATGTCGCCCCAACAACTTCATTCAGTAATCCTGCGAGTCTCTGAGCTCTTAACATGTGCCAGGCCTCTCAGGAGGAGGGAAGAACTCAGCACTGAGCAAGATGAAGTCCCTACTCTCAGGGAGCTCAGGTGCCAGGGGAAGACTAATATAATGCAGCTACTGATAGTCTTCAACCCACGATGGCTCAACTTTTTTTTTTTTTTTTGGTACTGAAGATTGAACCCAGGGGCACTTAACCTCTGAGCCACATCCTCAGCCCTTCTAAATATTTTTTTTTAAGAGAGAGAGAGAGAGAGAATTTCAATATTTATTTTTCAGTTTTCGGCAGACACAACATCTTTGTTGGTATGTGGTGCTGAGGATCGAACCCGGGCCGCACGCATGCCAGGCGAGCGCGCTACCGCTTGAGCCACATCCCCAGCCCCTAAATATTTTTATTTAGAGACAGGGTCTCGCTGAGTTGCTTAGGGCCTCCTTAAGTTGCTGAGGCTGCCTTTGAATTTGCAATCTTCCTTGCCTCAGCCTCCCAAGCTGCTGGAATACAGGCATGTGCCACTGAGCTCAGCTCAACTTATTTTTTTACTTTATTGTGGTGCAAAGATAGTACACATTCGGTAAAAACCATACTTCAAATTTCGAATCTGATCTTTTCTGAATCAGGTGATATGTGGTCCGATTCTCTGAGGATCCTGGGCAGCTACAGCTTCTAGTCAACCATGCAGTCACTCAGGAAGCGACTGATATTGCTAAGCTACAAGGCTCGGTAGGTTAGGTACATTCAATGTGTTTTTTAAATTTATGGTACTTTCAGCTTAAATCTATCTGGACTCAACTTCATCATAAGTCGAGGAGGATCTATATATCAGATAATGGCCAGTTGATAATCATTGTTAGGACAAAATTTAGAATATGACATAGGTGTGACATTGACTGAATACCTTGGACAGGAAAGGCCTCCCTGAGACATTTCAGAGCAGGGATGAATGACAAGAAGAAATTAGCCGTGGCCGGGCTCTCTGACACCCGCCTGTAATTCCAGATCCTTGAGAGGCTGAGGCAGGAGAATCACAAGTTTGAAGCCAGCCTCAGCAACTTAGTGAAACCCTGTCTCAAAATAAAAAATAAAAAGGGCTAGAGGGCTGGGAATGTGGCTCAGGGGTCAAGCACACCTGGGCTAAATCCCACCCAGTACCCTCCCAAAAGAAAATAAAGAGAAGAGAGGAGAGAGACAGGAAGGAAGGAAAGAAGGAAGGAAGGGAGGGAGGGAGGGCAAGAAATTAGCTGTGGGAGATTGTATTTTCCCAAAGATGGCTGCGGCCTGTCTCCATGCCACTAGACCTTCTGCATGTCACTCTGCACTCCCTCATCAGGACAGGAGTTGTTACTCTACCTTTTGGCTCTAGTTGGGACCTGTGACATCTTTGGCCAATAGAATATGGCAGACGTGATGCTGTGTCATTTCTGGAAGTCACCAGGAGTCTCTCAGGAAGCTTTTGCTTTTGGTCCCGTGGGACTCCGTTTCTAGGCCACGGTCTCTCTCAGAACCCAGCTGTCCTGCTGTGCGAAGCCAGAGTTCCATGGTGTGTCCCTGTGTCCCTGTGTGGGCATTCCAGGAACAGCTCCGGCTGGGCTCCCAGCTGACATCCAGGGTCAACTTCCGGTCACAGGAGTGAGCTGTCTTGAGCACCCAGCAGCTAAGTGGCGCCTCAGAGGACCACAGCTGCCCCCACCCCACTGCACCAGCACCAGGACCCTCGGGCTGAATGCGGTCAGCCCCAGGAACCACAATAACTATCGTCTTGAGTCACCAACTTCTGGGACGCCTTGTTATACATAAGAAGTCCTTGGAACACCAGCCTCCAAGACAGGGCAACCATGTGCCTGGAACCTCAGAGGGGAAAGGCTTTGGATATTTGAAAAATCAAAATAGCCGACTTTGGTTAGAGTATGGTGGCCACCAGGAGCGACAGAGAGGCGTGGGAAATGCCAGGCTGAAGGGGGTATGCAATGGTTTAGGCAAGGACATGCAACCATTGCTCTTCAAAAGACCCCTGAGAGGAGAGCGACTGCAGGTGGAGCAGCAAAGAGACTCCTGAGGGGGCTGCCCTCCCCAATCAGAGATTCTGGGGATGGGACCTTCTTAGAGAGCTTCACAGCCTGAGTCTGTGCCCAGGAGGCCAAGTCAGCAGGACTGGAGGGATCCGGCTGAAATAGGGAAAATAGGGTTGGTTGAGAATAATTAGTAGGTTTGTGTCTTGAACAGCTGAACACATGATGGTGCCACTTACTAAGATGGTGCAGGTCCCAGAGGGAGCAGGTTAGAAAAGAGAATCAAGGTGCTCTTTCATCCATGCGAGTCAGGGGTTCTGGGGGACCTCCAAGTGACAGGTGCAACTGGTGTGCCCATCTGGTGTTCAGCGGAGAGGTCTGGGAGGGATCCTCACTATGTTGATGGCATCGAAGTCAGAAACTAGGTGAGTCCACCAAGGGTGTGTGTGTGTGTGTGTGTGTGTGTAAGGAAGAGAAGCATCTGAGGCTTGAGTCCCGCAGGGGCTGGGAAGAGGGGAAGGAGCCATCAAGGAGGCTGGGAAGAAGTGGCCCGTAACGGAGGACAACCAGGAGAGCACAGCGCCTGGCAGCTGAGTGAAAAATCACTGTCAAGGAAGAGGACAGTGTCACCTTTGTCCCGTGCTGCTGCTGCTGCGTTCAGCAAGAGGATGGTGCAAAGTGACCACAGGACTTGGCAACCTCAAGGCTGGGGCTGGGGCTCAGTGGTAGAGCGCTTGCCCCTCACATGTGAGGCCCTGGGTTCAGCACCACATAAAAATAAATAAATAAAATAAATGTATTATGTCCAACTCTAACTAAATATTTTTAAAAATACATAGAAAATGCAGGCAACCTGCAGCGCATATTAATACAAGGAAGAAAGAAACCTTTGTTGCTTTAAATCGCCGGGATTTTGAGGGTTTTTTTTCTGCTACGTAACGTGTATCCCTCAGCTACATAGTGCACAGTTGGTCTGTTTAGTGTCTCCGTCTAAGTGGAACCAATTCTCTTGTGTCTTCCTTTGCTGGGTATTGTTAAGAATCGCCTCTTCAGCATGTGGCTGTAGTTCATCCACTTTCATTATTGAAAAAATGCATTTTGATTCACTGTTCCACTGTGTTGTTGGATGATATGGGGCTGTTATGAACAGTGTTGCTGTTGTCACCAGATGGAGTCCAAGGAGTTCCCCAGAAGAGAAAAGGGGACCTCAACTCAGCCTTGGCAGGCTCCTGACCCAGAAAGGAATTCCAGAGTGTATCCGGAGAGGCATAGGTGAAGATTTATTTGGGAAAGCAAAGAGGTTTGCTCAGAGCAGACACCCACTCACAGCCAGGGGAAGTGGGTGCTGGAGAGCCACCTGCACCTTTGGGGGTCTCAGGTTTCTTTAGAAGGAAGCCGTAAATGACCATGTCAGAAGTACGTGGGCTGTCCAGGGAGCTGGAATCTCACCATCATGAGCACCGAGCAGGTCAGAGGGGTCTGGCTCCTCTCGGGATCTTTAGGTTGACATTATCTAGTTAATAGCACGTGCACGGTACCCATACCCTGGGTCTCTGAAACAGTCTCTCTCCAGGCTTCTTTTAATCACGCCACAAACTAACAAAGTGTCCAGGTGCTAACTAGATTTACAGTTCTCTAGATTTATTGGAATCTTTAAGAACTTGGGCCTGGAGGAAACAGGACAGAGTGAGGGTGAGGGTGTGCAGGGAGCTTCTGGATTTAAAGCCGGGCCCTCTTCCTTCCTATGTTCCCTTATTCTTTACCCCTGTCCCATGTGGATGCTCTTGACCATGCATCATGGTGCACATCTCCATGGCTCTCGGGTATGAGAGCAGGATCCCTGGGTCTTGCAGTATTCGTGACCTCAGTTTTAAGCTAGTGTAAGATGGTTTTCCTAAATTGTGCCATTGTATGCTCCCACCAACTCCCGAGAGGTCCTATTGCTCCTTATCCTTAACAACCGTGGGTAGGCCATCTTTTACATTTTAGCCGATTTTTGAGTCTGTGTTATTTTCCATTGACTGTTTGTTGTTACTGTTGGGTGCAGAACAGGCCGAACTATGTTATCTGCAGGGCAGACTGAACAAATGTTAGCTGCAGGATGGCCCACGCACTCAAACCCCCCTCTGTCTGGTCCTTTATCACCTGTTTGCGTCAAAGCTGAACATTCAATCCCCACTCAAGGCTGAACACTCAACTCCCCCTTGTGCCAACAAGGCAGCTTGCAGACCCAGAGGCCCCGTTAGATTTGGGCTATAAAAACTCCCTCCTGCTGGGCCCCTCTCTCTCTTGCTCTCTTGTTCTCTTGCTCTGTCTCTCTTGATCTCTGTCTCCCTTGAGCGCATGCTCTCTGCTCTCTCTCCTCTCTCTCTCTCTCTCTCTCTCTCTCTCTCTTCTCCTCTGTTGCACTGCTGCAAAAAGATCTCTTGGTCGCTCCGAGTGTTGTGGTCACTTTCCTTTCATTGGTGCCGAAACCCAGGAGAGGGTAAAACCCACTTTTGGGTCCCTCTTCCTTCTGAAGTGCCACTCACCGGACGACCTGAACCCATTTTCTCGATCGCCAGAACTCCATCCACCACCGGCCTTCGATTGGTGAGTTTCCCCTTCCTGGAGTCCTAAACCCAATGGTGGTGTCAGGAGGATTTGACCGTTGATTGTCTGGCAACCTCTTTGCCCACCTGCGGGGAGGAAAACACCCCACCACAGCCTTCAAGGCCACGGTGGCCCTCAGGGACTCCTTCCTAGGGCAGAGTAGACTCCTAGGTTCAAAAACCTCCAGAGACACACAACAGAGAACTGAACATCACCCCACCCAGACCTTCATGGTTTCGGTGGCTCTCATAAAGTCCTAGTCCTCACACCTTCAAGACTCTGCCGCTAGAGAGACGCTTACCCTCCCCTTCCTCTCTCTTCCCCTGTCTCTCTCTCTCCCCTCTTTCTGGCCCTGGGAGTCTCTGGCCTCTCCAGGAGGGGTCCCGAAAAGCCTTGGCCAAGGTCTCCCACGGCTCTGGCTCCGTCCAGAACGAGAGCCTCTACTGTCAGGATTCGGTGACGACCAAACCCTGCAGCTCGAACCTGCCACTAAGGCACTCTTGATTTTTGGCTCTAGCGGGGACGCCCCTTTTGCCAATAAATCAGTTTCCTCCTTCCCTCTCCCCTATACTACGTTTGCGTCCTCTTCCCTCCTCCTTATACTACGTTTGCGACGTAGGTAATGTGTCCTCTCTGCTGGTCGACTCTCCCCTACAATGCCTCTTGGATAACCTCAAAACCCTCTCCTTGACACCAGACATCAAACCCAAAAAATTGATCAAATATAGCACCCAGGCCTGGCCCACTTATCCCTTAAACAACCAAAGCAGATGGCCCCCTTTTGGGTCCCTGGATCCCTCCATTCTAAGGGATCTCTACAATTACTGTGAGCATTCAAAAAAATGGGTCGAGATGGCTTAAGTCCAGGCTTTCTTCTTGCTCCGATCCAATCCTCCTCTCTGCACCTCTTGCAAACCTCTGCAAATTCTTCTGGCCTACAAACCAACTCCCACAACCACTGATCCCCAATCTTCTCCTCCTCCGGACTCATCCACTTCTTTTGACCTTGCTGAGGAACCTCCACTCTATCACCTGGCTCAAAAAGGTCCTCACCCTCAACCTTCTGCCCCAGCCCCTCCGCGGTCACCCCCACCTCAGCAACCTGATTTCTCCCCTCCAATTACTAGATCAAAAACCCAGACCTCGGCCGGTTCTCAGACCATTGGCCCCTTGCTGAGGTAGCAGTTACTGAAGGAATCCCTCCACCCACTCACTCCTCTCTTCTACTGTCAGCACCCACACCGGGTCCCACCAGCTAACCCAAAACTCAAACGAGCTGAGGAGAGCCCTCAGACCCCTATCCAAGATCTGGGATAAAATAGCCTTTAAAGTTGCTTTGTCATCACTGAAAACAGGTTACTAAGAATTAAAGTCCCTTACAGGCTTTTTGGGATATTCACTCCCATCCTGTTCTACTGCTCAAGTTTTCCTTGCTAGGGAAAATCCTATTCTTTTACATCTCCCCTTCCTCATTCTCAGATCCACCACGGAGGTGCTCTCAGCCCTGCCTTCCCGTCTTCCCCTCCTTACCCAGGCCCACAGAAAAGTCTTAACTGACCTTCTCCAGAAGTCTTCACCATGGCTGATTTTAGGGCTGTCAACAAAAAAAATCTCTACAAAAGAGTTTAATGTAGATAAACTTCCTCTTTTCATATTGCCCTGTTTTACTTGGCCACTGGCTGAAAAAATCAGCACTCCAAAAGCTAGACACCCCCTTACTAGTTTTTCACAAAATATGTGGACAAGGCCTCTGGCCTTGAGCTGGGCTTCACAGAGATGGCTACATTTCTAAGATAAGGAAGTTACCAGCTGGGCTCCATGGTAACAGCTGGCAGGGGGAGGAAAGAAAGGGAAGGAAAAGCTCTCCCCCTCCCAAGTATCCTTGAAAAGTTAACTTGCCCAGAACAACAACAACAGAAAAACAACAAAAAACTGCTTTTTGTGAACTTCTGCAGACTCTGAACTTCTGAGCCCCTTTTTATATGTTGGGTACAAAATTCTGAAACTACCTAAACTTGGGGTTCAGGGGATTAATTAATTACAACAGAAGCAGTGCACTCTGAATCTGGCTGCAACCAAATAAAACTGTTTCCCTATATTCGCTGCTATCTTAGGTGCCTCGCTTTGTCCATCCCTACAACAGTATAATTCTACATACTTAAACATTGTTCATATTTTCATGAAATGGTCAACAGATGTGATTAATTGTGTGCTGCAAATAACAAAATTCTCTTATTAAAATGAAATAATTTGCCTAAGTTCAGAAATTTACAAGGATTGTTTCAAAATGCGAATAAAGAAGGAGTTAACAGATAGGAAAGAGAAATTAGAAGGTTCTAGGTATGGATTTATTTATTTATTTATTTTGGTTTATTTATTTATTTAGAGAATTTTATTTGTTTATTTTTTTTTTTAGTTTTTGGCAGACACAACATCTTTGTTTGTATGTGGTGCTGAGGATCGAACCCCAGCCGCACGCATGCCAGGCAGGCGCGCTACCTCTTGAGCCACACCCCCAGCCCTTCTAGGTATGGATTTAATAGAAGGAAAATGTGTTTCTGGATAAGAGAGTCTATTAAGTAAATAAGAGGGTTTAAGCAAGTGATAAAGAAGGTCTGTGTATGTTGGCTATATAGGTGTAAGTAAGTGCTAAGGAAAGTCTGTGTATACAACTATGGTTAAACAACAACTGTTATTTTGCAATATTGTAATATGTTATTTCTTTAAGAGCTAAACTTGATTAATATAAAACATCAATGTAATTGTGGTACTATTACTCTTCTCTGTATATTAAATGTGTTCATATTTTCCAGGTATATAAGTCTTTAAGATAGAAGCTTTAAAAAAAACATTATATCAAGCTGATGTTCTCCAAAAGGTTGCATGGTAATTTTAGGCTTATAAAAATAACATATTGGAGATTTATTTATATCACTTAATGTTCTATAACTGGACCTGTTATCAATAAGATTAATATAAAGTTCTATAAACTGGGTACAATTTAAATGTAATATCATATTGTATCAGTTAATATTCATGTGACATCAAGCAACAATATATGTAAACTTTATAAAATGATATTTAAAAACAAAGATCAGTTCAATAATAGAACACTTTATCTAAGATTTAAAAATCTTAGCCTTACCTGAAATAAGGCTGTGCTTCCCATCTTACTACATGTCAGAATGACTCCAAAGTAGGCCAGACTTCAGCTAAAGCCCAGTACTCTTAATTTAAGGTGAAACTGACTTTGCTGGATGTTTATGATCAAAACTTAAATTAAAATGGCCAAGAAAACTAATATTTGGCTCTAGCCCTTTGAGTCAGTCTGAAATCCAGGGAACAGGGAACTTCTCTAAAGAGCTTTGCAACTCTGGGCCACATAACCTCCTGATCAAGGAGATTATTGAGACCACTGGAGAATGAAAAGCCAATCAATGCATTTGCTGTGAGTAGGAGGGTCATTGGAGACAGGAGACATCCCTGATGCTTCCAAGGGAAGCCACATGGTCAAGCAAGACCTGGACCCATCCTAGCGCAAATGGCACTAGCAGAACTAAGAAGCTGCTCTCAAGTTCCCCCACAAGCGACCCCTATGGGAACTCGGTTGACTCTTAACAATAGATAGAAACAAAGTCAATTTTGACCAGCTTGATCTTAAACACCTACCAAAAACAGTTAAGCCAAAAAGTCATTCCTAGTAGTAATAAAAGACAAGAACAGCTAGAAAAGAGGAGACAGCAACTAGGCCAACAGGCTCCATCGGGGAATGTTCAGTCAAGTATGGCCTTGGCTTCTCCTAGTCGCAGGACCTCTATTAGTCCTCTTTATGTCTATTAAATTGCCTATAGAAGTTCCTGCAAGATCAGATATACAAATTCACCAACAAGCTGGTCAATCAACTACTTCTTTAAGACTACCAGTCCTGATGCCCAAGACGGACACCTACGACTCATGACCAACTCCTCTGGCTCCAGAGACTCTGCCCATCTAAAACCCTCCCTAACCCCTTTTTTTCCAGTTTTCACAACCCCTCTTTCACTTCCTAGGAATGAGAACTACTCTCCAGCAGGTCCACTCTGCTTATTCTGTCTGCTCTACAGTATCCCCACAAGGAAGCATCAAACCTAAACTCCCCACACCTCAGATGAGGGGCCACCAGCCAGGCGAAGACTGATAGATCAACTTCACTCATGTGCCTAGGCACAAAAAGCTTCGCTACCTACTTACTTTGGTTGATACTTTTCCATGTTGGATAGAAGCCTCCCCTACATCCAGGGAAACTGCTGACACTGTTGCCTCCATCCTCGTCCAGCAGATCATTCCCAGGTTCGAACTTCCCGCCTCCATCCAGTCAGACAACAGTCCAGCCTTCACTTCTCAGGTTGTTCCACTAGTCTCCAAAGGCCTCAACATCACTTGGAGGCTCCACATCCCCCACCAACCCCCAATCCTTGGGTCAGGTTGAGAGGCCTAACTGCATTCTCGGGGATCATCTCTCTAAACTTGCTATTGAACTCAGGCTCTTCTGGCCCAATCTCCTGCCGTTGGCCCTCACCTGAATCAGGCAGCCCCAAGGACCCCCTCAGGCCTTAGCCCCTTTGAGCAATTCTATGGGTGCCCTTTCTTAACCACCCAAAGCTTTCCAATCACTCCTCCTCCCCTTGTGTCCTACCTGCCTAATCTCACACTTCTATGCAAACTCCTAAGGGAACATGCAGACTGGTGCCTTCCTGTTCCATTCAGTGCCTCAATCCCAGCACAACCACAAACTGAATTGGACCCTCTTCAACTGGGTGCTCAGTCTTACTTCAAGAACTGCATTCTCAGTCGTTGGAACTTCGCTGGACGGGACCCCATACAGTCATAGTTACTACCCCAATGGTGGCCAAGCTTTTGGGCCACTCTCCCTGGTACTATGTCTCCTGCCTTAAAAAAGGCACCTGTTCCAAATGTCCAGTCCTGGACTTCCACCACGACCACCAAACTCAAAATTTCTCACCAACCCTCTTCTTCTTCTATTAATCATTATTCTCTCTCAAGTTTTTATCTCAAACCACAGATGCCGCTTTAATATCCAAGCAACATGGCACCAGGATGACACCACCCACTCTCAGTTTATGGGTCAAGACGATTGCCCTTCCACTGGCTGCAATCGGGCTGTCACCCTTAACATTACTGGATTCAACCAAGCCACCTCCGATACTTCCTAGAGTCCTACAACAGGAACAATGGCTGATACCAAAGATCTTCTCTGCTTAGAAATGGTTTGATGCCATTGACAACCCATAGCTTCAAGGAACCTTTATGGACTTTGCCCCTTCCAAAATAACTGTCTATAGCCACTGGATGTTATTTCTGGCTGCCCTGGTGTTCACAGACCTGTCCCCTGAGCATTCCTCCACTTTCCCTTCTAGGTTCCACGCCGCCCACCATTAAGCAGGAAGTAGATAGAGGACTTTACGACGTCCCCTGTGTCACTTAGAAAAACAAAAAGGGAGGAATGTTGGGTGCAGAACAGGCTGAACTATGTTATCTGCAGGGCAGACTGAACAAATGTTAGCTGCAGGATGGCCCACGCACTCAAACCCCCCTCTGTCTGGTCCTTTATCACCTGTTTGCGTCAAAGCTGAACATTCAACCCCCACTCAAGGCTGAACACTCAATCCCCCCTTGTGCCAACAAGGCAGCTTGCAGACCCAGAGGCCCCGTTAGATTTGGGCTATAAAAACTCCCTCCTGCTGGGCCCGTCTCTCTCTTGCTCTCTTGTTCTCTTGCTCTGCCTCTCTTGATCTCTCTGTCTCCCTTGTGTGCATGCTCTCTGCTCTCTCTCTCTCCTCTCTCTCTCTCTCTCTTTTCTCCTCTGTTGCACTGCTGCAAAAAGATCTCTTGGTCGCTCTGAGTGTTGTGGTCACTTTCCTTTCAGTTACACCTCATTGAAACTTCTTCAATTTAGTTTTTTCTGTTTATAAGATTGAACAGCATTTCACACATTATTGGGCATTCGGATTTCCCCTTTTGGGAAGTGCCTATGCCAGGACAGCCCTCCTCCCCTGCATTTTTTAATTAGTGTGAGGTTTTTTTTTTTTTTTGATTTTTAAGGGACTGTTCTTTATCAGTTATAACAATAACCTTCGATATTCTCTTCCACTTTATGGTTATTTTTACAGTGTTTATAAGATCTATTAATAAATAGAAGTTTTTAGTTTTAAAGAAATCAAGTATATAAATCTTTTTCTTTATAATAAATGCTCTCCATGTCTTGTTTTAAAAAAATCTTAGTGGTTGGGTGTGGTGGGTACATGCCTGTAATCCCAGCAGCTTGGGAGGCTGAGGCAGGAGGATTCAAATTTGAGAACAACCTCAGCAATTTAGCCAAACCCTGTCTTAAAAGAAAAAAATAAAAAGGACTGGGGTGGTGGGCGCTGTGGCTGTAACTCAGTGACAGAGCACTTGCCTAGCACAGGTGAGGCACTGGGTTCAATCCTCAGCACTACATAAAAATAAATAAAATAAAATGAAGGATTTGTGACTATCTACAGCTAAAAAATGTTTTTTAAAAAAGGACTGGGGACATGTGTGTTGCACGCCTGTATCCCAGTGTCTCTGGAGGCTGAGGCAGGAGAATCACAAGTTCAAGGCTAGCTTCAGCAACTTAGTGAGGTCCTAAGCAACTTAGGGAGACTGTCTCAAATTAAAAAAATAAAAAGGTCTGGGGGTGTGGCTCAGTGGTTAAGCACCCCTGGGTTCACCTGGTACAAAACCAAACCAAAACAAAAGGGGTGGGGTTGTAGCTTAGTGGTAGAACACCCTTGAGTTCAATCTCTGATGTTGAAGAAAAAACAAATCTTTGTTTACCTAAGGTCATGAAGAACTTCTCCTACGTCCTGTTCTAAACCTCCCACAGTCTGGCCAGGGTCCACCTGGATTGATTTCTAAAATCAGCATGAGGTAGGGGTCCACGTTCCCATTCTTCCTTGTGGGCACTCGCTTATTCCCCACCCGTTTGCAATGCCACCTTGGCCCTAAGTCACATGTCACAAATGTGGGTTCTGTACTGACTGTGCCACTCAGTCTTGAGATGGAGTAGAGCAAGTCTTCCCATCTGGCTTTCCAAGAGGATCTTGCCTGTTCTTAACCCTTTACGTTTCCATATGATTGGATCTCATCTTGACAAGTTCCATGAAATCTCTTTCAGAATAGGGATTTAATGGCATCTATCGATCAATTTGGGAAGATCGATAGATGCCATTAAAAATGCAAGATGGTGTTCCTATATTAAACCCAATTATCCATTAACTCGACATATTCCCCTTTAATTTAGGTTTTCTTTAGTGTTGCTCAATAAGGTGCTATAATTTTCCCAGTAGGGGTCTTTTGGGCTTTTATTATATTTATTAATGCAACTATAAATATATTTAATTTTTAGAATTTATTTAATTTTTAAAATGTCTTGTTATTGCTGTTACATAGAGATATGTTTTAATATATTTATTTTGTATTTAATGATAATGCTAAAATTTTCTTGTTAATTCTATTTTTCTATCTAGAAATTATTTGGGGTTTTTCTCTATACATGACTGTATCGCCTTTGAAAGATGACTGTCTTGTTTTCTCCCAAATTGTACATCTTCCATTTCTTTTTCCTGTCTTACTACCCTGGGTAAGACCTTCAGTAAAATGCAAGATGGTGTTCCTGTGGTGGGCATCCACTAAGATACTTGTGATACTTTTCAAAAGGAAAAGCTTTTAATATTTTACCCTCAATTTTTTGAGCTGTAGGTAAAACCTTTATATTAAGCTAATGAATTCCCTTCTGTTTATAATTTCCTAGATCACTGTCTGTTGACCTGCTCATGTAGTTTTTGCCCTTCAATCACTCCATGTGCTGAATGATGTTAATTGAAAACAAAAAAAAATTTATACTGGAAATGGAACCCTGGGGCACTCAACCACTGAGCCACATCCCCAGCCCTATTTTGTATTTTATTAGAGACAGGGTCTCACTGAGTTGCTTAGTGCCTCGCTTTTGCTGAAGCTGGCTTTGAACTCGCAATCCTCCTGCCCTCAGCCTCCCTAGCCGCTGGGATTACAGGCATGCGCCACAGCACACCTGGCCGAATCTATCTATTTATTTATTTATTTACAATGCTGGGGATTGAACCCAGGGCCTCCTGCATACTAGGTGGAGTCATAGCCCAGCCCAAATCAACTCTGTGCTTCTGAGATAAGCCCATTTTGTTGTCATATCTTTGTATATGTTGATAGATTTTTTTTTCAGCTAACATTTTATTCAGGATTTTAAATGTGTATTTATGAGTAAGATTGGCCTTTCTTGCAATGTCCTTGTCTTGGTTTGGCATGAAGGTTATGTTAGCCTCATAAAATGAGTTGGGGATTATCCACTCTTTTTCTATTCTCTGGAAGAGATAGTCAGAGACCAAAATTGTTTTGTTTGAAAATCAGCTAGAACTTACCATGAAGCCATCTGGGGTTCAAGTTCTCTTTGTGGGCCTGGCTTTGCCAACTGACCCAATGCCTTTATTTGTTAGAGGATTATCTAGATTTTCTATTTTAAGTCAAAATTGATGTATACCTTTCTAGTACATTGTCCACTTCATTTAAATATTCAAATTTATTGAATCAGACTTGTTCAGAACATCCTCTCTTTTTAAAGTTGGCGATATTAAAATAAATAAAATAAAGTTGGCAACATCTGTAGTAATGTCTCATTTTTATTCCTAACTTTGTTTTTTTTTTTTTTTTTTTGTGTGTGTGTGTGTGTGTGTGCCATTTCTCTTTTCTCCAGACCTGTTTCTTTGAGCAGTTTGTGAGTTTTACTGGTCTTTTCAAAGAACCAATTTGGGGTTTTATAGATTAGCTGTTTTAATCTTTGTTTCTCTATTTTATTAACTTCTGTTCTTGTTTTTATTATTTTCTTCCTACCTTTATTGCATCTTTTTGGCATTATTTTTCCAATTCTTGAAGTGAATATTCATTTTATCGATTCTTTACCTTCTCTGATATGTGCATTTAACACTATAACTTTTCCTCTAGGTACTGATTTACCTGTATTTACAAATTTTGATCTGGGTTTTGTTATGAAAAACATTTTGACTTGCTTTTTTCAGTTTTTCTTAAGCCATTCCTTATTTCTTAATTTCCTAGCATTTGGATGGTTGTACTTTCTCATGATTGATTTTTACCTGAGTTATAAGATATCGCTCCTCCCATCTGGATTACTCGTTCTCACTCACCCCTACTTGGGGCTGAAAAGGCCCTGGGCATACTGTTCATGGATCCCCAAGAGAGAACCGGAAGTGAACCCAGTGGAGGTTTTGGACATTGTATGACTTATTTGCTCTTGGGTGGTGGAGGGCCAGGATACAGTGGGGGAATACAAAGGCTAGTTTGCACACGCCCCGTGCAGTGGCTTTCTCAGATGTTTGACATCCTTTTACTTTACAACAAGGCCACTCAGTAGGGGAGTGGCCGGTTCCTCCTCCCCATTTCTCTCCTTACCACATTCTTTGAGAGACCTCCTCCTCTCACGGCAAGCTTTCCTAGGCACTGATAGTGTATAACCCAACACCTACCCGTTCTCCAAGCCTAGAGGGGAGCTCTGCCTCTGTTCACAACTGGACAGTCTGTGTGCGTGTGTGAATATGTAAGACGATCCCACCGAGTGTGCGACTATGATGCACCAATAAAAAAATACATGGAAGAAAACTGGACAGTCACGATGGAAACCAAAGTCGTCTTCATTTAGTCATTGTGTGTGTGTGTGTGTGTGTGTGTGTGTGTAACTGCTAAGTGCTAGGCTATTTCTGTAGGGATGAAATGTGAGTCAGGCCTGGAACTTTCCATTAAGAACCTGTTTCTTGGGGGGAGGTTGATGGGATCCAAAGGACATTTAGAATGAATTCTGCACACCTCACTGGGAGGCCTACTGTGTGCCGGTCACATTGCTGGGCTCTGCACACACAGAAGGTCAGCAGATGTGATCTTCTGTCTGCAGAAGCTCCTAGTATAGGGGCAGAGAGGAGGCGGGGACTGAGGTAGTCATGTGACTGCCATAACCGCCAAGGCGTAATGGTGCCTTGGTCCTCGCAGAGTGAATGATGTGAAGTACATTGAATTCAAAGGAAAGAAAATTACTTCTGGTTGGAATGTATCCAGGAAATCTTTGTAACGGTGTTTGAGTTGGGCCTTAGACATCTTTTATTTCTGATCATTCGGAGAAACAGGACAGAGGGCAACTCAAATAGGGAACGGCATGAATGAAGGCACAGAGGATCTTTGTGGTTTAAAGTGCTTTGGTGAGTAGAGTCATAAAATCCACTCATTTGCTGTGTACAATCCAGTGGTTTCAAATATATTTAAGACTTGCACAATTGTTCCCAGGATCTAATTTTAGAACGTTCGGTCATCCTGAAGAGGAAGTACTCATGAGCAGACTCTCCCTGTCCTCCCACGGCCCCCCACCCCAGGCCACGGGCAACTTCTTATTAATCGACTTTCTACCTATTTGTCTATTCTAGAAATTTCATCTCAGTGGAATCATTTAATATATTGTCTTTTGCAATAGGCTCCTTTCGTTGAGGATGACATTTTCAGGTTCCACCAACGTTGTACCACGTATCATTACTTGGCTTCTTCTTGGGGGTGTGGGGATACCAGGAATCGGACTCAGGGGCACTCGACCACTGAGCCACATCCCCAGCCCAATTTTATATTTTATGTAGAGACAGGGTCTCACTGAGTTGCTTAGCACCTCTGTTTCCCTGAAGTTGGCTTTGAACTCACAATCCTCCTCCCTCAGCCTCCCCAGCTGCTGGGATTACAGACGTGCGCCCCTGCGCCTGGCTTTCTTTTTATTGTGGGGTAATATTCCAGCATTTGGATCTGTCATGTTTTCATGTATCAGCTGATGGACATTTGGGTGATTTCCACGTTGGGGTTGCTGTGACTAATGCTGCTACCATCATTCACGTTCAACTTTTGTGTGGACATGTTTTCATTTACTACGAGAAGGGTCCAATCGTAGCTCTGTGTTTAACCTTTATAAAAAACTGCCAAACTGTTTTCCAAAGCAACCACATCATTGACTGTTTCCAGCAGCAGTGTATGGAAGTTCCCAGTGTTTCTGCACTCTCACCCACACTTGTTATTATCTATCTTGGGATCATAGCCATCATGTAGGCAGAAAGTGCTTTGTGGTTTTGATTTTGACCTCTCAATGGCTAATGATGTTGAACATCTTTTCATGTGCTTAATAACCATTTGTACATCTCTTTTTGAGAAATGTGTATTCAAATCCCTTGCTTATTTACTTACCTTCTTATTGTTGAATTGTGGGAGTTCTTTATATATTCTGGATCTTAAATTCTTACCAGACATACAATATGCAGGTGTTTCCCATCCTGTGCGTTGTCTTTTCACTTTCTTTATGGCATCTTTGGATGACAATCAATCAATCAATAAATAAATTTTTATACAGTCCAGTGTTTGAACCTTCTCTTTCAATACCTGTTCTTTGTTTTTTTTTTTTATATGTTCTATTTCTTAACCTGAGTGATGGCCCGATGGGTGTGTTCAGTTTGTGGAAATTTATTAGGCGTAACTGTTAGGATTTGCTTTGTTTTGTTTTATGTGCTGGGGTGGAACCCAGGAACTCGTGTGTTCTAAGCACATGCTGTCCCACTGAGCTCCATCCCCAGTCCCCAAGCCGTTTCTGAGGGATGAAGATAACACCAGCATCCTCTGCTAGGTGATGGTGAGGGCCAGTGGACAGACGCAGGCGCAGTGCCCGGCCTGAGGCTCACACGCACAGGGCCAACACACGGGACTGGTTATTAGATCATGGCTAAAGTCCAGCTCTGCCCCTTACTGGCCCCAAGCCACTTCGCCTCATCGGGCCTCACTTGCCCTGTCTGTAAAATGACCTGGCACCTCCACTTCACCAGGGCCCCCAGGGGCCTCCAGGAGGCAAGATGCCTCCAGTCTGCCTCAGGGAGCCCTCAGAGGCAGGCTAAAGACACAGGAAGGAGGGACAAGAAGACGGGTCAGGATTGAAGAGACAAATTGTTGTGCTCTGAGGGTTTGGGCTGCTGCCAGGCCAGGGAGGGGTGAGGGGGAGTTGGCGGGGAGGGGCTTCCAGGGGTACCAGGTGCTTGGCTTGAGCAGGGCTGGGGCTCAGGCTGGCCTAGGCCTGGCTGGGCAGGGGCAACGCGGCTGGCTGTGGAAGGCCTCCCAGCCCTGGGTGCCCCTGTCGTCTCCATCTTCCTGTCTTTGCCCCCTGAACCCTCCTCACCCCACCTCCTGTCTGCCTCTCCCCCTGGTGCGGTCCCACGAGGAAGACCTCTTGCCCTTCTCCCCTGCCGTGTTATAGACCCCGTTTTCTGTTTCCACCTTGGCCCCCACACGGCCTCCCTGAGGAGGCTGGCGGGACCACCTGGAGTGCCACGAGGTGGTGGAACCCTGCTCCGCCCCTCAGCAGGAACCGCTGCAGGAAAGGGAATCCCACCCTGCCCTGGTCCTAGGGAGCCAGGGTTTTGAGGGGCTGAGGCGTCTTCCGTTCTGGTCGAGATGGATTCTCATTAGAGTCCAACACCTCTGCAGTAAAGTCCACAGCTGGGTGACTTTTCCCAGACTGAACTCGTCATGTTGACTGGCACCCAGCTCCAGACGCAGACATCACCAACACCCAGACGCCCCCCGCACCCAGGACCCCTTCAGTCATTACCCACTCCCCCCCTTAAAGGAAAGCATCCTGGCTTCAGACATCCAGACTGGTTTTGCCTGGCTTGGGACTTCCTGTGGAGAGTGTCATTGGTGTGGACCCTGGAGTCTGGCACCCGTGTGGTTCAGCTGGGTCAGGCCACCGCAGTTTTCCTTTCTCACTCCTAGAGTGGCACTTTGGATGACTGTGTCACAACCCGTGTCTATCCATGAGTGTTGGACTTATCGGTTGTTTTCAGCTCAGGATGTTTGGGGAAGCTGCCATTGTCCATTCCCGCCTGTGTCTCTCGGAGGACACGGAGGACACGTGCACCATCAGGGGACCTGGGCCTCTCGGGGGCAGACAAGCATCCTGCCTCAGAAGGTGCTGCGGACTGTTGTGCAAGGTGTTGTACCAAATGGCCGCGTCATCCCAGTGAGTATAAATGCTCCTGTGGTCCCACACCTCCTCCAACTCGTGTGTGTGTGTGTGTGTGTGTGTGTGTACACACATTATGACTCAATGGGGCCTGACTTTGATATTTTAGACTTTCCCATGCTGCAACAGCAAGCTGTTCTGTTTTCACAGTATTCAACAAAAATGATGCGAGACATTCAACACTTTGTTACCCAGGGGGCTTTGTGTTCCATCATTGGGCCAGCTGTGGGCCAGGGCACATGTTTAGTGTAGGCAGGGCTAAGCTAGGGTGTTTGTAGATTAGGGGTAGTAAGTGCATTTCTGACTTGATTTTTTTAAAAACAAGTTTTCTTAGTTGTAGATGGACACCATAGTTTTATTTTATTTATTTATCTGTATGTGGTGCTGAGGATCGAACCCAGTGCCCCACACATGCTAGGTGAACGCTCCACCACTGAGCCCCAGCCCAGCCCTGGCTTGATTATTTTTAACTTATGATGGGTTTTATTGGGTGGAACCTGTCAAAAGTGCTATTTATATATGTCTGTATAACATAAAATATGATATACATATGTTCAAGTTTTCAATCTGTCATTCTGGTGAAGCGGCTGTGTTATCACACTTTTAATTTTGAGGGACCAGATCAAAGGAAAACAATGAATATGAAATTGTGCACAAAAGTAAATATTTACTAAGAATGTGAAAGAAGCCGCGACCTGCTGGAGTGTCTTAAGCTTCAGATTCCTTTCTCCTGAAGTTCTTGTTGTGGTTGGTGGTGATGGGAACTCGACCCGAGGGTGCTTTATGCCTGAATCACTTCCCCAGCCCTTTTTATCTATTTATTTATTTTTTGAAGACAGGGTCTTGCTATGTTGCCCAAGCTGACCTGGAGTCTGCAATCCTCCTGTCTCAGCCTCCCAAGTTACTGGGATTGCAGACGTGGGCTTTGGTTTTTTTTTTTTTTTTTTTTTTTTGGTACCCAGGATTGAACCCAGGGGCACTTAACCACTGAGCCACATCCCCAGCCCTATTTTGTATTTTATTTAGAGACAGGGGAGCTCATTGAGTTGCTTAGTACCTCGCTGAATTGTTGAGGCTGGCTTTGAACTCACAATCCTCCTGCCTCAGCCTCCCCAGCCTCTAGGATTTCAGGCATGCGCCACTGCGCCCAGAGCGCTTTGGCCACTTTTGAAGCTCACCTGTGAAACATGACTTGCAGGTGGCTGTCCCAAAGGTAACTGCACAGATCTCTGTGAATTATTAGAGGTTTGCTCTGCTGCTAGAGGTAGGGAGCAGACACGATCAGGAAGCACTGGCCTGAAAAAGTAGAGCCACGAGCCCGAGTCAGGGTCACCACGAGCTCCTCTGCCCTGCTGTCTCCTCCTTCATTTGACAGCAGGGACGACTAAGGAACAGAGAAGGAAAGTGATTCACCCAAGGCCACTCAAGTGACAACCTAAGCCAGAGTCCAGTCTGCAATTTTGGGGCTCAGGCTTTTCTTGGGGATGGCGTGGGGCATGCAGAGAATCACTACTTCCTGTCTCTGGGTCTGGGGAACAAGTCCTCCCCCCTACTTTTAAGGCCCTTCTGCAGAGTCATCCAGCCCCCAGCTGCTCAGCTCTCAGCTTGCTGGGGACTCGGAGGGGGCTGCTTTACATCTCCATGTCTTAGCTTCCCCAGGGCCAACACCATCTTGACTTCTTTTTTTTGTACAGGAATTGAACCCGGGGCTCGACCACTGAGCCACATCCCTGGCCCTGTTCATATTATATTTTGAGACTGTCTTACAAAGTTGCTGAAGGTCTTGCAAAGTTGCTGAGGCCGGCCTTGCACTTGCAATCCTCCTGCCTCAGCCTCCCGAGCTGCTGGGATCACAGGCGCCTGGCTCACCATCCTGACTTGTGACGCTGTGGGTTAGCGCCGACTGTTCATGAACTTGGAATCTGCCTCTTTTGCTTAAGAAGCAAGATTCGTGGTGTCCTGTGTCATCGCAGCACCTGTTTTCAAGGTTGGGTGTGCTGCCATTTTTTCATTTCTGCTTTGAGGGGATATTTCTTTTCCCTCTGGAAACAGCACAGCGCTCCGGGGCTCCTGGGCCTGCGTCTCTGCAGAAGGAAGCTGGGAGCCACGGCCACAGCCCCAAGGTGGACATGCTGCTAGGAGCCCGCTTGGCCCTTTGTCCTCAGCTCCTCCTCCTTGGGCTCCCTCAGCCTTCTCTCTGTCTCTCTGGACTTGCCTTGAGGCTGAGGGGTGAGCTGGCGGGCGTCCCAGGTAAACAAGAGCAGCTGGGGAGGAAAAAAGGCTCCAGAGGGTGGGAGGTTGGCTCCGTGATGGCTGCCAGGGCTGTGTGAGGCCTCTGCCCCGAGAACCCTGGTCCCTGCGAGGGGTGGAGGGGAGGGTGTTGGAGTGTTGGAGGAATGGGGGCCCCTCGGGGCCAGGCCCTGGGGCGGGAGGGCTGGCTGCCTGGGTCAAGTCCAGCTCTGCAGTCTACCCGCTGTGTGACTTGGGGTGAATCGCCCAACCCCTCTGAACCTCTGTTTTCTTATCTGTAGGATGAGGGGCCGGCTCTGAATCTCTATGGTGTTAAAAAAACGGGGTGCATTTTTGAACCATTTTGATTTTGAAACGAGAGGAGTTTATTTTTCACATGCAAACAAGGTAGGCCTGGGGGCTGGGTCTGAAGAGACCCCTGCATCTGCCCAGCTTGGGCAGACCTGGCTGGGGCGGCTCTGCCCCTCGTTTTAGTGGGGAGCAGTCAGGCCCGGAGCTGGAGTTGGCTCGGCGGCCCCTTGCTGGGGTGTGCCCTGCCCCTGCCCTTGGACACTTGATAGCACAGAAAGACACACAGACGACTGTTCCCAGCCCAGGTGGACAAGTGTTCAGTGACAAGGGCTTTCTAAGGTGGGGGCGGGGGGCGGATCCAGGGGCTGGAGCATTTCCTGCAATCCAGGAAGGCGCCACGGAGGAGGCCTCCTTCTTTGGAGGCTGAGGTTTTCGCAGCTCCTCGGTAGAGAAGGTGGTGGGGGTGTCTTAGCAGAAGGAACCGGAGTGGGTCGTGCCAACTCCATCCCGCCCTTGCCTGGCCGGCTCTCGTGGAGAGTAACATTTTCCAGAGCCCTTGCCAGTGGGTTTCTGGGGAGGATCCACCAGTGGGGAGAAGGCAGAGGGAGAGGATAGGACCCGCCCCGGTTCTGGGCACAGCTAGCTCGGGCATGCTGTGCCGTGATTCCCGGCAGCTCTGCTGGGCCGGGGCCACCGTGGCGTGCCTCCCGCACCAAGGAGGTGAGTGCCCCTGTGGAGGGCACAGCTCTTCCCATTCTCTGGGTCGCACAGTGTCACCTAGCAGCCCTTCCTCCTCTTGCATGCCTTCGGAATCCGCTTCCCTGTGAACCCCTCCTCTGTCCAAATAGCCAAGTGGTCTGTTTTCCAGCCGGGCACCAGTCGACTCGATGCTCCGTGTTCAGGGAGCAGGATTTGGCTCCCAGGAGAGTGAAGTTGGGTTTTTATTAAATTATGTTTTGACCGGGTGCCGTGGCGCACGCCTGGAATCCCGGCAACTGGGGAGGCTGAGGCAGGAGGATCATGAGTTCAAAGCCAGCCTCAGCATCAGCAAGGCACTAAGCAACTCAGTGAGGTGCTGTCCCCAAATAAAATACAAAATAGGGCTGGGGATGTAGCTCTGTGGTCGAGTGTCCTCGAGTTCAAACCCTGGTACAAAAAATAAAAAAAATAAATTATGTTTGTGTGTATGTTATGTCCGTCCACATGAGGCCCTGAGGGTGGGGACTAACCCCCACCTCTATTCCTTCAACAATGTTCATCTGCCTCATGGTGGCACTTAGGTGAATGACCAGGTCCCCACACTCAGGAATCACAGTGGAGACTTGCACCATCTCTATGGTGACCCCAGCCACCTGCAGCACAGGAGATGCAGCTGATTCCAATGGAGACAGACAGGCTGGGCTGGCATTAAGATGGTATTGTGCAAATCAGAAAGTAGAATATCTCACTGACAACTTTTGTATGGATTACAAGTTGCAAAACAATATTGAGTTCAATAAAACATTATTTAAGCTAATTTTACCCGTTCTTTTTCTACCCTTCTAATTTTCTATTAGAAAATGTTTGTTTTTGTGTTTAAGAGACAGGGTTTATGTTGTCCAAGCTGGTCCCAAATTCTTGGGCTCAAGGGATCCTCTGGCCTCAGCCTCCCAAGTGGCTGAGGCTATAGACCTGCATCACCACGCCCAGCTTTGGAAAGTTTGAAGTTATGTGCATGGTTTACCTCTGGGGCTCATGTTGTTTCTATGGACAACACTGGTTTTGAAACACATCCATCTACCAGTTCACCACTTACGAGTGTCTATTTTGAAGGATCCTTGGTCCCTGCTTTGAGGACTTCGGGTTGGATGGGGTAGGGGATGGACCTGCCAACATGGAACTAAAATGCACAGTGATGGACATTTGAGTTGGTCCATGTTGTAGGACCCTGGAGGCCTGAGAAGAAATCAAAGAAGGCTTCATGGAAGAGGTGATTTTGGTATTGAACACTGCAGGATGAGTAGGAGTTTGCCACAGGAACGGAGGAGGAAGGACTCTCCGGGCTCAGGCAACTACAATCACAAAAGCCGAAAGGTGAACAAGAGCGCAGGGTGGTAGTGGAAAAGGCCCAGTGGTGGCAGGGCCTGGAGACGGACACTGCTGCTGGTGAAGTTTAGGCCTGGGGCAGGGCTGGGGCAGGGACGAGGCTTGGGAGAGTCCCCTCTGCAGGGGGCAGTCGGTGCTGGTGGGGGGAGCTCGCCCAACATCACCCTCAAAAGTTCATGAAACATGAGACCAGACTTTGTTTGAATGTGAAAAATAAACTCTTTTAATTCGGTGCTCGCGCCTCGTGGTGGGAAAGCACAGCCGCTGCCTGCTTAGGACCCCAGAGCTTTTATAGAACCATCCAGAAGTGGAGCTCTATTCATGTAGGACACACATGTCGGCTCATTTGGTGATTCTTCCCTTTGCAAAGCAGAAAGTTTTAAATACATCAGTGTGAGGTTCCCCAAGTCCTTCTGTGGGATTTTGGGAGCCCTAGAGGCTGTGACCTCATCCCCGGTAGAGACCCTTCCAGCCCGAAGGAAGCCTAGTCATAGAGAAGCCGCCGGGGTAAACCCTGAGATGACAGACTCACGAGCTCCCCAGGCTTCCTGGGGGGCCAGGGCTGTGTCCAGGGGTGCTGGCCCTGCCAAGGGGGGCTAAGGCACTGACTCAGTTGGTTAGTGACCAGCATGGGCAGTGAAGGCTCCTGGGAAGTCTAGGCGGCCAAGTTCACGGGAAGGGCAGGGGCAGCCAGGATTGTCCTCCCCTAGAACTGGGACCTGAAGTGGGGTACCTGGGCAGGGGAAGGAGGGCTTGGGGTAGGATGGTCATAGAGACGTCCTGGGCCTGGGGCCTAAGCTTTGTGGAGCAGGGGTGGCCATCTGCAAGGCGGGACCCTAAGAGGCATCAGAAGCACAGGGCTAAGCGCCCTCGGAGATGAGCTGTTTAGCTCCTAGTAGTGAGGAAACTGAGGCCCAGAGAGGGGAGGGCGGAGTCTGGCCAGACCTGAGCTTGAGACAAGTTCTGATCCCGACTCCCCAACCCCTCTGAGCCCTCCCCTGCTCCTTGCCCCAGCTGGGCCCCTTCCATCAATTCCCACGTGGCCCTGCTGGCATTCTTGGGTCAGGGCTGGTGGCACCACGGAGCCCTGGGCTCCAAGTCACAGGCCAGACTTTGGTCCAGCCCCGCCTCTCCGGCCTCACACTTGACCACCAGCCGGCTGGGACTGAGGTCTCTCTTGGACCCTCAGTCTCCTCATCCAGAAGGCAGTTCTGCTCTGCAGCTGCCCGTGGTGACTAAGTCGGTGGTGGCCTTGTGAGCTTCAGGGAGCACAGGAGGCACCGCACACAGCATGTGCCTCCCAATGGGGATATGCATGGGGACGCTGTTGGCCAGGACACTGCTGGGATATGGGCCCGGCCTATCTGCACCCCACCTGGCTCCGCCTCTCCCAGGAGCCCCAGGTGCCTGGGAGCAGCTGGGGGATGAGGTGCAGGACACATTCCAGGGGGCTGAGTTCCTGGGTCTAGCCAAACAGGCACAGCCACCCTTTATTGTCTGCGCTGAGAAACTTGGGAGTCGATCAAACAGTATGGGTGGTCAGTGACTTTCCCCAAGGCACCTGGGTGGGGAGGTGTGAGCCCCCCTCTCACTGCAGCTCCAGTCGGCCAAGGTCGGGATTCCCACTGTGTTGGCACAGAACATTCCTCACGGCTAAGGGGGAATGGGTGGGTGGGGAGCCAGGCTCAGAGCCCCACAGGCAGCCCACCCCTGCCCTAAGGGGCAAAGCTTGCTCATTAGCTTCGGATAGAGACTAGTCAGGTGAGGGCTCTCGGCAGGCTGAGGGGGCTGGGCAGGGTGCCCTAGGGGCCACCAATGATGACATTCCGGTAGCCCTTCACGGCCTTCAGCCTGTCGCACTGGAAGTTCACCACCAGCTTGTGAAGGCCTATGTCGATGGGCAGCAGGTTCACCCTGGCCTTGGCGACCTCCCCCGGCTCCACGGGGTCTGGGCTGCAGAGAGAGAATCGAGGGTGAGGAGAGGGTCTCTAGGGTCAGGTCAGAGTGACATGTGACTACTGAGCATGTGCCAGGACTCGGCCCAGAGCCTCCACGAGTGTAGGGCTAAGGCCAGCAATCCCGGAGGCCCCGCTCCCGCTCTCCGGGGGGCCTGGGCCTCTCTGTGTGTGGTGCATGCGCTCAGAAGCCCATGACACACTCTGGGGGTCACTGTAGGCAGACTCAGGTGGCCACCCGAGTGACAAAGCATTGAGCTGTACCTACATGATCCGGGGGTAAAAAAAAAAATTAAAAATAAAAACCCAGCAGTGCACGCTCATGTGACACACCCACACTTGCACGTGGGTCCCTGAAGGTGGGGGCTAAGTGGTTGTCACTGTCCAGGTGTGCACGCACTCTGCATGGGCTGCCCGCGATGTGGAGATGACCGTGGGGAAGCCCGGCTGCAGGGTGTGTGTGTGGGGGGGCGAGTGTGGCACCAGGACAGCCACTGCCCTCTGCATCTCCCTCCCCCTGGCCCTCAAGCTGCAGCGAGGCACTTACACCTCCACAGACAACTGCTCCTTCGTCAGGCCGGCCCCCTCCACGGTGAAGATGCAGTCCAACAGGGGCACGGTGAGCGGGTTCCTCAGGGACACCTCGGCCACCAGCTTGCGGTTCTGCTTGGGCTCTCCCAGGATCTGGAAGGTGGATGGGCAGGAGTCATGGCAGGTGGGGTCCAGGCTGGGCTGCCCCTGTCTTTGCTACACTTTGGTCTACTGGTGGCTGAACGGAGCCACGCCCAGCTCCGCCTCTCACCCTCCACTTCTGTGCCTGTTTCCTCATCTGAAAAATACCCACGGGGACACCCACCTATCCAGGTTTCTTCCCTGGAGCTGCAGCGAGGGCCCACATGACTCTAGGGGTGCATGCACAGAGCCTCTCCCTTGTTCTAGGGTCTGGAGTGGACAGTTCACCGGCTTTGGAGCCAGGTGAATCTTTGCCCCTTCTTCACTGTGTGACCCTGGGGAAGTTTCAAACCTCTCTGAGCCTTGTTTCTTCATGGAAGAGAAATGCCTGCCTGAGGGCTCTCGTGAGCATTGATGAGCTAAGATGTGCAAGGTCTGGCACATGATGGTGCTGCCCGTCCCTCTGCTGTTTCTCAGCTTGTACATTTGGGGGCCCAGGGGTCCTGGCTCCTCCAGGTGAAATGCTACGATGATGGTGGGGGTGATCGACACAGCTTGTACGCGGAGCCCTTCCCACGCTGTGTGTGGTTCCGGGTCCTTCCTGTGGCTGTGCTTTGAACTACAGCACCCTGCATGCTGGCAGCGTTAACCTCCCCTTGCAGATGAATGAACCGGCATAGAGGGCTGAGGAATCTCAGGGCCACCCAGGCACCCTCCCCCCTTGCTCAGACTCCAGGGTCCGTGCCCTGCGACCTCCCTGTCCCACCACAATCTTCAAGGGCCTGGAGGCCCAGCCTTAGGAATTTTGCAATTTAAGGATTCATGATTCTAAGGTCCCTGAATCCCATGACCCTGCAACCCTGGGGTTCTGAGATTCATTCCTGGAGGCCACCAGCCCGAATCCTTTCATCGTTGTGATGCTTTTCTTGGATGAGGCTGGGACTCCAGGACCCCTGAGGCTCCAAGGCCTTGAGGTTGCAGAGAGGCAGGTGTGTGCGTGGGCGGGGGCTGCCCTCACCCGGATCTTGATTTCTGGGTTCTCCAGGTAGAGGTCCCTCTGGGTCAGCAGGTAGCTGTTGGCTGCCGGCTCGATGAGGAGGCCCTGCACCTTGATGAGGTTGGACTCGGTCAGGAAGTCCCGGTACTGCTCGTACAGGATGGGAAGGGGGATGCTCTTCTCTGCAGGAGGGGGCAGGAGGGGCACATGTGAGGGCTGGCTCATCTCTCTGACCACAGAGAGGGGAAGGAATGTGCCTGAGGTCACACACACAGGAAGGCGGGCGCCTGGGCTCCCCCGTTCCCAGGGAGGAGCAGGGGAGGGGAGTGCTCCACCTCTGACCCTTCAGCTGGTGACCTGGGAGAGTCTCCTCACCTCCCAGGACCTCAGTGTCAGCACCTGGCCGTCAGGGTGCTCGTGGGGGTGGGGAGCACAGGCACCCTGTGCTGCATGGGGGTGGGTGGCGGCCACTTTCACAACGTCCTCCCACTTCACCTTCCCTAGAAGACGAGGAGACAGGCTCGTGCAGGTGAACAACCGCCACGGGCCACGCAGCTGGGAGGTGCCACATGGGCATCCGAACCAACCATCCAGGTCGAGAGTCCCAAGCACAACCTGCACCCCTGAAGGTACCACCATGGACATGGTGCCATTCCCCACGAGGCCAGTGGGTCAGACCCATTTTACAGTTGAAGATTGCCTTTCCCAGGAAAGGCCTGGCCCGGGAGAGCCAGCTCCCAACCTCGTTCAGCTGTGTGAGCCTGGGAAGATGAACTCCTCTCTCTGTTCCCAGGGACATCCAGTACCTACTACACAGAGCTGTGACCAACAGTCACCTCCAGCAAAATCACACAGTGACAAGGCGATGGGAAACAAGCTGGCAGGGCCCACCAAAGTGTCACGAAACCGGATCTAGGCCGTCTCATCTGACAAGGACCCTAACGCTGGGCGTGAGCCCTGCTTGCCCTCACTCAGAGACCCTGGGCAAGTCCCTGGTGCTGCTGGGGCCTCTCCTGTCAACGGGGCACTGTGAAGCCTCCTGCCCAGCCAGCTTGTCCAACAGAGCCCTCAGTCCCCTCCATCCCCCGACCACACCCACACACACAAACTTGCTCTCAATTTTTTTCTAACTTTTTTTTTTCCTTCGGGGAAATTTTTTATCATTACTTGCAGCAAACTATCTCATTTACCAGAAGCAGAAAGTCACTGGTAAAAATTAAAACAAGCAAACAAAAGTCAGCTGGGGTTAACCTGCCCGGGGCTGCTCGCCCTCTAAGGAGGGAGAAGAGCAAGGCTGAGGGAGGCCAAAGGCCAACCAGCACCTGGAAGCTTCTCCCTGAGCCCTGGGGGTTGATGGGGACCCGAGAACATAGTCACGGGCTCCCTGTGGGCTGGAGGTCCACACTCTGCCCCTGCAGCTGGGGGGCTGTGGGCCGGGCGCCCTCTGGCAAGTGCCACCCGCCGCCCCTGCACATCCGTTCCGGTGGGCGTGCTCCAACCTCTCATCAGATGACGCGATCCGGAAGCAACCCAGACTTCTGTGCCAATGAGGACAAAAGGGGGTGGGATGGCTGTTCCCAGACCTGGTGGAGCAGCTCCTCAGGAAAGAAAGAAAGCCCTGCCCTCCAGGAGCCTCGGGTGGGCCTCGACTTCTCCAGGAGGCTGAGGCCAGGACAGGGCTGGACCGCGGAGAGCTGCTGGTCACAGCCCCTGGCCTTGGCCTTGGCCTTGGGCCACAGGCTGCCTGGGGGGAGGAAATGCTCATTCCTCGGGTGATACGCCCTGTTCTGGACGGTGACCTGGGGATGGTCACTGAGGCCACACTGGCTACCTGACCCACCTGGAAGGGTGAGGGAGAAGGGTGGGGACAGGAAGGGGAGGGGAGAAAAGCAACAGACCGAGGAGGCAGGGCTGGGGGCAGCTGGATTTGGCTTGGTATCCTGGGCCTGGCTTCCTGTCCATTAGCACATGGAAATCCCCAGATCTTATCCTCAAAGAGCAACAAACACCTCCCCAGAGGGGGGGGCTCTCTCCGGTTGACCTTGACATCAGAAGCCTCAGGAGGGCATCTTGGATGGGCCCCATCTTCCGGCCAGAGAAGAACACACAGGACCCCTGCCCTGCCCTCCCACAGGCAGGCTGTGACCCTCCTGAGCCCCCAGCAGGAGCGCTGTCCCCCCCCCCCACCCCAGGATGATGAGAACCTTAGAACAATGGTGCTGCGCTCTGATGCTATCTGGAGGCAGAGGGCACAGGGTGACCTGCCGGTCACTCCATGCCCCACATTCCAGGAGAGGCACTTCCTTCCCTCAGACGGGCTCTGAGCACGATCTGGCCCTGAGGATGTGCCCCTACAAAGAAGCGGCTGAGCCAGCCCTTGCACAAAAGGGGACCCTGCAGCCCAGAGTGGAGGAGGGAAAGACCCAGGGCCGCGGCCAGCGCCAGATGGCAGGAACAGAACACGGGGTCCCGAGCGCCCCTCGCACCTGTAGGAAAGGAGCCTGCCCCTGAGTCCTGGGGGGTAGAGGTAGAGGTGACAGTGTCCCACACCACTGAGTGGCACAACGGCAAAGATCCAGGGGCTTCTCAGGCTCCCTGGCTCCTTCCCACTTTTGCCCGGTGAGGAGTGAGGGCCCACATGTGCCGACACCAGGGTGAACTTTCCAGATATTTCCCGCTCACCTCTTGCCCCCCAGCCTCGTGGCTGCCCGTCAGGGAGGCTGCCCGTCAGGGAGGCCTGCTCTTGCTTGCCCCATTTAGCAAGCGGGGATGATCTGGGGCTCCGAGAGCACCTGCCCTCCCCTACAGAACGCCTTCCTACAGCCCAGGGAGGGGGCTCTGCTGTGGAGGTCTGGGTCCCTGCGGAGGGCCCTGACAGGCGTCTCGCTGAGCCTGGGGCCCAGGAGAGAAGACCCCCGAGGGGGACTTCAGCACACAGACCTGGGCGAGACTCGCAGGCCTGCTCTCTTGGGCACTGGTAGGCTGAACCCCACACCCAGCCCTGGGGGTCCAGGGTGGCAAGGGGAGGGGGAGGCGGGCGTCGCAGACAAAGGGGGGTAGCGGATGGAGGCTGTAAAGGCAGAGGGCGTCCTGCCCGGGCTCTCACCCTCTGGTCATCCTGTTGAATGTCACACAGGCTCCCAGGTAGAGTACCCGCTGTGGACACTGCTGACAGTATCTGGGTATGAGTCCCTCAGGCTGGATGGGGACCCTGCGTGGAGCGGAGGCCTTTGCCCAGCGATAGGGACAATGGTCCACATGGTCACGCTGCCCCTTAGGGCATGGCCAGGGCCTCACACCACAGCTCCCCGGGCTTTCCCAGCTCCAAGACCCTTCTGTCCCCTCCTGCCTGCTGGGCTGTCCCCAGGAGAAGGTGGGACAGGCCGTGGGAGGACGGTGGAAGATGGAACTCCAGCTACCTCACACTGACCTCTGGGCCCAGGCACAGGGACACTGCAAGAGTCCTGGGGCCCGAGGGGACCACTGTGCAGAAGTCTGGCCCCATGCATGAGCGACCAACTCGGGCTCTGCCGGGGGCCAACGTGCGGCTGCCCAACACTGCCCTCCGGGCGGGGCTCTGCCAGGCAGGTGGGGCTCTGGGGGCGGAGCCAGGAGACTCCATATGGGCTGTCCAGTGCCCTTGGGCTGCCGTGTCGCACAGGGCAGCTTCCAGCCACAGACGCTACCTAACTTCCAATAGAATTAAGACCCTCAGCAGCCGCTGCATTTCCAGCGCCCAGTGGCCACATGGAGCTGGTGGCCACCCGTCCTGGGCAGCACAGATGTGGAATCTGCACCCTTGCTGAGAGTTCCATGGGCAGTGCCCACCCATGAGGGCCTCCAGTGCCCACCCACGAGGGCCTCCTTTCTCTGAGGCCAACAACACCGGGGGCAATGGAGACCTTCAGCCAGGCGGCGGGAGGCTCCTGCAGCTGGAGGCAGAGGCAAGGCAGTGGCCAGGAGAGGGGAGCAGAGGGTCTGAGAGCTGGCAGGGGTCACAGGGAAATGACAGGAAACAAACACAGAATAGCGCAGTTGCTGAAAAGACGGGTTCAAACCTTCCTCTCTGTGTGATCTTGGGAAAGTTACTTAACCTCCCTGTGCCTCCGTTTCCTCATCTGGAAAATGAGGGGGGCAGTGATCAAGTCCGCCTCAGCTCTGTTCTGAGAACCGGACGGGTGGCTGTCTAGGAAGTGCTCAGGACAGGGCCCACCCAGGCAGGAGTTTGTGTCTGCGAGGTCAGTTATGCATGCTGAGCCACAGGGCCCTGCAGGGCACACTGGCAGCCGGTGGTCACTCGACACAGGTCCTCACCTGAGAAGGGCTCCAGGGTCAGATCGGGCAGGCTCTTGGAGCCACACTCGGGCCCCAGGACCCCGTTGTAGCTGACGGTGCGGGCGCAGAGCAGGAGACGACACTCGCGGTTCTCGGGGGTGTTGTTGGTGATGTAGGCAAAGACATCAAAGTCAGTGCCCATGTTCATGCTCTGGCTCACTCGGATCCGCATGGCCACCTCCGTCTCCTTAGCCTCCTCCTTCTCGGCTAGTTTGTTCAGGTGGTTGGCCTTCGTGAAGGCTTCCCTCTCCTCTGGGGACCCTGTAGGGATGGGAAGGGAGCCCCAATCACAGCTGGAGTCTCTTTGCCAGGAGGAGAAAACGGTCCTATTTTCCACAAGTGAACTCCTGTACATCCCTTAAAACCCAGCCCCCATGCCCCCTCCTTCAGGAAGTTTCTCTGACCACTCCCTCTTCAGGTTATTTATGTGCTTTATCCCCTTGAGATGACCGAGGGACAAACCTGTGTTTCATTTATCTTTATGTCGTACCGAGGTCCTATAACGGGGCTTGGTGCATCCCACACACAAACAGAATGCAAATTTTCTCACCTCCGATTGTCTGCATAAGGACCACTTCCCCTGAAGTCCTTCCCTTCTCTCTCTCTCCCTGTCCAGCTCACCAGGGAATCAACTGCTCCTTTCTTTATGCTCCGCCCACCTCTCCTGGGTGGCTTATGTCCCTCCCCCGGCTGTGGGCTGCGTATGTCTCTCTCCATCAAGCCATGGGCTCTGGAGTTTAAGGCGAAGGGAAACGTCCTCTTCTGTTTCCAGGTAAAGCGTGGCCACCTGATAGCCAACCTCAGGCAGCCCTGGAAAGTCGGCGGGGACTTTAATTTCTAAGTCACCTCTGTGAGCCCCGCAGAGATGGCACACACACAGTCAATACTGACAAAGTCTCTATCGCGTTGAGGTGGCTGGTGGGGACACCCAGAGCCATTTTAACAAGTCCTCTGCTCCCTACGGACTTAACACAAGCAGCAGGAGGATCCCTCGCCCTGTGCTGGATCGGACCCATCTTACCTTTGGGCTCCTTGGGCCCATCTCTCCTTAACCCGCCCCACCCCCCTTCATGCTCACCTTCCCAGCTGTCTGTCAAACACTGAAAAAAAAAAAACAAAAAAAAAACTGCCAAGTGCCAGGATGTGCTCCTTTGTGGCTTCTCTGGACTTTCAAGCCCCTCTAATACAATGACACTAAAGCAAAAAGGCATGGAATTGTCCCTCTACAGTTGTAGGTTCTGCCCCTGATGTGATGGTGTTGTTGCTAAGCAACATGGTAAACAACATCATCCATTTCCAGGTCTCTACAGCAGCCACCCCTTCAGGTCCATCAGGGGTCAAACCAGGGGTCAGGAGAGAAGCTTGAATGTAGAGCGCTCACTTGGCACATGCAAGGCCGCCAAAATAAAAAAATAAAAATGAGAGTTGAACCCATCAAAAAATAAGGCTTAAAAAACAGAGGAAATCCTTTTGTGGAATATAGAATCACTGAATTATTTTCCTAAATGAATAATCCTTCCTACCATCCTCGTCTCTAAGAGATGGAACGTAGCCTGCGGCTCGCTGACGGAGGTGACCACTGAAGTGCACACACGTACACAAGGCAGCCGGGCTGGTAAACCAGGCGCTTATCTGCAAGGCTGTGATAGAGGCCCCCCCAGTGCTGCGCCTACCCTCGGGGTACTTGTAAGTGTGGGTGATGTCCTCTCGATCGTCGCGGCCCACGCCCTTGGTGCTGATCTTCAGCCCCACCACCAAGGAATTGTTGACGGACTTGTGCAAGGAGCCATCCTCCTGCCGGATCCAGTTCACCACGTCGGCATTGACCTCAGCGAAGACAAAAGGGGCGTCGTACTTGGTGTTCAGGTCACCCTCCTTGATGGCACGAACGGGGACCGGGCCACAGCAGTATGTCCCTGTTTGGGGGTAGGAGGGAGAGAGAGAGGAGGGTTCAGAAAAAGGACACTGGAGCCCAACATTCAGGGTCCCATCCTAGTTCAGCTCTTATTAGCTGCGTGGCTGGGCCACTTACCCTGTGACAGACGGAAGGCCCTGGGCACACACTAACTGCCGTGCAGGTATTTGATAAATAAAATAGAAACAGATCCCAAGGCTACCCTGGAGCAGAGCCGGGGGAAGACGTCAGAGGGAGGGCAGCCGTCCCATCTGCCTCTGAGGCTCAGAGCTAAGCTCAGTGTCCCCCAGCCTGCCCGGCAGTGGCTGCTACGTGGACAGTGCCCATATTTGTGTCAGAGTGGTTTATGACCCCTGCACCCTGGCCACAACTTAAATGTTGGGGACTAGGAGCTGGGCCGACATGTTTTGACACGTGATGAAACCGAGTAACGATAAATGAAAATCCAGATCACAGGTGGAGAAATGCGGCTGGTACGTTGAGCAATGGACGTGGCTGGAGTCCCTAAGCCGGGTCCGTGAAGGTCCTGGCCACACAGTGCAGGGGTCCGTGAACTTGGATATGGAGAAAAGGTCATCTTCAACCCAGTCCCCTTTGGCGCCACACCCTCCCACTGCAAGCAGGCAACACAACTCCGGTAGCCTCTCCAGAGCACTTGTGACTTGTCACCCCCAAGAACCGCAGGTGTTTCCAAATCGCCTTGAGTTGTCCCATGTCACAGGAGAGGGCATGCGTGCTCATCCCGATGGCTGTATTACAGGACAGACTGCCCCCCCACTGGTCTTGTTGTATAACAAAAGCGTCTGGCATCTGACCGCAACTTTGTTTCGTTAGTCCTTGAAATAACTTAGGTTTTCTTTGTAACCAGACACATTATACAATATCAAAGGGCCCATAAAGCTTTGCCAAATCTTGTGTTGGTGCACTCTCCAAATCATGCATGTGCACATGAGTGCACGCACACACACACATACACACACACATGCACAGACAAGGATCTGATTTGAATTTGCTGAAGCCACGTGGGAGGACGATGGTGCTTGTTTGGGGGCAGTGTGAAGGTGCCATTTGGCCTTTGTCCTTTACCTTCTTGCGCTCTGCATTGCTTTTCAGATTATAAAAAAGCCTCCTGTGAAAAGGTAAGGAGGCCCAGCTGGTGGTCTTTGGTGGTCTTCGGGTTGGAACCCCGGTTCCCCCATCCCCCACTCGAGCCCGGCTTCCCACCAAGTGACGGCCACGCCCACCCACCTTCGCTCTTCTCCTGGGGCGTGGGGTCCAGGGCCTGCCACCCCTCGTAGCCCGCCTCCAGGTCCGGCCTGGTCATCCACGACTCCACCCAGCAGTGGAAGTTCCTGGGGGGAGGGACGCAGGGAACCGCTCAGCACGGCCCCCATGGATGGCCCCAGGCCTTGTCCCAAGCTGAACCCAGCAAGTCCCAGCAGTCCCTGGGCTCCTCCTGGGGGTCTCAGCTGGGGCCTCGCCCTGGGCCCCCAGCGCCCCTCCCTGGGCCCCCCAGCGCCCCTCCCTGCCCTTCCTGCCTCCTTCCCTGCTTTTCCTGCCCAAAGGCTCCGCCCGCCCAGGTTCAAGCCTCTTCACCACCCGCCCGGACACCCCCTGCCCCAGGCACCCCCTCTCTCCCTTCCCGCCTCTGTCCTCTGGTCCCCAGTGGTCTCGGCAGCCGCCTCACACCCTGAGGCGCGGGGACAACCCACTGCCCTTGGAGACAAGCCCAGGCCCCTCCCTCGTCCTCCCCAACTCCCACATCCTCCTCCCGACACCCCTCCCAGTGCCGGGGTCACCCCCACACAGGCCTCTGCCCAGGCCCCAGCCTCCCCTGCCCAGAACTGCTCCTCTCTCAGGCCCAATTCAGATGTCCCCAGGCCCGTGCACAGTGGCCCTCACCAGATCATCTCGCTCCTGTCGCTCTCCAGCTCCCCGAGCTCGTTGCGGAAGTACTCGATGAGCAGGTTGCTGTTCTGGTCGTGGGCCGAGTTGTAGTTGGTCACCACACGGGTGGGGACGCCAAGGCAGCGCAGCACTGGGGACACAGGGGCCACTCAGCAGGCCAGCCGGGGCCCAGGACACTGGCCCATCTCCACCCCAGGGCGCGGGCACCATGGTCCAGGTGGGGAGGGGACACTCCAGCCCTCTGCCTGGATGATGACGCTGGCTCACTGGCCGCCCACGTCCCCTGTGACCTCTCAGCACTCCAACTGCAAATACGCCATTGACCCTCCTCTGACAGGTCTTCAATGGCCCCAAGGGCCCTGGAGGTCAAGGCCAGACTTCTGCCTCTGACCCTTGGCTCCGCAAGACCCGGCTCCCCCGTGGCTTTGGTCCAGCCACTCTGACCTCCAGCCCCTCCTGCTCCCGCTGCCTTGGGGCACTGGCACACGCTATGCCCCCTGGAAGGCCACCCTGCCAAGCCTGGGGGCCCCTTCCAGATCTGCATTCACAGCACGATGGGGTCCACCCTCATTTCCCCAGACCGTAATTGTGAGCGACCCTCTAAACAGCGACACGGTGCAGGCTAAGGTCCTCGGGGAGGCCCCGCGTCCAGGCCAGAGCCCTGCTTTCTGGGGCGAGGGCAATGTGGCGATGGCAGGTGGAAAGGAGGAGCAGGGCGGTGACTGGCATCCACAGGCCCAGCGCAGGGGAGGGAGGAAGGCCCCGGGCAGGTCCTGCCCAAAGGGGGCGCTGGGCGCTCCTGGGGTGAAGGCTCGGGGGATGCCTTTGTGCCCCCGTTTCCGGAGCTTCTTGAGTAAAAGTGACCCAGGGAAGGACAGAGAAAGTACCGTCCTCAATGGGGAAGCGAAACAGAAACCCAGCTGGCCTCTCCTGGGGACCTGTGTGGGACCTCGAGTTTTGATTGAAGTTGAGCAGGGGGGCGGGGGGAGGGGGATGTGACCTTCGTCCCTGTGCCCATCCTCCAGGCCGAGGGCTTCCCGGATGGCCCTGGATTCCGGCCCTGAGACTCGTGGGCGCGCCGAGAGGAAAGCGCAGCTGTGACGCTGGACCTCTCGCCTGGTTCCCGCGCCCCTGCGCTCTGGACAGGGGCCAGGCCTGCCGCTGCCCTCGGTCACGGCTGGTGTCCCAACCCTGAACCTTGCCCCACATGCAGTGGGTCTGAGTACAGAGGCTGGGAGGCCTGTCTCTGCTGCCAAGAGCTGGCACCACTCCTGACGCTGGGATCACGTCCCAAGAGGCCGCCGGGCCACATTGGAAGGCGCTGCCCCAGAACTAGGCACACCTGGCCAGAGCCTGACTATGCCAACATCAGCTGTGTGACCTTGGGAAAGTCACTTCCCCTCTCTGAGCCTCTGTTTCCTCCTGGGTAAGAAGAGCTAAGAATAGCAGCTTGTCTGGATGTCGTGGTGATTCAGAGAAAGGCCACAGTGTGGGCAGCCTGGTCTGCCCAGTGCCCGGGGCAGGACCAAGGAGGCACTTGGGAACAGCGACGTGTCACATGCCTCTCAAGGCAAATGCAGGTCTGGTCAGTGTCATCTGGCTCGTGGGCATGGAGATGAGGCCCGGGAGCCACCTGAGGATGCAGGACCCCAGAGTCCCTGGAAACCCAGGCCCAGGTCTCACCTGAACTGTGCTAAGTGACATCTGCCCAGGCCCAAGAGCTCCCAAGGCCTTAGGCCCCTCGCCCCGGCTCCCTTCTCCAGGGGAGAAACCGAGGCTCAGAGACACCCGTTCTCGAGTCCATCCAGCGCCGCAGGCCAGCTCCAAAGCCCGTGGGTGGGCTGGACAGAGCCTTCCTTGGCCTTGCAGAGAGGACAGTTGGGGGGGTGACCTGCCGCCAGCACTTTAGGTGACTATGGCATGTGCAGGAGAGCCTGGGGACACAGGCCACCCCTGCGGGGTTTCTCTGGGAGAATCCACGGGCTGCTCTGCGAAGATGGGCTCTAGTCCCCCAGAAGGCAGGGTCTGGGCCAGGGAGTTTCCACAAGAAAAGGGAAGTCAGAGGTCATGAGGGAGGAGGCAGGGAGGTCGGGGGAGGCTGGGGGGCAGGGAGGACGGGATTGATGGCCTGGGGAGAGCCCGGGCCAGGCCACCCCACCCAGCCTGGGGTGTGGAGGACGTTCTGGTGACCCTCATCTGGCTGGAGCTCTGGTCTTGGAGACAGAACATCTGGGGGCTGCAGATCAGCCTGTTCGATTCTGTCGTTATGTGCCTGAGACCCTTCAAGCGCCTCGCACAGGCTGACTTCACACAGGCTGACTCGTTTAACCCCCCAGGTATCCCAGGACGAACGTACTAGTATTATGCCCATGTTATGTACCATGGAACTGAGGCTCAGAGGAGTTAGTGATTTCCCCAAGGACACACAGCTCCATGAAGCAGGCTGCGGACACAGCCCTTGACTCCAGAGGCTGAGCTCTTAGCTGTATGTGATGCTATCAAGCCTCTTCTCTGAAGCACCGTTACCAACCTTGGGACACCATCAACATTTCCTGGGCCTAAATCTTCAAAGTTTCTAAAAACCCATTTTACTTTTCTGGTTTCAAGTTGCTTGACCTTCCCCTCGAGATCTCAGAACCTGCTTTCTCTTTCTCAACCGAGACCTGACTGTCACCATGGAGGTATGGATAGCTAATGTACACTGGCAGCCACCCTGGGCTCGGTTCTGTGCTGAGCAGCTGTACGTCACACCCACCCCAAGGCGGGCGGCGTTGTCCCCATTCTACATACGAGGAAACAGGTCAGCGAGAAGTCTTTGCCCCAGGCCTTGAGCTCGGGTGTGCCCGGCTCCAGAACTCAGGTTCTCAGCCCTGAGCCCACGCTGCTCCCCAAAAACGTCCCTTGAGCCTAAAAACCACCTAGAGGTATTTTTGGGGAGAGGACCAGGGAAGAGTGGCCACAGGCCGCAGGTCACTCTGCCTCGCTGCGGGGCTGGACGGGTCTCCTGAGTGCCGCCCTGTGCTCCCTCCCGGGCTGGCGGAGGCGGAGGTGGGCCTCGTGAGCGCTCACCTGTGCAGGCCACGGCGGCGAAGACCCAGCACTGGCCGTACTTGACGTTCTGACAGCCGTGGTCCTTCCAGCGCCGCAGGATGTCCACGCTGCCGATCCAGAACATGGGGCTGACGCCGTCCCCGTAGTTGTTGTCCCAGCGTCCCAGAAGCACGCCCTGGTCATCGTTGCAGTTCACCTGCAACCAGGGAGGCATCGTGGGGGACAGAGCCTGTGGCCTGAGGGAGGCGGCGGGGGCTGGAGACCAAGTTGGGAGACAGGAGCGGGGAGGAGGAGGCCTGTGGGGGCCCGGCCCTGAGGGCAGCCTGGAGAATGGCTTCCTTCCAGGAGCCAGGTGTGCTCCAACATGCGGGTCATCTGAGCTTTACCCAAGCTACTCTGGACCCCACCAAGATTTTGTCATCCCCCCTCAAGTCCCATTCCCTGCAGAATAAAATCCAGCCTCCTGCCCACGGCCCAGCAGGCCACGGGGCCTGACCCCTGCCCACCTCGGCAGCACCCAGCTCCTGTTTGCTCACTGGGCTCCTTTCTGTAGCCCCTCCTCCTCCTAGCTATGACAGCAGCTCAGGGGGAGCCGCCTCCGAGGCTAGGTCCTGTGGTCAGACCATACCCCAGGCCCCTTCAAGGAGGCCATAGTCACGTATGCCTGTGCACTCAGTCCTGTGACATTTGGTGACTGTCTGGCTCCTCTCACCTCGGCCACCGGAACGTAAGCTCTCTGAAGCCGGGGACTGGACGTGTTTTATACCCAGCTGCTGTATCCCCAGAGCCCAGGACATAGGTGGCCCTTCATAAATATCTGCTCAATGAATGAGTTGCTTTGGGGGACCTGGTGGTATAGCCTTTCATGATCTGCACTCTCCGGCTGTCTGACCTCATGTCTTGTCACTCCCACCCACCTCACTCTGCCCCACACTCACTGCCTCAGGGCCGTTGCACTTGTCTAAATCTTGTCTTTCTTGGGGAGATGTTCCATGTCCTGAGCCCCCCAGCACACAGCCTGGCCTGGGACATCACGGGGGTTAGGGACCTGCCACTCACCATACGGCTCACCACACGGCCCACATACACTGGGCTGCTGCGGCCTGCGCAGTCCTGGTTGGCGTCCTGCAGGAACTTGGGGTTGATATCCAAGAGCATCAGGCAGATGTCCAGGATCCCGTCTTCAAACTGTGTCAGGGGAAACGAGAGGAGAATGAGGAGCCCAGAAGCCGCCTCCTCCACACACTGCTGATTGGAACGGAAGTAGATTACATTTCAGCCGTACCCAGAGTGTGGAGAGACTTCTCCCCACAATCCGAAAGGCCTTTCATGATCTGCACTCTCCGGCTGTCTGACCTCATGTCTTGTCACTCCCACCCACCTCACTCTGCCCCACACTCACTGCCTCAGGGCCGTTGCACTTGCTTTTTCATTTTTCTGAAATGCTCTCCCTGCTAGTCTTTGCATGGCTCACACTTTCTCCTCCTTGCAAGTCAACTGTTATATAGATCAGAAGTGGGACCCCCTCCTTGTCATCTTCCATGGACCACCCATCTGACACATCAGGGTCTCTCCTGCTGGCCCCCAGCTCCTGTACTGTGTTCCTGTGCTGGGTCAGGCCTTGTCACAGGCCACCCTCCATGCTGCAGAACGACTCTGTGATGGTTTGGACAAGGTGTCCCCCAGAAGCACCTGTGTTAATTCAGGAGTGTTCAGAGGTCAAGTGATTGGACTGTGGATGCTGGAACCTAATCAGCCCACCCCAGTTTGAATGACGGGGTGACCACTGTAGGCAGGTGGGGGTGGCTGGGGGAGGGTCACTGGGGATCCCCCTCGCCCATCTCCCTGACCCCACCAGGAGCTGAGTGCTTCCTCCACTGGCCCTTCCCCATGATGAGCGGCCTCACCCCGGGCCCAGAGCCGGGACTCCGCCATCTACGGACTGAACCTCACAAACTGTGAGCCCCCATAAACCCCCTCTCTGAGCCTCCTCTGCCTCCACTTCTCACATGGCAAACTCCGGCTTGTTCTTGAGAGCCCAGCTCAGGAGTCCCCTGTTCAGAGAGTCCCCCCTGATCCCCACGGGCAGTTGCCCCCCACCCAGGGTCTTTTCGTCCTGGACCATGACCTCTTCCTGAAGCTCTGCAGAGACCGTTTCTCAGCCCAGCGCGGCTCGATACAGAGCAGGACATCAGGAAATTAAAAGGGAGGAACGGCTTTGTTCTGTTTCTCAGGAGAGAATTAAAAGCCCTGGGAAACGGGAGCCGACTCATTTCTGACATGGTTTATGACCGCGGAGACACCACTGCTCCTCCCCACCCCCCGCAGGCCGCGAGCTCCCCGGGCAGATGTGTTGGCGAAGGTGAGTCCTAATATTCAGATGAGGAAATGGCAGTCGGACTGAGCCGGGGTCACGGAGGACTTCCCATGGCCCCAGGGCAGGACTGGACACAGGCCCTGACCCAGAGGCTGCTGGGAGAAGCATCAGGGTGACCCCTCAGACAGCAGGAGGTCGCGGGGTTGGGGGCGCCCTGCTCCTGGCTTCATGAGCTTCCTCTGCAGAGTCTCAGAGGTTTCATGGGCCGTCGGTGACACGGGAAATAAGAGCCAGCCCAGGCTGGGCACAGAGAAGAGCCTCGTAGCTGAGCCCAGCCTGCCTGCTGGACCTGCCCTGGCTGACCCACCTCTCTAGCTGGTTGATACAGTGGTCGGCCAGAGACCCCACTGTGGCCGCTGGACAGCAGCATGGCCATCTGGATTGGCAGTCCCCCCCAGCCTGCTGAGCCAGAACGGAGGATGGGCTCCCACTCTGTGCTTAACGCGTCCCCCCAGGTGCTCTAATGTCCACTCAAGTTGGAGACCCACTGACCCTGAGAACAGTTCAAAGGCTTGTTCCACACAGGCCCAGCCCACGGAGAGCACCTCCAAGGGCTGCCTCTCATCTCTCCCTGTGCCCTCCTCTCTGGGAATTCCAACCAGCTCCATGGCTCCTAGAGGCTCTCTTAATTCTTTCCCCAGGGCTATTCCTTGGCTGTGTGACCTCAGGCCAGCTCTGGCCCTCTCTGAGCCTCTAGCCAAGGACCCTTACATCCTTGAGAGGAGGGGGTGGGCCACTCTGCAACCCGCTCACACCTTTGCGTCCCTGGCTGCCTCAGAGGCAAGAGGTCTGAGTGGTCATGAGGGGCGGGGTGAAGCCCTACCTGCCCAAAGTTCCAAGGCACGCTCTTGATGAACTTGGCCGAGCCCTGGTAGATGAGGCCCTGCTGGGTGAGCACATACTCCTGCCGCTCCTCCTCCGAGTCCAGGTAAACAGCATCGGCTGTGGGCAGGAAGGGGGGAACCTCAGCTCTGGGTCTGGCGAGGCCAGGGTCCCTGCAAGCCTGGCAGCCAGGCCAAGCCAGCATCTCAGAGGTCCTTCTAACTTTTAAATAGAAAACCAACCATCAATCAACAGCCCCATGACCATGAGATAAAGTGATATCGGTAAGTAACAATAAAGCCTGCCATTCACCCAAGGGCACGCGCCAGGGCCCGCGATAAATCTACGACGTGGATTAATTCATATATTCTCCTGAAGAGCCCTAGGAAGAAGGGACCCTCAGAAGTCCCTTTTCAAAGATGGCAAAACTGAGGCTCAAGGATATTTCGTAGCTGGAAAGAGTGATGCTTAAAACCAGACACCAAGGAGCACTGACCAGGAGCCAGGAAGTCCTGATCCCGACCATCTCTTGCCATGTGGCCCGGGGCAGGTCACTTTGCCTTCTCTGCCCCCTCTGTCAGCTTGAGAGGAAAGTGTGGCTGCAGGTCTGAAAGGTGCTGGAGCCCTGAGCCAGCATGAGGAAGGAGCAGGTCCCAGTGAGTGTGGTGCAGCGGGAGGCCAAGGAGGGTCATCACGAGGGTCATCATGGCCCCGGGCAGTGGACCCTGTCCAGCTGGGGGGGGGGAAGGGCTCGCTGCAGGAGGGGGCATCTGAATTCCGCCTTGGGAAGTGACCACGGTTCTGTGCTTGGAGCCTGGGGGGTGGCAATCTAAGCAGAGACCAGACAGAGCCAGGCTGCGGCCACCGAGAAATGCAGGCCCTGGGTCCCGGTGGCCAGCGAGGGGAGGAAGGGGCCGAGGAAGCTCAGGCCCATGGCAGGACCCCAGGTCTGCCGGCTTGAGACGACCACGTCCCAGATGGAGAAGATGGGCTGGGAAGGAGACACCCAGAGCCACGCAATGACTTCGGTGGGCCCTGGGCACTTGGTGGGCCCTGGGCTTCCATCCTGCACATATTTAAAAAAAAAAAATAATAATGTCAGGGCCGGGGCTGGGGCTCAGGGGCAGAGCACTCACCTAGCACGTGTGAGGCGCTGGGCCTGATCCTCAGCACCGCGTAAATAAATAAACAAATAAAGGCCCAATGACAACTAAAAAAGTTGTGATGACGGCACTGGCCTAAGGATGGACACCTTAATATTACATACGAAAACCTATTGCTCCACTTAAATGCCCATTTTTTTCCTTCTGGTTTCCAAGGCAACCACTAAAGGTACGGTGGGCCCAGGGATGGGGCCCTGCGCCTGTTGGGGAGGCCACCCCGGGTTCCCCGGCCAGCATGGCGGTCAGGCCAGCAGCCCCTCTCCTGTCTGCTCTGTGGCTCTGGACACTGCGAGGAAAGCCAGCCTTGGAGGAGCTGAGTCAGTGGCGCCAAGAATGAAAGAGAAAGCAGGACTCAGAGAGTGTCGGTGGGTTGAGTGGGAGCTGGACTGCAAGGTCCCCGCCCAGGTCTTGGGTCAAGGTGAAGACGCCGGGGACGCGGGGCCTTGCCTGTGACTGCCTTGGATCCCGTTCACCCTGAGCCCGGGGTCCCATCTCACAAGCAGATCTGGCCCTTTCCCACCAGAGCAGTGTCCTCCCCAGCAGCCCAGCCCAGCTTCCTGCTCCCCAAGACTCCTCCTGCCCTGGATGTGGGTCACTTTAGTCACTGTGCTGCCTGGCAAGTGGCCACTCCAACCAGCAGGGCAGGCCCAGACAGAGCCGGAGGAAGGGGACTTCCCCAGAGCCGTGCTCGCCCTTCCTTGAACCCTAAGGCCCTGCAGCGGGTGTGGGTGGGGACACAGGCCTGTCCCTGCTTCAGGAGCAGGGCCACCAACAGCTGTCACCCTCTGCAGACTGACTAAAATTTAAACCAAGCTGCGGTGGGTCCCAGGGAGGCCGCTTCTGTCTCAAGAAATGGTTCCATGTGCCCAAGGCAGGGGGCTCATGGTGACACCCCATGGGCCACGGGAGCTGACCTCACGGCCATCAGTGGAGTGCTGGACATGGGCACGGTACAAGGCTTTTAGAAGAAATGAAGAGATGGGTACCGACCAGTGTGGACGGATCCTCAGATGACACGGAGGAGGAAACCAAGCTGTGGGTGGACACTGTGGGGCCCCTTTTATGTTTGAGGGACCCAGATCCACAAAACAGCCCTGCCCATGGGTGAGCCAGGAGACGGGCCCCTGGACGGAGGACAGCGGTGTCTTCTAGGAACTGGGGTGGCGTCTCCCGGTTGTGCCTGAAGCTTGTGTTTTTATGCTCTGTGTCTTACTGTCACCTATAGAAATCAGAGCCAGAATATGCAAAGGAGAAAATGGAAAGGACCTGATCACGTATGTCACAAAATGCCCCAAAATAGAGAAGAAAAAAATAGAGCAGTGATCCAGGGAGAAGACGGCTGCCAGGCTGGGCGGGGACCTTGGCTCCTGGTGTCCCTCCAGCCTCCTCCTGGCTCGCTAGGTCAGAGCAGGAAGGAAGCAGGTGGGATCCCTGGCTCGCCAGGTGGGGAAAGCGCCACCCGGGAGGGCAGGCGGGCTCTGCTCCAGGACCTGGACCCCCGACCTCCCGCACAGCCCTCAACTTTCTCTCTGCCCCTCATTGTCCACTCACTTCCTGAAGGAGCTTCTAGAAACCACTTGACCTCTCTGAGCCTCAGCTTCCTATCTGAGAAAGGGAGGAAGCTGGCGTGTCCCCTGGGGACCCTCAAGGGGAGCAGTTGGAAAGGAGAAAGGGGCAGCGAAGAGGGGAGGCTGCCTCAGTCACCTCCCTGGCCTCTCGGCCCTCCACCGAGCCTCCCCGGACCAGCCTGGGGGAGTCCACAGCAGGTCCTGGTGGGGCAGAACAAGGACATGGCGGTGCCCGGCACTGGGCACCAGGCAGGCACCCCATTCCTGACATGGGGCTTCTACAACCCAAGACACCGCCGTTCTCCGCCATGTAGCGAGGAAGCTCTCACCAGATGCGGCCCCTCCTTCCTGGACTTCCCAGTCTCCAGAACCACCAGCCAAATTAACTGCTGGGGTTTATAAATCACCCTGTCCGTGGTGTTCTGTGATAGCCACAGAAAACACCGAGACGCCTGGGTCACAGTGTGCTGGGACACACGGGTCTCAGACATGGGATGAAATCCTTGGGTAGCTGGGTGGCCTCAGGCCGGTCATTTTGCCTCCAAGAGCCTGTCCCCTGATTGTAGAGAAATCATGTCCTGAGGCTGCAGCTCTGAGCGGGCACAGTGGGGCTCCCAACCCACCTGATGCTCCTCCTGCCCTGCCCATGCCATCCCCAGTGGCCTCCCTGGGTGGCCCACCACCTGTGGATGGAGCGTGGCTCACCTGGGCACCAGGCATTGAAGAGCAGGGTGAAGTGGCCCAGCACGAAGCTGGAGCCCTGGTAGCCGCTGGAGGCCTCCAGGCTGAGGCGGTACAGGCCGATGGGCGCATTGGCCGGGGTGCTGACCTGCAGGGAGAGGGTGGTATCCCGCTGGTCCGCCACAAAAGCCGTCCAGGTCCCCTCCTCCAGGGTGTCAGCCAGCTGGAAGCGGGCCTTGGTCCCCGCCTCCTCGCTGGGGTTGGGACCTGTGGAGGGAGAACACAGCAATGGTGAAGAGGGGTGGCCAGGGCTGGCAGGGGCCGGACACACATCTGGCTGGCACACATCTGGGGTCCCAGGCCAGGTTCAAGGCTTAGTCGAGAGGACTTTGGCAAGAGGCTCATCCTCCTGAGACTTGGCGGGAATCAGAACTCCCACCTTGCAGGGTGGCTTCGTGGCGACACATGAAAAGCCACAGGCACAGAGTCGGGCCATGACCAGAGAGAGTCCTCCCGGGGGAAAGCACAGCACAGCCTGGGGCAGAGTCTCAGGGTGACTTGGGGCAGACTCATCTCCTGCCCAGGCCCCGTTTGCCCATCCGTAGCAGGATGCTCCCCACAGTCCTCCATTCCTGCCCAGCCCTTTACCTGTGACCTCCCGCCTTCCCTTCAGAGACAGGAGCATGCGCTCGGGGCAGGATGGCACCTGGTCCTGCTGCAGGCTACTGAGGGCCTCTGTCTCCCAGGGCTGCTCCCCAGCACCCCCCATCTCCCTACCGCCCTTTATGCTGACGCTGACACTTCCTGCTTCCTCTGAGACCCCTGGTGCAGGTGGGGAAACTGAGGCCCAGAGAGGACGAGGGCAAGTTAGCATATGAACCCAAGTCCCCGACCCTCAGCTGTCCCCTCTCACTGCTTCTCCTTCCGAAAGGGGAGGCTCCCTAATGGGGTCTCAAAGGCCCAGCGGAGCTGGGAGTCGGTCACAAAAGTGGCTGCTTCTGGGTGCAGTGGCACCTGCAATCCCAGCGGCTCGGGAGGCTGAGGCAGGAGGATCGTGAGTTCAAAGCCAGCCTCAGCAAAAGTGAGGCGCTAAGCAGCTCAGTGAGACCCTGTCTCTACATAAAATACAGAATAGGGCTGGGGATGGGGCTCAGTGGTTGATTGAGTGACCCTGAGTTCAATCCCCTGTACCCAAGCCCCAAAATGTGGCTGCCTGCTTAGGTGAGGGGACAGCCCAGTCCATGCAGACAGGTCTGAGTCACGGGGCGGGCGGGAAGGGGCTGGTCACTTTCTGTCCATGGGCGGCAAAGAGGAGAAACAGAGAATGTTCTCTGCCTGGCTGGGCGGCTGCCCAGGAGGGTTTATTTTTATTTCTCACCTCCCTGCCTGCAGCGCTGACAGTATGGGGTCCGCTCACCAAGGGGCTCCTTCCAGTGCTGGCCCCCTCCTCCCTGCTTGCCCATCCACCCACACCCAGGCCCAAATATGACCATGAAGTAACAGGCGACACAGCCTCGGGGACACCTCTGAGTGCCAGGAGCTGATTGGAAGCCTCTAAGTGCTTCCTGAATTCCAGAGCTACTGGGGGAAACGAGGCGGCCTTGGGTCTAGTCACCTGCCCGGCCCCCCAGGGCCCAGGCCCCAGGCACTGTAGCAGACTAACACCGTAGGCCTGGCAAGGTCGGGTTTCAGCCCTGAATCCTGTTTGTAACCTGGGACGGGTGATTTAGCTTCTCTGGGCTACATTTTCTCGTCTCAATGGAGCCAATTGAGTAGCTCCTTGTAAGGTTGCTGGGAGGCTTCCAGACGCGGTTGTAAAGCCTAGCACACAGTAAGTGCTCAATAAACACTGGTTCTGTTGTACATCATCGTCACCAGAGCTCCATGAGCCGTTCAGAGGGCTCAGTGAGAGTTCATAGAAAGCCCTGACCAGGAGCCAGCTCAGAGTGACCACGGAGAAAACAGGAGCCTCCTCAGTCTCGTTAAAAGGCATCGTATGACTTCCCCGGACGAGGAAGCCGAGACCGAGAGGGTTGAGCTGGGAAGACGGTGACAGACCGAGTGGATGCCTGGGCCCCAGCACAGAGTGAATAGTGTCCCTTTCATTCTCAGTAAAGTCCCTGTTTACATGATCAATTATCTGGTCACTGTGGAAACAGGCCACAGCCACTGTCTCTGTTGACATACCACCCTCTGGCTGGGGCAGAGGAGAAACACACGTCTCTCTATCTTGGGGCAGCCTGTGCGTGCACACACACACACACACGCACACACACACACACCTTGCTTCCCAGAGGCCCTGAAGCAGGGCATGGAGAGAGCCTGGCCCCTGGCCCTGCTGCTTCTCTGTTCTTCTCCAAGATACTCTTAGTGGGGCCAGGGCCACCACGGTGACTGCCCCAGGCCTGAATGACCCTCAGGACCCAAGGGCTCCTGGCCCCCTTCCCAGGCCAAGGTGGCAGGTGGGGACAATGGTGAGCTTGCAGGGCAGAGGCTCCTGCTCCTCAGAGAGCCCCCCCCACACCGCCCGCCCTGCGAGGGAGCAGGACTTTGCACCCCTCCCCCGCGGCAGGGGACTGTTTGTCCAGGGTGGCCTGTGCCCTGGGATGGGGCCGGTCAGGTCTCCCACAGCCTGGGGAAAATTCACAGCCACTGCTAAGGGCGACGGCCTTCGCCGAGTGTCCTTGGCCAGTCTTTCCCCTCCCTGGGTCTCAGTTTCCCTGAAGGGGTGGGACAGGCTGAGCACAAACTAAAATGTTCCAACAGAGGAGCAGCGTCCCCAGCCAGGTCCCAGGCTGGGCGCTGACCCAAGCCAGGCCTGGGGGTGGGGGCCCAGCTTCCTGGTATTGTCCCTCAGGCTTCCCCAGCCCCTGGGAGGGTCTTGGTCCCTTGGACCCTGGACAGGGAAGCCATGGCTGCCCACCAGGGGCCGTGGAGGTGACCAGGATGTGCTGGTGAGGGCTGGAGATAAGTCAACGAGACTGGAAAGCAGAGATTAGCGGCAGGGTGGGAAGGTCGCGCCCCTCCCAGCACGGAGCGTGGGGCCCCAATTACCTACCGAGAAGCTGCCGGAGACAGAAGGCGAAAGAAGGTGGCCCATCACAGGCCACCCACCTGGTGACCACCCACCCACCCATTTCACAGGGGAACATGCCGAGGCCCAGCAGGCGCCTGTGTGGGCAGGTGACATGCCGCTATGGGTCAATGACAAAGAACCTTCACTCACCGCAGGTGAGGGTTGGAAGCCTGCTGTGTCCCCGACTCCCTGAGTGACCTACCTGGGTGAGGGACTGGGTCTTTCAGATCCCAGATTCCTCATCAGCATAATGGGGACCCTTTCTGATTCCAGGGTGCGAGGGTTGAGATGCTGCTGGGGCTGCCCAGATAAAAATGCGGTTTTGCACCAACCTGAGCAGAACCTCTCAGGGGACACACCCAGGCTTCACCAGCCATGGACCCCAACCTTCCACTTTACAGAAGGGGAAACTGAGGCTAGAAGATCAAAGACCTGCCGGGCCTCTCAGCTCTGTTAGAAGGGCCCTGAGGATGCTGGTGTGTGGGGTGCCAAGAGGGGAGGGGCAGAGGAGAGGGACAGGGATATCCTGGCCAGCCTGCAGTCTCCGAGATAAGCCTTATCAAACGGCCTCCAGGTGAGTGGGGCCCTAGCCAGGCGGGCCAGCTCCTGCCTGCTGCTCTCTCTGCCCTCAAAGACCTCAGAAAGAGCGGCCTCTCACGCCTGAGGACCAGAGTCCCAACAAGTGGCCTTTTGTTAACCCCAAGGGTGTGGTTCCCCCTCAGAAGCCAGACCAACTGATTTGGCTTTCGAGACCACTTTCCTAGGAACAGTCAACAAAAGCAGATCGGGTAGAGGCACCTGGGGAGAGGCTGGCTGGGGCTCAATGTCCCTTCATCCATCCCTGGAGACTGTGGAGTGAGACAAGCAACAGCCACCAAGATCTACAGGACATCCCCGCCCCCATGCCAGACTCTCCCCACTCAACAACCTTCCAGTGTGAGTGCCATTCAGATGATGAAACTGGGGCTCAGAGAGGCTAAGTGACTTGCCCAATGTCACACAGCAGGTAGGCAACCAGTCCACTTAGCGGGTTTGAGCCAGCTGGACTCTGTCCTCCACTCAGACCTGATTTGGGCCTGATCTCAGAGGCCTGGGGGGTGGGAGTCGGCAGGGTTGTAGGGATTCCAGGAAGCAAGTGTTGATAAGAGATTGGAAAGTTGTTTTGGTGCGGGAAAGACAGGCAGGATCTAGACAGACCTTCATGACCCTAGCGCTGGGATGACAGGTCTTTAGGCACCCAGGAATCCAGGGATTCATAAACAGACTTGTTTGTGAGGCCGGATGGCCTGAAGTGACATCTCCCTGTCCACTTTCTGGGCCTCGGTTTCCTCATCTGTAAGATGGGGTTAGTGACAGGTGGGCATCTCCAATGGGGCAAAGAGGTAGGAAGTCTGTCAGAGGAGAGGCGACAAAGGTCGAGGGGCTGCAGGAACTCACCTGTCACGGCGCTGAAGGTAAGGGTGTCCACGCTGGCCTCATAGCCACGGCCCTCGAAGTGCAGCGTCAGCCAGAAGCCCTGGCCCCGCCGCAACACCAGCCTGTCCTGGCACAGGTCAGCAGTGTGGTGGTCGCGGCCGTTGGCCTCCAGCTCCAAGTCACATCTCTCCAAAACTAAATCTATGGAAACGGAGATAACAGGAGAGGCAGGGACCATGAGGTGTGACGCAGGACACCTCTGTGCTCAGAACCCAGCCCAGCCCTCCTGCAGCCCCACAGGGGCCCACCCCTCTACTTCTGCTCAGGACGAGGCCACCCACCGTGGCAGGTCAGGAGAAGGCTCTGTCACCCTCCCGCGGGGTGACCCTCACCAGCTCAGCTTTTCTGGGGCCTCAGTTTCCTCATGTCCCAAGTGGGGCACAGCAGATCTACCTCCAGGGGCTGTTGTGAGCAGGGGCAAGAGCAGTGTGTGGGAGGCACACTCCCCAGGGCACAAGTACTCGGCTCTGGAGGGTCCTTCAGGGGGACAGGATTAGTGCACAGGTGACCTGCACAGGATTGGCTGCTGGTCCAACTTTGGATTTACAGGAAATACCCAGGCCTGAGGATCAGGCTAAACATAGAACCGGGACCCAGCCAGGAGAATCCATTCTCTGGGAGACCGTAAGCAAGGGATCTGGTTTCTTTAACAAACAAATTACAAAGAAAAAAAAAAAAAAAAGGAAAGCTGAACGGAGATCCTTTGGAGAGAAACTGGAGAGACCTTTCAACCCACTGTGATGTGTGGCTCTTATTCAGATCTTGATTTTAAAAACTATTTTAAAAATTTAGATTATGGCATTTGCTGGTAAATGGTTGGAACTGGAGATTGTCAGGCTAAGTGAACTAAGCCAATCCCCCAAACCCAAAGGCCTGGATTCTCTGCAAAATTCTCACCAATTTATGGTGGATTCTGGTTAATTATTAGCAGGGGGATTGGGTATGGAATTATATTTTGCTGTGTCTTTTTTAGGTTTAATAATATTTTTAGCTTATTTGGGGGGAATAGTAGTATTTGGATACACAACGGCTATAGCAGCAGAAGAACACCCTGAGACTTGGGGTTCTAACGTTGTCATTTGAGGTGTTCTAATGTTCTCTGGGATGGGGGAAGCTAACACACAATAGGGAGGGAAGGATAGAAGGTCACTGGAATAGACAGAGGAATGAAGGGGAGGGAGGCGACGGGAACAGGAAAGACAGAAGGAATTGGACAAGATGTCCCATGCTCAGATCTGAACACGTGACCACATCATGTACAAACACAAAAATGGGAAGTTATACTCCATGGATGTACAAAATACATTCTGTTTTTTTAAATGGAAAGAACAAATACACAGTTTTTTAAAAGTTCAGTACCCATATGAGACAATTTAAACACTGATGGAAAAATGGTGGGTGGTGCCGAGGAATTTTGAAATTGGTACCTACAAAGGAGAGTCCTTATCCTTTAAAAATACATAGTGGAATATTTACAGATATCACATGATGTGACGCCTGGCATTTGCTTCCAAATTATAGGGGAGGTGTCAGAGGCAGGAAGAGGGGATGGCCGGGCTGCATGAGAACATGGGGACTGAGTGTGTTATTTTCTCCATGTACGTTCAGTATTCTCTATAGTAAAAAGTTAAAAAAAAAAAGATAACAGAAGCCTTGGAGTCCTCCGGACCTGGGTTTGGTTCTGAGCTGCGCTGTGACCTTGGACAAGCGGTGGTCCCTCTGGGGCCTTCTCCCAAGCCTTGAAGGGTCACCATGAGGTCTAGGAGAGGATGTTTGGAGCACCCTTCCCCAAGGTCCAGCCCAGGCAGGACAGCGATAAGTGAAAGTTCTATTGATAATTTCAGAGGAACTGAAGACCAGGTCAGGCACAAGGTAACAGGCAGGTGGGGGTCTGCAGGAAGCACACCCCTCATCAACACTGGCAAGTTCAAGGTGGAGATGGGGAACCCCTCAAGGTGGGGGAGTGGGCAAAGAGGGCTCTCGGAGTTGTGAGGCCAGTGGGGGGAATGTGGTCCAAATGAGGCAGGGATTTGTCCAAAATCACCCAGAAAGCGGGTCCTCCCAGTGGAACACTGGTCTCAGGACGCCTGCCTCCTACCCTGGAAATATCCCAAAATGAGAGCCAACAAGTTCCGGTGGCAGCCAGAGGGTCCATGTGGACAACCTGCGCTTGAACCTCACAAAGATCCTTGGCCCACTTCCACAGGTGCAAGCTCTGTGGCCCAGGTGGCTTAGCAGGTGACCGCTTTGGGGTCTGAGTCAGGGCTATAGGATCCTGGAGCCCCACCTGGGGAGCCACCTTGGCCTGGGGAGCCACCTTGGCCTGCGGAGCCACCTTGCTACAGCTCAGAGCCGCTGCTCCGCCCCCTCTTCCATTTCTGGGCCTTTCTCTCCTGGGAAAGATAGTCCTCACACCCCTCCCAGCAGGACCCCATTGTCATCACACCAGGGGAGGCCTGCAGCCTCAGCAAGGAGAAGCTTGCTGCCAGCCAGGAAATACTTTGAAAACTTCAGCCCCAGGGAGTTTCAGCAGGAAAGAAGTCATTGTTTCCCCCAGGAGACCTTGAGGGTAGCCAGTCCCCTGTCCGAGGTGATGGAGCACTTTCTCAGCCTATAGCCTGAAGCAAAGTTTCAAGAAGTCGGGGATTGATGGAATGAAATTCCGGGCAGTGGGAGCCCTGTTGGAAGGAGCCCTGTGGCAATGGGGCTAGGGGCTCATCATAACCGGCCTTTACAGGTCCCCTAGCCCCACTGGGCCCCGTTTTGGGGGACAGGGTTGAGAAGCTTCACTGGGGACAAATGTCCACTTAGGTGGCAGATCACAGCATGCTGGCGAAGCCGAGTCTCCAAGAAGCTGGGGGGTCAAGATCACACAGCAGCTCTGGTAGTTCCATAGTTCCTCTGGCCCCTCCCTGCCCCATCTGCCCCATGTCCCTCTCCAAGTTCCCTCTTCCCATGCCCCCAGCTGGGGTTCTGGGTTCAGCAGTGTTAGCTCAGGGACATCTTCCATAGTAGAAGTCCCTGCCCCAGGACCTAAGACTGTGGCACTGTGTGTGTGTGTGTAGGGGTCAGGTAGGAAATGAACTGTCCCTCCATCGCACCTCTCAGCCCTCACAGGTGCACTATTTTCCATCTTTTACCGGAGGGGAAACTGAGACTCAGCAGGTGGCTTAGAGTTAGAGCTTGAGGGTGGGAAGGGAACCCAGGGGACAGGCCTGGTCTCTGCCCCCTCCCCACAGCATGCAGAACTCTCTCCTAGGATCAGCCAGTCCTGGCCGCAACCAGGGACAACCAGGGACGCAGGCACCCCCGGTCCTGGCTGGCAGAGACCAAGTGAAGCTCGGTGTTCTGGGGCCAGGCCAGCACCCCTGGACAGCTTCCCACCGCGGACCGCAGGCACCCGCTCCAATTCAGTGGCCCAGGGAAAGTGACAGCCGCGCGCCAGGAGAGCGTCTTAAGGTCGACCACAGCCTTAGCACTGAATGGCCTCGGCGACCCAGGGGGACAGAGCCGGGGTCGTGCCCGGGATGGGGAACCGAGGGCCCGCCCCTCCAGACCCGGGAGCCCGGCGCCCGGCCCAGCTCTGCCCACCTGTTGCGCTCCGAGTCGGGGNCCAGCCCCGAGCGGGCGCCCCGGGACCCGAGCCCCGGAGGGACCGCGGCAAGGGCGCCCCCTGGCGGACGGCCGCCGCGCAGCTCGGGGACAGGGAGACCAGCGCCGGAGCGGGACCCGCCCACCTGGACCACAGCGGGACCCTGGGTGACAGAGACACGGGACACACGAACTCACACTCAGATCCGACAGGTCACAGCTCGGGCCCTCTCTCTGTCACACGCATAGCAAATACCACAGGGACACCCAGAGGCACACGTGACCACAGACACACTCCAACAGACGACAACAGACCAAGTTGGAATCAGACGCCGCCAGATACAGGGACAGGTACACTGCAGGAGCCACAGGCGGCCTCAGACTCGCCAACGAGGGGTGCCCAGGGGCAGCGGCTCACAGACAGACAGAGCTCCAGGCTGGCAGACAGGCCGCGGGCACAGACCCAGACAGCCCTGCCTGAGCAAAGCCCCCCTAATCCTCCTGTGCTGTCCCCTGCATCCTGTCCTCCCCGCTCCCAGCCTGGCCCACCCACTCATTCCTCCCCACTTCCCTCTCTCTCCTCATTCTTCCACCCATTGGCCTTCCTCGAGGACCCACGGTGTGCTGGGTGGGAATAAGGCCAACTTCCAGGGACCCAGTCTCAGACTCCAAGAATCCAGCGACTGGGGGCTCACCCTCCATCCTGCAACCCGGCCCCTAGCCTCCTGTGCTTCCTTACCCACTATGAGGGTCCCTAGAGAGTCAGAGGCCTCCCCCAGCCCTTTTTCTGGAGCAAGTTTGGTGATTGAGGTGCTGGGGCAGTCGAGTGGGCCCCATTTCCTGATCTTGTGTGGCAGGTAGCACCGGCAACCCGCCTGTGCTGCTGTAGTGTGTCCTTGTCTCTCTCTAGGTCAAATGGAGCCTGCCTGCAGTCTTACTGAGCAACCCCAAGACACGGCGCTGAGCCCTGCTTACCTGCAGAACAGCCCCGGGGTGGGGGGGGGCCTGTAATTGCCCCATAATATAGAGGTGGCAGAAACCGTTCCCCGCAGCTGGTGAAAGCTCAGCAGAGGGAGCTAAGTATGTGTTAGTCACGAGGCCAGGGCTGCTGGGTGTGGTGGCGCACACCTGTAATCCCAGCTGCTTGGGAGGCTGAGGGCAGGAGGATTGCCAGTTCAAGGCCAGCCTCAGCAACTCAGCCCGAAATTAAAAAAAAAAAATAAAAAGAACTGGGGATGTAGCTCAGTGGCAGAGCACCCCTGGGTTTAATTCCAAGAAACACACACACACGCACACACACACATGCACACACACGCACACACACATACACATGCACAGAGAGCAGCGTTCAAGTCACCGCTGCTCTGACAGTGTGTGGCCATGGAGGTGTTTCAACTGTCGGGGCCTCAGTTTCCTCCTCAGCAGAGTGGCTGAGCCCCACCCTCATGGGCCTGAAGGGGACTCAGTGGAAATGATGGGAACCCAGGGACCCCTCACAAGGGGTGAGCGAGTTGAGAACTGGGGTCTCTGAGCTCTGCACAGAAATACCAAGCGGGCACCTCACTTCACCTCCTTGCTCGGTTTCCTGTCTGTGGAATGGGGAAGACCGCAGTCCCCACTCTGCCGGGCTCGTGAGGACGGAGTGAGGTAAGCCTGGAGAGAACTTAGAGCAGCAGCCAGCAAACAGTTGGTGCTCGATGGATGCTGGCTGTGAGAACAGCCATCGGTGGTTCCTGCTTCCCAGCGTGCGGCGTGGAGCTGTGGGACCCTGCTGACTGCCGGCTTCCTCCCTCTCCCACTGCACAGAACCAGAGCCGCGGTGACTCAGGCCCTTGAGCCACCCAGGACAGGGCCAGCCGGGATCAGGGCTGGCCTCCAGGAAGGTGGCAGGCCGAGGTCAGGGCCTCGCTGAGCCCAGAGACCTGGGTTCCAGCTCCGGTGACCTGGTGCCGCTGGCGGGCCGTTTCCCCAGATCTTCAGAAGGGCTGCAGGAGCCTGCCTTGCCTCCCCTGGCTGGAGAATAAGGATGCCAAACTCCATCTTGGAGAGGCCCAGAGAGGGTGCTCACGGGCTCAAGAGGCAGGGTCGTGCTGTGCGAGAACAGGAGGCCTTGTTACGCTTCGCTGTGTGACCCCAGGTATGTTATCAGACCTCTCTGAGCTCCAGTTTCTGCTCTATAGAGTGTGCAGTGAGTCCCCACTGCTGAGGTGAGAGAAAACGTTTGCACAGAGCTGGCCACACCAAAAGTACCCATGAGACTACTTTACGAGGCTACTATCAAGAGTCAGGGCTCCCCTCCCCTGGGGAAGGTGAAGCAGGGGGCAGATTACGTAGCGTATTTGGTGGGGGGCTCAGAAGGGCTCCTGCTTCCTCAGGTCTCCTGTGCACCCAGGGCCACTGAGCCTGAAGCCCGCCATTAGGGAGATCCTGTCTCTTACTTCCATAAGGGTTTTCAGGTCTCAAGATGGGGACAAGGTGTCTCTTGATCAACCTGAACAACCCATCACCAGCCAGGTATCCTGTTTAAATCTTACCCTAGTCCCATCCCTGAAAAAATGATCTCATATATGATTTTTATCATTTGTTAAGTGAAAAGGCTGGGGCTCAGAGAGGTGAAGTAATTTACCCAAGGTCACACAGTCCGGAGGTGGGTTACAGAGCCTGGGCTTGCTGTTCCATGACTCAAAGGTCAGCCTTTCTTCTTCCTGCCCCTAGGGGAGCCCTCAGGAACCTGGATCATGTTCATGTTCTCAGCAAGTGAGGCCTCTCAGAGCTATGCTTCTGACTGTGATATGAGGATGCACAAGTGTGTGGGGCCTGAGAACGGGAGAGATAAGTCAGCAAGAGTTGAAGGAAAAATAGAAGGATGGAAAGAAAGGAAGAAAATTAAGGTTCAGAGAGGTTGGGCAAATCCTTTGAGGTCACACAGCATGACGGGGCTTCCAGGCTCAGGATCAACGCAGACATTCCCAAAGGAATGGTCACTTCCCCAGGACAGAGACCACCCTGGACGGGTGAAGTGGGAGGGTGGGGTAGCACTGGGTGGGACCATGATGGGGCATCAGAGGCCTCAGCTTTTCTGACAACGGGTGACTAAGGGGATGAGCAGCGTCTGGAGTGAGGGACCCAGGGTGGGCGGGACAGACAGAGGTGGGACGGCGAGGGAGGACAGGGGACTCCAGCAACACGCCCACGCTGCCTCGCCTGCCACCTCTGCCCCTGTGCAGTGTCCTGGCCCCTCCTCTGCACAGTGGACACTCTGAGCATTGGCGTCCATTCCTGGGGACATGGGGGCCACACTACAGACCCCACAGGACGCTCCACCTGTGCCTAGATCCACCCTGGGGACATTGTCCTCCAGTGAGGCTTTCCAGTTGGGATGGCCTCCTCCTTAACCACCCAGCCTCCAGTAGGCTGGAGGTTGCATTCAGAGGCCCTTCCCTGCCCCCCAGAGACTCCCCTCTTGCTGCCTCAGACCCAGCACCCACAGCACCTGGTCACAGCCTTGCTCAGGTGAGGACTCGTGTTTGTTCCTGTCCTCCTCTAGCCACTGGCTCAACACATGTTTGTTGAATGAATAAGAGACCCGCAGCAAAGAGCAAGAGAACACGAGAGAGAGAGAGAGAGAGAGAGAGAGAGAGAGAGAGAGAGAGAGGGCTCCTCTGAGCCAGGCCAGGTGGTGTCTAGCCTGGGGATTCACCTGGGGATTTGTCCATCCCTCTTGACAGGATTTGAGGTGCCAGCTGCGCCTGGCAGGACCTGGGGGCAGGGCAGGGTGCTGGGCCTCCCTCGATTCCTGTTGGGAATCTGGGCCCAGGGAACCCTCCATCTGATCACCTACCATTGCAGGAGATCACCGGGAGATGGAGCAGGAAGAAGATCCTGCAAAGCCTCAGAGAGGACAAACAACTTTCCCCAGGTCACACAGCAAGACAGAGAAGAGTCAGGGTGGGGCCTCCAAATACACAGAAAACTGAGTCCTGGCTCTGTGCCTCGAGCTCTGATTGTGAAGTCTGAGAAACTGCTTCGTTCCATTTGCACCTGGCTCCTGCATTATAGCTGGGTGGGGAACCGAGACGGTAAGCATGGGGCCTGCCTGGGCTCTGCTGCTGTGGGCCCCAGCCCTGGCCTCTCCCGCTGGCTGAGTGGCCCCTAGCCTCAGCTTTCTCTTCCACATTCAGGAACTCAATACCGACCCCCAGCAGGGCAGGCTCCCAGGAGCTCAGAGAGGAAGGGAGAGCCTCTGGTGGAAGCGGGTCCTCTACTGTTGTCATTACATAATCCCTTTGAACTGATGCATAACAAGGGTAGGTATTTGCCGTGCTGCGTAATATTCCAGCACACGTCCTCACTGGGTAATGATGGATCAGGGTGACTGGCATGTCCAGCAGCTCAAACATTCAACCTTTCTTTGTATCGGGAATATTCGAAATCCTCTCCACCAGCTATTTTGAAATGTGCAATCAGTTGTTAACCGAGTCCCCTGGAGAGCGGCGGGACACCAGGAGTGACTCCCTACCCCTGCACCCACTCACCATCGGCCACCCTGGGAACGGGGGTCTCGGGATGCGGGGAGCAGGTCCTGCCCACCCCAGGCAGTGGGCCTGGACTTAGTAAAGGACAGTTACTCACAAGGAGCCATCGCTTACTTGGCATGTAACCCTAGCAAGACAGTCACCCTCTAGAAGAACTCCAAAGGCGAGGACACATTCGGAGCCGGCAGAAGGAACACCAGAGGCGACCGGAACAGAGGGCCGGGGCGGGAGTGTCAGAGAACCCCGCCTCACAGTGCAGTTGTCAGCGATCATGACAGTGACCCAGAGGCTCCCTGGGAAGAGGGACTTTGTGACCTGTGCTTGGGCCCTAGAGCATCAAAGCACAGGATCCAAGACACAGGCTTGGCAGCTGGATAGACCTGGGTTCAAATCCAGCCCTTTTGTCAGTCACTCTCCTCTGTGACCTCTTTCCCAGCCTTCTTGGAGGGGAGTGCCACACTTAGTGGGGTCAGGACTCAGAAAAGGCAGCTGATTGTTGGTTCCAAAAAGGAGTGACGCATTGGAACAGCTTCTAGAAAAAACTTCAGAACTCTTGAGCTCAGTGGAAGAAGCCAGCCACCAAGGACCACATGTTCTGTGACTCCCTGTACCCAAAGCCCAGGAGGGGCAGGTCCTTAGAGACGGGAGAAGCCCCGCGGTTGCCAGGAACAGGCAGTGACTGATGACCGGTATGAGATTTCCTTTGTGGTGAAGAGAATGTTCCAAAATCAGATTGTGGAGTTGGTTGTGCCAGTCTGTGAACAACCCTCCCCACAGATGACTTTTAAGGGGTATGAATTATCGTTCAATAAATGTAGTGTTAAAAAAATGGTGGTTGATAAAAAAAAATTCAGGAACACAGCTGTGAGGGGCATTGTGAATCTTGTCCTGTTCTCACAGCCAAAAGCCACAGGGAACATGGTCCCCTGGCCAAGGGGATGCAAGCCGGAGGGGCCTTTACAGCATTGCTTGTTATGGCAAAACCCAGCCACAACCTAAGTACCCAGCAGAGGGGGATGGATAAATAAACCTTGCCTGGGAAATTACTAAGTGATTGAAAAGGAAGAGGTAGGCCTCTGTGCGGACCCATAAAGAATTCCAAGTCACAGCTCTGAGGGAAGAAAGTAAATGGCAGGATGTCATGTGGGGAAGGAGACCACAGACCAGACCGATCAACATCTGTGGGAACAAACAAGTAAACATACACACAATATGTAAATATCAGCTTGGAAAAACCCACTCTCAGTTGCTGAGGGTGTGGGGGACAGAGTAGAAGGGGACTGGGGACCAGGACTGGGGGACGGGTAGTGATTCCCCGGTGATCAGAACATTTGAAAGTAGAGAAACGATCTTAGGTGTCACTTAGGTAATTAGATATTAATTTTTTTTTTAAAAAAAGGATAACCTGTTCTACTTTGGGAATAGAGCTTTCATAAAAATGGAAATACTCCAAAATAAAGAAATTCTGGCAAAGTAGGTAAAGGAAATATAGTCAGAGATAAAACAGAAACTAAATGTGCCAAAATTAAAAAAATAAAATAAAATAAAACCCTAAAATCAACCCAGAAAATACTTTGTCAATATTGGCACAGTTTTACAAAACCCAGCCCACAAGCAGAGCCCGAAAATAAAGAAGAGATTCAGGAACGCGCCCACGGCCAAGACTTGGAATTTCGAGAAGTGTACACTGAGTTTCTGTTTCCCTCACAACCTTACTTACGTCCTAAAGTGCTTCAGATCCACCCCACCGCCCCAGGCCAAAGTCCAAGGAATTGCATCAAAACTCCTGCCGTGAAGAAAGGTTTAGAGAGATGAACCCACTTGGCCAAGGTCAAGGTCACACAGCCCGGGAGAGATGAAACAGAGGTGCTCACGTCCACTCTGGTAACCAGTGCTGCGGGAGGATCTGCAAGGGCAGGTCAGCCTGGGCGTGGGTGCCTGGCCCAGCGCCCAGGGGTGAGGGGGAGGCACCACCCACCTTCTGCAGCACTTCCTTGCACCCCTATCCCTAGGTTGAGTCACCGGCTCTGTCTGCCTGACACACCCAACCCGGTCAATAAGACTGAAACACACTTTCTTTCATGGAAATAAATGGCTCTCTAGGGCCGTGCTGAGCTTGTTTATCCAAACTGACCGCTCACTCCTCCGGCCTCTTTGATGAGCCTCTTGAGTGACATCTCCCTGAACTGAATGTCTGGAGGCCTGGGACCCTCCTCCGCTTGACCCAGTTAGTCTGCACCCTGACCTTTGCACCAGGAGGGGCTGCAGTTCCAACGTGCTGTCACTGGAGATGGGGGGGTGGCCTCTTTGCTGGAAGGGCAGGGCTTGGTCTCCAGGACAATAACCTCCAATACACACAGGCCTTGGCGGTTGAGGCCGCCATCTTGGTAGAAGCAGCTGAGCCACTGTTTTGCCCTGGGGTCACTTAGCCCTTCTCCAGAGACTGGATGGCACTGTCAATCAGGTGGCCTTCCCCGTTCTAGTTAAGGGTGGGTCTGGGGCCCCAACTCAGTCAGCCAGACTGTCCCCTGGGACTCTGAATCTTCCAACTCCAACTCCAGTTCTAAGAAGGGAACGTGCTGGTCCATTCCTAGGACTACTTCAGGTGTGGTCTTTCGTGAAGCCGGGCTTTTTATGATTTTGTTGAACCTTTTTTCTTAAAGTCAGACTGATTGGGTTATAATTTACTACGATTCACCCAGATCGCATTACATATGGTCCGATTCACCCGACTGATGACAAACGGGTACAGTCATGTTTTTACATCACAGTGGTGACATCTGCCGAATCCCCCCTCCCGGCTGGCCCTCCCGCCCTTCTGCGGGCCCCTCTCTCCCTCTCCTGTCGGCCTCTGGCCACCACTGATCTGGCCGTTGCTCCTGGGTTCTGCCTTTCCTAGAACGTCACAGAAATGACTCCCGTGGTGGACAGCTGTCTGCGTCCGGTTTCCTTCCTTTGGCCTGATGGACTCCGTGCTTGTGTGACGTCCAGACACCAACAGTTCCTTCCCTCTGTTACTGAGGAGCCATTTCATTTAGTGAACAAGCCACAATTTATCTGTCCACTAACCCGTTGACGGACTTTGGGGTTGATCTAGGTAATTATGAATGGAGACTCTGTAGATGTCCAGGTGTGGCTCTTTGTGGGACAGACATGTGTCTTCTCTGAGTAAACACCTATGCACTGTCCCCACATCCTTCCAACTGATCTTTTGGACGTCATTAAGCTGCCCTAAGTTGTGCCCATTCACACACCAAGGGGCAGGTTGGATCTGCCCCTCCCCACCCCTCCTCTGATTCTCCCAGAGACCCTGGGGTGTAGGGATGCTTGGCCTCATTGTACCCAGGAATCCAAGGCTCAGGGCCACACATTTGATTTGGGGACTTGAATGCAGCTCAAAGTCACCAAGGGAGCCACAGAACGCTTTCTAAATTCCCAGTGGCCCCATGGGCAGGGAGCGGCCCCCAGTGAAGGGGCTGAGAAACCTTCATGGATCAGGGTTTTCAGTCGGTGAAATGGAAACTTCCTCCCTTTCTCCAGGCCCCAGTTTTCCATTTATAAAAAGGTGGGGCCAAATAATACTATTTTTTTTTTTTGGTACCGGGGATTGAACCCAGGGGCCCTCTACTACTGAGCCACATCTCCGGCTCTTTGCATTTCTTATTTTGAGACAAGAGTCTTGCTAAGCTCCCAGGCCGGCTTTGAACTTGCGACCTTCCCTGCTCAGCTAAGATCTCCGGCTCGCACCACGGTGGGCGGCTCAAATAGCGATAGCCCCAGAGTCTGTGCTTGAGGCACACTTGACTCTGAGAGTGGCCTCATCTCAGCCTCCTCTGCCTGAAGGAATTCCAGGGAACGGGGCTGGGGGTGCAGGGTGGGGGCAGCGCTCCTTCCCATCAGCCCCTGCGGGCATCTCCTGCGCTGGCATCCTGCGCTGGGTGACCCCAGAAGAACAATTTGCACTCCCTGCCTTTTTGGATTAAAAAAAAGAAAAAAAAAAAAAGGATACCCCTGTCACCTTGGGTTAGCGTCACCCTTTCTGCTGAGAATCTCCCACCGCACGCAGCCCTCTCTGCCTGTATTTTCAGAATGTTCAAGTTTCTAAACAAGACCTGACAAGTTGGATGGCTTTTTTTTTTTTTCCTTCTCAAGCTTTTTAAAATAAAATGAATCGCCCTGTTCCATTCCGGAGGCCCAGATTCGATTAACCCTCTCGTTTCCTCCGTGGTGGTGGCTGTGGGCATGGAGCAGTGCAGACGTGGGAGGAGGGGGGTGACGGGGGACCCTCTCCTCCTAGGTCACTGCTCTCCCAGTGCTAACAGGGCCGTGCCCAGGCTTCAGGACCCCACAGCTGTGGCCTTTCAACCTTGGGTGAGTCTCCACCATCTCAGATCCTCAGTTCCCTGGTGGATACTAGTGGAGCCGGGATGGCCTGGGGCCTGTCAGGGTGGGTCCTCCTCCTGCATCCTGGTACATCCTGCCACCAGCTGCCTCTCTGGTCTCCCCACGTCCAGCTGAACACAAGGAGCCCCTCCACTTTCCACCCCTCTCCTGCCCCTTCTCAGCTGCCCTCAGGTGGTCTGGGAAACCCACAGGAGATGCCTTGCTGGAGCAAGTGTCCCGGGAGGCAGAGGTTGCCTGGACCTGGCCTCATGAATCCTCCCTTGGAGGCCCACAGGGAGCTGGGCTCACCACCCTCTGTCTTCCATGGTCTCTTGCTAGGCCTTTCCGTGACCCACTCCTTACAGGTGGGGAAACTGAGGCACTTGCCCCTGTCCAGGCCTGCGTGGCTGTCACAGCCTTCTCTTCGGCCTTCCTCTGTCAAGGGGCCGTTGGAGTGAGGTGTGGGAGGACCTGGAGGAGGCGGGTGGGTCTGCTCCCAGCTGAGAGCTTTTGCACTGGCTGTTCCCTCTGCCTGGGATGCTTTTCCCTGCCATTGTGCCTCGTCTGAATGGCAGGCCGCAGGGAGCTTGGAGAGAGCCTGATGGTGGAGACTTAGCCCCTACCTGTTAGATGCGGTGTGGCCTGGAGATTGCTTCTCTTTCTGGGTCCTAATGTGCTCTTTAGTAAAGCCTGCTGATGGCTCCTCTGGGGAAGGCTTGGGACCCTTTGGAATCCAGATGAGAAAGGGACTCTGTCTGGCAGATCAGGCCAGGCTCTGGGGGAGGTGACAATCTGGGTTTTGCAGTTTAAACAGGAATTAGGCAGATAAGCAAATAGGAGCATTTCAGGAAAGGGACCTGGCTGTGCCTACAGGGGTGAGGTCAGAGAGGTGAGGGAGAGCTCAGAAAAGTACGTGGGAAAGCGTCCACCCACGTGGCTGGAGTTTCAGGGTCCTGGGAGGAAGGTCAAGGCTGGAGAGATGGGCCGAGCCTTGACCACAGAGGCCGCGTACCCGGGAGCTGAAAGGCTTTTAGGCCAAGGAGTGGTATGTTCAGGCCTGAGTTTGGAAAATAATAGGGACTCGTTAATTACGGACTTTTAGAGCCTGAATTCAGTGATGTCATCACCCCTGGGCTCTTTTAAAAAAGATGAGCACATTGAGGGCAGCGGTGCCCACAGCTGGTCAGGGCAGGAGCCTGCTCCCCCTGGTCTCTGCAGGGGGTGCTGAGCCTGAGACAGGGATGTGTTTGAAGATCCTTGAGGTAAGTTGTCCCCATGGGACCAGTCCCCCGCCCTCACAATGTCCCTCCATCTGCTTCTTTCCATTGGTCCTGCCCTGGAGTCTCAGAAGACCAGAGTGGGTATGCCAACCCTCTTCTTTTATTTGTATTTTGTTTTATTATTTCAGTTTTGTAGTCTAGAGACTGAACCCAGGGTTGTGCTACCCCTGAGCTACTTCCCCAGCCCTTTTCATTTTTTTTATCTTGAGACAGGGTCTGGCTAAGTTGCCCAGGCTGACCTTGAACTTGTGACCCTCGTGCCTCAGCCTCCTGAGTAGCTGAGACTACAGCCGTGGGCCGCCACCGCGCCCAGCAGCCCCTCTCACGTGGTTCTTTCCCAGGTATGTGACCCTGGCTCTGTTCCTTGACCTGGAGCTTTGTTTCCCATCTGATTGACAGGTAGGGTGCCCTCCAACTCCACAATGGTCCTGAGGAGGAAGGAGGCCAGCCATGACCTGGTGCCCTGAGTGTGGGACAGCAGCTGGGTGCTGGCGAAATGGAGAGACCGAGACCCATGATTTGCCTTCTTGGCCTAAGCGTGGGGGAGGGTGGCACAGAGCCTCCTGGGCCTCACTGTTCTCAGCCTGGTCCCTGTGCCCCTCTTTGCCTCAACAGCTGTGCCAGGGACAGTGGTAGGAACCACTTCCCCACTGAGAGACTTCAGGGCAACCCTGAGGAAGCACAGGCCACCCTTCCCCAGTGTCCCAGGAAACCTCTGTCTGGCTGAGTACAGCTGGTGGCAGTGATGTCAGGCCTGGTTTGGTGGCCAAGGCGGCAATAGCCCCCGGGGCCTGACGGGTGCACCCGAGGGCCACGGCTGAGTCATTAATCCTGCCCTGAAAGGCCCTTGAACATGACCTTGCTGAGCCTCCGCCACACTCAGACTGCACTTGGGAAGGGTGGCGTGGCTTTAGCGCTTGGTCAAATTTAGACTGAAGGAAGCGCTACCCCACGGGAATCCGGATCACCTTAGGAGCTCCCTCCACTCTTAGGCTCCCAGAGAAAGGCCCAGGAATCCCTCAGGCAGCAATGGCGGCTCACTGGTCGGCAGATGGGTAGCAGTGCCCACTCTGAGCCCAGCTCGGTACCAGGCCCTGTGGGAGGCAGAAGTGAGCTCAGCCAGCCTGTTTCCCTTCTGGGGCTCTAACAGAACATCTGTGGCTCTCCCCTAATTGATATTATGGATGCACGCTCAGGGTTTGACATTTACAAAATACATTAGAGCCCACAGAGGAAAGCGGAAGTCCTTCCACACATCCCCAACAGAGAGAGCAACTGTTAACATTTTGCTGCGTCTCTTAGTGTTGCCGTGTTAGACTTAAGTATATGTGTTTATATAAACTTATAAAAATATGCATTTAATTTCCAAAAATGGAGTCTCTCCATCCGAGGAGTGTTTATCCAGTACCCACCCGTGTGCCAAGTAGGTGCTAGCGGCGGATAAGGCAGATGTGGTTCCTCCTCTCAGAAAGTTGTCCCGAAAAGATTCGTTTGTCACCTATCTTTTTTTCAGAGTGAGTCTAACATTTCTCAAGTTACTATAAATATTTCTACAACCTATTTATCAAATAGATGAACCCTAGTTTATCTTCAATCCCCTTTTGTTGTACACTTTGGCTGCTTCCCAGTTTTTTAAACTACTGTAACAGTAGGGTCCCTGTAGCCGTTGGCTCATGTGGTGGGCTGGCTCAGTGGACAAGGATTTCAATGGCATTCTATGTGCCTCCCCACACTGTAGGGGCTGGAAGAGTGAAGATTGCATTTCCCAGACTCCCTTGCAGCTAGGGTGTGCAGACCAATTAGGTTGTGCCCATTTTTTGCACAGGTGTGAGATTTTAAAGGCTGAAATACAGTGGAGATCGTCTTTCTCCTGCTTTTGCAGCTGTGGAAGCATTGAGACTGTCTGTGGCAGAGTCTCCGCGCCCAGTCGCCAGTTCCTGGGTGTCCAATGAGGGTGTTGGGACATCAGCAGCATCTGACCTCTGGGTTAACACTAAGGTGACAAATTCCTCAAAACAGTAGTTCCCAGGCTTCCAGATTATGGCAGTCAGCAGTGTCTCTGGGCCGGTTAGTTCTGTGGTGACGTTAGAGTCATTCCTGGAGACCCACAAGCTACTTTTCCAGGTATTTGAATGATTTCGCAAAAACCCAACTTCCTGTTTTAAATCTCTTCCTGCTTAAAGTAGTAAATACAGCTTTCTGTGTTCTGCAACAAAAGCCTATGGAATGTATGCTAGGTCTCTGAGCCTGTTTGCAGTTACTTCCTCAGAATACATTTCTAACCGTGGAACTTTTAGTCCCAGAATTCACTCTTTCCTTGCTGGGTTTTATTGAGCTATAATGAACATACCACAAAATTCACCCATTTAAATTATACAATTTCATGGCTTTTAGTGTATTTGTAGAGTTTTTGATCCATAAATATCTACTTTTAGAACATTTTCTTCACCTCAAAAAGAAAATTCATCTCCATTGACATTACTCCCCATCCCCCTCCTCAATCCTGGGCAACTATTAATCTATTCTCTCTTTCTTTTGATTTGTCTATTGTAGATATTTTGTATAAGAATTGTAAAATATGCCACCTTTTGTAACTAGCTTGTTTCATTGAATGCTTTCATGATTCATCCATGTTGAAACCCGTATCAGAATACCATTCCTGTTTTTTGTTGGATGATGATCTATAACGTGGATATAACACACTTTATTCATCCGTTCATCAGTTGGTAGACGTCTGGATTGTTTCTACTTTTAGGCTCTTGGGCCTGATGCTGCTGTGAACATTTATGTATGTTTTTGTGTGGATGTAGGTTTTAAATTCTCTTGACTATACATGTAAAAGTGGAATTTCTGGATTGCGTGGTGACACTGTGGTGCTTTTTGAGCGGCTGCCAAACTGTTCTCCAAGGTTGTTGCACCATTTCACATTCTCATTAACAATGCGTGGATTTCCAGGTTTTCCACACTGTCTGGAACACCTAATATTGCCTCTCTTCTTTGCTATAACCTTTCTAGTGAGTGTAAAGTGGTGTCTCATAGTTGTTGTCGCTCTTTTTTTTTTTTTGGTTGTGGGGGGTACTGGGGATTGAACTCAGGGGCACTCAACCACTGAGCCACATCCTCAGCCGTATTTTGTATTTTATTTAGAGACTGGTGTCACTAAGTTGCTTAAGGCCTCGATAAATTGCTGAGGCTGGCCTTGAACTTGTGATCTTCCTGCCTCAGCCTCCTGAGCCACTGAGATTACAGGTGTGTGCCACCTCGCCCACCTCGGAGTCTCATAGTTTTGATATGCACTTCCCTAATGGCTAAGGATGCTGAACACTTTTTCATCTGCTTACCACCCATTCATGTACCTTTTGCAGAGAAATGTCTATTGAGATCCTTTGCCCATTCTTTGGTGGAGTTATTTGACTTTTTATTATTGAATTATAGTGTTCCATATATATTGTGGATAAAAATACCTTAAGAAGATTTGTGATTTTCAAATGTTTTCTACCCATTCTGTGGATTGTCTTTTCACACTTTTTTAGGCAAAAGTTTTTAATTGTGAAATCCAATCTATTTTTTTTCTTTTACTGTTTCTGCTTTTGGGTGTTACATCTAAAGCTATTATAAACCCAAGGGCATGATGATCCACTCCTACATTTTCTTCTAGGAGTTTTATAGTTTTAATTTCTACACTGAGATTTATGATCTGTTTTGATTTGATTTTTATATCTGGTGTGGCTGTATATATTCAGTTGTCCTAACGCCATTTATTGAAAGACTATTCTTTCCTCTGTTGAGTGTTCTTGGTACCCTTATTGAAAGTCAATTGACTATAAATGTGAAAGTTTCTTTCTGGGCTTTCAATTCTATTCTCCTAATCTATATGTCTGTCCTTATACCAGCAAGGATTGCTGTCTTACTTACTTCTGCTTTGCAGTTAGTTTTGAATTTAAGAAGTGAAATTCTGAGCCCGGTATGGTAGTACATGCCTGTAATCCCAGCCACTTGGGAGGCTGAGGCAGGAGGATTGTAAGTTCAAAACCAGCCTCAGCAACAGCTAGGTACTAAATAAATCAGTGAAATCCTGTCTCTAAATTAAATACAAAATAGGGGTGGGGATGTGGCTCAGTGGTTGAGTGCCCCTGAGCTCAATCCCCCATTATTACCTGCCCCCTCCCCCCGTCCAAAAAAAGTGTCAATCTTCCAATTTTGCTGTTTTCACTACTTGGGGTCCCTTGCAATTCCATATGAAATTTAGGGGAAAGAAAAGAGCCAGCTGGATTGTGACACAGATTGGCACAGATTGCATCAAATCTTTAGACCCATCTGGAGAGTATTGCCATCTTAATAATATAAAGTTTTGATTTATGAACATGGTATGTCTCTTCATTTCTTTAGATCTTTCATTTCTTTCAAGAGTGCTTTGTAGTTTTCATTCCACAAATCTGGCACATTAAATTTGTTCTCAGTAAATTTTACTCTAAAGTGCTATTATAAATTGAATTGTTTTTTTAATTCTGTTTCAGATTTTTCATTACTATTATATAGAAATACAATAGACTTTTGTATATCGATCTTGTAGCCTGCCACCTTCCTGAATGATTTTGTTCTGACAATTTTCTAGTTGATTCCTTAGCATTTTTAATATGTAAGATTATGTCATCTGCAAATAGAGATTGTTTGGCCTCTTTTCAATCTGATGACTTTTATTTTTTTGTGTGTGTTATCTAATTGCTTTCGTTAGAACCTCCAATGGACTGTTGAATAGAAGTGGTAAGAACTGAAATCATTATCTTGTTTCTGGTCTGTGGGAGGAAACCACCTAGGTTTTTGCCAGAAAGTATGATTATTAGCTGTGGGTTTTCATAGGTGCCCTTTATCAGGTTGAGGTCGCACCCAGTTTTTAGGGTTTTGGTTTTGCTGTGTGAATCATGCCCTTGGACATACAGAGCATTTCCCCAGTGCTCCTCCCTCGGCCACATCATTCCAATGACAAGCGAGGTCACTGTGAAGGTGCGGCCTCCAGAAATGACCAAAACTCTCCAGGTGATGACTGGTCACAATGTGGGGCAGTGTGCATCAGCAGGCACAACTGTCCCTTCATCAAGCTGTGACACTCCTGCTGGTGGAATCCGGTGTAGGTCTGGCTCTTTGGCAACTAAGATCAGTGCAGATCCTTTTATGAACCACATCTACCCTCACCCCTGTCAATCCGAAGCCCCTGCCTTTAATAACTTTTTAACTGAGGTGTAGCACAGCGAAGGTTAATTTCAACATGATTCCAGATGTTTCTGTGAAGGCATTTTCTAAAATTTTTTTCAGATGAAATTAACATTTAAGCCAGTAGACTTTGAATAAAGCAGGTTAGATCACCCTCCATAACATTGGTGGGCCTCATGCAGCTAGTGGAGGGCCTTAGCAGAAAAAGATCCACCACCCACATGAAGGAAAACATTTTCCCACAGACAGCTTCACTCTTGCACTGCGACATCAGCCCTTCCCTGGGCCTCAGGCCTGCTGCACCCCCTAAGCCTCTCCCACTCGCCGGCAGGTTTGGAACTTGTCAGCCTCCATAATCATGTAGGCCGGTGCTTAAAATAAACCAGTTTTCAGTTCCTCTGGTGAGCGCTGATATGCACACTCACACACAAGCACACACACACACACATACACACGCACACAGGTACACATATATATTTGAGTGCACTTAAATGATACATTTACACACACACACACATGCATGCACGTGTGCACACACATGTCAATACAGTGCCCCGTCTGTAATACCAAGGAAACATAAAAGGGAAGTAATTTACAAGAAATGATGTGTATTTCAATATGTTCTTGGGAACAACTGCCCGGGAAGGCAGGAGGAAAATGTCAGATCCATATCTCTGCATAATGAGGGAGTTTGGATTCCAGGGACGTAAGCAGACCAGTCACCATGACACGCAAGAAGTGCAGGAAAATGGAAGGGACAGGAGGTGCAGGTGGAAATTAAAATAAAACCTGCTGTCAGGGCAGGACATAACAGATTCCACTTATTTGTATGTAACAAGAGAAAGAGAAATCACCTCAGTGGAAGGAGGGAGCACATGCCAGGAGCACGTACCGGGAGCACTGCAGCCTGTCAGGAGGAGGGATGCAGGACGCCTGCTGGCGCACAGGCGGGGTGGCGGTATGGTCCCACAGAAAGAGCAGCGTCCTTGGCGGCCCACCTGCCAGCAGAGGAAGCCTCTGTCTTCAGCCCCTTCTGACTACGTGCCTCATCAGAAAGAGGCGACAAGTGACAGTCACCAAAAGACACTTTTCATCCAACATCGCAGAGACAGTGCGTGGCACCCTGATGCTGACAATTCCTGAGTCAGATCAAAAAATAACAGGATAGCCCCAAACCAGTCATCCCAGCACACACTTCTCACAGGACAGAATCAGAAGGACCCTCCTGCCAGATACGCAGTGACTTTGCTTGTAGCTCTACTATTTGGCTAATAGTTGGTTCTAAAATAATAGTCACATCTCCTCCATCAAATACTGCGGCTGGTCTTGCTGGTTGCGGACACCTATCCCTCCAAGGCTTCCCCTGTGAATCTGTAGCTGGAGGTGGTCTAATACTTGACCAGACAGGCTGGGCAGAAGGAGAAAACGGTTGGATAATTGGGTCCCTGACCTTATTCCTTTTACACTCCCCTGTGAATAGCAACCTTTCCCCAAGGAAAGGTTCATGAGTTCTTCCCGTAACTTCTTTTATAAACCTTTCAGGGCTGTGATGTACTAAAGCCCGACTGGTTTATATTGGTTTTGAATTTTCACTGGTGGACATTTGAAAGTTGCAGAGGATGTGGGGCAAATTTCTGTTGCATGAGAGTGTTCTGTGCATTGCCAGATCCCCAGGATCCCTATTCTTGCACCCAAAATGTCATTAGAGGCCCTACTGATTATGGCAGCCAAAAACGACTTTATAATTTATAAAATATCCCCCAGAGAACTGCTGATTTCAACCCACGTCGAATCCTGTTCTCTTTGCACAAAGCCCATGCGTGGTGTTTGAGCCTAAGAATGATACTGACAGATATTCCCTCTTAGGAAGTTTCATCTTCTTATATTCAGCTATCCGTCCTGCTGACCAAGGTCTTCAGACAGCCTGGCTTTACTGTCCCAGGTCTTATTGCTCCTCCCAGCCATTTCCACTTTAAAGTGATTGATACGAACAGCATGGGCCTGGGAACACCCTGGACCTTCCAGTGGCCTGTGGTGAGCTGACACTTGGCGTCCTCTGGCATCTGGCTCTGTGTTGACCTCACAGGATGCACTAATGTTTCATCAACTTGTTCTTAGGGTGCTTTAGTGTTAGGAGCACAGCAGGATAGGACGGGTGCAGCTCAGAACAGGGGAGGGACTTGCCCAGGATCCCCAGGTGAGTCAGTCAGAGCCAGACCATCGCAGTCTGCCCCGCACTGACGCCTGATCCAGGCCCCAGGGGTTTTAAATTCCTCTGGTGGAGACTCAGCAGCTCAGAGTAGGCCACGCTCTAATCTGGCCTAAAAAGGGGTGGAATCCAGGGGCCTGCCCCAGCCAAGCGTGCGGTAGCCACAAGCCTATTTTGGCATCTGGCTTGATGCCAAAGAATGGGCAGGGAGCCAGCACTTTGTGGAGAGCCCAGGGTGAGTGGCCTCAACTGATCAGCAGCTGCCCACTCAGGCATCTGGGATGGGGTAGTGGCTAGAGCCCCACATGGACCGCCTATGCTCCAAAGCAGGGACCTCACCTCTTCTGTCCTCTAGGGCCTCAGTTTTCCTATCTGTAGAGTGGGAGTGGTCATTCCTCCTTTGATCACCTTCCAGAGATATTATAAGGGTCCCACAAGCAAGACTAGACTCGTAGGCTTTCTAGAACATTCCAAAGACATTGTATTGTTCTGAGATCACCATCAAAGGAGTATGAGCAGAGCAGAGAAGTTGTCTGCCTTGGGTTTGAGCAGGATGTTCTGAATGCTGTGCAGGAAGCACACATTGAGGGGAGTCTCAGAGCTGATGGACAGGAGAGGGTGCTACTGCAGTAATCCAGGCACAAAGTGAGAGCAGGGGCTGGGGAGACAGTGAGCTTCACCCCAAAACCGAGTGTGGGTGTGAGAGAGAGCACGGGAGGAGAATGCAGGGTGTTGACCCGAGCAGGGGACTTGTCATGGGGTGGGAAGGCTGCGGGAGCCGCCGGTTTAGCCTGGGACGTGTGACGTGAATTGCCTCAGACGTCCAAGTGGGGGTGTCAGACGCTCCTCACTAAATTAAGAAGCCCCGGGGCCACTCCCCAGTTAGCGGGTGACCCGACGGATGCACTTGACTGACGGATGCACTGGACTTTCAGAGCAACACTGCTTGGTCAGGAGGCAGGAGGATGGAAAGTTCGAGAAGCAGCAGCTGAGCAAAGAGTGAGAACAGAGTCCCAGAAGGCCCACACGTTCATGCTGGACCAAGCTGTGTTCCATCCTCCTGCCTCCTCACCAAGCGGTGTTGCTCTGAAAGTCCAGTGCATCCGTCGGGTCACCCGCTAACTGGGGAGTGGCCCCGGGGGCTTCTTAATTTAGTGAGGAGCGTCTGACACCCCCACTTGGACGTCTGAGGCAATTCACGTCACACGTCCCAGGCTAAACAGACGGCTCCCGCAGCCTTCCCACCCCATGACAAGTCCCCTGCTCAGGTCAACACCCTGCATTCTCCTCCCGTGCTCTCTCTCACACTCACACTCGGTTTTGGGGTGAAGCTCACTGTCTCCCCAGCCCCCCGCTCTCACCTTGTGCCTGGATCATTGCAGTAGCACTCCGGAGTCGCTGGGATGACAGACGCGCACCGCGGGGCCCAGCTCTCTGCTCAGCTCCTCAGCACCGGTGCCTCATCTCCCACTGCCTCCCGTTGGGCCTCCGCTCCAGCCCCACTCCACGGCCGCTGCTTTTGTCCTGCGACACTCTGCGTAGAGCTGGACATACTCAAGGCAGCCTGTATGCAAACTCAGGTCACCCCGAGCACCCCTCCCCAGGGAGGCAGAATCCATCGGCTGCTTTTGGGTAACGCTGCACCAGGTGAGTTGGTTCTCTTTAAGTGGAATTTCATGCACGCAGAAGGCTCTGGAACCATGCCTGCTGCTGAACGGTGAGGAATGATTTGCGAGTCTGTCTCCGAGTCTGTGCAGTGGGCATCAGGTCTTCACCTGAGCCCACGGGGAGAGATGAGCGGAGAAAGCCCAGAGCTGCGGCGTCCTGCCTCTGGCTGGGCGGTGCCCCCCCTCCCCAGCTGCTTTCTGGATCCAGCTCGGATTGAATTGTGCTGGACCCAGCCTGCCCGCGTCCTCAGCGTGCCCACATCTCTTAAAGGAGCCCTCCCCCAGTCAGAGACAAACCCCTCCACCGCAGCCCAGGTTCCTTTCCTGGGAGTCTCCTCCTCCCTCCCCCGTTTCTGTCTGACCTGCTGCCCATCTTCCTGGCTTTACTCAGGCCCTTATAAAGTAGATCTTGAAGGCGTGGACTTCTGGACTCCACAGGTGCATGGACCCAAGTATGAACCACAGGGCATGTGCTGTGCCCCAAACTCTCACTCCTGACTAACTACATATTCAATCCCTCAGAGGCACTATCATTTGCCCATTTTACAGACAAGTACACTGAGGACCAGACAAGTTGCAAGGCCAAGTTTGGAGTCAGAAAAAAGCAGCCGTCAACCCTTACCCACCGTGCTCTGTTGTTCAGAGACCTTGCCCTGTGACAGTAAATTCCTAGGGTCACTGCCACAGGCAGCACCCCAGGCTCAAGCCCACGCACATTTCAGGTCCAGGAGAGTCAGGCCTTTTGGGGTGGCCTCCAGGGGAGATATGTCCAGGCAGAAAGCAGGGGAGGCCAAAGTGGGGCCAGGTTGGTGTCAGACAGGGTGACTGAGCCAGGCCAGGGTCACTTGCTGGTACCTCCCACCCCAGCCAAGGCTTGGCTGGGCCCGGGATGAGGTGAAGCCCTGTGGGCCAAGGAGGGGCTGCCCCCAGAGACAGCCAGGCCCTGGAAAGCAAGCCTCCTCCCTTGGCCAGCTCAGCCTGCCCAGCCCTACAAGGGCCTTGGTGGCAAAGCCACTGTCCCCAGGACCAAGCCTGGGCTTCTGAGGACATTCAGCCCCAAGAGCATGTATCCCCCAGTCTCTCATCATGACCCTCTCCTGATAAGAGACCCTTGTTTTATCCCTAATCACATATTTTGACCCTTTATTTTCCCCAGAGGGAAGAAACAGGCAAAGAGTCCCAGAATGCCTGCCAGGACTTCTAAGCTGTCCATTTAACACCGGGGGAAACTGAGGCACCGAGCAGGGAAGTCACTTATGTAAGATCAGCCAACGAGCAAAGGGTGGCCCTGGGACTAGAACCCGGGTCTGACAGTCCCCCTCTCCACAGCACCACTGCGACTCCCAGAGAAGGTGGGGGAGACCGGGCGGGACCTGCGCATGCTGGGACCCCCCCAGAAGGGAGTGTGACCATCACCCTCCAGCCCTGCAGACGCTGCCACGGTGCCAGAGCCCGCACTGTCTTTCACAATGAGAGGTTTGGCTCAGGGCCCTTCAGGGGACGAAAACCATTTTCTTAGGAAAAGGAGAAACCAAAAGAAAACGCAATCAGACAAACCCACGATGGGCAGGCCTCCCCCACCCGCCGACCTCTGAGCCACAAACTCAGACGGGGAAATCCGAGGTGACCTGGTGTCCTAGTCCATTTGTTCTTTTGCTCATCCGGTCTGTTTGACCACCTGCGTGGTGTCTTTGGGTCCTCCCTTTGCTGGGTCTTCAGGTTTCAGCTCTGTGCAAGCCAGTCCTGATTCTCCAGGAGACCCGAGCTCTGAGCTGGGGCAGGAACAGACGTGGGTGCCCAGAGAGGGTGTGGGGCCCAACCTGAGGAACAGCCTGGGCACAGCCTGGGCAGGGAGGGCTTCCAGGAGGAGGTGACCCGGCATCGGCTCTGAAGGCTATGTAGGAGTTACCCCGGTGGGCAAGAGGGAGCAACAGGAACAATATCCTGAAAAATGTGGCCTCCCCAGGGAACGGGAGGGGGTCCTCATCCCAAAGGAGGTGTGGGGGGGAGGAGGCATGCATCATGTGGGTCTGCTGGCCACTCAGGCTCCAGGCTTAGGTTTCTGAAGGATCAGGAGGAGGCCACCAGGATACTGAGGAATGGGCCCAGGAAACTCAGCAGTGATGGAGAACATGAAGTCCAGACCCCCAAGTTCCTGGCACATCCACAACTCAGAGCCAGGGGGGCTGCTTTTCTGAACTTATATTCCCCACCGGAGGCTCAACAGGTGTCGGGATCCAGGGTTTTGAAGTCAGAATTCAGTGATAATGGCGACGTTGAGCACCCATCTGGGCCTGGCCTGGATCACGCACCTCACACACATGGGTTCTAATTCTTGCCCCGCTGTCTGCGATCCAGGCCAGGGAGGTGGATGACGTTTGGCCCAGAGTTGTAGAGCTGGTGCGAAGTGACACTGGGATTGGACCCAGGGGTGTCTCCCTGGAGCTCTAGCCAGGAATGGAAGGTGTCCTGTAGGGGTCCTTCTTGGGTGGCATTCCCAAGCAGACCTGAAACAGGATTGGGGTGAAAGGGGTTTATTAGGGAGCACTCCCAGGAAGCCCCAGAGACTATGGGATAGTGGGACAGGGAAGGGAAGAAAGCCACTCCCAGGAGTGCCAGCCAGGGAAGGGCTCTGGAAGGGCAGAGAGTACACAGCTGGGGTCGCTGCACCTCAACAAGGGACTGGGGAGGGGCACTTCCAGCTCCCCCCATGCACAGGCAAAAGGACTCCCATCAGTCTGGGCAGACACGAGTGGGGGCCGCTGGAGATGAGCACCCCTGATGTCCTGGAGACCGGGAGGGGGATCCACAGGCACTTAGAAGAGCTGAGCAACCATTCCGGTCCTCGGCCAGTCTTTGTGGTCACTTCATGGTGTGAAAAATGCTCTGCACTGTCCCACGTGCACACCTGACGTGCATGCCACACACGTTCCCTGAAGCAGCGGCCTCCCTGCACACCTCCCTGTGAGGAGGCTCAGGGCCTAGAAGTGCATGAAGCGGCCCTGAGTGGAGACAGAGGTCGGATTGCTGCTGAGAAGAGCTGTGGGCGCCGAAGGGCAAGAGTGTGGTTTTCTGATAACAGAGGGATTGACCTAAGTGAGGGTGTCAAACGTTACTGGAGGAGGAAGTGATGTCTGAACTGAGAGCGAGAAAGGAAGAGGCACAGCAGAGGCTGTGGGAATGGCCAGTGGCCCAGGACTCCCCTGGTGGCCCCTTGGCCCCAGAAGCCCCTGTTCAGGACACCTGGGCGGAGCCCCGTTTCCTCATCTGCACAGAATGCAGAGGGAGCGCTGACCCCCAGACACCCACTGAGAAATGAGGGCAGCAGCCATGGCAGAACTCTCTGGGCCCTCTGTCCCTGTGACCTCAAGCCTTCCTCTCTTTGCCCTCTGTGGTCAGACTGTGACCTCTCGACTTATCAGCCTGTCCCTCAGGGCCCCATTCAGTGCCTGGGTTGCACAACGACTGCCAGTTCCTGATGGGGCAGCCAGCTCGGGCTCCCTGCAGGCCAGACAGTCTTTGTCGCCTGCTTAGGAAATGTCAGCCCACAGGGACACTGACCTGGGGTCAGGGCTTTGAGAGTGTTCTAGAAACAGTTCCATTTCTGGAGAAAAGCTGGCCTTGGTGACAGCAAGACTGGTGTGGGTTCTGGACTCAGGCTGCTCTGTGTCCCAGGACAGCCTGTCATATCACGGTCATTACCTCTCATCCTTCTGAGGCCTCTGCACCTTCAACATTTAAAGCAATCGTTAATGTTTGCTGAGTCCCTATTATGTCCCAGGGGCTCGGGGAGACCGCAGAAGCCCTGCCAGCCAGGGGCTGACATTCTGTCCAAACAAACAAACAAGCAAACCAAAGACACATCCCGTCCGACACCTTACACAATGACGTTGGATGGTGACTAGTATGTCCCCCGAGAGGGTCGGAGGGCTGAATGACAGGGAGGTGTTTAGGAAAGGCCTTAGGGAAGTGGGACAGGGAACCACTGCTTCCCTCACTGGGGAAGTGTGTCCTAAGCCCAGGGAATGCAGGACACCAGGTGGCACTATGTTTGAGGCCTGACTGGAGCCCCAGCCAGTGAAAATGGAGAATGAGTTGGGCTGCACACCACGGAGTGTGTGTGTGTGTGTGTGTGTGTGTGTGTGTGTGTGTAAGACACAAGCAGAGGGAGAGACAATCAGACTCCTGGTTTCCCTTTTTTTTGCCACCATCCCTCTTCCTGGCATTAAAAAGCCACAGATGATCAAATGATTTCAATGTGAAGTGAAAGGACACCTCTGTGAGCACATCATGCAACTCCATCCAATTAACATCACAAATGAGGGGAAGCCACCAGGTGGAGGGGCTCATTTCTCTGGGGTTCCAGCTCCACTCTTGCCCCTCCCTGAACGTCAGAAACTTCCATGAGGGCCTTGGCCTGCCCCTGGCCGGAGCGGGAACAGTTACTGCCCTATTTTGTGAAGAGAGATTGAGGCCTGGAGAGAGGGAGGAGACTGGGACCCAGATCTCCTTATGGTTTTTTCCTGGAAAACATTCACCCTGGCCTTGGGGAGGTTGGAGCTGTTCGGAGGGCTGCAGCTGACCGTGGCCTCCCAGTGGCCTCTAGGGCAGCACTGAGGGCAACTCTTTCCTCTAAGGGGCCGGGTGGTTGGTTTCGTAGAGCAGGCCCCACTCTGCCCTTGTGGTTTGAAAGCAGCTACAGATGATATGGAAGTGAGTGCGACTGTGTGACAATGAAAACTTACTTATTTATAAAATCAGGCAGTGGAACTGTCACGGGGAGAGATCTGAGGAGTTCCAGGAGAGGGGGACCTCGAGTCAGGACAAGTTGGGTCTTGGAAAGAATCAGAGGCACAGACAGATTTGTTCAGGAAGGCAGATACACAGTCAAAAGAGAGCGTGGGTGATCTCAGGCCTTTTAGGGTCATGTATTCATGGAAGGAAGATGTATTCAAGGGAGAACGAGGGCCATCTCAAGGGCAAGAGATGCTTTGGGGTTCTCCGACATGGGAAGGTGTGTGAGGATGACATCAGTCTGGTCATTCTGGGGACCCTTAGGCTGAAGTGTTCTCCGTGATCTGATCTGTAGACACCACGAAAACTTCCCTAAATTACAGTTTTCTTAAAATGTCATCTCGCTCTTTGCCTCATCTATTTATTGCCTGAGCTGATTGACAGCGCGCAGCGTAATTTTCGTAAGTGGATATATTCAGGGTAACTGGAAGGTTTACAGATTTCCCAGAAATTTAGAAATGGCTGACCTGGGAGAGGAACGGGCTTCAGGGGTGACGGGCCTGGAAATGCCTGCAGAAGCCACTGAAAATCACGTTCCCTGTCCTTCCCTTTGTCCCCTTTCTTGGGTTTCGTTTTTAATTTCTCCTAGCCTACCTCTGGCGCCCCAGGCTGCAGCCTGCCCAGGGCTGTAGGGAATCTGACCTGCCAGAGATTCCGGGGCTGCAGGGCACTCAGCCACCGAAGGCTGGGGCCTGGGAGGTCCCTCCTCCCTCTGAACCTGTTTTTTTCTGAACAATGAGGGAATGTCTGAGAGAGGCCTGTGATGATGCGATGCTGCAAGGGCAAGGAAGCCACCCACAGTGGGGGTGGCCTGGGAGCTCGGGCAGCTCAGCCCCACCCGGGACCTGGTACCCTCCTTGCACTCTAATCTCCTGGTGCGAGACCAGCACGGGTTCTGTGAGTCAGGAGTCAACCAGACAGGGCACAACCAGAGGCAGGGTGTCGTGGTCTGTGACATCACAGCAAACACTTGCCGGCTGAGTCAATCCCCGGAGGCTGGGATTATCCTGAAGCAACAATGTCGCTTGCAGATCCGGGGACTCATGATGGCTGATACCGGGGAGCTCTCTGGGCTGTCGGCCAGAGCACCTCCATGTGGCCCCTGGGTGGCCTCTCTGCGTGCATTAGCTTGAGCTTCCCCACAGCATGGTGGCCGGGTTCCAAGAGAGCAAAAGGCAAAGTCATTTTTGTGACCTAGCCTTGGAAGCCACTGTGTCATTTTTGTTACTCTAGTGTCAAAATAGTCAAAAAGGAAGGGATCATAGACCCCCCCACCCCCAGCTCAACAGGAGAGTCAAGGTCACACTGTAAGAAAACCATGTGGGCTGGGAGACATGGTCGCCTCATCTTTGGAAGGTATGATCTACCCCCTGGGGTGGGATGGGACCCAGAGCCTTGCTTCCTTGGTGCACAGCAGCATCTGTCCTGTGACCAGCGACCTCCTGAAGACTCAGGCGAGCCTCCTCTGTCCAAGTCCGATGGCTTAGTCTGATTCCAGTGCAGAGCGGGTCCTGGGCCGTTCGTGGCAATGTTATATCAGCAGTGAGACTGGTTAAGCCTTTTCCCAGCAAACAACGAAGGAAACAAGGCAAACAGCCCCCACCCACACAGCTTCTCTGTGACCCCAGCAGTGGCAGAAGTGTTGCCAAGCAGATGGGGGAATGGTGAGACAGGCCAGCTGCGAAAGGCCTCCCAAGCCAAAGAGGCCTTTGTGTGTCGAGGGCCAAGGGTGGAGCCAGAGGCCTGGCCTGGCCCATGGAGCAGGGACCCTTAGAGGGGAGCTGAGGGGAACATGGCCCTGCTAGGGGCCGGGGCACCCCAGGGTCACACAGCTGCGAGCAGATGCAGAGCAGAAGGAATCCTTAGGATCAGGGCTGCTGAGCCTCAGTTAGATTACCAATGGCCCCCTGGTCCGGCTCCTTCCAGAACTCCTCCACCTTCTCCTCCTCCTCCTCCACTGCCTTCCAACCCTTTCCCCAGCAATAGAGTGACCCTGGGGACTCCCAGGGGACTCAGTAAGGTAGCAGCAGAACTGGGACTTGAGCTGGGGCTCTGGCCCTGCGACCTTCCACTGAGGTGGTCCCACAGAGGCCTCTGGGGGTTCAGAATCCCTTGTCAAGGGTCTACTTATTTTTTTAAATATTTATTTTTTTAGTTGTAGTTGGACACAATACCTTTATTTTTATTTATTTTTATGTGGTGCTAAGGATCGAACCCAGGGCCTCGCACGTGCTAAGCGAATGCTTTACTGCTGAGCCCCAGCCCCAGCCCCAGCGGGTCTAATTATTAATAACCACGCCACCTTAGGGCACTTCGTGTGCTGAGCATTGCACGTGTGACCTCACCCAACCCCACCACAGCCCTGAAGGCTCAGACTCTCGCAGTTTCTCTACGCGTCAGAGGAAGAAACGTGCCTTACGCAAGGACCAGCTGAGCTGGGTGAGACCTGAAGCCTGGCGCATGCTGAGGGCATAGTGCAGGAGCCCTTGCTGAGGGTCCTGGGGATGCGGGCACTTCCCAGCCTCTGTCCAGACACATTGGAGCTTCCAGATGATTGACAACCAGGACTCCCAGGGGACCCACCTGGATGAAGCTGCCCTGGTAGGGGTTCCGGGAAAGTTTGGAGGCAGGTGGGTCCTGCAGGCACCCCTTCCGGAGTCAACCTGGCAGGAAGAACCAGGATAGGTGCCCCCATTTAACAGATGGGCAAACCAAGGCCCAGAGAGGAAACCAGGTCACCCTCCATTAGAGGAGTTGTGGGTGGGATCAGCTGCAGCTGGGGCTAGCTGCTCATGTCCTGCCCACGGCTCCTTCCCCAGGGTGAGCTAGATGTGTGGGAACCACGAGCATCGGGGAAAGGCCAGCAGCTCCTCCCTGCAGATTTCAGCTGGTCAGACAGCCCATGACTCATCCCCAATCCCAGTGGCCCTAAGGCTGCCTTGGCCTCAACCTTTCTGGCTTCAGCCTTGCTCTTTGGCAGTGAGGTAGGCATCAGGGCACCTGCTAATGCCCAGGGAACATTGTTCTTTGATACAAGTATCAGATGTGTAAAGTGGCCATGTCAGTTGCTGGCCAAATGGAACACTGTGGGGCGGGGAGATTGATGATTATACGTGATTATACAGGGGCAGCAGGCATTGTGGGGACTGTCCTTGGCAAACAGAGGTATCTGGTCATCTTACTGAATAGTCATTGTTTAACTCAAAGCATTAGAAGCACTACTGTCAGACACTCAGGCATCGGCCACAGGTCAGGATTAATGATTTCTGGGGCAGGTACATTTTGGAGAATTCCTCAAGTCCTGAGGCACCCGGAGGGGAAGTCAAGTGTATATGCAGAGGTAGAAATGAGACTGTCTGGGCTCACATCCTGCTCGTCCCACTCATGGGCTGTGTGAGCTCAGGTATGTTACTTAACTTCTCTCTCAGCTTCCTCACTGATAAAACTACCGTAGGACTGTAGTAAAGAGGATATGACATAACACGAGTCAACTCCCCACAACAGTACAGGCTCAGTAAACAAGAGGCCATTATCATTTTGTATTAATTGAATGTTATTAGTTAACTACGCTGGTGCTGAGACAGGTGAACCTCAAGGGCTCAGCCACGGTCCTGACCTCAGGTTATGGGTAAAGTGGCCATGTCAGTTGCTGGCCAATGGAACACTAGAGGGCAAGGAGTAGAGGCCATGTTACAGGCATGAGAGCCGGGCATGGAGGAGACACGAGGGCTGTGGAGTTCAGGGTCACAGGAGGGCCTTTCGCACTTGGGTAGGGGCCTCTGGGTAGGCTTCCTAGAGGAGGTGGCCCCTGGGCTGGGTCTAGTCAAGGCCCTTTGGAAGATAAGTCATTGGCTGCTCCTGTTTTGCTTGCTCTATGTGGTTCTGGGGATCAAATCCAGGGTCAGCACATGCTAGGCAAGCACTTTACCACTGAGCTACAACCCCAGACTGGACCCTCCTGCTTCTAAAGAGGTTCCCCCCACCCAGAACTGGGGATTGAACCCAGGGCCTCGCACATGCGAGGCAAGTGCTCTACCACTTTAAAGGGTTTCCGGAGGCCCCATCTTGAGGTCTCAGATATTGTCCTTTTTCCCAGAAGTTCCTTTTGAAGTCCTTGAGCTCCCGTTTCATCTGGCCATTGTTTCGTCCAGGTCGTGAGGACAAACCAAAGGGGGATGGACGAGGAGGTGACAGGTGAGATGGGTGGTGAGTGGTGGGACCTGGGTGAGCGGAGCAGCTTGGCTGGGTGGGGCCGGACCCAGGGCCAGGGCTATTGCCACCTCCAGGTCTCGAGTCTGGCTCTGAGCCTGTCGGCTCTAGACCTTCATCAATGCTATAGTGTCCCCCAAAGTCTCATGAGTGACAAGCTTAGTCCCCAGTGCAGCAAGGTATAGAGGTGGGGCTTTTAGAAATGATCCAATCACGAGGGCTCTGGCCTCATCAGTACGTTGATCCATGTGATGCACTAGTGATTCCAGTGGACCATTGAGGTGTTGGAAACTAGGGAGGAGGCCTGGTAAAGGGGCTAAGTCCTTGGAGGTGTGCCCCCCGGGGACTCTATCTTGTCCCTGTCCCTTTCTTCTCTCTCTGTTTTCTGGCTGCCCTGAGCTGAGCAGCCTCCCTCCCCCACACCCTTCCACTGTGATGTTCTGCCTCTCTGGAGGCCCAAAGCCATAGAGTCAGCTGACCTTGAACTGAAACCATGAGCCCTCATTTAAGTTGCTTTTCTCAGTTATTTGTCACAGTAACGAAAAGTTGACCAACGCCCTCCTTGAGCATGGACACACAGTGGCCCTCTGAGCTTGAGTTTACCCACACGCTCAGCTCAGAAAGCACCTGTCATCTCCGGTTCCCAAAGGCAAATGCTGGGGAAAAGAATCTTCCTGGTTAGCATGAGTCACATGTCTCTCTCTGCACCCAATCAGCCTGTGTCAAAGCAGCCAGTAGCACTGGGCAGAGGACTAATGGGAGAGGCTGGTGGGCATTCCCTGAATGGTATCTACCATTTGAACAGGCAGAGGGGAGAGAGCTTCTCCAGGAGGCGGGCACAGCACGGGCAAAGGCTTAGCAGTGGGGCATGGGGAAGTCTCTGTGGAGAACACTGAGGGGCTAAGTTTCCATCAGCCTCCCTGTGGCTACCCGCCCAGGTGCCTGGTGCCTCGTGCCACAGAAACAGTCTGGAGAGAAAGTCACAAGTGAATCAGCAATTGAACCCCAGCTCAAAGCTCTATTTCCTTTTCCCAGCCCAGGTTTGTGTGTCTGCGGTGTAGGCAGGAGTGGGGGCAGAGGGGCAAGGGAGAAGGAAATCAAGAAATAACAGGCTTCGCAGGAGCACTAATGGCATTTTAACTTGAAAATTGCAAGGAGAGAGAGCTGTGGAGGCATATGCAAATTTCATGTAGATGTGATGCAAATGAGCCTGCCTGCTCCTGCCTGGTGCACCTGGAGGTGGCTCAGCAACAAATCCTAACAGACACTGCATGGCTGTGTGATTGATTATCAAGGCCAGCTGGGATGACAACTGCACTCCTTTCCCCGGAGCTAGGGGAGGGATGAGACTGTTCCTAGGCAGCCCTGAGTGCCCTCTGATTAGGGACCTCTGAGGCATGGCCCTATCTAGTTCAAGAATAGTAAATTTGGTATATATCGACTAAATATATTCCTGTTGACACCCATGGCAGACGTCATTAATCAATCATAGAATTCTTTTCTATTGAACGAACCAGGTGTTCTAGGCAGCCCCTACTAATCGAAGAGTTGGCACACAATTTTTAATTCATTCATTCATCTGACACACTTTATTAGGTTTCTTCCCTGTGGCCAACGATACTTGGAGCAGGTAGACTCAGTTCCCATTCTCACAAAACTTAGTTTGGTAGGGTATATAGATATTAATAAAATATTGCAAATGGCAATTGAAAATATGTGTTATGAAGGAGAACTTTTTAAAAAAAAATTATTTATTTTAAAAAATAATTTATTTGTTTGTTTGTTTAATAAGCTGTTTATTTGTTTCAGTGCTGGGATTGAACCCAGGGCCTAGAGCCTGCTAAGCATGTGCCCTATCACGGAGATACACCACCAGCCCTAAGAGGGGGCTTTGACCTCTTCAGTGAGGCCAGCAAAGGCTGACCCTGCTGCTGATATCTGAAGAATAAGGAAGGCTTAGCTGTTGGACAGGTGAGAGGAGAACATTCCAGGCCCGGAGGCCTGGGAGAGCTGTTAGCTATTCTGTGCTCATTCCCTGTGACCATGTTTTTCCCCACTGGTTCCTGTGTTGCAGGGCGTTGAGGATGTGTTTTTAGTAGCTTATTGAAATAGAGCTCACACAACACTTGTATGGTTTAGATTTGAGGTGTCCCCCCAAAACTCATGCGTGAGACAATGCAAGGAAGCTTAGAGGCGAGATGATTGGGTTAGGAGAGCATCACTCCCCTGGTTGAGATGAGCCAAGTGGTAACTGAAGGCAGGTAGGCTAGGGCTGGAGGGGGTGGGTCACGGAGGGCATGCCTTTGGGGTATATATTTTGTATTTGGTGAGAGGAGTGTCCCCCCACCCCCACCCCCACTTTCTGGTGCCATGTCCTTAGCTGCTTTCCTCTGCCACACCTTTCCGCCATGGTGTTCTGCCTCATCTCAGGCCCAGCGGCCGTCCATGGACTGAGACCTCTGACACTGTGAGCCCCAAATAAACATTTCCTCCTTGAACTTGTTCTTGTCAGGTCTTTTGGTCACAACAGTGAAAATATGACTAAAATACCATGAAATTCACCCATTTATGCGGCTCAATGGGTTTTAGTGTATTCACGAGTATGTGCAAACATCACTACAGTTGGACTTTAGAAGATTTTCATCATTTCAAAAAGAAATGCTGTAGCATTCAGGAATTCTCCTACCCCCAGACCTAAGTGAGCCTAATATATTGTCTATCTCTATACATTTACCTATTCTGGACAGTTTGTATAAATGGAATCATGTAACATATAGTCTCTTTATGACCGATTTTTTTTCATTTATCATAAAGTTGATAAGATTATCCTTATTGCCGCATGTATCAGTACTTATTTCCTTTAAAATCTTAAAAAATTGTTGTAAAATATGTGCAACATAATATTTGCCATTTAACTATCTTTGGTGCACAATTCCTTGGTATTAATTATACAAGCAATGTGTAACCATCACCCCTATTTCAAAAACTTTAGAAAAAATCACTCCAAATAGAAACTCTGTACCCATTAATCAATAACTGCCCATGCCCCCTCTCCTCCCAGCCCCTGGTGACCTCTAATTTATGTCTCTATGAATTTGTTCTAGATATCTGATATGACAGAATCGTACAATAGTGGTCCTTCTGAGCCTGGCTTACTTCTTTCAGTGTAATGGTTTTAAGGTTCATGCCTGATACAGCATGTGTCAGAACTTCATTCTGTTTTATATGGATATAAATTTTACATTTACCTACTGCTTGATCTATCTGTGGAATCTGTTGTTTATCCATTCATCTATTTATGGTCATTTGAGTTATTTCCGTGTGCACCAAGAATCGATGTACAAATCTCTGAGTCCCTGATTTCAAACCTTTTAGGTATGTATTTAGGAGTGAAATTACCTGATCATTCAGTGTTTAATGTTTTTATTGGGGGGGGGGGTACTGGGGATTGAACTCAGGGGCTCTCGACCACTGAGCCCCATCCCCAGCCCTATTTTGTCTTTAATTTAGAGACAGGGTCTCACTGAATTGCTCTGCACCTCGCCGTTGCTGAGGCTGGCTTTGAACTCCTGATCCTCCTGCCTCAGCCTCCTGAGCTGCTGGGATTACAGGTGCCGCTTCAGTGTTCAATGTTTTGAGGAATCACCAAACTGCAGTGTATAAAGGTTCTAATTTCTCCTCATTCTCACCAATATTTGTCATTTTCTGCACTTTTATTATTTCATCCTAGCTGATGTGAGATGGCCTCTCACCGTGGTTTTCGTTTGTCTTTCCCTAATGACTAATGATGCATCTTTCCATGTGCTTCTCAAGTTCTTTACCATTTATTAGTTGGGTCATTTGTCTCTTTTGTGTGTGGAGTTGTAGAAATATTTTGTGTATTCTGGATAGTAAACCCTACAACACATATGATTTGCAAATATTTTCCACAAATATTTTTCACTTTCTTGATAATGTTCTTCGATGCACAAAAGGTTTAAATCTTGATTAAATCTAATATATATATATATATATTCACTTCTTTTGCTTGTGCTTTTGGTGTCATTCATTGCCAAATCCAAGCTCATGAAGATATGCTCCTGTGTTTTCCTTTAAGAGTTTTCTAGTTTTATCTCTTCCATTTAAGTCTGTGCTCCACTCTGAGTTAATTTTGTATATGGTATGAAGTTGGGATCCAACCCCACCCTTTTACATGTGGAAATCCAATTGTCTCAGCACCATTTGATGAAGAGACAATTCTTTCCTCATTGAGTGGACTTGGCATCCTTGCCAACCATCGACTGGTCATGGACATTTAGATTTATTTTTAGACTCTCAATTTTATTCCATTTGTCTGTGTTTAGCTTTATGGCAGGACCATATTGTTTTGATTACTGTAGATTTGGGGGAGGGGGTGCTGTTAGGATCAAACCCAAGGTCTCAGGCAAGTTCTCTACCAGTGAACTGCATCCTCCGCTCTGGACTACTATAGATCTGTAGTCTTGAAATTAGTAATTTGTTTGGCTATTTGGAGTTTTTGCAATGTGATATAAATTTGAGGATTAGCTTTTTTATTTCTGAAAAAAAAAGGCTGTAGGACTTTTGATAGGGCTTACTTTGAATCTGCAGAGTGCTTTGGGTAGCAATATTGATGTCTTAATAATGTTAAGTCTTTCAATCCATTCACATGGGATGCCTTTCCATTTATTTAGGTCTTTTAAAATTTCTTATTTTAGCAATGTTTTGTAGTTTTTAGTATATAAATCTTTACTTCCCTGAGTACTTTATTCTTGCAGATGTTTTTGTAAGTGGAATTGCTTTCTTAATTTCCTTCTGGATTTTTCTTGCTGATATACAAAAAACAGAGGTAATTTTTGCATGTTGATCTTATTACTCTGCAACTTGGTTAGCTCTAGTAGCTGTCTTGGGCATTATCTGGGATTTTCTATATATAGGATCATGTCATCTGTGAATAGAGATAATTTTACTTCTTCCTTTCCAATCTGGATATCTATTATTTCTTTTCTTATCTGATGGCTTTGCTTAGAACTTCCAGTTCAATGTTTAACAGCCATGGTAAAAGTGGGTGTCCTTGTCTTGTTCCTGATATTGGGGCAAAGTTTTCAGTCTTTCTTTCACCATTGAATTTGATGTTAGTTGTGGGTTTTTTCATAAATATCCCTTTCTCATGTTGAGCCAATTCCCTTCTATTCCTAGTTCCTGGGTGCTTTTGCATTGAAAGGGTGTTGGATTTTTTTTCAAGTTTTTCTAAGTTAATTGAGACCATCATTTGTGTGTTTTTTCTTTCATTTTATTAATGGGGTATGTTACATTGATTTGCTTATGTTTATGCATGCCTGAGAATCCCACTTGGATATGCTATGTATACGATGCAATCTTGGGTTTGCTAGTATTTTGTTGCAGTTTTTGCATCTACATTCATGTGTAATTTTCTTTTCTTTGTGATATATTATTATTATTATTATTATTATTATTATTATTATTAGCTTAACATAGAGCATTGTCTCATAGTTCTGGAGGCTAGAAGTCTGAGATCAAGATGGCCCCAGAGCTGATTCCGTCTTAGAGGTTTGGGGCAGAGTTTATTCCGTACCTCTTCTCTAGCATCTGATCATTTGCTGGACATTTTTGATGTTCCTTGGCTTGGAGGAGAATCTACCCAACATACATCTTCATCTTTAAATGGTATTCTTCCTGTGGGTGATGGTGTCCAAATCTGTTTTGTGGTAAGGCTCACTCTATTCCAGTATGAGCTCATCTTAACTATTTAAGTCTGCAATGATCTTATTTACAAATAAGGTCACATTCTAAGGTACTGAGAGTAAAGACTTGAATATACCACTTTTTCCGGGGGTGCAGTGGGGTGGTGTAGTATAACCTACAACACTCTTTTGTCTGGTCTCTCTCAACTTTAACTGAAACATAGCATAGTACTTTTTAGACTATTTCTTGCACTACGTTCTCAAGGTCCTTTGTAAAAGTTACAGAACACATTTCTAGATATTAAGACTTAAATTTAAACATGCACTTATTCATCTACTCTCTTTCATATATAGGAAGCCATGAATCCCTCTCATTTCTGTCTCTCTTCATGTATCCATGGCTTGAGGTACTCACTAGGTTCCACTTGATTTGGGTGATGTATTTATATTCTTAATATCCTTCCTATAACCTAAGAAGCATATTTGGACTGTGTTTCTAGGATCTCTATGTTCACTCCTTCCCTCTCAGGAACCCGAATGTACCTTTTCACCATCTTCTAATTTCCATTGTTGTGGATGAGAAGTCTGATGTTAGACTGACTACTGTTCCTTCACAAGGAATTCATTATTTTTGCCTAAAAGTTGGTCATTTTTTCCACCTCAGGATATGTATGGGGTCTATGTTTTTCTACCTGTTTGACTCATGTGCCCACTCTGCTCTGTGAATAGCTGGGAGATTGGCAGGAGACGGTGAGGTCTTTATCTGGTTTTGCTATCAGGATAATGCTGGCTTCCTAGAATAATTCAGGAAGTGATTCATTTCTTTTTATGGCTGAGAATATTCCACGGTATGGATGTATCACATTTTTGATAATCGTACATTAGCTGATTGACATTGAGGTTCTTCCAATGACTTTCCTTTTCCATGTTATTTTCATAAATGCTTATTTTTACACTTTAAAAGTAACGTTTTTACCTTTACCTTATATCATGTACAAAAATTAACTTAAATTGTATGGAAGACTGAGACATAAGAGCTAAAACTCTTAGAATAACAGGCAAAGAGCTTCATGACATTGGATTTGGTTTTAAAAAAATACTTGGGTGTAACAAAAAAGCACAGGATACAAAAGAAAAAAAACGGATTAACTAGATTTCATCAAAATTTAAAATGTTTGCACATCAAAAGGTACTATAACCAAACAAAACAGTAGTACACAGAATGGAAGAAAATATGTGCAAATCATATATCTGGTAAGGATTTAATATCTGAATTATGCAGAACTCCTACAAATCAACAACATAAAATCAAATATCTTTTTTTAACAACATAAAATCAAATGTCCAGGCTATATGGACAATGACCAAACAGACTCCATTTTACCCTGAGATTCCATATCATGTAAGAAATGCTTCTCCCGTGGGAAAGCCCCACCTCTGTACCCATTAATAGTTACCTAGAATAGTATACTTGGCAACACAAAACAGCAATTCTGTATTTTTAAAAATTTTTATTTATTTATTCATTTTAGTTGCTGAAGGACCTTTATTTTTTATTTATATGTGGTGCTGAGAATAGAACCCAGTGCCTCACACATTCGAGGCAAACCATCTACCACTGAGCCACAACAATTCTTATACAATGTAAAATTGTTCTCTTTGGTTTCCATTTTTCTTGGGCAATGTGCCTTGTCAGAGATTGATTGTCTAGACATTAGTAGCCATTCTTTTATAGTGAACTAGGGTCATTTTGACCCCCCTCCCTTCTGCTTGCTTGCTGCTCTGCCAACCTGGAGAGTCCCGTGGGAAATACCAACGTACCCATTGCATTGTCTCGCTAACTGCTTCTGTACCTGCTTGCTTGCGGCTGCGTCAATTCGGATGTGGTTTTTGCCTTTAAATATCCTAAAATGCTCAGGCTTGGAGCTGTTCCTTGCAGAGACAGTTATGGGTCCTGTGGGGAGCAGTTAGCGGCCAGCTAAATAAAGACTCTTCAATTTGGACAAAACTGGGACTTGGTGTGTTTTCTGAGCGACCTGCCCCACAAACAGGGGGAGGTACCAGGGATTAAACTCAGGGGCACTCGACCACTGATGCACATCCCCAGCCCTATTTTGTAGGATCTCACTGAGTTGCTTGGTGTCTCGCTTTTGCTGAGGCTGGCTTTGAGCTTGTGATTTTCCTGCCTCAGCCTCCCAAGCTACTGGGATTACAGGCATGCACCACTGTGCTGGGCTAAAATAAAATATCTTGATTAAAAAATAGACAAAGAACTCAAGCAGACAATGTTCTAAAGAAGGTATAGAACTGGCCAACAAATACACGACACAATGTTCAACATCACTAATTGTTAAGGAAATGCAAATCAAAATCCCAGTGAGATACCACCTCTCACCTGCTTCCAACTTTTGACAATTATGAATAATTCTTCTGTAAATATGCATGTAGAAATTTTTAGGTGGACATCTATTTTCAATTCTCCTGGGTGTACACCCATGAGTAGAATTGCTGGGTCACATGGTAACTTGATGTATCACCCTTTGAAAAACTGCCAAACTATTTCCCCAAGTGGCTTTGCCATCTTGCGGTCCCACCAGCAGTGTGTGAGGGTTCCAGGTCTTCCACATCCTCACCAGGGGCTTGTTATTATTTAACTTTTCAGTTGTAGCCATCTCAGTGGCTGCAATACTATCTCATTGTAGATTTTTGTTTTGTTTTCTTCTATTTATTTGTGTGTGTGTGTGTGTGTGTGTGTGTGTTGCTGGGGATTGAACCTGGGGCCTTGCGCATGCTAGACAAGCGCTCTACCACTGGGAGTTACATCCCTGAGCCTTTTTATTTTTATTTTGAGGATATGCTAACTAAGTTGTCCAGGTTGACCTTGAACTTGTGACCCTCCTTCCTCAGCCTCTTATGTAGCTGGGATGACAGGCTTTGATTTGCATTTCCTCGAGGACTAATGACGGTAAGCAACTTTTCCCAGGCTGATTGGCTATTTGTGTATCTTCTTTGGAGAAATATTTATTTAAATCCTCTGGGATTTAAAGATTACTCTTGTTTAGCCGCGATACCTTTTTATGTATTCTTAATACAGAATAACATCTCCAATAGGCTCAGATCAGCAACTATTTTTGGAAGACTGCTCTCAGGCTCCTGGACTCTCACTTTGTGCCACACAATTTTGCAGACAGCCTGAAGTGTAACTCGGAGCTGTGAATTAGCCCTCGGAGGCCCCACGTGTCCCCTCCTGGCTCCCCTGGCATTCATCTCTTCAACAATCACCCACACCTCCACCCCATCTCCAGTTCTGCTTTGAGGGACTTGTCCTCAGAAAGACCTTGGGGTGGCGGAGGAGCTAAAGGGAGGCCAGTGCTGCTGGGAGTCAGGAAGCTCCAGACTGGGGTGGGGCCAACCCTGGGCAGGGCCCCACAGACGGGCTTTGAGGCGCACAGTGGGCTTCTTTTTTTTTTTTTTTTTTTAATGTGGAGGGCTAGGGGATGCTCTTGGGCAGTGTGAACAGGGACTGACATTTGCACAGACCCCTGTGGTTTCTGTGTGGGGAAGGGATGGAGGGGGATGCTTGTGGCTCCTGGAAGACCATCAAGGATACAGTAGAGCTGTCTGGGGAGACTGGATGCAGGCTGCAATGAGGACGGGGAAGATGGAGGGGGTGCAGCAGAAGATCAGAGAGACGTGGACGTGGTGTTGATCCTTTCAGAGTCAGAAAACGCAAAAGCCAAAACTTTTCTATCCTGGGTACCCGGCTGGATGCTCAAGGCACAGGGAGGGAGGTAGGTTGGGAGGGTGGATGTTGGGAGTTGCATTTTGGGAGACAGAAGCTTAGCTATCTCCCAATCGGTATTCTAAAGGAGGTGGGAGCTTGTGTGTGATTTACTTAAAGTAATAACCATTCTTTGTGGGGAAGCATCTGTTGCAGGCGAGAACAGGTGCAGGGGCCACGTGACTGATAAAAGATAAAGAAAGGAATGTATATTCAGAAAAAAAATTTTCCATAAAACACGAGCCCCATAGCCTCCTGATGACACCCGGGGTCTCTGGGCACAGGGTAATTAGCTGTCCAGTGGCCTGAGGTCAGAAGAACCAGAGCTCACACCCCTGCCTGTGGCTGGAACGTTCTTTCTCCTTGGCCGCCCTGGCTCCATTTTGAAAGGCTCTTTTCATGGTAATTTTTCCCTTTTATTTTCATAGTGAACTTGGGCGATGGGGAGGTTCAAGGACAGGCTGTGGGTTTTCTATCCCGGGTACCTGGCTGGATGCTCAAGGCACAGAGAGGGAGGTAGGCTGGGAGGGTGGATGGGGAGATCCCTGGGCACAACATCGCCAGATTGACGCCTTGGGCTGGTCAACCCACCCGCTGAGGAAATAAAAACAAACCATTTTCCCTGCCCTCTTCCATAGCCACCCAGCCCAGAATACTCCTGTGTCTGAAACACGGGTGCTCCCACATACCAAGCCCCTCTCCAGTGGATGCCAACAGAGTGTCAGCTGGACCCTGTCCACCTGGGGTTAGAGTGACGTCTACAGGTCGAGGGCTTCATCCTGTAAGACTGCTCCCGCTCAGGAGCCAGTCACGAGCCCTGGGTGGTGACCTGTGTTTCTGACCAACCGGCTGCAAATCAGGGTTCCCACCTCCTCCTCCTCCTTGGATTCAATTATTTGCTAGGACAGTTCAGAGAACTCGGGGAAATGCTAACAGGTACTGGGCTACTATCGGGGATACTGCAAAGGATACGGGCTAACAGGCAGATGGCAGAGACGAGTAGGGCAAGGTGTGTGAGGAGGACGCAGGGCTCCCAGGCCCTCTCCGGGAGCCCCGCCTGCCAGCATCTCCACAGGGTCGGCCATCAGAAGCTCCCCAAGGAAGCCGGGTCCTGCTTGATCTGTCACTGACCATCGATGATCAGCTCAACTGTCAGCCCCTGCCCCTGGGACTGGGGGCTTGGGGCTGAAAGTTCCCACCCTCTAATCATGCCTCAGTCTATCTGCCCCTATCCTGAAGCTGTCTAGGGTTCCCCAGCCACCAACCATCTCATTAGCATAAAGAAACCCATCTCACTCTGAGGATGTCAAGGGTTTTAGGAGCCCTGAGCCAGGCAGGAACCCGGGACAGAGACCAAATATAAACTTCTTACTCTATCACGATATCACACTCCCATTTCCTAGATGGGGCAAGTGAGGCCTGAGAAAGTTCACCTACCAAGAGTCCTCTACCAAGCCCCATGTGGCAGGGATGGGACCCCAGTCAGACACGTACTCTGAAGGGGTTCTTGGACTCCAGCCTCCCAGAGCTATTTTTCATCTGGGAGAGGGTGGGGTTTGGGGCCAGACGTGTTTGTCCTGGGCTGGAAGCCAGTTCACAGCCCCTGGAGAACAGAGCAGCTCTGTTTAATGAGGGCAGACTGTGCCTTGACCCCAGGAAGAGGTTTCCAGCCGCCAAGATAGCACGTGCAAAGGCCCAGGAGCCGGAGCAAGTTTGGTTGATCCAGGGGAGGCCCCTGGGCTGAAATCAGTGAGCANGCCTAGCTCAGAGGAGAGCTCAGCGCTGATCAGAAAGAGGTGTGGGCCTCAGGTTCCCCCTCTCAGCCCCTTTCCTGCCCGTGTGACCTCCGGCCACTCACACCTCCCTCCAGGCTCTAGTCTTCTCAGCTGTAAAGTGGGAATGACCCAGAGAAGGACTCCACGCCCCTCGGAGTGGAGGGAAACATCAAATGAGGGAACAGATGGGTAGAAAGGTACTTCATAAACTGTAGAGTGCCTAGACTTCTGTCTGGTTCATCCCACCTATGTCCCACGTCACGGCCCAGCAGACTTTCAAGCCTTTGCTCCTTCACAAGGCCACCCCCTCCCCTGGAAAGGAAAGTGGCCTGGGGTGGGGCTCAGGGGTCCAGATCTTACCACCCTGACCCAGCAGCTTCACAAACCCATCAGACAGAAGAGGAAAACCAAGGACCGCCATCTCCTCTGAGGCTGTTAAGCCTGGGTTCAAGGGAGGGCTCTCTGTTCCCAAGATGAGAGTGACCCCTAGCCATCTGAGACTTAGACCATGGCGGGGACTGACCACCAGGGACAGGCAGCAGATTCCTGGGGCCTGGAGGGTAGAAGTGGCCCTGAGATCCCTGGCTCCCAGGCTGCCCGCTACTTGCCGACCCCCCAGACTTGATAAAGGCTTCCCATCCCAGGGCATTTCAGGCATGTCTCCAGCAGACTTGGGGTCCCTCCTCTTCCCATCAGACGGGCTGTGAACTTTGCTGTAAAGTCCCCTGGGAGGACACTGTGGCCTCCGTTTCTGCAAAGCAGCCTCTCGGGAGCCGAGGTTCTGCTGACTCAGAGCTGCCTGGTCAATCCTGGGGGAATTTCCCATGGGTGGGGACCCTGTCTACTGTGTCCCCCAGTGAGAAGGTTTGAACCAAAGCTGATAAATTAGGCCCCTTTGACCTTGGAGAGACACTGGGGACTCAGGAAATGAACTCACGTGATTCAAGGAGGGAAACACTCCCTGGGAATCAGTAGAGGCCTTTAGTGGGGCCTCGGGAGAGACTTCCTCCTTGAGTTTCCAGGTAATGAAAGCAGAGGCTGTGGGGCTGGTGCCAAAGGGGAACACTAACACCCTCCAATGAGCAGGGGTTGTATCTGGGCATCTTTCTAAGGGAGTTCTGGATGCTAACTTGATCAAGTCTCCGAGGCCTTATTATGCTCATTTTACAGCCGAGGAAGCCAAGGCTCAGAGAGTGTCTTGGGATGGAAACCCTTGATCAAGTCTGAGGGGTTGGCAGGCAGGGGGCATCCTGGGAGCCAGGGATCTCAGGGCCACTTCTACCCTGTTGCTGGTGGCCCTAGGAGGTTGCTCCCTTTCCCTGGTGGTCAGTCCCCGCCATGATCTAAGTCTCAGATGGTTAAGGGTCACTCTCACCACCTGACCAAGGACACATAGCATGTGAGTGGTAGAGCCTCAGTGAGAAATTGGCCAGTCCAGAGCTCTGTCACTAACACTGTGCAACACTGCCTCATGTGCAACAGAAGGCCTGGACGCAAGTGCTGCCCAGAGGACTAAGCCCAGCCCTCCCAGGGCTCCTGGGAATGGGGGCATTGGCTAGGCATGGTAGGATGGCAGAGGAGGCAAATCCATGACCACTGAGACCCAGCAATCAGCCTGGGGGTGGTCCAGGGCTTCAGTGTCTTCAGCTCTGTCCCTCCCTGTGACATGGGCAAGACACCTCCAAGCCACTCTGAATCTCAGTTTCCCCCTCAGGAAATGGTGAAATGAGTACCAGCTTCACAGAACTGTTGCAAAACATTCCACAAGCCCTGGAAATCTTTTTAAAGAGCTTAGCATAAAGCTAGGGCTAGTATTATTATTATTCATTATTTTAAAACATTGTTACTCATTCACATTTCATTTCTGCATCCCATTCTCCCCCAGGAACTGCTGTGAGTAGAAAGGTTTTGGGGGGATAGTTCTTTTTGGAGATGGGGCGGGGGATGAACAAGGTGAACTTGAGGACCCCTGTAGCCCTCCTCAGCTCTAGCAGCAGCTGCGGTCTCTCAGAAGTCAGTTTCCATCCCTGCACCCCAGGTTCCCTTGCTCCCTGCCCGTGGTCCCCGCTGGCTGGATGCTGTTGCTATGGCAACGGTGTTTTAAGCATCTTGGACTCCCCCTCTGAGGCATCAGGCATGGATGGGCTAATCGAATGCCTCATGCATCCTCGGGCCATTCTGGATGCAACGTGAGGGAATGGGATGCAAGAATCAGAGCTGGCTGGGGGTGGGGGCTGGGCCTGAGTGCCCCCCCCAGCCCCCCTGCTACAGTTTAACTGAATACCCTAGCGTTTGTGTGTTCCAGCCCCCTCCCCAGTACAACCAGGTTGAGAGGAGGGACCTTTAAGAAGTGACCAGATTACAAGGGCTCTGTCCTCCTGGAGGGATTAGGGTCCAAGTGGCCTCCTTACAGCAGAGGGGTGAGTTCAGCCCCTTCCCTTACGCTGGTATGCTCTCACTGGGTGACGTCCTCTGCCATGGAGGGGGCCCCTCCGTCTTGGACCTCGCAGTCTCCAGAACGATAGCAAATAAACTTCTATTGTTTATGAATCTCCGTCCCGCGGTCCTCTCTGATAGCAGCACAGCACAGTCTAAGCTCCTCCACGCCTCACTGAGTGACCCGGGAGTCAGAGGGGCAGACTGCAGCCACCACTCCAGCCACCCCTGGCCCTGAGAGTCTGATTTTAGTTGCTGGGGGCGGTATCTCCTAGGAAACCGCCTTTTGATCACCTCCACTCACAGTTCTGAAGCAGGCAGGCTCCAGACCACACCTGGAGAATCTTGAGTCTAATAGAAGATTCCTGAAGCCACCTGGGGCCTTCTGTGTGTGATTCTCTTTGCTGAGAGCCCCCCTGCTCCAGGCTACCTCTCCCCACTTCCACAGTCTCACTGGGGGAGGATGTGTGCTCCCACCCTCTTCCTGGGGTCAGGAAAATCCAGTTAGGCTGCCAGAAGGCCATTCTGATAATGCACTCAACTCGGAGAGGAGGGGAACACCCTCTGCCTAGTGATGCTCAGAGGAGGCACTAGGGGGCGCTACTCTGGCCCTGGGAAGGCTGTGCCACCTGCCACAGGCTCTACCTTGGATCAGATAAACCTCTTCCCCTGACACCCCCACCTGGTGGCTGGGTGAGGATGGTGCTCCCTTCTCTCCCCCAACCACAACGCCCATTCACCCTGACCCCCTCCCACAGCACCTAATGCCACCAGGCAGGAGAGACTGTGCAGAAAGAGGCGTAAAGCAGGAGAAGGTGAGTCTGTGACTTGGTGGGACGGAGATCTATCTAGAGGACTGAAGCGAGTGTTCTCTCTGGAATGCAAGGACCGGGTTCTGGGGGGTTCCTTGAATTTGAGCAGGTGGCCCAGCCCCTCGGGGGAGCCAGGAGATGGAGTGGGAAAGAGCTCTTCCCTTGCGGCACAGCTGCTTGGGCACATGAAGCCAGCATGGCCTGCAGTCCACCCGTGCCAGTGCCTGGGAGTTGAGGGACACATACCCACCCCCTGTCCTCTAGGAGGTGGCTCTGGGGCAGGTTAGGTGTTCCACGCTGTCTTCCAGAGGTCCCCAGCAGCACTGAACTCTGGTAGCCCCCCTGGGGATTTGCTTGACTATACACCTTTGTGGGCCTCCCTATTCTCCCCCAGCGGTGCCTGGGATCACTCGCACACCCCAGTTCTTGTCTCAGGGAGACCCAGACAACAGGCCACTAGGGTTCTCCCCACAGGGAAGGCGTGTGCGGGTCCGTGATCTCCAGGTGGCCATCTGAGCTCCTACCCCTGAGGCCTTGGGAGGGTCTCCACCAACAGGGCCTTCCCGCTGACAGCAAGAGTCTGGGCCAATTGGTGCTTTATTGGGTCTGGACCGGGCTCCGGGGCTCGCTGTGCCGCACACGTGTTTGCACCAGGACTTCCTGGGTGCTGGGAGCAGGACCTCGTCCTCATCTTCCCGCTACAGGCAATGCGGGAAATCAGTGCTCCACCGCACATCTGGATGGGGTTCACCAGGGCTCCCCGCTCCTCCTCTCCACGGGCCTCCCCCGGCCACCCCCAGAGCTTGGTGATTGACAGGGGGCTCCCGGCTAGAGAGACGCCGGCGGGCTTGTCTGGGGTGAGTCCTCCAGGGATGTCTGTGAGTCTGTCCCCTCTGAGGAAAAGCTGCCTCCAGTGGGGCAGGGGACCCGGCTCTGCCTGGGGGACCGCTGCCAGGAGAAGAGGGTGGCCAGAAAACTCTCCGGCGCCGGCTCAGGGAGCTCGTGGGGGCCTTTGTCCTCGACGGCCTCTACAGTTCGGCCAGCCTCCTGGGGTGGAGGACCTGGCTGGGAACTTCTAGGCTGCTTCCCTCTGGTAACCCGAGGGGGCCAGGAGGACTTGGGCAAGTGCTGTACCCCCAGAGAGTCGTGTAGGGGCAGGTCCCCCCTCCCCTTGGAAGCGACTTCGCCATTCAGACCGGGGCCCTTGGTAGCTGTCCCTCTTAGCTCTGGGTGTGACAGGCAGGCAGCGGGAGCCCCTGGGCACAGGCAGGGGACCAGCGCCTTCTTCAGGAGGCCCTGGATCTCTTTGTGCCTTGCCTGGGCCTCTTCCCACGGGCCCTGGCCCAGGCCTGCCTGGCTCAGGGAGGCCACCTGCAGCCCCATGGCCGTGAGCCTCTCTGCCGAGAACTCGGATGCCAGTCGCTGTAGGTAGCGTTGGAGGCGGCGCTGGTCCGCAGGGCTGGCCCTCTGGGCCTTGCCCAGCCTGAGCTGGGTCACCAGGTCCTGACAGTCCATGTGGAACCAGGTCATCTGCGGGCAAGGGAGGGGTGGAGACCGCATGAGGACATGAGGGCGTGCTTCTCTGAGCCGGGGGCTCTAGGCTGAGTGTTGCTGGATTGGATTAATCAGTCCAGCGAATGCTAGGGCTTGCCCAGCTTGGAGGCCATTTTCCCCATGGACGATCACGACAATGGTTTCCCTTCCCCCTTTTCTCCCGAGCTATGCCCACTGCTACCTGGAAGCAGCCTCTAGTGCCCCTGGGTTCTTCAGACACCTTTTTTATTTTGGTACCAGTGATTGCTACTGGTGCTTAGCCACTGAGCTACGGCCCCAGCCCTTTAAATTTTTATGTATGTACTTGTTTATTTTTTGAGACAGGGTCTCACTAAGTTGCTTAGGGTCTAAGTTGCTGAGGCTGGCCTCGAACTTGCAATCCTCCTGCCTCAGCCTCCTGAGTCACTGGGATTACAGGCGTGCGCCACCAGCCACCCTCTAATAGACCTATGGGGCCAGCAGCACTGACTTCTCTTTAGGGCTCATTTTCTCCTGTAAAGTGGGAGCTGTGCCAGACAGCCATGAAGTCTTTTAAGAGCTGAAGATGTGGCTCCTCAGGGTGGATGGACTCCTGCAGGTGGTGCTGAGGGAGGAGTCTGGCTACTGTGTTTGAGTGCCGACTGTTTGCCAGGCTCTCTGGGTCTCTTGGAGGATCACACTGAATTGGACCAGCAACCCATTTTACAGAGAGGGAAACTGAGGCCCTCGAGCAGTGAAATGACTTGCCCTGAGTCTCAGAGCCAGCAGGGAGGAGCTGGGGTTCCACCTCCCATCCTCCTGCCTCCCAGAGCGTCCTCCAAGCAGCTCGCTGGGCAGAAACAGACTGACCGAGCCTGGGTGGATGGTCAGGCCCCAGGGGCCTCCCTCCAGCTGGGTGCCTGCCCCCCACGGTTCTTCTGCCTGTTGCAAAGGAGCCTCCGTCCCCAGCAGCTCATGAGGAACCTAATCTCTCTCTCCATTAACTCGGAACCGTCAGCGAGCCCCCGGGCTGCAGGGCCGGGAGGCGTTTCTACGCTGAGACCATCTTTCCCCAGATTAAGGGAACTTGTCTTCAGATAAATGGCTTCATTTTTGTGGCAGCCCATGGAGCTTATGGTCAGGAAAGGGCTGCATAAATCTCCCTTAGCGCCACCATCATGTTATTACCACTCAGTGCCAAAGATGCCCCACCTGGGGTCCAGCATGGCACCGGGCTGTCCCTGTCTGTCTGGGTCTCGACATTCCCAGCCAACCTGGACAGACATGGACAGGGATTCAGAGACCATCTTGCCTGATCCCTTGCTGCACAGATGAAAATTCAGACCAGAGAGGGGCAGCGCCTGGCCAAGAACACACAGTGAGAGTCGTCGGAGGCAGGACTCCAATTTTGGCCTGCCACCACCCGGGATACAGTTCCTAGCCTGCCACAAGCCGGTTTCTCAGTCTTCCCCAGTCCGCCCTCCTCTCTGGCCTTCTCACTCATCTGCCTCCGCCAGCCTTCCACACCAGTGGGCTGCTTGGACCTGGTCCCAAAGAGAGCTCACCGCCCAGGGGAGCTGTGAGTGGTGGTGAGCGAGTGGTGAGAAGCAGGATTGTTTCCACAGTGAGTCCTTGAGGACATAAAGCAGGTGGCAGGAGAGAAAGGTGTTTGGTTGTGGGATGTCAGGACAGGCCTCAGAAAGAAGCGCCCATGGGTGCTGAGAGAGGAAGAACCAAGAGGAGCCAAGTCCCAGGAAGAGGTTTCCAGCCGCCAAGATAGCACGTGCAAAGGCCCAGGAGCCGGAGCAAGTTTGGTTGATCCAGGGGAGGCCCCTGGGCTGAAATCAGTGAGCAAGGATAGAAGCTTCCAGATGCCGGTGGCATTTAGGGCACAACTCCTAATGATGATGACAATCATGGTGCTAATAATGGTTCCAGACCCGAGCAGTCCTGTGCAGGGGTTACTTAGGCTTAATCTCATTCTTTCAGTACCCAGCAAGGCGGGCACTAGGGCCAGAGGGTCTGGGTTTGAATCTCAGCTCTGCCCCTCTCCCAGCTGTGTGGCCCTGGGTGGGTTACTCCATCTGTCTGGTTCGTCATAGGTAAAATGGGTGTAATGCTAGTATTGGGTCCGTGTGACAATAAAACAAGATGTGAAACGACTAGTACAGAGCCTGACCCATACAGGCTACATAAGCATCAACCACCACTACTACCACCACCATCATCACCACCATCATCACCACCACCATCATCACCACCACCATCATCACCACCATCATCACTACCACCTCCATCATCATCACCACCATCATCACCACCATCATCACCACCACCTCCATCATCATCACCATCACCATCATCGTCAGGGCGTTGAGACTCAGGGCAGCCAGACTGCCATTGCAGTGACAAGGAACACATGTGTCCCTGACTCTGAGTCCCAGATTCTGCCTCTCCAGCCCCTGGGCAGCGAGGGAGGGGATCCCTTCTCTGCCCCTTGTCCTCTGCTGCCCCAAGGAGACAGAGGGGGGCCTGTCCTCCCGGCATGAGCTCACACTGCCCTCTGAGGCATCCTGTGTGCTGGCCGGGTCAGCCTGACTGCGAGGCGGAGGGGTCAGGCTCTTCCCACACTGTCCCTAGTGACAAGTCCGCTGACCAGGGGCCAGCCTTGTGGGTCCCTGTCCTAGCTCTCCCAGGCTGCTGCCTGCTGCCCGTAGGCCTTGGTCTCCTGCTCAGAAACATGAGAGGTTTGGCTACGTGGAGTTAGGAGGGTCCTCAAGTCAAACCCTGCTTGACACCGGGATTCCGGGTGGCCTTGGGCAGGTCACGTCCCTCTCTGGGCCTCGGTGTTCCTGTCTGTAAGATGGGTACAGCGTTGGCACCCCAGCTGGGGTGGGGACTAAGGGAGGTGTGGGAGGGGCTCACAGAGGGGTCTCCCAAGGACCTCGCCACCCCCTCCGCCATCGCCACGTCTGCCTGTGTCAGGGACTCCGATGCCACTGTCTCCTCTTCTTGGAGGAGGACACTGGGCATGTCAGCAGCTGTCCAAATCCCAGCTCCTCCTCTGCCCGGGGCTCTGTCCCCTTCCCAGGACGATGGGAGGGAATCATACCCAGAGCCTATTGCCAAGCCTAAGCCACCCTGTTCCGCCACCCGCCCAATCCCAAGGACAGGGGACACGGGCCTAGGCAGGGGCCACGGGCTCACCTTCTTGCAGAAGCGGTGCAGGTGAAGCAAGGTCTCGAGGTCCGTGCGCTGCCTCTCGGCCGCCATGTAGAAGTGGGTCAGCTTTGCCTGGAAGGCCCGCTGGGTGCGGGCAAAGGCCACCAGCTCTGGGGACTCTGTCCCTCCAGCCTCACCAGCTGCTCCGGCCGCCGCTCCCAGCTGGGCCGCCTGCTTGGACAGCTCCAGGCCTCGGCGGTACTGCGCCTGGGCAGGGAGACGGGATGTCCCCTGGGTTCCCACGTGGGGGCCTCCCCAGAAGCCAGTCGCCTCCCACTGCCCACAGCTGAGCCTGAGGCTGCTGAGCCTCGGTTTCCCATCGGTGGGGGGGGGCGATGGCACCCGTCCCGCAGGGCCTGGCTCCTGGGGCGGGACAGGAGGAGCAGGGAGGACGCTGGACAGCCCCAGGTCTTAGCTTTGGCAGTTCAGTTCACTTCCTTCTGGAAAGTTCTCTGACCTCACACCCGGGTCAGAAGTGCCCTCATGCCCTCAGTGTCCCCAGTTCTCCCTGTTGGCTCCCCTGCCTGTCTCCCAGCCCCATCCGTCCTCCACGGGCTTGAGAGCTCCCTGCTGGGACAGGCCCCGGGCTCAGCTTGTCAACGGCACAGCTTGTTGGCCCTGCTCTCTGAGGCCGACAGCAGGTCAGGGCAAGACCCCGGAATCTGTATCTTAAGACCCCCCTGGGATTCTAAGTATTCTTTGGGTGTGGTGGTCTGGGAGGGCCTCCCGGAGGAGTTGGCATCCAAGCTGACCCTTTGGGGGCTTGGATGTCACCTCTGTGAGTTTTCTTGCACTGTCCTGCCTCCACCTCTTGGCCCCACCAGGGCCACCCCCTCTAAGGCCCTATCCGCCCACGCCCGTCCTGCTCCGGGTTCTCCCAACGCACTGCAGCCTGAAGGAAGAAGTCCTCAAACTCCGCGTGGGCCCTCTCCACCGTCTGCAGGCCTCCGTCCTTAGGGGCAAGCGCTTGCAGGCACTGGCTGCCTTCCTGCTCCATCCAGTTGCTGACCTGGGGCAAGGACACAGGTTTGGACTTGAGGGGCTGCTAGGGAGACATCCCTCTGCCGGCTGCCTGGTTCCCTGGGAGGCCAAGGTCCTTCTGCACTGTCACCAGCCTGGTCTCAGCCCTCCTGATTCCGGGCAGGAGCCTGGGGGAGGCAGGGCATGAGGCCATGTTCTTCAAACATCTGAAGGGGACAGGACCCCCAAGCAGGGCCCTGGTGGGGAACTGGCCTGGCCAGCACCCTGCACATAGTAGGCCCTCAGTGTACACGGGGTGGGGATGACGTCACAGGGTGGCGAGTCTCGGCTTCGTCTAACCACTCACTGCTGCCCAGCCATAAAAGGGACAACCTCAGGGGTGATGAGCTCCTCGTCCCTGGGGGCCAGAAAAACGCTGGAGAAGCAGCCGCCAGGGGCAGGGGAGGGCCCACGGGCCGGCCATGAACTCCCTGGGCAAACGGAGCTCGTCACTGCCCGCTTCTGGCCTCAGCTGATCAATGGGAACGGGGTGGGCGTGGAGATTCAGAGGGGCCAAGGGTGCAGGGGGACTCTAGACCCCATGGGTGGAGGCTCCTTTCTTACTCTGGGGTGTCTTAAGAGCACATACTGACTCGCTCAGCCCCTGAAGCCCAGGGTGCCAGGCACTAATATCATCCCCAATTAAGAGGCGAGGACACAGAGGCCCCAATAGTGAGGTCATCCGTAGGCACCCGAGCCAGGCCATCTCTAGGGCAGTGGGCGCAGCCCCGGGCAGGAAGGGTGCGCTGGTTCTAGGCACCGGCAGCCAGACCAAGTGGTGCTGTGCAGGTTCCCAAGTCAGACCCGTGTGCGACGTGGCGGGTGGCGCACCCCCAGCCTCAGTGTCCTCGCCTGTGCAGTGGGGAGGCCCTAGCTGACCTGGGGCAAGGACATAGGTTTGGACGTCCTCATCATGGGCAAGAGATGAAGTTAGAAAGTGATGAGGTACACAGAGGCTCTTGGCACACAGTTGGTGCTCAATAAGTGCAGCTCTTGCCATTATGTCTTTACCCTTTAAGAACTTATTAATTGCCATGTCATGTACCTTGCCCAAGGGACACCAGTCCTTGCTTCAGCACTAAGCGTCTGGCTGGGGTCGGCCTGGGGAGGGCAGCCTGGCAGAGCCCAACCTCCCAGCCAGCCTCCCTTTTCACCTGGAGGATGGCGGCTTCCAGGTGGCCCAGGCGCACGCGGAGCTCCAGCCTCCCCAGGAGATGGTTGGAGGCGGTGACCAGGACGTGAAGCTGCTCATCCACAAGGCCGTACAGGGCAGCAGCCTCCGCCAGGTGGCTCCTGGGAGGCAGAGGAAGGTAAGAGAAGCCCACGTGCCCTCCCACCCCATCCTGTGCTCCTGCCCGGCACAGGCCTGCCCCCAGCTCTGTGGCCCTCCTTGGGCTCCCAGCTGCTGGCCCACCGTGTGGCCATAGGCAGGTCCCTGCGTCTCTTTGGGCCTCAGCCTTGGAACCTAAGAGCTTCAGTGGGATCAGGAGGACTGGGGGACACAGCAGGAAATGAAAAGGCCCTCCTTCTTCCGGAGGAAGCCAGCTGAACAGACCTGGGTTCGAATCCCAGCCTTTTGATGGGACCTCAGGCAAACTTCTCTACCTTCCAGTGCCTCTGTTTTCCCATCTGTAAAGTGGGAATAGTAACAGAACCCACTTCACAGTGTGGCTGTGAGGACTCAATGGTAGAAAGCCTGGGTTCTCCATGCCAGCTACACCCCAGAGCCTGCCCCAGGAGCTTTGAGAAATCTCAAAGCCCACGTTGTACCCTAAGCCAATGAAGTTGGTTTCTGGGTGAAGCCGGAACATGGGGTGCTTTCTAAAGCTCCTCGGGACCTCTAGAGAGCCACAGAGAGAACCATCCTCAGGCACATAAAGCTCGTGACAGGTATTGGCACCCATGATGTGCCCCGGCATGGGGCGCATGGGGTGCATGGGCAGCCCCGGCACCTTCACAGAGGGGATCACAGGGGTCCAGAGAGGGCAGGGACTCTCATGGCATCTGAACTGAAAACAGGCCAGGGCTGCTTCTGCAAGGACTTTTTAAACATGGCCGAAGACCTGAAAGGAGGGCGGGATGGGGTTCCCGGGCATGGCGACCCTGGATGTGGGAGGAATCTCAAATCCCAGCCGCTCCCCTCTGCCCTGGAGCATCTGTCCGTCTTTAGGAGGAAGGAGGAACACAGTAGAGCGCCTGCTTTGCAGGAGGGAGCTCTGCTTTGCGGGGCCCCACACCTGACTGCAGCCCCCCAGGTGGCCACCTTGCAGGCCGAGGGGTGACGGTGCTTAGGGGACTCTAAACGCCAACCCGGAGCCGCAGGAGGGAGGAGGCGGGGCTGCAGCGCCTCGCGCAGGGCCACAGCGCCCCCTGGTGGGGCTGCCCTCAGCCAGAGATCTGCAGAGACCGAAGGTGGACAGGAGGGCCCAGCTGCAGAGGTGTGGCAGGGGCATGCTGGGAAAGACAGCGCCAGCCCCACTGGGCATTGCGAGGGGCAGGGAGGTGTCCCTACACCTGGCGCCAGGACCGACTGCTGCCAGCGCTCCCATCTGCCTAAACATGCCCTGAGTCCGTGGAAGCCACTCAATGCCATGAGATTCTGAGACCAGGCTGTGTTCAAGTCCTGGCCCCACCACCTCCCAGCTGTCTGTCCTTGGGTTAGTTACTTAACCTCTCTGTGCCTCTGGCTCCTCGGCTGTCACAAAGATGTTACTGGGCTCTACCTCAGCAGTGGGAATTAAATGAGTTCATGTTCGTAATCCCTTAATGCTACCGAGGTGCTGGTTCAATAAACAAATTGTTCCTAAAAGCTTATGCAAACTTTTCACTTGACTTCAGCATATAAGTAGTTGTGTCCTAATGGAGAAAAACCTTCCAATTACTGAGCAATGTAATTACAGTTTGAATGTCCCTTCGCCTGGGACCAAAGTGTTTCAGATTCTTTTGAAACTTTCTATAATGTTTGCCTATACATTATGAGCTACCCTGGAGGAGGGGACCCGGGTCTAAACACGAAATTCACACCTTCCATGTCGCCGGAAGGCAATTTTATAAAACATTTTAAATAGTTTTGCCCATGAAACAAAGTTTCGTAATGTGGAATTTTCCACTTGTGCTCAAAATGCTTCAGATTTTGGAGCATTTTGGATTTATTTCTGTTGTTCAGATTAGGGAGGCCCCGTCTAAACTGGATGGACTTTTCCCCTCTCTGTAAACTGAAGAAAGCCGGTGCTTTCCTGGGGTGTCTGTCATTTATCCCAAGGCTCCCCCGAGACCCCTGACAGCCATGAGATTCTTGGGCCGTGTCGGGCAGCTGGCTGGGAGGGCAGGGCCCGTCCTGGCTTTGGGTCCCCAGGGGGCCATCTTTGGCTGCTAATTCACTTGGCTGAGCCTCGGTCACCATCCCCAGATGAGGCTGCTCTGGGCCTCACAGGGTTCTTGCCAGGAATAAATGAGATGGGCTTTGGAGGGGCTCAGCCCAATGTCTGGGCCAGAAAAGGACTTGGTCCATGGGGGTGAGCAGAAACAGGGAGGCGAGGTCCCCCTGAGGGCCACGGAGGAAAGGGGGCCCATGACTGGGCCTCCGGCCAAGCCAGACCCCTGGAAGGCCTGGTCCTGGGCTTCCATGGGCCCTGGCTCCTCTGAGTCCCAGGCTTGGGGAGGAGGAGGGCCTGGGCGTCTGTACCTGACATCAGGGTTGGAGTCCAGTCTGCTGGCCTCACGCTGCAGCCCGGCCAGGGTGGCTCCACCTTCCCGCTGCAGACCCAGCAGGCCCGGGTCCTTCAGCACCGCCTCCATCAGCTCCTTGGACTTGCTCAGGCACCTGGCAGCGTCCTGCCAGCAGAGGGAGGGGTCCTGAGGCTCCATCCCCACTCCCCCTCCACAGCCCCCGACCCCAGATCAAGCCTCACTTCCTTAGTGTGGCATCTGGGCTCCTCCACAAAGTCTCAGCCCCTCAAGCCACACCCCTCTCACCACCATGGCAACTCCCACCACCCTCCAAGCTCCGTCTCTCTTTGGGACACCCATTCCAGCCTCTGCTGGTCCCCCTACAGCCAGTTCCCCAGAGCAGTTACAAGGATGGGAAAGTGCAGATGGTCATCCCCTATCAAAACTCCTGGGTGACTCTCTGTCTGCTCAAGATGGAGTCCCAGCCCAGTGTGTGGGTCCAGCCTGTGCTGGACCTGCAAGATCCTCCAGAGCTTTTCTTCTCCTTCCCTTTGACTCACTCAGCTCCACAGTGACTCCAGCTTCCTGCACGCCCCAAACAGCACCCTGCCCCAGGGACTTTGCACCCGTTGGTTCTCTGCCTGGAGCAAGGTCTCCCTCCAAAGCAGACTCCTTGAATTTCAGGCCTCAACTCAAATGCACCTCTCAGAGAGGCCCTCCCTCCTCCGTCTGTTCTTGGTCTTCATGGTAGTTTGGCACACTTGGCAACTACTGGTCTATTTCTCTGCTTATATTTGGAATGACCACCTCTGCCCCGCAGCATGAGCCCCACCAGGGCAGAGGGGAGTCTGCTGGCCCCAGGCTGAGGCCCCAGTGTGCGACACATCACGGGAGCCCAGCAAACACTCATAGAGTGAATGAACAAGACAGGGACCATGACGCCCTCCCTCTGTCCCCTTCACTGAGCCCGGGGTCCGTGAGTCTGGGGGTGGTGAAGCTCCGCTCCAGGCTCACCTGCACCCCCCCAGGGGGGTCCCCCTTCTCCAACGCCTCGATGGAAGCCCGTAGCAGAGCCGAGGCCTGGCGCAGGTCGGCAAGGAAAGGGTCCATCTTCTGCAGGACAGAGGCCAGGGCGGGCTGTCAGCCTGGGCCAGGCGGGAGGACGCCCCCCGCCACCCAGGAGGACCCGGGGGCATGAGGCAGCAGTTCCCAAGCTTCAGATGCCTCAGAATCATCTGGAAGGATAGTGAAATGGACTTCCAGGACCCGTGGTGCCTTGTAGACAGTCCCCAGGCCACATTACTGCTGCTGGCCTGGGAGCTGGGGGGACACTTTGGGAACCACTGGTATTGGGAATGAGAGAGGGAGGAGAAAGAAGAAAAGAAAGAGACGCTCCCAGAGCCTTGTGAGGAGAGGGAGACAGGAAGTAAGAGGACAGGATCAGGGGGACATCCTTGGCTTGGTCCCACTTCAGCCCAGCTCTGCCACTCCTAGCTGTGAGACCTTGGGCAAGTTACTTAACCTCTCTGGGCCTTCTCTTCCTCCTCTGTTGAAATGAGGGCCACAGGAGTTCCTGCTTTGTAGGGTCGAGTGAGGATTGGATGGACTCACTTGGGAAGCCACTTAGAATAGAGCCTACTGGACATCGTCATCGATGTTGGATTCTGGGTCTCCGGGTCAGATTCATTTAAAGGAAAGGTCTGACTGCTGAAGTACAAATTCAAAAGCCCCCGGAGAAGGGAACTGGGAACCTGGGGATGAGTAGGAAAGGAGATTCCTCGGCACATGTCACCTGAAATCGGAATGTACAGTCACCGTTGGGGATCTGTGGGGGAGTCCAGGACCCCGTGGACAGCAAGCTCCACAGGTAGGAGTCCTTATGTAAGGTGGCATGGTGGTGGCACATAATCTGTGCACATTCTTCTGTGTGCTTAAATCACCCGACGTCACCTAGGATCTCTGCCACGCTGGAACCCTCTGTAAACAGCTGTTTTGCAGCGCGGTTTAGGGAGTAATGACAAGGAAACAGCCTGTGTGTGTTCACTGCAGGGACAATGTTTTCCCCCAGTATGTTCATTCCACAGCTGGCCAAGCCCAAGGTGGGGACTCCAGGGTGTGCGGGGCCACCCACTGCCCGCTCCAAACCAGACGTGATTTTGAAGAGGCTGCCTCCTGAACAAACAGAAACCGATGGGAGAGAGGGTGACCTGACCCCAGGGAGACTCAACAATGTCTGGGGACACTTTTGAGTGCCATTAATTGTAGGGAGAGGCCACACACACCGCAGGGCCACTAAACACACCAGAGTACACAGGGCAGCTCCCAACAGAGAGGAACGGCGGCCGGGTGGGAACAGGCTAAGGTGGAGCGGCACTAGGTGGGAGGGCCCTGGGCAGTGGCAGGGTTTGTGGGCAGTGGCTTCTCCATGTTCTGAGCGGAGGATCGGGGCTGTCCTGGGGAACCCCTCCTGGTGTGTCCTCAGGTGTTAAATTGGGCAGAAATGCCCCCTCACAGGGGTGTGCTGGGAGGGATCGTGGCTTGCAGGAAGGAGCCGAGCACTGGCCGTTCCCTTATTTCCTACCCCATATAGGAGGGAGCTCCTCCGCCTCCCCCACAGACCTGCAGTTCCCTGAGTTGTGTAGGTCTGCAGAACAGACACCTGTCATTTGTTTTCAGCTAACACATAGCTCTCAGCATGTGACAGACACTCACCTAAGCCCTTTACTTATATTAATCCAGTTCACACAAAAACCCCATGAAGAGGTACTATTGTTTCCCCTTGCATTTTTGCTGATGGAAACCAAAGCTCAGAGAAGGTGAGTAACCTACCCAAAGTCAAACAGCCAGAGCTGAATCAGAACTCAGGCAAGCTGGCCCTGCTGAGCCCTTACTCATTCCACTCTCCATCTTCAAGGTAAACATCCGTTTGAACCTGACAGGGTTGGTGGCTCCGTGGGGCAGGATTGTGAAGGAGAGAAGAGAAAGAGGGACAGGGCTAAAGGCTGTAATGGTAGACACCTGGAAGAATTGCACCCACTCGCTGTGACAGTAGGGGAGGGGGCCTTCCAGGGCAGCTGGCAGCTGACTGGGGTCCACGTGGTGGCTGAGGGCCTTCAATGAGGTCAGCACCTCCATCTGCAGACAGAAGAAGTGAGTCAGGAGGACCAGAGGGTTCACTGTGGGAACAGACTTTGAAAAGGTCCCACCTAGATCCCTGCCCCGGCACCAGTTCGTCTTCCAGAGGGAAAGTGCAGAGTTGCTCTCTGGGCACCCGATCTCTCTGGAAGCTCTGATCAATCACCATCCAGAACCAGACCCGGGTTAAGACAGCAGCTCCACAGCACTGGGACGGCCGGTCGCTGGCCTGTGCCTGAGGCAGACATCACTAATCAATCGCAGCATTTGTTCCACCTGAGCTTGGCTCTTTCCCAGCTTTTGGGGGGCAATCACACAGACTGATTGCAGCGGGTCCTGTGATAAGCCTTCCCTAGAATCCTTGCATTGTTCTCTAGTGACCTGCCAAGGCTGATGAGAAAAGCCACCAAAGCCTAACAGTGTCCCCAAAGATCTGGGGAAGGGACAAGGTGACTGCTTCTCCCAGGCATTGAAGTTTCAGACCTATCCTGGGGACAGCTCTAGATACCCAGGCTTGGGGTGGGGTGGAGTCTGCAGGGTTTGGGGCCCATCTTCCATCCCTGATCATCAAAGGGGGCTGTGGATCAGCAGCACCTTGGAGCACACTAGAGACGCAGGACCCCAGGCCCCACTCAGAGCCTAGGTTTTGACGAGATCCCTAAGAGATTTGTCCTGCCTGGGTCCCTGACCTGATACCAGGCCACTTCCCACAGGGCAGGCGGCTCCTCAGCGTAGGAGTTGTTGCTGAGAAACCAACCTCCACAATCCAGGCACACCCAGGGCTGAGGAGTACAGCCTCCAGCTCACACTGTGCCTCTACTGATCAGGAAGCAGGGGCCTTTTGAACCGTTTCTGAAGTGGGGCAGAGGCTGGGGTACAGTACTAATTAAAGGGAGCTCAGGGCTCTCCTGCCACGTTCCCAATCAACTCCAGCTGTATTAATTAGGGAAAGAAGCACAATCAGAGCCAGGCACAGTGGTGCACACCTGTAATCCCAGCGGCTCGGGAGGCTGAGGCAGGAGGATTGAGAGTTCAAAGCCAGCCTCAGCAACTTAGTGAGGCACTAAGCAACTCAGTGAGACCCTATTTCTAAATAAAATATTTAAAAGGGCTGAGGATGTGACTCAGTGGTTAAGTGCCCCTGGTACTTAACCAAGTACCAAAAAAACCCCACAAGCAGAGCCGGGACAGCGTGGATGAGGCCCTGGGCCTCGGGTCAGGAGATGCTGCTCTGTCTGGTTTGCTGGGTGGCCGTCTGCCTGATCTCCCCATCTGGAGACAAGGGATGGCCTGACTAGGCGAAACTTCAAGTAGGTTCCATGTCACGTGCGACTCCCCGTCACGTGGCAGTGTCCACCAGGAGTTGCTGGGGTAGCCAGAGGGAATGATCCAGTGATGGTTTGGTGATGTCTGCCACAGAGGCAGCCTGGAGAGGGGCAGCCCCAGCCCTCGCCCTTCTTCCCCTACCCTAGATCATTTCAAGGCCTGACCTGTCCACTCTGCAATTCTCCATCTTCTCTACCCCCACTCAGCTCCAGCCCAACAACCCCCTCCTCAACTGCCCGAGCGGCTTCCTGCTCACCTGGACGTCAGGTAAGGCCTGCAGCTGGAGAGCATCCTCCTTCTCCCCCAGGAAGAGCAGGCTGCGGAACGGGGCCGGGGCCAGAGCCTGTCAATGAGAACTGCTTCAGGCTGCTCTGCCCGAGCCTCCCCTCAGCCTCCCATCCCTCTATGGCCTCTCCCGCCCTGGAAAGACACAGGCAAATGCGTCCCATAGTGGCCAGGGTGGGAGTGACTGCGTGCTGTCTGGAGGGAGGAAGCACTCCAAGTGCAGAGAGCAGCAGGCCCAGGCTGCGCTGCAGGCTTCCTGGATGCCCTACCCCACCCGCCTCAGTCTGCCCGTCTATGAAGGAGGGCTCAGACCTGAGCATGTGGCAAACCTCCACCGCCCCTGCTGCCCGGGGTCAGCTGGGACTCTCCTCCCTCCTCCCCGCTCTGGGATGAGGTTTTGGTACCCGAGGCTAAGGCAGTCGCAGCGGTGCCCTTCCCTGGCCCTGGGATTCTGTAATGGCTGGACGTCTGAACCAGAGAGACACAAGAAACTTGCTGGACTCTGGGGAAATAATCTCTCACTCTTTTCTGCTGGATGTAAGTGAGAGACCATGGGAACTTAGAGCTGCAGGGACCCTATGGCCGCCCGAGGGGGGGTTGTCAGAGATGGCACCCTCCCAGGAGGACAGGGCCAGAGATGGGGAGAAGGGATGGTCTGGTGACAGTGTCGGAGCCCTTGTATGGAGACCTACCGAGCTGGATTGGACTCCTGGCTTGTCCAGCTACATGAACCAATGAAGTCCTTTTGACTTAAAGCTCATTAGCCCTGAGCTGTTAGCAGTCCCTGGTTCCAACCCTGAGCCTGCCGCATGCTCCAAGCATGTCAGAGGCCCCAGGTGACCCCAAGGCTGGCAGGGCTGGGGCACTCTGTCTGTATTCACCTGGGTGGCCTGCAGGGCGCTGACCAGATCAGGCTGTGGGGGCTGATTCCTGGCATCGACCACGACCACCAGCCCCTTGGCTTTATCTTCGGGCCTGTGGTTGGAAAACAGTATGATGTCTCGCTGGGCAGCCCTGGGGGCTCTCCAGGTGGCAAGACCAAATGGAAGGCCGCAGAAACTGGCTGCTGGGAGTCTTGACTCAGTGGTGAATGGCCCACCCTGCAGGGCCAAGCCCCAGGTCTCCCTGCTGGAAGCCCCCCCTTTCTCTTCCAGGAGAGCCCACTGCCTCTACCGCAGGCCCCCGCACTGGCGCATGCATCCTCTCCCAAGGCCCAATAGTCCTAAAGATAGTCACTTATAAAGTTGGAGTGGGTCACCTGAGGTGAAACCTCATTTAATTCAAGAATCCCACTCCCCCAGGGGTTGGCTTCTGGTTGGTGGAGGCCAATGAGTGACCCGATTTCTCTGGGCAGTGACTGGTCTAGATGGAGATCATGTGACGTATCTCTGCCCAATGAGATGAGAGGGCAAATTCCCTGGGGCCTTTGGAGAAAGACATTCTCTCCTTTGAACAGTTCTTACAAAGAGCTGTGAGGCGGAGACTCAGACTGATACCTTTGCTCATCAGACCAGACGTTTTAAATTGCAATCGGTTCCCCATGGCCAACACACCCCTGGGCTGAGCTGACGGGGGCTACGCTCCGTCGTTTACACCAGGACTTCCCAGACTGGCCCGAGTGTCCGCATTTGTTAAAATAAGGATTCCTCATCCCACCTCCTCCCCTGTCCCCCCGAGACAGTTGGCAGCAGGTACAGGGTGGGTCTGGGTGATTGCAAGTGCCCTTGGTCACTCCGATGATCAGGAAGGTGATCATAACCCAACTGCCTCAACTCTTCCAATCATCCAACTCACAGACAAAACCAGAGGTGGCCCCGTGTGGGTGCTGAGCTGTGGCATTGCCTTTAGTATCTGGTGACCTAGACGCGTTCTTGTACCTCTCTGAGTCAATTGAATAATAATGGTACCAGCTTGAGGGGGCCTCGTGGGGACAGATGAGGTCATTGATGTCATGCACCCAGCGACTGTGCACCACAGGAGAGATGTAATTTTTTTTTTTTTTTGCAAAACTTTGCCATTGTTACTGTCCTAAAAGGGGAAACTGAGGCACAGGAGGCAAAGCAGTGGCCAGCAGGGAGAGTCTCTGGGAGGTGACACCAGGTCCCTGACCTCCCGTCCCACACCTTGCCCGTCTCTGGCTAGGCCCCTGCCGGAACAGTGACTCATTCCAGACCTGTCTCTGCCCGGAGCCTGGAGGCCCCTCGAGGACAGGGCCTGTTGGGAGACTCCTCAGGTCCCCAGCACCATCCAGCATAAAGCCGGGCCCTGAGCAGGTGTCTCACCAATGTTTGTTCAGAGCACAAATGGAAAGGCCAGCTGTGCAAGGGACCAAGAAGTCCCCAAGGCACAATTCCCTCCCTTGACACTGGGACCCCCCCTTGGTCCTCAGAACCCACTGGCCATCTCCTTCTGTCAGGAGAGCCTCAGAGAGGAGAAGGTACTTCCCCAAGGTCACACAGCAAATCAGTGGGACACCAGGCCAGAGGAAGAAAAACCTCAGTGGCCAGCAGGTGGCAGTACTGACTCCCTGAATGAAAGAAGGTCCCCAAGGGTGCCCTGGGTCCCTCACCCTACCCCCCGCAGTGAACCTTCAGGTGGGGTGGGGGGTCTGTGCACAGTCCCAAGGCTCCACTCTAAGGCTGCCCTGGCTGGGGGCTGGTCTCAGAGGGAAGGACATGGCTCTTCCCAGCCAGGCGGACATGGAGTCTGAGGACGGGGGGGTGGGGGGTAGCAGTGAGAGGAAGGGAGTTGGAGACCAGCCTGGACCCCCACCTCACTCACATTCATGCTTTAATTCTCTCCCTCCTCCCTCCCTCCCTCACCCACCCCTTCACATTTTCGTCAGATATTTATCTTTCAGATGCCAGTTCAATTATCACCTCCTCAGGGAAAGCTTTTCTGATTTGCTAATTGAAAGGAGCTCTCCAGGTCCCTCCCCCACACTATAACAGTGGTTCTCAAAGTGTGGTCCCTGGTGTGACCAGGTGACCGATCAGAAATGCAGCTCCCCAGGCCCCCCACCCCAGACCCACTGAATTGGAAACGGGAGGTGGGGCCCAGCAATCCGTTTTCACAGCCCATCAGGGGAGTCTGAGGCGAGGGGTTCTCAAGTTCAAACACCAGGGACCGTCAACGTCCCTCTGTTTCTACACCATGTTCTGGAAAGTCACCTGTCCATCCCTCCCCCCCTCCACCTTGGGAGTCTCCCCGTGGCGGGGTTGAGAGGGTGGAGGTGGAGCGGTCAGGCGGCCCGGCCCTTACCTGGGGATGCCGCACAGGTAGGAGAGCAGCTTGGTGACCTCGGAGCCCGAGCACCACGGTGCCTCCCAGGCTGCCTCTGCGGTCGACACCAGAAGCAGGGGCCGCCCCTTCCTGTCTCGACTGCCTGGAGGACAGAGGACACCCTTGAGCAGAGCCCTTGCCTGTGGGACCCCCTCTGTGGCCTCCATGCCCGTCCCCCTGCCTGGAATGCCCTTTCTCTCCTCCTTCTGTGAGCTGTGAACCCCTCACCCATCAAAGACCCAGCCTAAAAGTCACTTCCTGAGAGCAGCCTTCTCTGAACCCCTCTCCACAGAGGAGGTGGCTGACTCCCCTGGGACCATCCTGCGGACAGGGGACCCTGGGAGGCAAAGCCTGTGGGGTGAGCTCTGGATTCACAGGGACAGGGGCTCCCGTCCTGGCTCGGCATGGACCCTGCGTGTCCTGGGGCAAGTTCCTGCATCTCTCAGCCTCGGTTTCATCTGTTCCATGAGACAAATGAAACTCCGAGCTGATGAGGTTATTTTGAGGATCAAGTGAGACAGTTCCTGAGAGACTGTCACACCAGGGATCCCCGAGAGGCAGCTGTGCTGTGAGCAGCGTCTCTGTCCCCTTCTCCAGCCAGGCTGTCAGCCTTGGGACCTTGGCAGGCTGTGTCCTGCCCGGGGATCTGGGCTGGGTGCCTCACTCTTCCTGTGGGGGTCATGAGGCCAATGAGGACACAGGGGGAGGGCACCGTGAAGAAAGAAATATCTGTTCAGTCACCACGTCCATGTGGCGCTGTGTCCTGTCAGTCCCAGCAAATTGATGCATGATGTCTCCCCTTGTGGCCTCTGGCCCAGACTGGCTCCTCTGTCCCTGTTCCCTGCCCTCTATATAAGCATGTCCCCCACCCTGGGTTCTCACAGCAAACACAGGCTTCTGTCACATCCTGCGAGACTGAGCCGTGCAGGGAGTACCCTGGGTCAAGCTCTCTGCTGCTTCCCGGGGCTCAGCACGACACGGGCTCACACCCTCCAAGCCTGGGACCAGTGAAGGCAGGGTTAGCATAGTGCTTCCCAAATCCCGCGTGCCTGGGGCTCTTGCCAGAACTCAGACCGTCACTCAGCAGGTCTGACTCTGCATCTCCTCCAAGCTCCAAGGTGAGGCCCAGGTTGTTGGTCCCTGGGCCACACTTTGAGTAGCGAAGGGTCCGAGCACCCAGGATGTTCTGTCATTGGAACACTGTGATTGAGACTAATTCATGTGACTTGTTTCCCATCAAACTCTGCCTGAAGCAGGGCTCTGCACACAGCCAGTGCTGCCTGAGTTGAATAGAATGACAAGCAGCTGTCCCGGTGATTTGCTTTTGACTGGGCCAAGGAGACCTCTTTGCCCCAAATGTTGCCCTGGCCTGACAACTGGTGCCAGAAATGCCATCACGGTCACCTCAGAACCCTAGATTGAAGTTGTGATATCCACCCTGGGTTCTGCATCTCAGATGGAAATGGGAAGGGCAGGTTGGGACAGGGGTGGGCAGGGGGCTACCCACAGCCACCGGAAAACCTGTTGTACCTTTTGGCAGCATTCTGTGCCGAGGGTGGGGGAGAGATGGCAGATAATGGAATGAGCAAGCAACTTAGGGCATTCACACGGGAAACAAGGGTAAATGGATTCTTAAACAGAGCACCACGGGGCTGAAATGATGAAGACCAAAGGTCCAAGGCAGGTCTAGAGCACTGAGGTCTCAGGGCGAGGCCAAGATCAGGGACCCCTTCACTCTCTTTGGCATTAGGAACGAGAAGTCACCGGTGACCTGGACGAAACCTGCCTCAGCGTCGAGGTGGGGAAGGAATCCTGCGTAGAGTGAGTGGAGAGGAGAGAGGGTGCAGAGACAGGGAGCACGGCCACTCCTGGGTGGAGTTCCCATGTGAGAGAAAGAGGGGACAGTGACGATGTTGGGGCCTGAGGGGGTCCTGGTAACCGGGCAGGGCTCCGGGTATCCTGGTGCTGGTGGCAACGGAGGCGGGAGGGGGACCAGGTGAGGTGGTGGAAGGGTGTCTCAAGTAGGGAAAGAGGAGCAGTGCCCCGGGGGGTTGGCCTCAGATAGGAACACAGAGGACAGTCCCCAGAGGTTTGCTGCGTCTGTAGCCTGGATGTGGTGGGCAGGTGACTACGGTAGCTCAGTGAGACCCGAAGGAAGGTCACCAGCTGAAAGTGCAGTTGGGTATGGGGGGGGGGGGGCACTGACGGTCAGAGGAGAGAAGTCACTGGCTCAGGACGGTGAAAGGTCACTCAGGACCCAGGGTGGAGGAGGGTCCATGTGACCCACCAGGTGGTGTGACTTTCCCAGCTTTGTCCAGTGGCAGGGGTAGCAGGTGGAGAGTTTCCGGGGCTTCTCCAGGTAAGGGTGAAGGGGACAGAGAAAGGCAAGGGAGTCGAGAGCCATCGAGAGGAAGCGATTATAAGGATGAGCGGGGCGTCTAAGCTGCAAAGGAGCAACCGAGGACATGTTGGCCACTGGGGGGAGACAGTGAGAAGGCGGCTGGGAGGATAGGTTGAAGTTTGGGGAGCAGGAGGATCCAAAGATAATTAAGATTGGGGCCGTGGGTGAGACAGTAGAGTAGGAATCTCAACACTGAAAGCAGGGAGGGAGCAGCTAGTGATGGGGGATGGCCATGGGAGTTGTCACTGGGGGACAAGGACAGGATCCCTGGAGAAGAGAAGGCCAAGGGCAGTCAAAGGCGGGAGCAGAGGAAGCATCCACATGGGTGCTGTTCACTCATCATCATGTCCCTTCTGAGCACATACTGTGTGCCAGGCACTTGGGACCCAGCTGCGTGTGCTGCAGTCCCCAAGAATTACAACACAGGTAATGTAGCAAAAGTGACAAGGAGCCAGGTTCTTTCTGAGGCCCAGAGAAGGCAAGCTACTTCTCCAAGGTTACCCAAGGAGCTGACCATAGAGTTGGAACTGAAACCAAGTTCTTCTAACCCTAACCCTAACCCTCCATGAACAAAAGCCGAGCTCTTGGAACACGGCAGCCCCAGAGAATGGTGAGATCCCTGTGGGCAGTTCACATGGGAACAAGCGACAAAAGTTCCAATCAGAGTGACCAGAAGGACAGACAGTGCCCACCAGGAGCTGTGAACCAACAGGTGGTGCCCAGGATCCTGCAGAGATGTAGAAATCTCTGAAGGAAAATAGAATTGCAGGAGAGTCAGTTCCCCAAAAGCACTGAGGTCTCCGGTGTCCCTAGACCTTGGCACATGCTGTTCCCTCTGTTTGGAATGCTGTTCCAACACTTCACCTGCTCACTGCCCACTCACACTGTACAATTGCATTTTATATCACTTAACTTGTCCCAGCAGAAGCCTGAGCCAGGGCCCCATCTGTGCTCCACAGGGGCTGGACTCCTCATGGTTCTAATTCTCTTATGTCAGGTTTTAATAAGCTGTTGAATTTTCTCTACCACTAGAATATAAGTTTCCTGAGGACAGACAGCACATCAGACTTGTTCCCTAATAAATCCCCAGTGCTACGCCCAGAGACTCAGTTAATATTTACTGCACAAATATTAAACAGAAATAATAATACTTTCAGTATTGGATATTGATAATGCCTCACCCAAAACCCTTTGGTAGGCAGAGGACTCATCCCCCAGAGGCTGGAAGTATTGGCAATTAATGGCTTATAGGTGCCTCCTTCTCAAGAATTGCCCTTGGCTGAACTAGATCACTGGCTTACCCTGCATCTATACCCAGGATCAGCGTGCAGTTAATGACTGACAGATCCAGGATCAGCCTGCAGTTATTGACTTCAGATCCAGGATCAGCCTGCAGTTATTGACTTCAGATCCAGGATCAGCCTGCAGTTAATGACTACAGATCCAGGATCAGCCTGCAGTTAATGACTGACAGATCAAGGATCAGCCTGCAGTTAATGACTGACAGATCCAGGATCAGCCTGCAGTTAATGACTACAGATCCAGGATCAGCCTGCAGTTAATGACGACAGATCCAGGATCAGCCTGCTGTTAGTGACTACAGATCCAGGATCAGCCTGCAGTTAATGACTGTCATTCAGGCTCCAGAGCTCCCTGTGGGGGTCAGACCACAGCTTGCTCATCTTTGTCTTGGGCTGCACTTCTAGGGAACCCAGCTCTATCTTAGCTGCCTCACTGAGATTTGAATGGATGGGCAGGTGAGTAGATGGCTAGAGGATAGATACCTAGGAATTGCTTTCATCTAACCCAAATCCTTCCCTGGAAAGGTGAGGAAGCAGGCCCAGGGAGGCTGGGGCTAGAACACTGGCCTCCTGGGCTTTCCCGACCTCCTCTCCACCCACCCGTGTCTGAGGACGCTCTGGGACTTCCAGCTCCCTCCCGTCTCCCTCCGCTTCCCCGCTAGTCCCCCGGGACCTGGCAGGCATGCTATCCTGGAGTGGAAAACCTCGACACCCAGGGCTCCAGTCCTGGGCACAGGCCCAGGGGACTCTTCCTGCAGGCTGGGGCCTCTTCCTGGGTGGCCTTCAGAAGGTTCCGAGAAGCCAGCCTCTCCCCCAGTCTGTGGGTCTGAGTCAGCGGGAGGGCCAGATGTTTTGGTGTGAGTTGTTCCATCTGGGGAAAAGCAATAACAAAGTAAAGGATGTGAAGCAGAAGATGGATTTTTCTGAGGCGAAATGTTTTGTCTTCTACCCTGGAATGGACAATAGAGCTTACATGTATTGACCTACTACATGCCAGGCCCTGTGTAAAAGCCTTATTTCTAGTATCTCTTTGAACCATTAAAGCATCTCTATCAAGTAGATGAGATCCCCATCCCACAGAGAGGGAAACCTGAACTCAGAGAGGTTAAGTACCTAGCCGAGGTCACACAGCCAGTGCATGGCAAAGTTAGGATGTGAACTTGGGCAAGTGAATCCCAGGCCCATGAGCCTTCCAGCCCTAGCATGCTACACTAAACCTCTGAAGCAAAGCCAGCCCAGTGGTCCCTGCCCCTCACAACCAGAACCACCCTGTACCCCGGTCTCAGAGTACACAGATGATAGCTCCCTGTCCAGCGGAGCACGGGGCAACTTACCTTTCCCTGGGGATTTGGCTCGGGAGGGTTTAGGAGGGTAGAATGAGCACAGGGCTCTCCAAGGCCCATCCTGCTGGAGCGAGGCTTTCTCCGCTGGCACCGGGGATTGCCTCTGCCCTTTCAAGAAGGAGACTTTGAGTCTGGGAATGGGAGACCTGGAGGAGGAGGTGTTTCGGCTGGAGCGCGTCATGGGCTGGGGATGTCTCCCACTTTCTTGCTTGGTCTTGTCCATATTTGTATCAGAGGCTGGGGCAGCCGGGGCAGCTGGGGACAAGTAGGGAGAGGACGTTTGCCTTGGTCCAGGGCTGGGCTGGACCATGGTCTCTGGGTTTCCCAGAGGTCCCTGTACCTTGGAGGCAGCCATCTGTTCTGAGACACCTGCCCTGAAGCCAGAGTCACAGTCTAGTGGCTCCCCGAGGACATTAAGGCAGGGTCCCTGGGGCTGTGGGTCTGAGTCGTGGGCAGGCGATTTGCTCTTGATCTTCCTCCTAGAGCCCAAAACACAGGGCTCCTCCTCGGAGCTTGCTGGCTTTGCACAAGCCCATTTTCCCAAGGAAGGGCCCCGACTGGACTCAGAGAGGGACAGTAGTCTTTCGGACAGAGGAATTTCCTCAGTTCTAGATAGTTCCTCCAGTGCCCCCAAAGTACAGCCACTAGGTGTCCCCAGCTCCTTAGTGGGAGACCCTCCTCTGCTCTCCTGGGAAGGGTCCAGAAGAGCCACGTAGTCTCCTGCCAAGCCCTGGCTATCCATGTTGTCCATCCTGAGGGCCACCTCCCCAGGCCTGGCTTGCTCCACCTTGATGAGGCCTGGATACTTGTCCCCAGACGTCCTGCCCCTGCTCTTGGCCAAACTCGGGACAAGAAGCATCTGGCTGCCTGGGGAGCTGGCCTGGTACAGCTCTTGGGGGGTGCCCAGATCCAGTGCCTCTAACTGCAGGGAGCCCCAGGCTGGGGAGGGGACATTCACAGCTGGGGGTCTGTCATCCACAAACTCTGGGCTGGCGATCTTAGTCCAAGGCACAGGGGAAATCCCATTCTCGGAAGCCACCAGGCAGTTGTGTAAGGGACTTCCCTCAAAGTCACTGTTGATGGCCTCCAGCCACTCTTGGGTGAAAATCACAGGGTAGGATGACTCGGGAACGGGCTTCTTGTCCACCGTGCGGAGGTCCAGGGAGAGGCGTTTGATCATCATGCAGACAGACTGCTCCTCCTGGGGCTCGACTTGGAGGTAGAAGTCACCCTGGCGCAGCAAGAGGGGATTGAGCGGTGCCAAGTGGACCACGACCTCGTCCCGTAGACAGAGCGGCCAGCCCTCGTGCAGGAAGAGGCAGTGGGAGTAGGGGCCCTGTGGGGGAGGACGTCACAGAATCAGGACCCCAGAATCCTCAGCCCTGGACCCGCTTCCTGCCCTCTCCAGATGAATCCGGAACAGCTTGGGGATGGAGACGGGAAGAGAGGTACCCAGGAGCCGCACTGAAGGGCCCTGGCTCTCAGGGCTGTGCGAGGGTTGACTCTGCCTCACTTGACCCTGACCTTGAAAACACTTTCTAGACCACCACACCAAGGGACAAACGCTGAGAGCCAGGCACGATTTGCAAAGTGTTTTTTTTTCCTTGAAATCTTCTTATCTGACTCACGTACCCTTTCCTCCCCATCTACACAATGCTGCTCCCCACCAGCTCAAGCCCTAGGACCGGGCTGTAAAGTCAGAGCGATGTGGGTTTGAAGGTATAGATCACTAATTTGTGCAAACTATTTAACTTATCTGAGCCTGGATTTCCCCATCTGCAAATAGGAATAATTTAAAAAATTATGAATATATATATATATAATTTATGAAAGTCAATACACTTTTGCTGGCCAGTGGGCGGAACTGGAGAACACCATGCTAAATGAAATAAGCCAGGCTCCGAACATCAAGGATCAAATGTTTTCTCTCTTATGCAGAAGCTAGAGCAAAAAAGAGAGAAAGAAAGAAAGAAAGAAAGAAAGAAAGAAGGAAAGAAAGAAAGAAAGAAAGAAAGAAAGAAAGAAAGAAAGAAAGAAAGAAAGAAAGAAAGAAAGAAAGAAAGAAAGAAAGAAAGAAAGAAAGAAAGAAAGAANAAAATAAAAGGGAGATCCATAGAGTAGAGGAAGGGGACTGAGAGGGAGGAAAGGGATTGAGGGGGAGGGAGGAGGGACAGGAAAAGGGGGGAAACTGTGAAATGAAATTGACCCAATTATGCTCTATAAATATACCACAGTGAATTCCACATTTGCATGTATCTATAAGGGGTCAAGTTACAAAACAAAGAAGGAAGGCAGGCCAGTGGAGTAGAGGAAGGGAAACAGGGAAAGGGAGAAGGGAGAGAAGAAGAGGTCCTAGGGACCGAAATGGTACAAATTATATTCCATGCATGTATGATTCTGTCAAAAGGAACCCCAATATTATATATCACTACAGTGCACTTATAAAAACATTAAAAACAAAGCCAACGCAATACTTAACATATAATATGCAAATGCTCCCTAAATATTAATTTCCTGTTTTTTTTAAAAAAACTTTTTGTAGTTGTTGATGGACAGCATGCCTTATTTTATTTACTTACTTCTGAATGCAGTGTTGAGGATGGAACTCAGTGCCTCACATGTGTAGACAAGCGTTCTATTACTGAGCCCCATCCCCAGCCCTTTTTTGTATTTTATTTAGAGTCAGGGTCTCACTGAGTTGCTTAGCGCCTTGCTAAGCTGCTGAGGCTGGCTTCAAACTCATGAACCTCCTGTCTCAGCCTCCCGAGCCACTGCACCTGGCTCCTTCCCTGTCCTTTCGACAACACTTATCTTTAAAAAAAAAAAAAGGTGTGGCAATTTTCAATCAGAATAAAAAGTAATTTGCTGTTTTATGTCATCCTCCAGTTTTTAAGTAGAACAGCAGCAGAGAGAAGCAGGAACAGTACTGAGTGAGAAGACAGGAGATCTGACCTCGCCACTTATTTACTAGATGACCTTGAAAAAGACATTCCACATTTTCATTCTGACCCAAAAGTCATTCTGGGGTCGAATGCTCATTATTTGTTTGTTTATTATCTATTTAATTTCCCATTAGCAAGTAAGGACATGGCTAGGTGAGGCAAATCATTTATAATTTTTTTTTTTTTAAGAGGAGAAGGTGCCAGAAATTCTCTGAATAGGTAGATAAGGCCTGGAGCAGACCTGACCTGGACGATCCCCTCCCAGCCAAGCCCCCCTGTCTACCCGTCTGTGCCGACCAGTGTTCAACAGAGATGCTCAGCGGGGACAACAGTAACAATGTCCCCTGAATGGACAACAGGTCTTTCTCCACCTGACTTTTGGAAAAGATTCTGAATCCCGTGGATGAAGTAAATCCCAGACAATTTTGCACAATTTGGACATGGGTGCAAAAGACCCGGAGTTTCCTGGAACTATTAATTGGGGCAATGGTGAGAGCTGACCATGTTTGCGCCCCCCCCACACACACACACACAGCATGCTGCCCTCGCCTTCTCATTAAACAAGACAGAGGAGTCCAGCTGTGTTTTGCAAAAGGCAAAGCACCACCGAGGTGACAGCTCTGCTTGTCCCATTGGACTCTCCCAGTGATGCATGGTGCGGCTGCTCGGCATTATTGTTCTCATTTACTCACAAGGAAGTTGAGGTTCAGCTCTTCTAGGTTCACAGTGATAGAGCTGGGACTTGAACCTGGGCACCTGACCCCAGAGACCTCCTGTGGATCCCACATCGCTCCCGCCTGCTCTGCAGTGACATGAATTTGCCTGTAATTATGGTCAAATTAAATTTGCCTACAATTAAAAAGTAAAGATGTGGACAGGCTGTGACCTTGACACTGAAAGAGCTGAGGAAGGGCGCAGTGCAGATATGGTTTTAATGACCAAATACAGGAAGTGACGGTTGCGAAGCTCATCAGGGAGGATGGGGGAGGATCACCATGAACTAATGCCAGCATGTGGAAGCCTCCTGATGTCTCCAGAGACACCCTCCCTCCTACAAGGCCAGTTCCTGTGCACTAAGGGTTCCCATTTACCAGGTGCTTGCTGTGTGGCACAGCTGGGAGGGATGATCTCTCTGTTTTTGGTTCCAACCATCTCCATCCTGGTTCCTAAATGACACACACAGTCCCCACCCTTATGCTTTGCTCCTCATGAGCTATGTCCCTGACAGGTAGTGAGCAAGACTGGCCAGGGGTGGGGGACTGGTCAGGGGTGGGGGTCTCAGGCAGCACGTATTAAATAACAGTACGGCAGGAAGCGGTTGGCAAACCAGTGATGGGTGTGATGCTGTAGGCATCAGAGGACTTGATCTTCTTAGGGACCCCAAGGAACTCCCCATCCTTTTTTAAAAACAGTCTCATCCCCTGACCAAGGAGGTGGGTATATGACTTCATCAATCCTGATGCCCCCATTCCTTTGGCCACAGTGATTGGTTCAGGAATGGACATGTGACCCAAATCTGGCCAATCAGGATCCTTCCTTGAGATTTTTTTTTTCTATGTGCAGCTGCTGAGGAAAAGTTAGTTCATTTTCCTTTTCCAAGGCAGGTTGATAAGCCTAGAGTTTCCCTGAGCTGCAACCTTTGGGAAGACCCAGCTCTTTAGAATGATGCTGAAAAGCAGAGAAGCGGAAACTGAGGGGTCTTCAAGGGTAGCTCAGGTCTGGTCTGAGAGGGGACTCTGTCATTTGTAGCCCATAAGTTTTGCCTAAAATTTTCTTTTTCTGTTTTTCCATGGAAGAGGCCCCCCGGGATCTATGTTTGAGGGGTTTCACAGTTGAAAGTGCACATTCTAATGACGCAGGGACTCCAGGAGAGCTCTGAGGCATTCTCTGTAATCTCCATGGAAGTGCCCCACTTTGGCCGAGGCAGCCTGGTGATGGCCAGGATGCCAGGCCCCAGGCAGGCTCCTAAGGACCAGGATCCCCCCCAGAGCCTCTCTGCAGCGGTTCCTCCTGCTGCCACCAGCACGTGTAATTGACTCCTAGATGTCAGAGGATAAGGGGCAAGTGACCCTCCTGCTCCACTTGGGAGCTGACAAGCAATGATATGTGGAAAACCATCCATGTCCTCAGCTCTTCTATGAGTCAACACCCCCCTCTGCCCACCTGCTTTTCTGCTCCCCTCCAGCCCCTGGCCCTCTGGGAGAGACTGTCCCTGGCGCCACCGCCCTCCCGACTTACACAGGCTTCTTCGCGAACTTGCTCACACAGGCGTTTGGCAGGGATCAGGAAATTCAAGAGGAAGCTCAACCCGTCTCCCCGGAAGTCAGAGTCCAGGAGCCGGAACACCTGACCCAGGACCGTAGGTGCTGTGGCCTCAAAAGGGGGATAGAGGCCAGCCAAGGCATGCTGGATGGCGGCATCTAGGGATGGAGGGTTCTGGGGAAACAGAAGGAGAGGATGAAAAGTAATGGTAGCAACCACGACAAGGGCAGTGGGCACTTCCTGTGACCTCCCAGGTCTCCATGACTGAGCCCCTGCTAATGCTGCCTGCCACTCCTATCCTCTCCCCCTGGCTCACACCCCACTCAGGGGAGCTTCCCAAACCTGCTCCTCCTCCACCCCCACCCTGCCCAGGGACGTCCCAACATCCCGTCAGACTAGGAGGCCAGAATCCACGTGTTGAGCTGCCCTCTCCTGCCACCAGCCTGTCCCCTGCTCCTGACCGAGCTGGGTCTCCACCACCTCTTCCCGGGAATCACCTCACTTTGGATGCTGACCTCGGGCCCTCCTCCCTTCAGAGACCTCCACTGAGGCCCCAGAGTGACATTTCTCACATGTCAGTCCCCTGCTCAGCGTTCCTCAAGGGCTCCTCATTGCCTTCAGGACACGTGCAGCCCCCGTTCCAGCTCCCCGACCCGGCTGTGTGCAGGCCCAGCCTCTCCATGCCTCACCACGATGGCACAGGTACTCTCTTGTCCCCTCCAGGCCTTTGCCCTTGCTGTTCCTTCCTCCCGAACACCTTCCTCTTCCATTGCCCCCTCACCTGGCCAGCTCCTTATTCTCTAAGGCTCAGGTCAGCCCTCGTCTCTGACCTGGTACCTGCCTCGACCCCAGAAGGGTCAGGTGTCCCCTCCTCTGTGTCCCTATCATAGCAGTTCCCACTATGATTTCTGGATCCCTAGGAGTAGGCAGAGTAGCCCTCAAAGATGCCCACCTCCTAACCCCTGGGATCTGAGACTGGGTCACTTAACAGGCAAAAGGGGATTAAGGTTGCAGATGGAACAAAGGTTGTCAATCATCCGGCCAGAAAACCCAGAGAGTCTCCCGGAGTCTAAAGTGGGCCCAGGATACTGAGAAGGGTTTGCAAAAGGGGGAGAGGAGCCAGGTGGGGTGGTGCATGCCTCTAAGCCCAGTGACTCTGGAGGCTGAGGAAGGAGGATTGCAAGTTCAAGGCCAGTGTCAGCAACTTAATGAGATGGATTTGAATGAAAAAGAAAAAGGTCCAAGTGGTAAAGCACCCCTAGGTTCAATACCCAGTACAAAAACAAAAAAAAAAAAAAAAAAAGGAGGGGGAGGGGATAGTCCAGAAGACAGAGGGAATGTGACTGTGGAAGCAAGGTCAGAGAGATGCCAAGTTGCTGGCGTTGAAGAAGCAGGAAGAGCCAGGGAATGTGGGCAGCTCTCTGTAAAGAGCAAGCAAAGGAATTCTCCCCTAGAGCCTTTAGGAAAGAATGCAGCCCTGCCCACACGGTGGTTTTAGGCCAGCAAGACCCATGTCAGACTTGGGGTCTACAGGACTGCGGGGCTAATAAAGTCTTGCTGCTCTAAACTCCTGCAGGTGTGACCATTGGTGACAGCAGCAATAGAAAGCCAGCACAGCGCACGCTGGCTCCGATTCACCCCTGGGTCCTCCACACCTGATCCAGGGCCTGGCACAAAATAGGTGCTCGGCAAATTTGGAAGCAGGAAAATAGTCTTCCCTGAACCACATTTTTTTCTATCTGTAAAACAGGCAAGAGGAGAAGGCCAGAGACTGTCGACTGTCAACCGTCTGCAGCAAGTGGGTCCGCGGGCTTCGATTTTCTACTTTTAAATAGTGTAATGGAAGCCATTCTGGTTGCCCCTGACTGACCCCAAGCTCTGGTCCATCAATTGCTGAGGTGCGAAGGGAGATGGAAATAAAGATCCAACATAGAGCTTATTTAGGAGAGGGGCCCTTTCTATAAACGAAGACCCCGAATACAAGGAAATAAAAGAGAGACTTTGAAGATGGGGGGGGGCGGGACGGAGGAATGTCGCAGCCATTCTGAAGGAAGGTGGACCTGGCACTGACATGGCAGGGGGCTCTCAGGGATGCCCGGCTGTCAGGGACTTGGTGCCAAAGTGCAGGAAGAGCTATTTGCACAGCGAGCTGCAGAGAGGGGTCTTCTGGGTGGCAGAACAGCCCGGTGTCTTCTTCCCACTCTCCCAACCCTCATCAAGCAAGGTTAAACCCTGACATTTGTCACCCCACACAACCCTGAGGACCACAGGAGGAAGGATGGGAAGTCAAGGGCGGCATCTACCCTCTGTGAATACACACACTCAATCATTTAGGCTGGGACCTTGGCACTCCTGGCTTCTATCTCGCTGCGCAGCCTTGAGTAGGTCCCTACCCTCTCTGGGCCTCTTTCCTTACATGCAGATTGAGCTAGGCTGCCTGTTTGTCTTGTTTTGGACACTTCCCAAAGGCTCGGCCAGTCTCTTCCTTTCTCCCAAAGCCAGACTGCAGCACATTAGGGAGGCGGTAAAGACATCTGATCGCCAGGGGAAGGCTTCCTAAGTCTGCAGAAGATCAGAGAACTCTGAAGGGATTGTCTGACCACGTGGTTCCTGGTTGTTAAGTTCTGGCCAGAGACATAAGTGAGGTCGTCTGTGTAGCTGACTGCAGTGCTTCAACCCCTAGGAAACAGCGGGCCAAACTCTCCTCCCTCTTGGAGCCTCGGTTTCCCCATGTGTAATCAGGATCCTACCTCCCACCCTGCCCTGATCGGAACTGCTCTCTGGGAAAGAGGGGGGATTGATACTGAGTGAGCCTGCCAGGCAAAGCTGAGGTCCAAGTTCCTTTCCTGTTCCTTTCTGAGTCCTCTACTGTCACCCCAGGGACAACAGCAGGCTCCAGGCACCCACTGTGCCAGGCCCTCAACTCACGTTCTCTGGCTGACGCACACAGGGAACAGCGCCATCCCGGACAGATGGGCGGACGCAGTCCGTGTCTGGGCCTCCAGCTGTTTGTTCTGCCTGGAGGCACCAGCCCCAAGGGTGGCCTGCCCAGCACCCTGTCCTTCCCTGTCTCCACCGTGCCTCAGGAAACTGTTTACTTCTGGAAGAGCGAGCCTGGCAGACTGAGGTGCCCCTGGCTTTGACAAATTGGCTCTGCTCACCACACACTGTAACCATTTAAGGGGCAGCCAGCAAAGCGGAGCCCGTTCCAAGCTCCCAGGACTCTGTGTTCTTGGCCAGCACGCTACCTGCTCCAGGCCTGAACCCCAGGGGCTCATCGGCTGTCAGGGAAGCGCACAGGGAAAGGGGAGCGTTGGCCACTCGCCATCCCAATCAGCCCAGCCCAGGGCCACAGGAACCCAAACACGTCGGCGAGACGTGGAGCCCTCGAAATGATTTCCATGAAACTTAATCGACTTGTTTCCATTAGTTCCCAGAGAGGCTGCCTGGCAGGACCCTTAACTGTTCCCGGCAGGAGAGAGACTGAACAAGGGAGCTAAGTCAAAGCTGCCGCCACCTGCCCGCCCCCCTCCGCACTCCAGGCCAGAGAAGGAGCCCACCTGTGCCCCAGCAGACGCTGACATGTGCTCTGACTTGGGGCCATTGTTCCTACTGACGTGGGCACCTTGTCTGTGCTGGGACACCTAGAAAACTACCTACTACAGACGCTGTGTCTGCGCAGGGAGCAGCTGTGTTCGTAGATGTCTGTTTTCATGTCTTTGTAATGAGCCTCTATTACTGTTGTATTATATTTTTATCAAATAAAACAAATAAATAAAAAATTTACAGGACTATACATTTGGACCTAGAGACGGACTTCTGTAACCATTATCCAGAACAATACGCAACAGATTTCTGCCACCCCACAAAGAGGCTCCTTCATAGCCAAACCCCCTCCCCACATACTGCTGACGGGTGTAGATTTTTTAAAGAAAAATTTCCATACAGTGTGATCTTCAGAGTGTATGTGAGCCTAGGAAGAGTCCAAGCGGCATTCAGTAAAGTGTTCACTGTAGTTACCCCGAGGGCGGGGGGAGGGGGGAGGGCAGGTAGGGGCAGTATTTGAATTTTCTTCCTAGTGTGCTGCGTTTTCAAATTGTTCTATAATCAGCTCCTATAGCTTTTATGATGGGAGGGTGTGATTGCCTGTGTTTGAAAGGCTGCCTGCCTCCTTTTTTAAATGGTCTCTCCAGATGTTGTTAGCTGGGCCTTCAGAGACGTGGGCTGAACCTTTCTTAAAGGTTCAGTTTATCCATTTAGTCCAACAGGCGAAGGATTTAGCATCACCTCATATGAGAAGAGCTGAGGTGGGTGGGAGGAGCCCCAGGGCTGCCTTCCACCTGGGCAGAGATGCCTGGGGAAGGTGAGGTCTGCCCCCGACTGGCCAGTGAACTGGACCTCGGTCCCCCCGCCCCCCCGTAAAAGGGAAGCGCTGAGCATATAGGTCTCCAAGGATCCTTCTTCTGGTAGGAACATGCTAGAATTCAAAGCAAAATCGGGTTCAGGAAGGTTTGGAGCCAGAAGGTGGTTTCTTAATGGGACCAGTTGACCTTAGCTGGTGAGAAAACTTCTAATGATGTGTCTTTCTGCCTTGGGACCAGGGAGACCTAAACCAGTAGCCATAGACTCATAGGTCTTCAGGGAACCACCAGGTTATATGGAAGACAGAAGTGGTCTAAGTCGAGAAAGCAACCCCTCCAGCCCTTGGAGAGGGGCCCCTGACAGTCACCGTCCCCATCAGGGAAGCAATAGGGAGCCGTGGGGCCTGGGGCAACACCCATTTCATCGGCATCAACCACACGTGGCTGTGGCCCCTGTGCCTGGATTACAGATCTTTTGGTCAAACCTCTCCAAACCCATCTGTGAGCCAGGTGCAGCCCAGCAGGTATCGGGTTGTGACCTCTGGACTCAACTACTGGGGACACTCCTCATGAACTGGCCCAGGCTGAGGTGCTGAATCCAGCATTTCTGCTCACTTCTCAAGTTCTCGCTCACTTCCAGCTGAAACTTTCCCTGCACTAAGCCCTTTTTTAATTTGGGTGTGGGGGCAGAGATATGAGAGAGAATTGGCTCTTTATTTAAAACAACAACAACAAAAAAAAAAAGACTTTCAAAACTGAATAAACAGCCCAGACACAGTGAACCAAGAAGCGAGCAGGCCCCAGAAGACCCACGTTCAAGTCCAGCTCCACTGTGTACCGCCTGAGTGACCTCCAGCAAGGCACTTCGCCTCTCTGAGCCTTAGTTTTTTTTTTGTTGTTGTTTTTTTTGGGGGGGTTACCGGGGATTGAACTCAGGGGCACTCCACCACTGAGCCCCATCCCCAGCCCTGTTTTGTATTTTATTTAGAGGCAGGGTCTCACTGAGTTGCTTAGCACTTCACTTTTGCTGAGGCTGGCTTTGAACTCAAGATCCTCCTGCATCAGCCTTCTAAGCCACTGGGATTACAGGCGTGCACCACCGCACCTGCCTTGAGCTTTACTCTTGTATCTGTTCCTTTCTCTCCCTCTCCCCTTTGCCTCTGCCCTGGGGTGCGCCATCTCCCACCCAAGCCACACAACAATAATTGCAATGAGCGCTGCTTCTTACAGAAGTTAGTCTCTGGAGTCAGGCCCGAGCCAAGCAATTCCCATGATCATTGTATTTTATCATCCTAATAATTCTATGGGCCGGGTATTTTGTTCCCATTTCACAGGTTGAAAAACTATGGCCACAACTTTCCTGCTAATAAATGGCAGAGCTGGGGTATAAAACTGAGAACCAGTCCAGGTTCCCGTCTGCCCCCACTCCCCCAGTGGCCTTTCTCACACAGAGATCCAGATTGGGCTGATGCTTGGAGCCACCAGTCAGCTCCCAGCATTCTTGTCCTACTTCTTCTAGACACACTGCATGCTCTAGCCAGGGCTTTCTGGTCATCAATGGGCCACACACAAGAGGTTTTCTTGCATATCCTCATTTATTATTTGCTTGATAGAGATTTATGATGATTTGTTTAGTATTTTTCTTTTTGTCTATTTGTTTGCAATTTGAATTTATTTTTATTGATTTTCATGTGTTTCTGCAATTTAAAAACCCCCTAACGCTCATTAAGATGAAAAGCTGTAAAATAAAAAATGGTCACCCAAGTGCCACCTAAAATCTCCCTGCTAGAATCCAAGGTGGGGACCCCAACTAAGGAAGGGCTGCCTGGATGCGGCCCTGCCTCTGCTCACCCTGCACCCCTCCCTGGACTGAGCAAGCTCCTATCTATACTTCAGAGCCCAGTGGTCTGCGTTGCTTCTCTTGAGCTTTCCAGGACACACGTGGTTCCAGGAAGAGGGGCCTCCCACCACCCATCAGACAGCTCAGGACCCTTAGTGAACAGGCCTGCACTCCCCAGGGACCTTGAGGCCACGAGGGACTGGCCCACATAGGGGCTGGGTGGGGACCACCATGTAGTAGGTTCCTTGGCAATGTGGAGTGAATTGAACCGGATTTGAGCAGCTTTTCTCAAAGTGTGGGATGGAATTGCAGGTGGCCCACAAGACCATCTTGGGAGGACTCGGACTTGATGTGAAATCACAGCAAGAAAACTACTCCAGTCCTCTCCAGGCCTCCTGTTGACACCCAGGAGAAAGCCTCATCAGGTGTCTGATATACCTCTCAGATACCTCATCATTACTCCCCTTAGCAGATGAAACCAGTCCTCAGGCGAGGAAGGGTCCACGGTCAGCCTCATCCAGCCATAACCCACTAACACAGATCTGCCCTCATTGCATAGATTTTTACAGTTACTTTTTATTTATTATATATATATATATATATATATATATATATATACACACACATATATATATAAACATTTTTTTTTGTACCAGACATTGAATTCAGGGGCCCTTAACCACAGAGCCACACGCCCAGCCCTTTTTTGTATTAATAATTTGAGTCTCACTGAGTTGCTTATGGCCTTGCTAGGTTGCTGAGGCTGGCTTTAAACTCATGATCCTCCTGCCTCAGCCTCCCAAGCCACTGGGATTACAGGTGTGTGCCATCGCATGCAACTTTTACAATATTTGGTCAGATAAGTGGATTCATAAGTTTTTCCACAGATACTGAAATTTGGGAAGTGTGGAAATGGATAAGCCCTAAATCCCTTTACTGTAAGAATCTCCAACACTGAGCTGCCCCTGAACACTGGACAATCATTAATCAAAGCATTCCACAAAATTACTACTGTAATGAAGGCCATGAGGGAGGAGTCTCTGGCAGGCTAGAGCAAGGGCCAGGGGAGTCGGGAGGCTTTGCTAAGATGATACTTGGGTGGAGACTTCCGGGATGAATAAGTATTCCTTAGGTAAATGTGCTTCTTCTCCTAGCAGGTACAGCTTGTATAAAGGCCCTGGGGCAGGAGGGAGCATAAACCATAAGAGCTTCTAAACCAAGGCCTGAGTGGCTGGAGTGGGTAGGTAAGGCCAGAAAAATGGACAGATTATAATCTGTAATACATAAAGACAGAAAGGTAGGAAAATCTGCCCATTGTACCCAATGAAGAAAGAGATGTTGAGTCTTTGAGAGGCCCAGCCCAGTGACTGACCCTTAATCTAAGTATCTGGGGTTTGGTGAGGGGTGTGTGGATTCTAAAACTAATAACTAGATTAGGTCCAGCCAGGAGAGGTGGGCAAACACCCCTTGTGCAGGCTGTGGCTTGGGGTGGCAGTACAGCTGGATGCAGGTTTAGAATTCAGCCTGCCCTGACTTGCACTTCCTGGTGGAGTGACTTTGAATAGTCACCTAAGCTCCCAGAGCAAAGGCCCCCGCCTGTGGGGTAGAGATATCAGCAATTTACTACTCCTAAGAGTTGGTGTAAAGCCTAGCATAGCAGCACATTCCTGTAACCCCAGTGACTCAGGAGGTAAGGCAGAAGGACGGCAAGTTCAATGTCAGTGTGGACAACTCAGTGAGACCCTGTCTCAGAATAAAGAATAAAAAGGATTGGGGATGTAGCTCAGTGGTAGAGCACCCCTGGGTTCAATCTCCAGTTGCACACGTGCGCGCACACACACGTACACACACACACACACACACACATTGGTGTGAATGACCTGAACTCCCACGTACATAGTGGAAGGTCTTGCCTGTAGGGAGAGGTAAATAACAACTAGTTTGTAATGGTTATTTTCAAATAGCTCCAAGGGCAATGTGTGTCAGTGTGTCCTGCTGGTGCAATTTAGGCACCTGTTTATATATATATATATATCTCCACATTTTGGCAGCATGGGAGAGCAGGTGGACAAGGGTTGCTTATACGAGGAGGCACATGTGTGGAGCTGTGTGAGTCAATGGGAGTGTGTTGGGTGTGCTCCGTGTGTGTGTGTGTGTGTGTGTGTGTGTGTATGTATGTATGTACCCACTTCTGTGCAGAATTCCTCTGTGTGGGTGTGCACATGAGTGAAAACCCACACAAATTCAGCCTGATGGATCGCAGTCGAGGCGTTAAAGCCCTGGTCTGTCTTCACAGCCGCCTTCCAAATCCCCTGATTAAGAAAATGGCTCCTGTGAATCTGCCTGGGGCTCCTGGGCCTGTCTGGAGCTGAGCTGGGAGTCTTTGAAAACAGTATTTTCTTTCATTTTCCGTTTCCAGATTCTGGCACAAACACACGTACATAACTCTCCCAGAGTGTCCCAGCCTTCTGGAGGTGCCAGTCTGGAAGGTCCAGGTGTGGAGGTATTGCCCTTCCTCTGCCCTCCCAGCCCCAGGTAACCCTCCCCCAGTTCCTCCCAGAGCACCCCATGTCAGGACATTGGACTTTCCAGCCCTGGGTCTAAAACAGCAGAACCATTCCGAGTTTGGGGAAGCAGTCCCTTTTGCACTCTGCACCACGAGTCCTCCCTGCCCTGTTTTGCTGGGCCCCTCTCCACCCAAACCCCACGTTGGAATCGTGCCTAGCTGACCATCTGCCCCACATCTAAAATGCAAAACCACCCCAAGCTTTGTCTGAGGCCCGGCGAGCTAGGGTTCAAGTTCAGCTCTTGACTCTGGGTTGGGACAATAGGAAAGTTAACACATCGTCCCTTATTCCATCCATCTCACGCCTGGAGAAGCCCAGGGAGAACTTGGCCAAGGAAGGGACCCTGCAACCCCTCAGACCCCACCCGCGCTGGGGCTGGGGCGGTTAGGAGTGGACTCCTGTCCAGGCACCGAGGGTTGTCCCCGCTGTAAGGGTCGCGGCACCGCCCAGGGGCGCCGGGGTTAGGGGAGAAAGGAGCAAGCGGGGTGGTCCAGCCTGGGCAGCGTTACCATGGTGACGGGACCGGCGCTCCTCTTGGCTCCTCTCCTGCGCTCGGGTCTGTGGGTCAGGGGTGCTGCTTTCCCGTGCAGCCGCCAGGCCTAGCCCCGGGGACAGCGGGACTGGCCGGCCC
>NW_026000026.1:20208667-20267074 GCF_001458135.2 Marmota marmota marmota | reverse complement strand
AGCAGTCCCTGGCCCAGGCGAGCCGGCCAGTGTCCCTTCCTCCGCGTCCAGCAGCCACTGGAGCCTCCGTCTCTCCAGCTGTGCAAAGGGGAGGGGGCGTGGGGGTGGCGGTGGCGGTGATGGTGATGGTGATGGTGATGGTGTTGGTGTTGGTGGTTTTCTTCCCCCTCCAAGTCGGGGTTGGACCCCAGGGCCTCGCACAGCCAGGCGAGCACTCCTCCACGCCCCAGCCCTTTTTCAGAATTTTAGTTTAGAGACAGGGTCTTGCTAAGCCCCCCAGCCTGGCCTGAACTTGGGATCCTCCTGCCTCGGCCTCCCAGGAAGCTGGGGTCGCAGCCCCACGGCCACTCAGGACCCACCTCTTAAATTGGATTGGTGGGCTTCCGCCCTAAGGGGGTTCCTCCGTGAACTCCTCTGCTCATCCTGACTGCCCAGTTCAGGACTTTGAGATGATGGTGTCTGTTTGAAAGTGCCGTTATCTGACTTGGGGCCATTGTTCCTACAGGAGAGAGAATGAGCAACTAGGTGGTGGTTTCTGTGGTGTGAAAGCTAAATGCATTGGGTGATTAGATGACCAGGGCACAGCCCTCTTTAAAGGGATGTGTCCTCAGCCTGAAGATGTGGCAAGGCCAGTAGGATCACAAGTTTAAGACCAGCCTGGACAACTGAGTGAGACCTTGTCTCAAAATAGAAAAGGCTGGGGATGTGGCTCAGTAGTAGGGCACACTGGGTTCAGTCCCCAGTACCTGATGGCGGTGGTGATGGTGGTGGTGGTGGGACCCCAGAGAGCTACCTTACTCCTCTACACAACTAGAAAGCACATTCTGTGAAGCACAACACAGGTCCCCCACCAGACACCCAAACTTCCTGTGCCTAGATCTTGGGCTTCCCAGGCTCCAGAACTGAGAAAAATAAATTTCTGTTGCTTAGAAGTCATCAGTCTAAGGCATTTTGTTATAGGAATCCAAATGGACTAAGAAAATGCCCAAAGTTATTTCTGATTGGAGGACTCAGGGATTCATCCATTTATTTATCAAATGCCGCGCCAAGCGCTGGGTCAGAACAAGACAGAGTCTCTCTTCTCATGTAATATAGGATCTAGTGGGCAAGACAGGTAAAACACAGATAAGCAGAAAAAATAACTGAGTGAGGTGACTACTGAGCAGGAAAGACATGAATGTTGGCATTAGGAACTGCAGAGGGATCACTTAGGACTGATGATTTAGAAGGGGAATGAGATGCCTTGTTCTGAGAGGGAGGAATTCAAAGAACAGCATGTGGGGTAGCAGCCTGGGTAGAGAAACAGAGCTCTAGGCTGTGGGAACAACATGTACAAAGGTCCTGAGGTAGCATTAAGGTGAAGGAAATTGGGGCTGAGTGAAGAACTGAAAAAAAGAGAAGCATGGTGGTAAGGGTTAAGTCCAAAGCCCAAGATTTATCCATGGCCCAACTCTCACCCCCATACCTCCATAGGGAACCAGTGTTTTAGCAAAGGGAACCTGAGCTAGGAGCCACCCATCTTGCCACGTAACTTTTGGCAAGTTCCTTCACATCCCTTGGACCTTCGTTTGCTCATCATTCATTTGAGACCAACAATCCCTCCATAGTTCAACTACACCACACCGCCCTTGAGGATCCCTTGATGATGTTTATTAGGCAATGACAAACCCCTCTACAACCCACAGGAGAGCTGGGTTTTGGTATCACTAGTGCACGTGTTCAGGAGAGAGACTTAGGTCTGGTGCAGAAATCTGCAGGAGTTGGGGGTGGGGGTGTCATAGTTTGGAGGGTAGAGTCCCAGGTTGCAGTGAGACAGAATTAACATAACAGCCAGTATTCTGGGGTTGCAGGCAACAGAAACAGATTCTAACTTAGTTAAGAAGAGAAAGTGTGGATTGGAAAGGTATCAGGTGCTCACAGAATCAGTGAGAAGGCTGGGGGTCCATCCTCTGGAAGGCACAGGGACAAACAGGATGCTCCAGGGGCCGTGAGTCTAGAGGAACAAACTGGAAACCCCGGAGACGGATGGAATCGCGCCAAGACAGACAAACGCACCATGACAGAACTTCTCCCAAAGAACTTGCAGATACTTTTCTACATGGACGAGTCACGAGTTTAGATTCAATTATTGTCCTCATTTGTAGAGCTGAAGAAGAGATTGTCCATCACCAGATAAAGAGGAAACTGTGGATTTCAGAACTGGACAAAACCATGCAATTCTAGAGTCTGTTGTTCTCTAGGTGGCTGTGGGACCTGAATGAATCCCAAGCGTTCTCCCTGCCTTGGGCCACTGCTTGCTACATTCAAACCCTGAAAAGAGAGATTCTAACAGGGTCATGTGCCCAGGCCCCCACTAGGACTGCATATGCCAGCAATAGCTGGTCACCCAAGAGAAAATTAGATGAATAAGGAGGAGGAATGGACATGAGATAGTCTATAAACAACGAGTGCCAGGCCTGTCCACCCCCTGGACCCCAACACCCTTCATACCCTTATGCACATGCATGTTCTTCCAGAAATATACTCTACCGATGTGATACAATTTTACATGCAACCCACACTGCAAACGCACACACACACACATACACACACAGACACGCCCCTGTGTGGTTTGGACCCTTGGTATGTGTGAACTCGAAAAGGCTAAGCTGTCTATATCTCAGATTCTTCCTTTGGAAAGAACAGAAACAAACAGAATAAGACTTCTTCATGGGGACTGTGGTGGGGGATTAAATAAGTTGGTGAATGTAACTTGCTTTGCCCTGCGCCTGGTACCTGGCAGATTTAATATGCAGGACGTGAAATAGTGTTTGTTTATGTTTAGGGATCGATGGTTGGGAAATCAGCCTCCAATACGCAGGTTCAACTATGGGACTGGGCTTAGTTCATCTCTCAGGGACTTTCCAGAGAATTTTCCAAGGACCATTCAAGCATTCACTTCCTCTCTCATTGGCAAATGAATAACTGAATCATGCTCCGATTGCTACACTAGATTTTGAGAAATAACAAAATTCATCACTTGTTTGACAGAGGGTGGAGTGGAGAAAATGGAGAAGGGATGTGGAGGTGGTCTCTGCAGCTGATTTTCTGGGTGGTCCTGGGTAGATCCCTCCCTTCTTGGAGCTAGAGTTTCCTCAGCCTTGGAAGTTATAATCTCTCCTCAGGAAGAGATTGTAAGAATCCCGTGAGATAATGCATTGAAAGAGCTTAAAATAGTGCCAGGAAAAATAGATCCTCAGCAAATGGCAGTTCTACCTATGATTTTTGAATTCCCAGGACCAGGTTCAAGGACACCTCACCAGAGGTCAGACTTATTTGGGAGAAGGGAGCCACCTAATTTAAGCAGAATATTATGGGATTCAGGATACATTCACTTATTCAATAAATATGCATGTTTCTACTGTAAGGATGCCAACTACTTAGTACACATGTATACACTTACCTTCACCTACCCACGAGAGACATCAAGAATCAATCATGGAACTTCCTGTTGAATCCAGAAGCAACTTCAGAATCCTCCTCAACACAGAGCACAGACAGCTGCTGCCAACCAATATGATTTCTCATGGATTCCATGTTTACATGTCATCTGAGGTCTAAGATGTATAAGGCAGACTGGCATTGAAGAAGATACAGGCTCTAAAGCAGAGCCTGGTTGTAATAATAAGCCCTTGTAATAATAAGTAGGTCCTAAGGCAGTGTCTCAGTCATGGAGAGCCCTCTTCAAGACAGGATCCATGATACATGGATGCCATCAGGATATGCGTCAGCACTTGAGCCACGGCTGCATGCTTTCTGGGCAGCCCCTATCAAGCACTGTAAATAAGAAAGGGTCTTAGTCCATTTTCTGTTGCTATAATAGAATACCTGAGACCAAGTAATTTATAGAGAAAAAGAGGTTTATTCAACTCATGATTCTGTAAGTTGGAGAGTTCAATCTGGTGAAGGCCACAGTTCAAGGGTTCCACAAGTCCTCTTAATGTGGGACTCTTCTATGAATAACCTCTGCCACTGCTCCCTGTTGGGCTTCTGGATAAGATTTTCTCAGAGCTGCGCTGCAGTCTGCAGCTCTTTCTACCCAGTCTTCCTCCTTCCCTGGCTCCTTTAACAGACCTCAGGTCTGCACCGGGGTCCAGTGGCTCTCTCTTTCTCCCTCTGCCCCATCTCCCCTTCACCATCATGGCCCTTAGCCCATTAATCTCTTGGACATCTCTGCCTCTGCCATCTGTTTCCCAGGGGGCGCGGCAGCATGAACGCCGAGCTGCAGAAGGCTGGGTGGAGAGTGGTGCTCTCTTGGGTGGATGGAAGTGCCGTGGCGACTGTGAGAGTCGGGGTCAGTGAGTGACAGGCAAGGGGACGGCGGGACACAGCAGAACTACCCTGGGCCCCACCCTCCCCATCCAGGACTTGACCGCCCTGATTGCAAGTGACAGAAACTCAACTCAACCTCGCTTCCGTGAAAGGGGCTCTAAGGGTCTCCTAAGTGAGACGTGGTGCCAGGTCGTGGTCCCTAGGGCAGGACAAGGGCTCAGTGCAGCAGTCCTAGCTCGAGGACGGAACTTTTTCCTGACACCAAAATGGTAACCCCCGTTGGCCTTGCTTCCGTCACGTGTCCACTTGTGACCCAATCTCTGTGCCTAGGGTAATGAGGAAATTCTGATCGGCTAGAATAGCTTCTGTGCCCACCCCTGGGTGACCACACAGGATGGTGTCTCCACCCGGGTCTTCCTGGACCGGGGAGGGGTTCTTCCAGGAAACTAAGGAGGGGCCTGGGTACACAGGCCAGATGCTCCTGCCTCGGCCTCCTTCAGCCTCCCGAGTAGCCGGGGTCATGGACGGTCGGTGCCACCACGCTGGCCAGTGTGGGAGAGAAAAAAGCATGAATCGGAGGGACCCAATGGAGTCCAGGAGGACCCCCCTGAGGGCTTAAGCTGAGACTCAAAGACCGGGAGCATCCACTAGTGACAGACCTGAGGGACAGTCGGAGGAACAGCACATGCAAAATCCCTGTGGCACGAGAGCATTTCAGAAGAGGCCCCGAGTGACAGGCTCAGGGGTGACAGAGAAGAGCAGGCTGGGCGAGGCCTGCAGACCAGAGAATTCGAATTTTCCCCTTAGAGCCACAAAAAGCCATGGTGAGAGGGAATTAAAGAGGTGGTAATATGATCAGATTACCAGATTAGCCCCCAGCCCTCCCCAAAAAGATTCTTCTAGTTACTGGCTGGAAGAGATAGCAGGAGGGGGCAGGGACACAGGGACTTCTGCCAGCAAGGGACTGCCATAGGGGCTGGAGAGGGTCAGGCTCCCAGTGTATCCGAAGCCAAGAGTCGGGGTTCTAGGAGGATTGGGGGCTGGAGGCCTGGAGGCAGGGGGCACTGAGGGCCAATCAGTGTCCCGACCCACAGGTCCTTAGCCTCTGTCCCTGGGTCCTGCTGTCCCTCTTTTCCTCCCAGTCCAGCCCTTCCTTGTTTCTGTGGGACCAACTCCAGTGACTCATCCGGGACCTGGGCTTCTTGTTCAGCTGTCACTGACCCCTGGTGGCTTTGGGCTCCTGGGGCCTGTAGGTCTCTTCCCTGGTCATCTGGGGAGGGAGTCATAGCCCTGCAGCTGCTGGGGGGGGGGAGTCTAGAGGGGAAGGAGCTGGGACCCTGCCAGCCCTGAGCAGCGGCTTCCCTGCTTCTGGTTTTGCTCATCCTCCCCCCCACCCTCAACCGGGGAATCCCCTTTTTGCAAGTCCTGTTTGTCTTTCCAGACTCCCTCTCCTTGGGGCCCAAGGTGACCTTCCTCCCTCTGCTTAGCAGCACCTCACCTCTGGTGGGGAGGCAGGGGTCACTGATGGAGTCGTAGAGACCGATATGGTAGCAGCCTCAAGGAGGAAACCAGTGACCAACTCGAGGTCAAGCCAGAAGCGGTTTCCCAGAGGAAGGGACATTTGCACTGAAATAGAAGGAATGGAAGTTCCCTATGGGGAGAAAGATGGAAAAGTATGTCAAGCCAAAGACTCAGCCCACAGCTCGCCACTGCCATGCGTGAAAAGGGACCCAGTGCATACAAATGTTTGTTGACCGGCTGAATGTTTGCAGGGAAGATTAAGAAATCTGGTGTGGCTGCATCAGAGTTTGCCAACTGGCAGAGCACACACCAGGTCAGGCAAACAGAAGTTTAAAAAGCCTAACATGGAAAGAGTTGTCAACATCTAGAAATTGGGAGGCCTCACCTAAACTCCTCGTCCTCCTTCCAGGCACCACTATCCAGCTCTCCAGAGCCCCTGCCTGGCTCACCGGCCCATCCACACTTCTTCCTGGAGGCTGGGACTTCTGAGTTTTCACCCCTGATCTAGCGCTGCCGCTCCTTCCGGTTCAGGACTATAAACTGTTCACTGGTCTAGGCATACAGCAGGAGCTCAAGTGCTTGTCAAGTAGGTGGATGGGTTCCCACAAATTTCTTAATGCTCCTTCCTTTAAAAGGTGAAGTCCCCTTCAGTGTGGCCTGGACTTTGAGACCTGTAAAGATGTGGAGGAAGTAATAGTGTCTGACTTCAGAGTCTAGGTCATTATGGCCTCTACATTGCTGTTTCTTGGATCACTTGCTATGGAGGAAGCCAGCCACCATCTTGTTAGGACACTCAAGCAGCCATGTGGAAACACCCAGGTGGTGAGGACTGGGGCCTCCTGCCATCAAGCCAGCGTGATTACCTGTCATGTGAGTGAGCCCAGCCCATTTAGAAGTGGATCCTCAGCCCAGCCCAGCCTTGGATGACTGCAGCCCCAGACCACAACTTGACTACAACCTCACAAGAGATCCCGAACTAGAACCACCCAGTGAAGGTGCTTCCAAACACCAGATCCACAGATACTATGGGAAACCATGAGTTTATAGCTGTTTCTGGCTCTGAGTTGTGAAATAGTTTGTTAAGTATCAATAGACAACTAACAACAAATGGATAGATGGATGGATGGGTGGAAGGATGGATGGATGCACAGATAAAAGGTGTACTAGGTAGGAGTGGAGGGTCCATGGGGAAAGTTAGGGAAAATCTCAAGTGGGTTTGGTGCCCTGGAGAGCTGGAAGAAGTTTCTAATCCAGGAGTGCCATGGTCACTCTAAGTTTTAGGCTGGTCGCTGAGATAGCCAGGCAGGGGAGGATAGAGTAGATGAGCCTTGAGCCAAAGGGTCAACAAAAACATGGGCCAACCATCCTGGAAGACAGGGTGCCCTGTGTCTCAACCCCAGCTTCCCCCAGCAGCAGTCCCCACTGTCCTTCCCACCCCAGGGTCCTCGGCCTGGCAGGGCCTCTGAACAGTGGAGAAGGTCAGGACTCTGGCATTTCTCAGAAGCCTCGTCACCCTCCTCACTCAGAGCCTTCTTTGTCATGGGAGCATTCCTCCCTCAGCTGGTGGGGACTCACAGCAGGGCTGGTGGCCTTCAAGAATCAGAAAGGGGAAGAGAGGAGCTGTGACCCTCTGGAGACCTCAGAGTCCCCAAAGGCATGGTGGCTACCACAGTCACCAACCACCCTCAGGGCTAGGCCTACCCTAAGGCCCACTGTGTCAGCATGGTTTGGATGACGCAGCTCACGTCCTGGAGAAACAGATGCAGAGGGACTGACCCATAGAAGGTTTAATGTCACTCAAAATTGGGTTAAAATGCCATTTCTCATCTATTATGTTCAAAGCCAGACAGCACATGTTAGGGAGGCTCTGGGCACATAGTCACAGTCGTACATTGTGGGTGGCTGCCGTGGTTTGGATCTGGAATGTCCCCCCAAGGCTCATGTGTTAAGGGCTTGGATCCCAACGTGGTGCTGTTAAGACATGGTGGAGCCTTTGGAAGGTGGGCCTAGGCAGAGGTCTTAGGTCTTAAGGTACCCTCAAAGAGAGTGCTGGGAATCCAGCCCCTTCCTATTTCTCTTTTTTTCACTTCCCCACCATAAGATGAACAGCTTTCCTCTGCCACATACTTCCTGTCATAATGCACTGCCTTGCCACAGGCCCCCAAAGCAACCGAACCCTCTGACTGTGGACTGAAACCAGGAGCCAAAATAAACCTTCTCTCTCTAAGTTGATTATCTCAGGTATTTTGTCACAGTAATGGAAAACTGACCAACACCTGAAGATGCCAGGTGGCCGCAGCCTTTATAAAGGGAACTGGTCCTATCCGATGAAACAATGTGTGCATTTATCTTCTGACCCAGTACTTTTACATCTAGGATATACTACACTGGCAATGTCATTCCACAGTACAAAAAAAAAAAAAAAAGAACAGCAACAACCACCTCATACACAATGTTATTCATTATCAAGTTCATCAAAGCATTATTTTAATGCCAAAATGTCCATTCATATAAAACTGGATGAAAAAACTAGGATATCATACAAGCGGATGTTAAGCACATGGCCTATATAGAGGGATTTACAACATATATGGTTAAGCAAAAAAATAAAATTAACGTATAAAGGATTGTATATAGTATGCCACCTTTCACTTAATAAAAATATTTTAAGAAATTCATTATGGAAAAGAAATTCAGAAAGGAAAAAAAAACAGAAACTAATTGAAAATGGTAGCTCTTAGAGACTTGGTGGGAATGCAATGGAGAAAAAAAAAAGAGAAGGGAATGACATTTCCCTGAATATATTTTTATATGGTCCTGACTTTTTAACCATGTAAATACACGTTAAAAAATAAAATTAAATAAAAAGATAGTAGTGTAAACTCTAAACTTAAAAGAATAGAAAAAAAGATGAACTTAACTATCAAATTAATAACATAATCACACAAAGAAAATAATGAATTCAAGTAACTTTAGCCCTAGAATTCTAGTGCATTGATGTTGTAATTCTGAAATCACTATCTGTGTGTTGTACGATGGAAGGAAGGGATAGACACATCCATGTTTTAGGGATTACAGTTCTTACTATGGGGAAAGGAAGTTAAAAATAGGGAAAGGGAGAAGCTGTGTGTCTTTGAATTGTAGTTGGAGAATTTGGCACAAGTAACCAGGGAACAGCAACATCCCCACAGCAGTGAGCACACTTGGCGCCAGATCTTGGTTCCTAAGTGCCATTCTCCACTCAACGAAACCATCATCCCTGGAGAAATGGTAGAGTCCAGCCTCCTGCGTCACAAAGCAAGTGAGCTCAAGGACTGATGTGGCCAAGTCAAGAGGAGCCAAGTCCAAGGGGCTCCCTCTAGCCCCAGTTCTCACAATCTGATCATCAGAAGAAGGGCTTGGGCTCTCTCTGTTTGAGCAAGAGATTACAAACAAGTAAGGAAGTAGGCTGATTCATGAGCTACAGACTAGAGTTGGAGATGGTAGAGTAATAGAGAGATAGATAGGGGTAGATTGATAGATACATACAAAATATTTATACAGAAGTTAGCATAGACACATGTATTTCTTGCTCAGTGAGCCAAAGGGGGCTCAGAAGTCCCTGGCATCCCAGGAGCAATGAGCACACCAAGTACCCAGATCTTGGTGTCTAATCCCATTCTCCAGTAAGGGAAACCAGGACTCCTTGGGAAAACACCTGGTTCTAGGTCTGAGATAGGAAATATACAAGATGACCCTAGAGCATCCCATAGCATCAAAAGGTTAAAACAGACGTAAGAGCCCCCACAGTGGTGGAGGAATGACAAAGGGACACAGGAAACAGTTGAAAGACCTTCTAATGACCAATGCTGGAAAGATTTGAGCAAGGAAATAAAGCATTATGTTGATAGAAGTAAGTGAGTGAATGAGAACAGACAAATTGCCCATGCAGAAGAACACCCAATAATCCCTGTGGGTACCTTACCCTCAAGGAGAGGGAGCACAATTCCCTGCTCCAAAGTGTGAACTGCACTTAGTGACTTCCTCCCAAAGGCTATAGTGTAGGAAAGGGGGAAAAGAATGACTACTGACAGATACGACTTCAGCCAGGTGATCAGGGTCCATTTCAACAGTGGTAAGTCTTGTGGATAGTATGTATGCTGATATACCGTGCACCGAAGGGTACAGAGGCCCTCCACTTTGACCCCTTCTGTCTTGCAAGATGCACAGAAAGGGCCACGGTCTTCTCTGAGGCCACACAGAATATCCATGGTAGAGTCAGGATTTGAATCCATGATCCTGACCTCTAGCCCAGGGATCTAGCCCCAAACTGTGGAATGCTGGGAATGGCAGGTGCCCAGGAGGCTTCTTTCCAGCTTCATCAGAGCTGCTGCTGTAGGGCACACACTTCACTCACTTCACAGGGAAGCTGGGGTACACTGGGGGCTTGGAGGGAGTGTAGAATCTGCCCACATGATCTTGCAGGAGTAGAACTGCAGAAGAATAGTCCCCAAGCCAGTGCCCTGGCACCCGCCTGTAATCCCAGCAGCTCAGGAGGTTGAGGCAGGAGGATCATGAGTTCCAAGCCAGCCTCAGCAAAAGGGAGGCGCTAAGCAACTCAGTGAGACCCTGTCTCTAGTAAAATACAAAATAGGGCTGGGGATGGGGCTCAGTGGTCGAGTGCCCCTGAGTTCAATCCTTAGTACCTCCCCACCCCAATAATAAACTTCTCTTAAAACAAAACAAAAAAAAGAAAATAGTTCCCGAGCCACCTCCCCCAAAAGCCTCGGTTTAGCCCGCCTTTCTCATTCCCCCGGGATTCCCAGCACTGATGTCTCCCTCCCAGAATCCTCGGCTTCCGGAACCTCCTTTCCTCTCTATGGCCCCATTTCAGGGACCGGGGACACCCAAGGACATCCCAGACCTCTTCCCTCAGTGTGAAAAAACTGGGCGAGTGCTCCAGTGACGGGAGGGGGCCGGTCACGCTGGCCTCACCCCTCCAGCCAGCTGAGATCCAAGCTGCCCATGAAAGGGCTCCATTGTCCAGGGCAGCTGTGCTTGTTTTTCTTCCTGAACTCAGTCTGCAGCCCTGGTGGGGAGGGGGTGGGGGAGGCGGTCACTTTTCTTCCTGTCCCCACCCTGGAAGTCCTCCAGGACTGTCCCCTAAGGCCCTCAAGTGCTGCTTCTGCTTTCTGGTTTCTTACAAAGCAGGATCTCGGATCTGCAGAGTGGGAAGAGGCTCCAAAGCCAGAGTTCCAGGTGTTGTCACATCAGAGTGACCTGCGGGGGTTCATTGCAGTCACATATTCTGAGCTTCCCTGGGAAGCTCAGAATCCTAAGGGCCAGAACCAGAAACTGCAGTTTTAATAAACATAGCTAGTACATCAGACCCTTGTTTATAAAGACTGAAAAACAACAGGACACAGAGAGGAACGGGGACCTCTTAGGATCACAGGTATGGCTGCTTAGGTGTGGCTGGACCCAGTCTAACCAATGGACTCATTCACTCATTTATCACAACATACACTCAGCACTGACTCTACCAGGCCCTTTGCTAAGGATTTCCCAGAGAGGGGATTTGCTCATAAGATGCTCACAAGAAAGCAAACAAACAAGCCCATTCTTCAAAAGCCCAGCAATAAGTACTGCATTTGAAAGGTCCTGGGCAGGAGGCCAGGAATGGGCATATGGAGGAAGTGAGAACCTAGCAGGCAAAGAGGTAGTGGTTAGGCCGGGTGCAGTGGCACACACCTGTAATCCCAGTGGCTTGGGAGGCTGAGGCAAGAGGATCGCAAGTTCAAAGCCAGCTAAGCAACTCAGTGAGACCCTGTCTGTAAATAAAATACAAAATAGGGCTGGGGACGTGGCTCAGTGGTCAAGTATCCTGAGTTCAATCCCTGGTACCCCCACCACCACCAAAATAAGAGGCAATGATGAGGGAAAGCTGCCCAGAGGAGGTGGTGACGCAAGCAGAATTTGAAAGGAGCCATAGGAGTAGACTGCAAAGGAGGAAGGGCCCAGGCAGATGGATCAGCATGAGCTAAGGCTTGAAGGTGAGAAGCAGCGTGCTGTGTGGGCGGCCAAAAGCAGATCTGAGTCTCTGGAGTCCAGTGTTGGAGGCAGGAAGAGGAAAGAAATCCACTCATTTATTATGTCCTCTAACATAATGGAGCCAATTGAGGTGCTGGGCACCATGAACAAAGCAGACCAAGTCTCTGCCGTCTGGACCCTCACATTCTAGTGGGAAAGAGAGAAAAATTCACACTGATAAGCAAACAACTGCATAAGATTCGTGATGAAATGGGTGTCAGGGGTGGGATTAGAGCTGGGTGAGGGGCTGAGGGTTCTCATTTTTTGAAAGGCAGGCAGGGAAGGCTTCTTTGAGAAACGGCCATTAGTAAAGACTTGAAGGAAGTAAAGCAGAATGGAAAAAATCAAGTGAAGGGTGTTCTAGGAAGACTGAGCAGTGTGTGCAAAGGTCCTGCAGGACAAGGGGCAGGAGGCAGGAGGGAGGTTGATGGTCTAATTCAGGAGGAACTTATGGGACATGCTAAGAATTCTTTTCTTTTTCTTCTTCCTCTTGTAAAGTGTAAGAAGCCATCAAAAAGTTTAAGCCAGGGAGGAGCATAGTCAAGTTTAGATTTCAAAGTTGCTCTGACTGCCCTGCAGGAAATGGACAGGGCAGCAACAGAACATCCAGTAAGGAGGCTGCTGTGGTGGCCCAGGCAGGAGGAGATAGTGGGTGGCACTGTGGGCAGAGGGTGGGGGGTGTGGGGGGGATGAGGAGGAGAACACAAAGGCTAAACTCACTATCCAGGAGGCTGGTAGGTGGCAGGGCCACTTCTTAGGTGGAGATGCATGCATGTCCAAGGATGAGCATAACGGGGGAAAAGATATATTTTGTTTTGAATTCCTGAGTCTGAGGCTTTTCTGAGATCTCCCTGACCAGGGCGATGCTGATCTGGAGCTCTAGAGAGATCTGAGCTGGAGAGAGGAGGTATTGGCAGTATGGGGGACGCCTGAGGAGAGGGCTTGGCCCACTAGGCATTGGAGAGGGCTGTGACTGTTGAGTGGAGAGAGAAGGGGGCTCAGGACAGAACCTCAGACTCCAGAAAGCCCCAGGGTTTAAGGAGGGACTTAAAGCCCACAAGAGAGCCAGAGAAAGAGTTGTCTCCCCCCAAGGAAAGTGAGGAAGAGTCTTTCAAGTGGAACCAAGGAGACTTTAATGGGAGAGGGGCATGCAGTGTTAAGGCTGCTCAGAGACCTGGCAAGTCTAGAACTCAAACAGGCCCACGGAATTCTGACCTACAGTAAACAGAAAGGACTGATGTGGAACTGTCTTCAAAGTTGTGTTAGGTACCTATTCCCAATGACTCCACAGCTCAGCAGCTTAAAGCAGCCATGAACTTTTATGGCGTCTCACGGTTTCTGTGGGTCAGGAATTCAGGAATGGCTTGGCTGGGTGGTTCTGGCTCAGAGTCTCTCATGAGGTTGCAATTAAGACGTTGGCCGGGGCTACAGTCATCTGAACGTTTGATGGGCTAACAGATCTGCTTCCAAGGTGGCTCACTGACATGGCTGATGAACTGGTGCTGGCTGTTGGCAGAAGCCCTCGGTTCCTCCTGGTCTAGACCTCTGCAAGGGGCTGCCTGAGTGTCCACACAGCATGGCCACTGGCTTCCCCCCAGAGCGGATGACCCCAGAGAGAGCAAGGGGTCCACCATAACGTCTTATGGCCTGACCTTGGAAGTCGCACGCTATTTCTTCAATATCCTACCAAGATCAGCCCTGTTCACTGTGGGAGGCAGAGATGGCGGGGGATCATCTTGCACGCTAGTTTCCACAAAGAAAGTGTAAAAGAAGTCTGCTTGGCAAGGAATGATTTGTGGACATTTTAAAAGACCACCCATCCATGTAACATATGATAACCATTTGCTTGTATTTTCCTAGGACTGCCTTCAGAGTTGTATTAGTTGTGTCTGAAAGGTAATGCTTTTCACTGCTTACATTTTTTGTGTCTCTTATGGTTTGGGTATGAGGAGTCCCCCCAAAAAGCTCATGTGTTAATGAAGGAATGTTCAGAGGTGAAATGATTCGATTATGAGAGTTGTAACCTAACCAGTGGATTAATCCATTTGACGGGTGCGTCATTTGAATGGATTACTGGGAGGTGACTATGGTCAGGTAAGGCATGGTTGGAGGAAGTAGGTCACTGGGGGTGCGCCCTTAGGGATTGTATTTTGTTCCTGGGTCCTTCTACTTTCCCCCCACCCCCTTTTTTGCTTCCTGGCTGCCATGAACTGACACGTTTCCTCCACCACGCCCTTCCACATGATCTTCCTCACCTTAGGCCTTGGAGTTGGCCAACCATGAACGGAACCTGGGAAACTGTGAGCCAAAATAAACTTTTCCTCCTCTAAATCGTATTTTGGTCTCAGCAACAAAAAGCGGACTAACAGAGTCTTTTACATTTTCCCCCTGCTCTGATAAATATATTTTAAATAATGACCAGATGGCCAAAAGGAGTATCCGCCGAGTTGGGAAAGGCTTTCTTTCATTTATTCGAACAACAAATATTTATTGAGCTGCTGCTGTGTGCCAAGTATTGTTTTTGGCATGGGAAATGGTGAAATGGACACAGCAAAGTTCAGCTTCCCTCCTCAGCGGGTTAGTCTGCAAAGGCTGCGAGACGCAACGCCGCAGATGTGTTATTTTCTCATAGTCCCGAAGTCCAGACTCCAGGGGCAGCAGGGTTGGTCCCTTCTGAAGGCCACAGGGAAGGAGCTGTTCCAGGTCTCCCTCCGTGGCTGGTGGGCAGCCATGTTCATGTCCCCGCGGCCTCTTTCCTGTACACAGGCAGGTCCAGATTTCCTGCTAATAAGGCCCAGTCGTGTTGGCTTAGGGCCCATCCTAATGACCTCTCAACTCAAATGCCTTCGTAAAGGCCATTTCTTCAAATAAGGCCACATTCTGTGTACCTGGTCTGTGTGTGTGTGTATGGGGGGAACTTAAACATAAATTTGGGTTGAGCAGAGAAATAGAGAGTGACACTGAGGAGGAAATCAAGGGGAGACCTGGAATCAAGGGGCAGTCTGGTCTGACCTCACAATAGAACAACCTGTAAGCTGAGAAGAACCAAAGAAATACTAGAAAGGAAGGGCGAGTCCCCTGGGTGGCATGGCCCTCCTCCTGCACAGGGGCAGGGGACAGGGTTCGGGGTGCTGCATGTGCACGTAGTGGTGGGGAGCTGCTGAGAAGCAGGTATCTTGAGGTGTTAGGAGGGAGAAGACCCAGGACTCAGTGGGGGACTCTGGAATCTGAGGGTGGGGCTCCCCGTCGTCTCTCAGCCCCTGGACTCCCTGTCTGGTCCTCCCCAGCCCTGATCTTCTGTCCTTCCTGCTCCTCCCCATCTCTCAGGCCTCTGGGACTCTCCCCCACCCCAGCTGTCCCATCCATCAACATTGCTGTGTTCTCTCTGGCTCCACCCCTGTGCCCCTGCCTCCATGACCTGGGACCTCAAGCCCGTGGTCAAGGCAATCTTCATCTGGTCAGGAAAGTTCTGGCTCGCACCTAGGATGATATTTGAAATTCCTTAGAAACTGTGCTGTATCTCATCACATCATTGGATCCAGCCCTGCCTTGTGAAAATCCTCCCGGGATATCCCACAGGTCAGAGAACGGAATCCGGACTCTTCAGAGAGGCCACCAGGCCCTGCATGGTCCAGCATCCAAATTACTAAAACAAGAACAACAACAAAAACTTTACCTTGAATTAATTTTAGATTTCTAAAAGAATGGCAAAGACAGTATGAAGAATTCCAGTGTACTTTCCACCTGTTCCTCGACGTGTTAACATATTTATCAAAACTAAGAAATTAATAATGACACATGATATATTACTTCTAGAGTGAATAAAATGACTGTGGATCTTGTTTTCATTTTTACTGTAGAACATGCCACAGATACAAGACATTCATGTACCATTTGAAGAATGATGATTAATACCCTTGAACACAACAACGTATTTAAGAAACTGAACATTACTATCACCTGTGGGGAGCTGCCACATGGGAACCGAGCGCCCCTTAGCCTTGAGCAATGAGATCGGGGAGACGTGGCAAGCCAGCCCTGGGCTGTGTGTGTGTGAATTATGAGCATCGAGTGCACAGGGGACTGAACCCATGTTTGGGCCGGCGACATATGTTTTTTTTCCCTCCCTCTGCCTATGATCCCCACACAGCACATGAGATGGGCGTGGCCTTCTTAGGTGTCAGTCAACCTGCTGACAGGGACATCAGGAAGCTACATCGGAAAAACCTGACCCCTTGCCTCATCTGAATGGCTTCTTCCCAATAAAAGGGGTCAGCATGTGCTCCTCGCTCTCTTTCTTGCCTGTCTTGCCCCCCTTATGGGAGCTGCAGCTGGGGAGCGGTCACTGAACCCAAAGAAAAGGTACTTTCTGTGTCTGTGTCTTTATTTAGTCCCCAAATTCACCTGGAGTGACCCTGACCTGTGTCGTCATGTGATCTGACTGTCACCCTCAACGCTTCCAGAACTACTAGCTTGGAATCCTTTGGGAGGATCTGATCAGATCCTCCCATCCCAAGAATTGTATCTGGGAGTGTTTATGGAGGTAACTGGTAACAACCTGGAGAAGCTAATGCTAATGAAAGAAGCAGTTATTACTTATGGTTCCCAGTAGAAGGGGACGGCATTGCCACATGGGGCCATGTGGAAAGGCATGAGGTCAGGCCAGGAAGCAGGAGCAGGAGCCAAGCCCAGAGGTTTGATTGGGGGTTTCCATGGGAAAGGCAAGACAGGGCAGAGCAATCCTCCTGGTGCTAAGAGCCAAATATATGATGCATGGCATTTTTGGTCGAAAGGTGACGCCAGCTAGCCATTGAGATGATATGATTATGTTAAGATTTGCATTCATATGGATATTGGACTCCTGCTGTTCACCTAGGCCTGCTACAGGACTCCTGGAGAGTTCCCATTGGTTGGGGAAGTACAGTAGGAGGGAGTTCCGGGGGAGGAGCTCTCTCTGCGGGTCCGAGAGGAGGCCGCGTGGGTGGAAAAAATCTTCCCGGGCGCGTACCGGACATTGGCGGCAGTTTCAAAAAATAAAGTTTGTTCCTGCTTGAGTGGCTCATGATTTTGTGCCCAGCCAGACTGTGGCAACTGGTGGCCCGTACGGGGAACGCCTGAAGCTTGGAGGTGAGTAAAATTGCTCGTCCCTGAGGGAAGGCAACAAAATGGGTGACCATTTCAAAAAACAATGTGTTCTCGTTTTGATTTATCTTGTTTTTGTTTCAAGCTGCCTATCCCTAGAATTTTCTCAGGCAAACTGGGAAAAATGGTTGGCTCAAGGTTTGAAGTTGTTCGGCCCTGAGAAAGAGAAAATTGATACAACTATTCTTTGTTCGGTTTTTGTTTCATTCTGTTTCGGTTTTGTTTTATGCTATCTTATTGGGTTGCGTTACCTTTATAGTAGATTAGAAACTAGTAAAAAACAAACCAAAAAACTGNTCGCCCAATGCTAAAACTAAATATTCAAGGACATGACTTTAATGGGCTACTTGATACAGATGCAGACCTTAGCATCATATCTCGTCAAGAATGGCCGAAACATTGGCCATTACAACAAGCCACTCAAACGCTGAAGCAGGAGCAGGAGCCAAGCCCAGAGGTTTGATTGGGGTTTCCATGGGAAAGGCAAGACAGGGCAGAGCAATCCTCCTGGGAATGGCCACTTTAAGTAATTCCAGCAGGTTTGAGGCTGTAGGGGTGGCTCTCTAGTTACCTAGTGCCAGGCTCTGGCATGACACGGGGCAGAACTACTGGCTTGGAATATGAGAGGCAGGTAAAGGGGCTGGTATAGGCTTGGGACTGGTTGGTTGGAAAATGCAAGCCAGGGGCTGGGGGTGTAGCTCAGTGGTACAGCGCTCACCTCACATGTGGAAGGCACTGAGTTCAATCCTCAGCACCACATAAAAATAAAATAAAGGTATTGTATCCATCTACCTAAAAAAAAAAAAAGAAAGAAAGAAAGAAAAGAAAAAGAAAATGGAAGCCAGGCCACTGATATAGGATAGGGAAAAAAAAAAAAAAAGATAGGAAACAAAAAGAACAGGAAATGTGACTTTAATCTGAAATTCTGCATGCTTTTTGCAGGCCCATCTATCCCCAAATAAATTCTTCTTCTAGGCTTGTCTCTCCTAAATTTCTGGGAAATCTATAAATCTTAGTGTTGCCATAAATGCATCCACTTATGAAAATTAGCTTGTATAGTATTAATTGGTCCATGTAATAAATAGATCAAGCAAAGAGAGATATGAATTTTAAGAAACCAATAATCTAGGGGACTTTCCAATGTTACCTATTGATCAAATAATAGAGACCATGTCAGCCTAAGGATCTTGGAAATGACCAGACACCACACACTGTCTTGTGATTACCAGCTAATGTCACCCCTACATGCCTCCCTTGCCCACCCCTCACCAAATTCTCTTTGAAAGAGGAACATAAGAACCCCCAAAGCATCCCTCACTTCTAAGATGATCCTTATTCTCCCCTGAATGTGTTTCTGCTTTTCTAACTTTCCTAAATTCCCATGTCTCTAACTGATGCATCCTTAAATTTATTTCTCAGATGTTTGTCAAGAATCCCACTTGTAGGCAGGCATGCTGCTGCACGCCTGTAATCCCAGCAACTGGGGAGCCAAGGCTGAAGGATGGTAAGTTAGAGGCCAGCCTGTGGTCCCAGTGAGACTCTGTCTCAAAAATAAATGAAATAGAAAGGGCTGAGATGTGGCTCAATGGGAAAGCACTTCTGGGTTCAATCCCCAATACCAAAATCCCAGAACCCCACTTATTCTGAGTCAAGGTCCCCCTCTCTGGGAACTTCTCAGAACTTTTCTGGCGGCACTCCCAGACAAGCCCTTTGCTGTCTCTAAAAATTGGCTAACCCCTTCTCCCCAAGCCTCTGCCTCCCATGTCCTTACTGTTCTCTGCAATTTGTGTATTTGCATGTGTATGTGCGCGCGCGTGCGCACTCACACACACACACAAAAAAAAAAAAAAAGAAAGAAAGAAAAAATCCCCAAACAAAATATTCCATTGCTTTGTCTGTTTTCAAGCTCTATATAGATGGAATTTTCTGAATATCCTCCTCTGTGATTTGCCTTTCCTCTCAGTCTGCTTTTGGAATGGGTCCACATTGACACAAGCTTACAGCTTCATTCATTTTCGCTGCTGTCTGGTTCATTGTCTGCGTGTTACAATGTATCTATTTTCACAGCTCATGGGTACTGAGTTCCTTCCCCATGAACAGAGCTTCCTGAGTGTTTCTGTGTGATGGCTAATATTCAGTTTCAGGAGCTTCTTTTGGGCCACCTGGGAGTGGAAGCAGGTATATATGTGCACCCTAACCACAATGTAGCATCCATAGCTTTATTGACAAAAAACACAAAATTGTTTTCCAGATTTAACATGCCCATCAGCTCCTCCCAGACTCTTATCTTGCTTCAGAGCTGTTTGGCTTTTACATTTTTGCATACTCAATGGGTAGGGCTCAGAATGATATCTCATTGGTCTTCACCTGTTCTTCCTTGGCTGACGATGAAGATGAGTGCTTCTCTGCTTCCTTTGTTAGATGCTGCCCTTTGGTTAGTTATGTGTGGCAAATACCCAATTGCAGATTGCAACTTGTGTTTTCCTTCTCTTCCTGGGAGTCTTTTGATGAACAGACATGCTCAACTTGTTCATAGTCAATCTTACCAAATGTTTCTGTTTTAAACTTTTGCTTATCATTTAAGAAAAGCTTTATTATAAAAGACCATTCCATAAAGATGCTCTCCTATATTTTATTTTAAAACTATAAAGTTTTACCACTAACATTTAAATCTCTGATCCATCTGGAATGGAGTTTTAATGTGTGGTATGGCATCAGGAGTCATTTCTATTCTCTTCTATAAGAATAGTTAACTATTCTGGCATGGCTGATTGGAAAGATCATGCTTACCTCCTAAATTTGCAATGCAAATTGTGTGGTGGATGGACTTTGCAGGTAGGCAAGAAGAAAAAAATGTAGGGAAAAAGTCCAGTGAAATAAAGCGATATGCAACTAATTCCCCTGTCTAGAAATCTAATGTGAAAAAAAGATCTTGCTCAAAGCTGTTGTTTATAAGAGCCCCAAACCAGAAAGCAAACTAATTGTGTATTCAATAGGAAGGAATGGTTTAAATAAATTTTTGTGCCTCCATGCATTGGAATGTTGTAATCTGTAATTATAATGCAGAAATCTAAAAAAAAAAAAGGTGATAAGTTTTTATGTGGTAACATGGAAATAAATATAGAAAAAAGCAGAACATAGAGCCACACACACGGTACAATCCTCTTGATGTTCACAGACACAGTACGAAGAAGGAAGGGTTTATATTAAACTGTTAGCAGTTTATCTCTGTTTTTGAATTTTCATAATGCTCTCAGACGACCATGACTAAAACACAATTTGCTTTTTCTGTGTTTAGAAAAAAATGATGTTGCATATGCTTATGATTGTACTGTTGGGTCCAACAGCCCATTCCTAAGTCTCTTCTCAAAAGAAATAAAAACTTATGTTCCCACAAAAGCCAGAATGTGAATGTTTATTACAGCTCTGCTCATAGCCAGCCAAAACTCGTGGATGGATAAACAATCTGTGGAGCTGGGTGCAATGGTGCATGCCAGTTATTCCAGTGCCTGGGGAGGCTGAGAGAGGAGTATTGCAAGTTCGAGGCCAGCCTCAGCAATTTAGCAAGGCCCTGTCTCAAAATAAATAGAGGGTTGGGGATGTGGCTCAGAGATTAAGCACACCTGAGTTCAATCCTCAGTACAAAAAAGAAAAAGAAAAAATCAGTGGTCCATCCATGCAATAAAATGCAGCAAGATTGATAAGATGCAACACCGTGGATAGACTTCCAAGCACTATGCTAAGTGAGAGAGGCCAGACCCCAAACTCAGGACACCCCATGATCCACTTATATCCATTCCGGAAAAGGCCAATTTGTAGGAAAATAAAAACACAAAGCAGGGACTGGGTTTGTGGGAGAGTTGACCTTAAAGAGGCTCAAAGGAACATTTTCCAGGTGAAGGGATTGTTCTACATCTTGATAATGGTGAGGATCAGACGACTACGATGTGAGTTTGTCAAAAGAGAATGAGTGAATTTTTTTGAATGCAAATTACACCTCAGTAAAGATGCAAATCTGAAAGGTTTTGCAAGTAATAATACCTCTGCAAGTTAACATAAATCAACATGTGAAAGCTCGGGAAACTAATGTAGAACATTTAATAATACGGAAAAACATTCACAATATTGTCAAATGAATATCCATGTAGTATATCCATACAGCAGGCATACACACTCATGCGTGCACACGCTGGTGGAAAGGAGTCTTTCTGGGTGAAGGGATTACCACTGATCTTTGTTTTCTTTAGCTGCCTGTGTTTCCTAATTTTCCCATGATGACCACACTCCATCCTGGCTCTCTGGAGCTGTTGGAGTCCGGGGCTGGCTCAGGGAGGCTGGGAGGAGGTGGCCCCTCCACAGCTGGGAAAACATCAACCCCCAGATGAACCCTGGGCCCCATCCTGTCAACATTTTTTTCTCCCTGGGCAGATGAAGCGGAAGTCTGGAGGGATGGGCAGAAGATCAGGCTCAGAGTCCCTTTCAGATGCCTAGGCAGCCTGGCCAGCTCCGAACCTGCGGCTCCCCTTGCTCAGCCCTCCAATGCCCAGGCTCTTGTGAAGGAGTGTGAGGTCAAGAGGGCGCCCGCCAGATGGAATCCCAGGTAATCACATAACGGGGTGACCCTGGGCCAGTGGCTCAACCTCTCTGAGCCTCTGTAAGTTGAGGATAAAGATGGGGCTACCTGTTCCAGGTGTTGCATGTGCATGAGCACAGGAGCAAGGACCCGAGCACAGTGCCTGTCCTTGTTTACCTGCTCAGCAATTGTTGGGGAGGACTGTAGTGAAGTCCAGCTGGTAGGTGAGGTCGTGGCTCAGTGGTAGAGCACTTGCCTAGTATGCATGAGGCCATGGGTTTGGTCCCCAGCATGGAAAATAAAAAGAAAATCCAGCTGATAAATGTTTGGGGCTTCTGGTGCCATTTCAGTGCAGGTGGTGGTCGCAGGATCACAGTTCTGACACCCCCAAAATAATTTTTAAACGACTTAAGTGCTTTGCAATTGTTTGCTTGTTTTCTGGCACTGAGAATTGAACCCAGGGGTGCTTCACCGCTGAGCCACATCCTCAGCCCTTTTTATTTTGACACAGAGCTTCACTAAGTTACTGAGGCTGGCTTTGAACTTGTGACCCTCCTGCCTCAGCCTTCCAAGTTGCTGGGATTGCAGGCCACGCCACCGAGGCTGGCTTTACTTGTGCTTTTGCGCTCTCTGAAGGGAACAGGCACAGTCTCTGGAAATGCTTCCTAATGCTTCCTTCTCATTGGCCACTTCTCTCAACTACTGCCACTCTGAGGGACTCCCTTCTCCACACTCCTTTCAGTCACTCAAGTGGTGCTTTGCTGTTGTCATTGCTGCTGTGTGGTTTTTTAAAAAGATGGTTGCTATGTTATCCAGGCTGGCCTCAAACTTGCAATCTTCCTACCTCAGTGGTGGAGAAAACTATAGGTTTGTGGCACCGTGCCCAGCAAGTAGTGTTTATTGAGCATCTACTATGAGCCAGCATCTGGTTTAGGGTCCTAGAATAGATCGGGGGGAAAAACAAGTTGAGAACTTGACTCCATGGAAATTACAGAGCAACCCCCCTCAGAGCTGGCCCCAGGTCCTTGGCCTTTCTCTTCTCTCCCCTACTCTGCCTCCTTCTGTTTTCTTAGAACCCAAGGAAACTCTGCAGCTCCCTCCTCAGGGCGGCAGGGAGGAAGGAGCTGAGTGGCAAAGCCAGGCCCTCTCCATCGGGCAGGCTCAAGAGAGGCTGGGCTCAAGAGAAGGGTCCCACTCCCAGTGGAGGGCACCAGCCCAGCGGGAGCTCAGAGATCTGGTCTCACTTTGCAGGTCATGTTGGATTGACAGCACCTTCTGGACACAGAGCCCCACAGCAGTTCACAACTGGGGACGTGCGCAGCACAGGACAAGGTACACAACGGGCTCTTGGTGGACCACAAGAGCCTGTTGTGGGCTGATCCCTGATGAGGCCTGGAAGATGTGGACACGGGGTGGGGGCTAGGGTGGCATTCACCAGCCCAACTAGGGTCTCCTCTTGAAAGTCACAGGGACCTCATGGGCACAGTGCTCTATCCCTTCTGATGTCCTCTCCTGCCTCTCTCCCACCCCATCAGGTACCTCTGAGTCCCATGAGATGGGCAGTGGGTGCAGCAGGAGAAGACCAGGGTTTTGGCTTGTCCTCAGCTCCACCCCTGAGTACCTACCAGGCCTCCATGACCACCCTGACCCTCAGTGTCTTCATCTGAAACATGCAAGTGTTGGCCTCTTCCTTGGTGGGGATATTCTGCTTGGAATCCTACTGTAAATACTCATACGCTCTTTTCCTTCAGGAAGGACACTTCCACCTTCAGACTATTAATTAGGCACCTGGAAACAGACCCTGGGATGCTGTTATTTGTGGTTCTCATTACTGTGGTCGCCTCAATTAATCAAGCCACATATGCCTGCTCTTGTACACCACACAAAAATGTACCGACATTGTAGCAACCAGGCTTCCTAACTGCAAGCAACCGAAAGCCACTGTGGCGGTTTTGAGCAGAAAGGAAATTTATCAAAAAGCTCTCATTTAATTTATGGAATCACAGGAAATTCTCCTCTCCCTAAAAGGCAGGGTGAACCTTATTAAAATTAGTTGAGAAGCACACTTAGCACGGTGCTTTGCAGTAAGTGCTCAATAAATGTTCTAATAATCATACAAGCACATCTTACCATGTGACACCTTTACCCGAAACCCTTTTATAGCTCCAGTTGTCCACCAGAGCAATCGTGGCCTCTGGGCTCTAAACTCCGTGGGTGGGGTGGGTAGAGGCTCTGAATCTGAACAGCATCCACGGGCCCACAGGGTTGGCTGCAGCCCAGCGCACTCCGCCCCTTTGGGCCCTAGGAACTTGAAACCGCTGCTCTGATTGGCTGGCTCCCAGGACCTTGGTTGGGTCCTGTTCTCTGGTAGGCAGGAGGTGAAAGGTGCCCTTCCTCCCTGTTCTTGTCTGTGTACCACCTGCCCAGTCACCTGAGCCCAGCTTGCTCTCTCTTTCCCTCTCTCCCTCCACCCAGGTCCGCCCTTGCTGGGGTTTCTTGGGGTGGGGGGGTGGGGGGGGCAAGCAGAGGTGAAATGTTTGCTTTAAAATTAAAATCAACTTCCAGATAACTGCTTTTCTGTATCCTGCACTTCCTCGGGCTGAGAAGGGAAACTGCCCCGGGGCCAGGCCAAGGGAGCTGCAGCTGCCTTGCCTGTTGGCACAGCCTGTCATCCACACAGGTGCAGCTTCTTCTGTAGGAGCCACCAGTGGGGAGCCAGCCAGCTGCTGCTCCCCCAAACCGCAGAAAACTCATTTCTCATTTTGGTATCATCTTAGGCGGGCTGGCCCCCAGATCTGTCCAGGCAGGTTCCCTGGCCCCGGCCACGCCCCCGGCCCAGCTGCCAGCCACATCAGCCCTTGGTTTTCTGTGGGTTCAGTCCCCCAGGTAGAGTGGGGAGCAGCAGTAGGGAACTGGCGGGGCAGGTTTTGGACATTCTCCTCCTGGGTCCCTCTAGCCAAACTCTATCAAATGCCATGAGACATGTTCCTGGGCTCCTCGTTTCAAAAATCTAGAAGCTGGGTACTTAAAAAAAAAAAGAAGAAGAAGAAGAAAATCATAAAATTTACTGCGACTATTTTTCAATCAGTGCTTTGAAAATCTAAGTCTTCTCTGGGAAGAACTTCACACTTAAAAAACTCTGGGGCATTACTGACCTCCAGGACCAAGGCCAAAGCATGGCCCTGTGAATCAGTCCCCGCCTCCTCCTGGCTGGCAATCTCACTGCAGCCACCCGGGATGTCCAGCTGCGGTGTCTTTGCTTGAGAGTTCCCTCCACTGACCCTGCCCTTCTCCCGTGCATGTCCTAGGCCACCCTGGGGAGGCCCTAGCTCAGAGGCAGCTCCTGCTGGCCGCAGAGGTCCATGGCCTCTGGAAGTCTCCAGATCCTCAACCATCCATCTTGCACACAACAGTCAAACAGAATTTTCCAGAACTTCACATCTGCTTACACTCTTCCTCCAGGCCCTGCCCAGCAGCCAGCTCAATGGGATTTTCCATCAAGCATCTGTTTGGCTTAGTCAGCCCCTCCCCCAGGACTCTGGCCATTGGATGGTGACAGACCTTTGAGCCACAAGTTTCTGAGAATGAGGACCAGCAGTGTAGACAGGGGGAGCATTGCTGGGCCCCCCTTCCTTTCTCCTGGGTAGGAGGATCTTTCTGGGTGGTGGAGGGGTAGAGTTTGCCAACTTCCTGACCTGGAAGCTTCCCAGCATGAACATAGCATTGTTCCTCAGGATCCTCCAGGGGGGATTGATTCCAGGACCCCCCACAGATGCCAAAATCTTCAGGTGCTCATTTCCCTCATATAAAATGTAACAGTGTTTGCTTATAATCTATGTGCATCCTCCTGCATACTTTAATCTCTAGATTACTTATAATACCAAATACAATGTAACTCTATGTAAATAGTTGTAAACAGTACTGTTTAGGAAACTGTGAAGAGAAAAAAATACTATGTTCAGTAGATAGGAAGCCATCGCTGCCTGCCTACCTAGACATGGGGGTGACAATATTTGGACAGTGAGGGTTGAAAGAGGCTGTGGGTGTGGGGGATATGCAAAATGGGAGAGGCTGCAGCAGGGCACCCCGATCCATCTTTGGGTGGGTTCAGCATGGTGCTCAATGTGGGGCAAATTCAAATTCTGCTTTTTGGAACTTTCTGAAATTTTGTTTCCAAATATTTTTGACCTAAAGTTGGTTGAATTCACAAATACAGAAGCTGAGACTGCGGAGCCCTGACCAAGGTCAGTCACCTGAGCCACCGAGGCAGGTTCCCACCCATCCCCATCCCCTGTATACACTGTGTGGGAAGAGCCGGAGTTCCTGGGCAGGAAGGGAGAAGAGAGCTGGGTCTCATCAGCATGTGTTCAGTGCCAGCCTGGTCACACTGACCCCTCAGTGGACCCACTGAAGCTGGCACAATCATCCCAACCTCACAGATGGGGACACCAAGGGAGTGGCTCTTCCTAGTGACTTCACATTCAGAGGGACGGTGACAAGGCTCCTGAGCTCAAGGTTATTCCTCTAAATTGGTGCTTCTTGAGAGATGGCACCAACTGGGAGAACCCCAAGCCCTCTTCTCCACCTTCTCATCGGAAAACTGGGGTGTGGGGCTTAGATCTGAAAATGTGCATGGTGAGGGGGGACTGGTAATTGAACTCAGGGGCACTTGGCCCCTGAGCCACATCCCAGCCCTATTTTGTATTTTATTTAGAGACAGGGTCTCTCTGAGTTGCTTAGTGCCTTGCTTTTGCTGAGGCTGGTTTTGAACTCCCGATTCTCCTGCCTCAGCCTCCCAAGTATCTGGGATGACAAGCTTGCGCCACCACACCTGGCTGAAAATGTGCATTTTGGTACACTCCTGTGTGACTCTACTTTGGTTGCAATAGGAGAGCAGATGGGTGGCCTATTCAGGAAGCACTTGTCCCTTGCCACAGTAAGGGGAGGAACGGTGCCGGGTGCTCATGTGGGGCTGCAGAGAGAAGTCCGAGGCAGATATCTGTGGCTAGACCATGCCAGCACTGGAGCAGCAGAGAGGCCAGGCTGGCTGATCCTCAAGTAATCCTGAAAAAAATGCTTAAATACCTACATCTATATACATATGGGTTCATACGCGTGTATGTGTGACGATGAGACAGTGTAATAAAATATCAGTAACTGAACCATCTGAGTGAAGTCTATGTAGACATTTTTTTGTACTATTTTTGGACCCAGGATATCTACTTTCAGGGTGAGGATTTAAAGAGAATGTCAGGGCTGCGGCTGGGGCTCAGTGTGAGTACACTTGCCTGGCATGTGTGAGGCACTGGGTTCGATTCTCAGCACCACATATTAATAAATAAAATAAAGGTCTACCGACAACTAAAAAAATAATAAAATAAACAAAATAAAAGTATTAAAAAAGTAAATAAATAAAATAAAAAGAATGTCAGCCGAGGGCTGGGCTTGGTTCCTGGTATGGATTAAACCCTTCCAAGATGGTGGCTGCTCCTCATTTATGGATGAGGACCTGGAGCCCCCAGAGAGGAGCTGAGAACGGGCCAAGTACAAACAGCCTCATGGAGGTGAGACCAGGGCTCAGCCCCAGGCTCTTCCCTGCCTGGGTCCCCAGCCTGGGCTCATACTGCACAGGGCAGAACCAGCAGGAGCTCACAGTGGGTCAAGTCCTGGGCTCTTGAGGCTCTGTGTGCACAGGCCTCTTTCCCAGTGTGGCTCGTGTGCTCACTCTGGTGTCAGAGGCCAGGGACACTCAGCAACTACCCGCCTATTGCTTTCTCCCTTCTTCCTCCCTGTTTGGAGGAGGCCGGGCCTGCAGGGTGGGCCAGCACCCGACACAGGCAAGCTCCTGGGTGTCCAGAGAAGCAGCAGAAGACCCCTGCCTCCCCACCAACAAGGCACAGAGGCGGCCACTCGGGGGCCTTGCCTGGCCTCTCCCTGGAAGCCGTGAGCCTCCAACACCCACGGTCTGGAATCTGCGCCCTGAGTTCTGACCCCTCTTTCCTCTGTCCTCTGTGGAATGTTCTTTTGAACCACTCAAGTACTGAAGCAATGACAACGATGATAATGCAAAGACAGTGACGAGGATCACCTGTTCCCACCTTCCCCTCTTGGAGGCTGGTGTCCTCCTGGACCAGGGGACCTAAGGGCCCTTTTGGGAGAGCAGAATCCGGGGAGGAGGCTCTTTGCATGACCAGGTAGGGGAGTCCCTTCTGAAGAGTTTATCTCCAGAGTACAATGTCTGGTGGTGTTTTAGGTACGTGCTGTGTGCCTCTTGGGGACTGAAGAAATAAGAAGCAGGTAGAAAGAGACCTAAGGGAAAGATGAGGAAATAAGACCTTTTCCCCCACATTTTTTTTACTGATGCCTTATAGTTGCACATACTAAGGGGGTTTGTTGCTACATGTTCGTACATGCACACAGCAGAACAACATAAACTGGCCAAAATCACTCCCCTACATCTTCTCCCTCCCTCCCTCCCCTCCTGCCTTCCCCTGGTCCCTATCCTCTGCTGATCTCCCTTTGATTTTTAGGAAATCCACCCCCACCTTTCTTTTCCTTTTTCCTCTCCAGCTTCCGCATATGAGAAAGAACATATGACCCTTGACCTCCTGAGTTTGACTTATTTCGCTTAACACAATGGTCTCTAGTTCCATCCATTTTCCTGCAAATACCATGATTTCATTTTTATTCATAGCTGAAAAAAAACCACTGTATACACAGACCACATTGTCTTTATCCATTCATCCATTGATGGACACCTAGGCTAGTTCCATAGCTTGGCTACTGTGAATTGTGCTGCTATAAACATGGGCGTGCATGTGTCACTGTAGTAAGATGACTTCAATTCTTCAGGATAAATACAGAGAAATGGTAGAGCTGAGTCGTAGGGTGGTTCCATGCCTAGTCTTTTGAGGAGCCTCCATACTGATTTCCATAATGGTTGTACTAATTTGCAGACCCACCAACAGTATAAAACGATTCCTTTTTCTCCACGTTCTCTCCAGCATTTATTATTTGTATTCTTGATGACTGCCATTCTGACTGGTATAAAATGAAATCTCAGTATATTTTGACTTGCATTTCCCTAATCGCTAATGGTGTGGAACATTTTTTCCACTTTTTTCTGTATTTGCTGGCCCTTTGTATTTCTTCTTTTGAGAAGAGTCTTTAATTTGTTTGCCCACTTAATAATTGGGTTATTTGATTTTGTGGTGTTTTTTTGAGTTCTTTATTTATTCCAGATACTAATCCTCTGTCAATAGGCCAACTAGAAAGATTTTCTCCCATTCTGTGGGTTCTCTCTTCACATTTCTAATTGTTTCCTTTGCTGTGCAGAAGGGTTTAACTGGATACCATCCCATTTATTAACTCTTGGCATTTTTTTCCTGAGCTTTGGGCATCTCATTGAAGAAGTCGCTGCCTGTGTCTACATGCTGGAGGGTTGACCCTATGCTTTCTTCTAGGAGTTGCCTAGCTTCTGGTCTAATTCCTAGGTCTTTGATCCATTTTGAGTTGGATTTTGTGCAGGGTGAGATAAGGGTCTAGGAAATACCATTTTAATGGAGAAGTTCTACATACATTTCCAGCCCTGTCACTCCCTAAGCCTGGCTCCCTTTCCAGGTCTGGGAAATCTGTACATCTACCTATGTGCTGTTAATTAACATCCCCCATAAATAGATTAAGTAAAGAGAGATACAACATGTTGAGAAGCTCATAACGAGGGGACTTTCCAGAACCATCTACTAATCAGATAATGGAGACCACTTCAGCCTGAGGATCCTGAGATTGGCCAGACCCCACAACCTGTCTTGAGACCACCAGACTGATGTCATTCCTACATCCATCCTATACCCACCCCTCACCGGGTTTCCTTTAAAAGAAGAGTCAGGAACCCCAAGAAGCATCTCCTACTCTCCAATGGCCATGTCCCCCCTTGAAAGTGTAACTGCTTTCCTAAGGAAACCCCTCTCTGTGGCTCTGCCCGGAGCACGCTAGAATTCTCTTTGTCACATACGTTGGGAACCCTGCAGCTCCTGAGCCAAGCTCTCTCTTCTCCCTGGGAACTCCTCAGACACTTCTCTGGAGACACCTCTTCACCCATGATGAGTCCAGATCCCTGTGAGGCCTGTTCCTCTCCCTACTTCACCCCAAGGATCCACCCCGTCCCTCCTGCCCCTGCCTCCTCAACCCTGGGTCACAGAAGTGCCCAAGACATGCCCACAACAAGGCAGGTTTCAGAGGACTGGGTCCCAGGAGGTTGGTGGAGGGAAAGGCTGGAGAGTCAAGGGGCCCAGAGAGACGGAGAGGCCTGAGGCCTCCACAGGCCACAGGGATGGCCTCACAGAAAAGCTGAGCATGCAGGTCTGTGGAAGCAGACCTCATCTAAGCATGGAGCATGGGGACAAGGGAGAAAACGGAAGTTCAGCAAGGGTCAGCCGCAAGCTCAAAGGCACCCAGCAAGCAGGAGGCAGAAGAGAGGCTTGAGCCCAGGATGGTAAGTCCCACCACCACATCCTTAGCTGCTCTGCTACGCTGCCAGGGTCCGCTGAAGACAGGAGATGGCTGCTTCTCCTCCATCACCAAGTGGAGGGTTCACCGGGCAACACAAGCCATGGATTCCCTCTATCTCTGCACTGATTAGCCCAACCCCAGAGGCCTGAGGATGGGAGCTCACTGCAGTGCCTTGGAGTACTTCCTGGAGGCCTGGGCCTCGCTCCCCACCCAGCTCCTGACCAAGGTTGAACCCTGATGATCAACTGCGCACCTGTCAGTGCAAATTGGTTCACACCTGTTATCTCACTTTACTGTAGGAACAACCCCATCCATGGGCAGTTTCCCCATCTTGAAATGGGCACTGGACCAGAAGGGGCAAGGAACTGGACCAGTCTCATCCAGGGAGCACAAAACATGACTGGGGCCAAGAACCCAGGTCTACCCGACTCTCACCCCAATTTTAGCAAAAGTCAACAGAATAAGGACAGAGAGCAGGGGAGTGGACAGAAACAGCCCTGGACCAGTCAGCTGTTGACCACCCCATCCATGAGTTCCTGCTGAGACAACCAACTCTTAGTTGAGCTGGGATGGCTGGAGAGAGTTTGAGGGGATGGTGGAACTATTTTATATCCTGATTGTGGTCCCGGTTACATATATCTATACAGGTGTTAAAATCTATAGGACTAAAATGTGGAATGAATTTGACAAAATCATGCTAAGTGCATAAATAAATATGCCACAGTGAATTCTACCTTTATGTATATCTATAAATCACCAATCAAGAATAAATAGAGAGGCTGGACAGTGGCACACCACTGTAATCCCAGGGACTTGGGAGGCTGAGGCAGGAGGATTGCAAGTTCAAGGCTAAGGCTCAGCAACTGAGCTAGGCCTTAAGCAACTTAGTGAGACCCTGTCTCAAATCAGTCAGTAAGTAAGAGCTAGGGGTGAAACTCAGTGGAGAAGTCCTCTGGGTTCAATCCCCAGTGCAAAAACTAATCAAAAATTAAATTAGTTAAATAAGTGAAAAGAAGACCAGTAGAGCAGAGGAAGGAGAATAGGGGGAAGGAGGAGGGAAGGGAAAGGAGGGGGATGGAGGACTGAAATGGAGTAAATGAAATTCCATACACATATGATTTTGTCAAAATGAACCCAACTATTATATATGACTATAATACACTAATAAACTTAAAGGATCAAAAAAGAATGAAGCAAATATGGCATAATGTTAAGATTTTACAAATGTAGATATTTTATTCTTATCTAGATGTTTTATTTTTTTTTTTAAAGAGAGAGAGAGAGAGAATTTTTAAATTTTTTTTTTTTTTTTTTTAGTTCTCGGCGGACACAACATCTTTGTCTGTATGTGGTGCTGAGGATCGAACCCGGGCCGCACGCATGCCAGGCGAGCGCACTGCCGCTTGAGCCACATCCCCAGCCCCTTATCTAGGTGTTTTAAATAGTTTATAGTAAGTTTCAAAAAGAACCAAAAAGGAAGAGGAGAAAGAGACTTAGGAAGAGGCGGTTTAGGTATGATAGTACCTCTGCAGCCATCTTGTAACCAAGAAAGAAGCCAATGAGAGGGCCAATCTGAGCCCCTGGGAAGGCAGAGCAGAGATGGAGAGATGAACTGGTGGAGTCAGTTAGGTGCTGTGTCAAGGGAGTCTCAAACCTCCCCTCCCTCGAGACAGACCTCTCTGAGATAATAAATGTGCTCATTATAGAAGCTGATGTGAGCTGGATTCTGTTGCCTGGGTTGAAGACTGAGACAGGATAGAGGGTCAGATCTGGAGCAGTGAGGCGACTTCTTGGCCAGGGCAACGCTGAGAAAGGGGACTGGAAAGGAGGGTCACTGAGGGACTTGATAGGTTTCATGGGCATGGGCAATGGGGAAGCCAGTGGAGGTGGCTTGTTCAGAATCGGTTTAAGACCCTAATGTTATAGCCACGAAAGTCATCATCCTGGGATTTCATCTTAATGCTCTTTTCCTGACTGACACCTTCACCCATTCGATATCTGCTGGGCCCTGGGGATGGGGGGTGGCACTCAGGGACTTTGGACAGTTAAGAACTGGAGAGGTTCAAAAGTGAGAGATTATGTTTCAAAAACCTATTTTATGACAAGTCACGATCTTTCTGCTCTGGTTGCTACTTGGAAAGATTGTCCTTGTACAAATGCAGGCCCAGGTTGTTTGCAGGAAGGTAGAACTGGGATGGGACCCAGGGTGACAAGTGCCCCTGGCGATGGCCCCAAGGTAGGGGGGTAGGAGTTTTGGCTCCCTGAAAATCAGAGTGACCATGACAGCGACTTAATCACTCCGTGCCTTAGTTTCCTCCTCTCTGAAAGGAGGAACTGTCCCCCTATCCCTCAGTTGCTGTAAGCCCTGGAGACAGTGCAGGCCACACCTGGCGCACAAGCCCCGGGCCGCCAGGTGGACGGAGCTGGGAGGGAAACCCAGGTAGAACCACAGGAAGAAGAAAAAGAAAAGCACCCCTCCCGAGGTCTCTCGTCCTGGACTCAGAAGGGTTCATTAGACTTTCATAAAATCAGAGTCGGAGAGACGGGGCGCGGGGAGCTGCTGGAGACCCAGAGGGACAGACACCAGAGACCGCGCGCTGCCCTGGGGGATCCCGCCCACCCAGCCCGGAGCTGCAGCCCTGCGAGGGCGGGGAGCTGGGGCGGGGCGCGGAGTGTCTGCCCGGATCCCTCGACCCCCTGGACCCCCACGGGCTGCGCGACTCAGGCTGGTGCCCGGTGCCACCGGGTTTGGCTCCCAACCCTGCCGAGCCGCGTGTCCACGGGAAGAACGCCTCCCCCTGCGAAGCCCGGGTTCTGCAGCTGTCCGCGGGGTGAAGGATGGAAAGGAGGGGTGAGGAAGCAACCGAATGCTGAAAGCCCGGGAGAAGGGCCACCTGTTTGTTGATCAAAAGAAACTTTCCGAAAGTGACCGGTGCGATCCTATGTTTGATTGTTAGAAAGACAAACAAACACAACCATCTGTGTATGCTTTCCAAAAAGAAAAGGGAGGGCGAGAGAACACGATTCTGCTTGCTTCTTTATTGGGGGGAGCGGAAATACTGGGGATTGAGCTGAGGGGCGCTCCACCACTGAGCCACATTCCCAGCCCTATTTTGTATTTTGTTTGTTTTTGGTTTTGTTTTTGTTTTTTTTTTTTTAAGACTCACTGAATTGCTCAGCGCCTGGCTTTTGCTGAGGCTTTGAACTCGCAATCCTCCTGCCTCAGCCTCTGAGCCACTGGGATTACCACCACGCCCAGCTGCTGCTTGCTTCTTGAAGATGGGATTCCATGTAATTTTTATTCTCTTGATCGTTCTTAAATTTTGGCCAAAGAACATGGATGACTTGAAGTCAGAGTAACATTAATAGCTGGCATTTGGCTGTTTATGATAATACCATGCTGAATGTATTATCCTGGTTTAAAGCTCATTCATTCTGTCTTCCTAGTGATCTAGAGTGGGAAGGCACTACTATGCCCCTCAGAAGAGGAAACTGAGGTTCAGAGTGGGCTAATGGGCTTGCCTATAGTCAGATTGCCAGGGAGTGGCAGAGTTCTGATTTAAAACCACAGTCAAGAAACTAATAAAAAAAAAAAGTGAGCATTTAATCATTACCATTACAGCTTCTGAGGACACCAAGCACCAAAGAATCTGTTTTCTTCAATGTTTTAGTATGAAAAATACCCAAGAAATTGAAAGTAGAAAGAAAAATATTTTGAACTCTAACGTACCCACCACCCGGCTTCGAGGAAGTCCTTGAATGTGGGAATTTGGTTGGGGGCTCAGAGCAGGGGATGGTGGGGGTCAGGGAGGAGAACCACCCAGATCTCCCAGACCCCCTTTCACACACACACAAGCACACACGCACCCGTGCACCCGCACCGCAGGCTCTCAGATTCCACTTGCGGCAGACTCAGTGGGGCACCGCGGCTGCCCTCCCTCTCTCCACCTCCAACCAGCTCCTTCCTCCTTGCTACCGACTTGCATTTTTCCGGCCGCCTCCTCTGTAGGTCTCTGGTTCTCCTCCAAGGCCTTGACATTTTGCCAGCCCTGGAGGACAAAGGAGGAATGACCAGGGGCCCTGACAGTATGCCACAGTGGGCAATCCTGGTAGTGCTGACCACCATGGGCACAGCTGTGACAGCGGCCACCAACCCTGGCCTCCTGACCAGGATCTCCCAGAAGGGCCTGGACTACGGTAATTGGATGCCCTCCTTTCCTCCTCTCCCACCCCTGAGGAGTCCTTCCTGAGCACTTCCTGGTCCTCACCATTCTGCAGGGTAGGCCTCTCACCCTTGTTTAATCTGCAAAGAAACCGTGGCAAAGTGAGTTGCCGGAGACCCCAGGCCTGGGAAGGGGCAGGGCTGGGACTGAAACACTGATCTAGAAGGTTCCGAGTCTAGTGCCCAAGCCCCTGAGTGTGCACAAGTCCCTCCCTGACCCCACCCCAACTCAGGTTTCTAGGACCTTCCTCCTTTCCAAAGTCCATTTGCCTCTATTTGCTGAGAAGACTGGAGAGGTGTGTGGACAGGGTCCCTCCTTAGTGGTCTCCACAGTGCAGGGGCTGGCAGCCATATTGGGCCCAACATGTCTGGGTGACCCTGAAAAGATTCCCGCAGGCCATTCATCCAGGGCCAGCCAGAGGAGAGAATAGAGTGAATGCCCTGCTCTGACGTGGGCTGGGAGCTTTGTCCATGCAGTCTCATTTATCCTCACTTCCACTGTGGGTGGGACTTGCTGTTATTTATCAGTGTTTACAGGCCAGCAAACCTGAGAGTCAGAGCCACGCGAGAAGCAGGCAGCCTGGTTTTGTCTAATGCCCCAGCCTGGGGCTGCTCCATGCTGCCTCCCATTGGCAAAGAGATGAACTGCAGGTGTGAGGGGGATCCCCAGTACCAGAGAAATCAGAGCAAGGGGAGCACAGGTCCTCACCAGTTGGTGTACCACTGGGGAATGACAGGACAGGACCTCAGCCCAGGCAAGCCATCTCCAAGTCCCAGGGTGCCAACGGAGGCCCCACGTGAGCTAGGAGGAAGGAGGGTGGCCCTGTGCATCCCAGAGCTGGGGCGCTCCTGAAGGCTTCCGGGGAGCAGAGGCTCACCTGAGGGTATCAAAACCAGAAGTCCTTGTGCTCGGTCAGTTTCCCCTTCTACTCATGCTCCATGTGAGTTTTCTGAAATACAGCAAATCTGATCATGTAGAGTCCTGCTCCCCCTTTCAGTGGCTCCCTAGGGTCTTCAGAAGCCACCCTGACCCTCTGGCCTGCATCTGAGAGCCTTCAAGGCCTTGGCTCCTGTGAACTTACAGACTTTGGCCACCCCATATTTTCTTTCCCTTCTGGGCTGTGACCACATATGCATTGCTTAATTCGGAGCCCCAAGAAGGCTTACCCCAGGGCTCTGTGACTAGAAGGGTTGAGTTCAAGTCCTGTCTTCTCTACTTGTCAGGCATGTGGTCTTGAACAGAGCTCATACCTTCCTGAGCCTCCGCTTCCTCATCTATGAAATGGGAGCAGGGACAGGACTTCTTCTCCTGGGATTGTTTCAGATGCAATAGCTCAATACGTGTGCACAGCCCGGAGTGCCTGGTACAGAGAAGAGCTTGAACGCTGCTCGTTGTTGTTGTTATGGCCAAACTGGCTCTTGAGAAACAAAGGCCTGGGTAGCAAGCCTCCCTCGCCCCATCCCCTCAGGCCGCGTGTTTGTGTTAATCAGTTCTTCTACGCTCTTAGCCACATAACAACAGATGGCAGAACCCCTACCTTGGGGCATTTATTTATCCAACAAATATTAAGTGCCAGGCCCTGTGGTAAATGTAGGAGATGCGTTAATAAATAAAATTGACATTTCCGCTAACCTGGGGGGGTGGGGCTTACATCTAGCACGGGAACAAGACATGAATCAGAGTCACATGAATAAATGTGTGATTACAAATGGTAATGGGGTCTCTGAAGGAGTATCATGGCATTGTGACTATGATAATGGGGAGGGGGTGTTTCTCTCTTCCACTGGGTCATAGAAGGTTCTGGAAGGAAGCAATGATTGAGCTGACTAGAAGTTGGCCAGGTGAATATGGGAGAAAAAGTGTCCACGACAGCAGGAAAGGCATGTGCAAAGAGCCTGTGGAGAGAATCAGAAAGCCAGAGTCCCGGGGTCCCTAAGAGCAGAGTGCAGACCAAGGCATGGAGCGGCTGTGTACTGAATGCTGATGGCCCCCACCAGTTGCCTGGGGTGACATTGAGACCAGAGGCCAGCAAACTATAGCCTATGGGACAAATGTAGCCTGTTACAGATTTCCGTCTGTCCTATGATCCAAAAATGGTTTTTATGTTTTTAAACAGTTGAAAAACTCAAATAAGATACCACCTTAGGGGCCGGGTTGTGGCTCAGTGGCAGAGCACTTGCCTAGCAGGTGTGAGGCACGGGGTTTGATCCCCAGCACCACATAAAAATAAATGAAATAAAAGTATTAAAGGTATTGTGTGAATCTACAACTAAAAAAAGAGAGAGAGAGAATAATATCGCACATTTTGTGTGATCTGGTTTGGATATGAGGTGTCCCCCAAAAAGCTCATGTGTGAGACAATGCAGGGACATTCAGATTGCAAAGGTTGTAACCTAATCAGTGGCTTAATCCTCAAGTATGGATTAACTGGGTGGTCACTGAAGGAGGTAGGGTGTGGCTGGAGGAGGTGGGTCACCGGGGGCCTGCCCTTGAGGTTTGTATTTTGTCCCTGGTGAGCACCACTCTCTCTGCTTCCTAGTGGCCATGTCCTGAGCGGCTTTCCTCCACCACACCCTGCCCTCCTGAGGTCCTGCCTTACCTCTGGCTGAGGGCAATGCAGTCGGCTGTCTGTGAACTGAGGCCTCTAAAATCGTGAGCCCCAAATACACTTTTCCTCCTCTAAATTTGTTCTCACCGGGTCTTTTGGTCACATTGGCAAACAAGCCCACTCTAGCGATGTGAAAATTGTATGAGATGCAAATTCCAGTATCCATAAGTAAAATCTGGGAGCAGAATCACATTTATTCATTTAGATACTGTCTGTGGCTGCGTCTGCTCAGTGACATTAGAGTGGCATAACTGTGACAGAGACAGTATGAACCACAAAGCTGAAACTATCCACTAACTGGCCCTTTGTAGAAAACCATCATGGACGCCTGCTCTAGACCCTTCCAGTCCTGCTTTCCTTGCTATGGACAGGGACCAAGGGTCCAGAGCCGCCCTGATCTACCACTCCGGTTCCCAAGCTGTGCCTCTGACTGTGCCCACCCTGTTCTCTCCCCTCAGCCTGCCAGAAGGGAGTAGCCATGCTACAGAAGGAGCTGGAAAAGATCAAGATTCCTGACTTCTCTGGAAACTTTAAGATCCAACACTTGGGGAAAGGGTATTACAGCTTCTACAGGTGAGGCTTGTCCACGCCTAGCCCTCAATAGGCAGGACTCTCCTGGGGCCACCACAGCCACAAGCTCCTCAACTCCTGGAGTCTGGGATCCCAAAGCCAGTGTTGACACCATTCCCAACAGGATGCCATCCCCCCTCCCCAAGCCAATTCTGGAGGAAGCTGCAAAAGCTGCCTTTCTGGAACTCTCTGCAACTCCCAGGGGATATGTAGTAAACCCTAAAACTCTCTGTCAGGTCCATGTATCAGAATTTGGGGGAGTTTCAAAGACAAAAAGTCTAATCTTGCCAGGTGTGGTGGCGCACACCTGTAACCCAGAGGTTTGGGAGGCTGAGGCAGGAAGATCAAGAGTTGAAAGCCAGCCTCAGCAACTTAGCAAGGCCCTAAGCAAGTCAGCAAGACCCTGTCTCTAAATAAAATATTTTTTAAAAAGGGCTGGGGCTGAGGTTCAGTGGTTGAGTGCCTGAGTTCAATCCCTGGTACAAAAAAAAAAAAAAAAAAAACTGATCTCAAATGACCTAAACCAGAAGTTAGGAACTCATATGATTGCAAAGTCTCTGGTCTTATCTGACACACCCCGCACAACAGAGGTGACTGTGCCATTTTACAAATGAGGACACTAAGGCTCAGGGTAACTACATGATAGACCCAGGTTCACACAACAGGACATTATAGACTGAGAGTCACATGCAGGTGTGTCTTGACTCTGAAGCCCAAGCCACTCCTGTGCCCAGGTATCCCCAAGACTGTTCTCAGAGCTCATGGCTCCTTCTGGAACGGGTGGGGTGAAGGGCTTTGCTGCGTCCCCAGACAGGCACCCAGGAAGCTGACTGAACTTTTTTCCTTTGCAGCATGACCATCCTCGGATTCCAGCTTCCCAGTCCCCAGATAAGACTGGAGCCCCAGGTGGGCCTCAGACTCTCCATCAGCAAAGCCAATGTGAAGATCAGTGGGAAATGGAAGGGAAAAAAGAATTTCTTGTGCGTCTTACACCTGGGGTTTGTTGGGTGCACTCTGAGTGATTTGGGAAGGGATGAGATCCAGGGGGCAGGCAATGCCGTACTTTTGCCCAAATTACTATTTGTAGCCACAGAGTTCCTCCGCGGGAAGTTCTCACCTAAGATGATTTAACATAACGCTCCGTGGAAAGCTGAGCATTTGTCTATCTCAACGTGGAACACAGCGAGGCCCCTGGTCCTATGGCTCAGAGTGGGAAGTCAAACGGGGCTTTTCATTCATCAGCTAGCTAATGCCCTGTAACAAAACATTTGGCTTAAAAAAATCATGCATCTGTGCACTAACTGGCGCTTGGCTGATCCAGGCAGGCCCTCTGAAGGCCTAGGCTGTGAAATGGCCCACAGTCACTTCTATTCATATCTCATTGGCCAAAGCATGTCACCTGGCCAACCTCAAATCAAGAGCAAGAAAACATACTGATCCCCACCACCTGACACACAGGAGCCTGCCCGATAGTCATTATGGCCCAGACCAAACGATCACTTTGAGGACATGTCCCTTCTGGGGAACCTGAGGAGGAAATGCAAGAGAAGCCACACCAGGTGAAGGGAGGACTGGTGGGTCTGCCACTCCCCTCCAGAACAGTCACCCAGTTCTTGGCCCCCGGCTCTGTTGCATCTCTCATTTCACATATTGATTAAAACTAATAATAATAATAATGCATCACACGAGCATTGACAGATAAGTGCACTCTTATCTAAAATCCATTCCATCCCTGAGGGAGGAGTTATTGGCCTCATTCATTCATTAATGGGGGCAGTAATTGCCTGAAGTCGGTGGCTGCAAACACTCAGAATTTTAGTGCAAAACTGAGACACATACTCTAGTGTCCGACTGCTAGAACACACCTCCAGGGCCCTCCCCACTCCAGGACTGGTCCAGAAGCCTGGGAGGGTGAGTCACTCGGAAGGTGAAGCAGACACTGTTCCTGCCTCAAGGTCCAGGGTCTGGATGAGAAAATAGAAGCTCAGAGAAGTTAAGAGACCTGCCCAAAGTCACACAGCAAGGGCAGTGGCTGAGGGATCTGCCAGGCAGACATGGGGTCCAGAAGTCGGGTTAGAATCCTGACTCTACTGCTCAGAGCTATGTGACCTTGGGCAAGGTGCCTCCTCTCTGTGCCCTGTCCCCTCTGCCTTGGAGTGTGGATACCAGGGAAGTCCACCTCCAGCCCTGGTGTGCGTGTAAGTATGAAGGGGGAAAAACACCCTCTTCAAGCCGCTTCTCTGTTTCCCTTCAGCTCAGCCAGTGGCAAGTTTGACCTGAGCATAGAAGGCGTCTCCATCTCGGCTTTTCTGAACCTGGGCAGTGACCCCACCTCCGGCCACATCACAGTGGCCTGCTCTAGCTGTGGCAGCCACATCAGCAACACCCGCCTGCGCATCTGGGGCAGCACCGTGGGGTAGGGCTTCCTGGGGCTCGGCTGGGAGGAGGGACGGGAGGAGAGCCGTCCCCTCCATCCCCGAGTCTAGGAAACACCTCCAGGGCCCTCCCCACTCCAGGTTGGTCCAGAGGCCTGGGAGGGTGGGTCATGGGGAAGGTGAAGCAGACACTGTCCCTGCCTCAAGGCTACAGGCCCTTCCCATGCCCCAGGCCTGTGCCGAGCCCCTTCTGTCTGTGCTGAAGGACCTGGCCCCAAGTGTGTGGGCACAGTGCATCCTCCATTCCACAGATATCTACTGAGAATCAGGGGTGCACCAGACCCTGACGGCACACAAGGAAACAGGGGTGCCTCATCAAAACTTGGTAACACGGAGCATCCAGCAGAGACTGCCTGTGGGCCAGGCGCTGTTGTGGCACCTACTGTATTCAGTCAGTGCACACAGTGACTTGATGACGTGGGTCGATTATCACCCCATTTTCCAGGGGGCGGGGAACCAAGGCACAGAAAGAATGGGAAGTGGCCTACTTAGGTAGCTTGTCAGTGTTCAATTCAGGACTCTCTGTCCCAGACTTGGCCACACAGCCCTGATCTCTTAATGTTCCCAGCTCAGTGGAGGAGACAAACATTAATTACACCATTGCATTTATGAATGGCTCACCTGTAATTACAAAAGGAGATAAAAACTAAGAAGAAGAGTACAACACGCAGTGAACACAGAACAGGAAGAACAGACTCAGAACCAGGCTGGCTGGTTCTTCTGGATGAAATGACAGTTGAATTGAGATAAAAAGGATTAAGTAGGAGTTAATTAGGCAGATGTTAGGGATGGAGGGGGGGTGTTTTAAGCAGTGGTGAGAACAGCATGTGCAAAGGTACTGGGGTGGGAGGAAGTATAGGTCACAGAGGATAGGGCAGACCAGTGTGCAGAGTAGTGGGGAAGTGGTGAGGAAGGGGACTGAGATGGGGGCAGGGGCCTGGCTGTGCAGCTACCAAGGAACTAACCCCATAGCAGATTACTACAAACAGGGGGAGACATGTCCAATGGGGGGTGCTCAATAGGTGCCTGGGCTGAGGGTGCCAAGGCCTGTTTGGAGGAGGGAGAAGACTTCCCAGGTGAGGCACCTCCTGAGTCCAGCTCAGGGACACCTGGAAGCCACACATGTGTCCCTACGTGTCAACCCCTAGGTGGCTGATTCAACTCTTCCATAAGAAAATCGAGTCGTCTCTTCGAAACACCTTGAACAGCAAGGTAGGAGGGGCCGGAGAGGGAGGCCCTGGGAGCCACACACCTCTCGTCACTAGAGTCTGAGGCAGGAGACAGGACTCCAGGGTCCCGCAGAGCAGGTCTGGCCTCTGACTCCCCAGAGCAGACAGAGAGGTGATGGAGAGAAGCTGATTAAGGAGCGTGAGAGCCCGTGTCACATCAGGGTCCTGGGGGCGCTGACGGGAGCTGGGGGTTTAACTAGTGGGTTTAACCAGAGGGCTGCAGGAGGACGCAGGCCTGGTCACAGTGTGTTCTGGTGGGTCATGGTCACTTCTAGTGCTGTGAGGTGGCTCCAGGGAAGCCTTTTGTCACTTGAGGGGACAGTTTCCACTTGCTGCTCAGGATGCATCTGTCAGACCTGCAATATTGGAAGGGGACCATTCATTTCCGTTTTTTTTTTTTTTTTAATTTTTCATTTGTTGTTTTTAGCTACCCATGACAGTAGCGTGCATTTTGACATGGTACACAAGCGCAGAGCCGAACTCCCATGCCTGTGGTTGTCGCCGGTGTGGGGTTGCCGGGGTCGTGCGTTCCCACATGAACATGGGAGAGTTCGGTCCCAGTGGCTCCACTGCCTTTCCTACCCGCTTCCCTTCATTCCCTTTTGTCTGATCCAATGAACTTCTGTTCTCCCCCTCAGCCCCGCCCCCCTTGTTGTGTGTGAGCCTCCGTGTGTCACAGAGGACATTCGGCCTTTGGATTTGGGGGACTGGCTTATTCCACTTGGCACTGCAGTCTCCAGTCCCACCCGTGGACAATTCCTTTCCCGCGGGACAGTTGCTCCTGCCTGGCCTGGGGCAGGGGGTGGGGGGACAGTCCATCCTAGGAATGAGCCCCCTGGCTCCACCGGGGTGGGCAGCTGCTGGAGACTTTGACACAGGCGGCTGCAAATCCTGCCTCAGTCTCAAGCGGGATGAGCCCGGCCAGGTGCCTGTAGGGCGGGCAGTCACTGTGGTCCCAGTTTAAGTGACGGACGTGGCTACAGGCAGAGATGAGGAGCAGGCACCTGGCCTGAAGTTTGGAGGCTCCATTCTAGGGTCTGGAGGGGAGGCAGGACACCATGGCAGAAGAGGGTGGCGGAAGGAAGAGCTCTCGTGGTGGTGAGGAGCAGAGAGACGCCACTGGCCAGATGCAAATATATACCCCAAGCCATGCCCCAGCTCCCACCCCCTCGGCCACACCTTCCACTCCAGCTACCAATCAGCTGATCCCAGTCAGGGGATTGAGTCACTGATTGGCTAAGACTCCACCCCAATCGTTTCTCCTCCAAACCTTCTTGCATTCTCTCACAGGTGAGCTTCTGGGGGACACTTCACAGCCAAACCCTAACAGTCCTCAAGAGCATGTCCCCGAGACTAGTTCCTCTAGCCACGCCCCGCTTGCCTACCGTTACCACGCAGCAGTCCCTTCAAATTATTAGTCTAGCCAATGGATTAATCCACGGATGGGGTTACAGTTCTCATCGTTGCCTAAAAGCTTCACCTTTAAACCTTCCTGAATTTGGGGACCATGCTTTCAACACGTGAGCTTTTCAGGGCATATTCCAGATACAAATCATAACGCTACCTCGTGTTTTTGTGTCTTCACCACCTCATTCCATGAAGAATCTGAGACCATAAGAACAGACGCAAGAAAAACAAGACAGCCATCAACAAAGAACCCCACCTTACAACACAGAAAACCTAAAATTCATCAGGGAAGGGCCACACCAGGGAAACCGAATGCAGGTCACACGACTGGATACAGTTGTTATTTCTAAGCTGCCTGCTGAACTCTGAGCTTCCTGGTGCACAGAAAGGAGAAAGGGAAACTTGATTAGCAACAGGATTTTCAGGAGGACATTCATGTGGTGTCTAGAAGCGCGGCCTTTGAGAAGGAATTAGGATTAAATGAGGACTTGAGAGCGGGGCCCTCATGATGAAACAGTGGCTTTATAAGAAGAGGTGGAGGGACCTCAGCTAGAATGCTGGCTCTATCTGGGAATGTGAAGCCCCCCACCATGTTAGGATACAGCAAGAAGGTCCTCCCTGGTGGGCTCCCCAGGCAGGGCCCAGTGCGACACCCTTGGTCTTCACAGCCTCCAGAACTGGGATTTAAATAACCTTCTATCTATCTATCTATCTATCTATCTAAATTACCTGGTCTCAGGTGTTTTGCTACAGCACAGAAAATGAACCAAGACAGCATGTGTCTGCACCACTGTGTCCAAAGAGCATTTCCCACTACAGGTTCCTTCCTTGGTTCTCCCTAGATCTGCAAGTTTGTGGCCAATTCTGTGTCCACCCAGCTGCAAGCTTATGTCAAGAATTTTCCAGGTGAGAACCGGGTGGAGACTGAGGATAGAAAGGAATATAAAGGGGAGGGGGAGGGAGGCAGAGTGGGTGTGACAGGCCTGGTCCTGAATGGGAAGGGACAGAGCTAATTTCAATCTGCAGTGGCACTGAGCCAGGTCCTTGATGTGAGATGGAACAGCCCATTCTCCCAGCCCAGCAGGGGCCAAAAGGCCAGATACCCCAGTTTGCCTCCCCACCCCAGTACTGAGGATGGAACCCAGGGGTGCTCTACCACTGAGCCACATCCCTTGTCCCTTTCTATTTTTTTACTTTGAGACAGGGTCTTGCTAAGTTACTGAGGCTGGCCTCAAAGTTCTGAGCCTCCTGCCTCACCCTCCCGAGTCACTGGGATCACAGGTGTGCACCACTGCTCCCAGGTAGATACCCCAGCTTTCTGAGGCCACAGTTAAGTAACTGGCCTGAAATCTGACACTGGTCACTTTTTCTGGACCTCGGTTTCTGCAGCCTTAAAATGGGGACAGACCTGTGGCAAGCTGCCGAGAGCAGCGGCAGGCAGGGGAACCTCCTCTGGTGAGTGTTCACCACATTACAGACACTCAGCCTCCCCGCCCCCACCCCCAGCCGGGCACTACTCTCTCCACTTCCCATGAGGAAACAGGAAACGGAGGTTCAGACAGGAACACAGACTTGTTCAAGGTCACCAAGCCTTTAGGGTTGCCGAATCCCTGTCTGGAGCTCGTCCTCTGTGCTCCAGCGGCCACCAGGGCTGCCTCCCCGCGGAGCCTGCAGGTGATCAGTCAAGATGCTTTTCCTTCTGCCAAGGCCCACATTGGCATGCTCAGAGCAGGAGCAGATCGAGATGTGGCCTGACGCAGGATCAGGTTCAGGTTGGAGCCCAGCTCCTTCAGTCTCCCACAGTGTACCCCAGGACACCCCGGATCTCTAAGCCTCGGTGTCTTCCCTGGTTGGGCAGGAAGGGCAAAAGGAGGGGCTGGTGTTTATTTAAGTTCTCATTGATGTCAGAGAGACCCTGCAGACCCGAGCCTTGCTGATACACACCCCTCCTGGAGTCTGCACCTGTGGTGGACAGGGCCAGGGGCAGGCACCTGCTCACCTGTTCCTCCAGCACCTGAAGGGACGGGTACCACCCCCATGTTACAAATGACCCAAAGTGGCTCAGAGAAGCTCAAGGACTTGTTCAAGGTCACGCAGAGTCCATTCACAACTATGTCTCTCCCCTCACCCTGTAGGGCATCTTTTGTTTGTTGAGTCACTCATCCTGGGGCTGTTGGAAGAAGGGCATGGGACGGTTCTGTGAATGTGGGGTGAGGGTTCACTTCCTTTAAGGGGAGTCAGGGAGGCCTCTCTGGAGGAGGGGAGTGGAGGTGGCACCTCAGTCTTGATCCAGGCTTAGGGGACACTGCCCTTGCTTCCCAGCTGGGAGCCAGCTCATGGTCCATCCTCTCTCCTCTAGTGACCACCCAAATAGATGCTGTGGCTGGGATTGACTACCGTCTGGTGGCACCTCCGATAACCACAGCTGAGAACCTGGACGGGCAACTGAAGGTGAGGCTGACCCCAAGAGTCACATCCAGTCACACTCAACCTCGGTCCCCACCCTGGAGCCCCCCGTAATCCTTGGATAGCAATCTCCCACAGACTCACCCCGCTTCCTGTCCTCCTCCCTCTCTCTCCATGCTCCCCTGCCACCCGCCTCTGGCAGGCAGGTCTCCTGCTCTTTCAGACACACTCTGCCTACCCCCAGGGCCTTTGCACTTGAGGGTCCCTCTGCTGGGGGTGCTCCCCCACCTCAGGAATCCACGCAAGTCTCTCCTGCTTCCTTCCCCTCTGCTTCTCCCACACAGTGCTTTCTCTCAGCAGAGCTGATTACTAGCGTGTACACACACATGCACACGCGCACACACGCGCACACTACGACCAGAGACAAGGGGCTGAGACTACTTTGTTCATTAATGTATGTGCAGCACCTAGAACCTGCTTGGCACTAGTAGGAGCTCAGTCATATCTGTTGGGTGGACGGATGAATGGAGTCCCATTTTGGGTACTTCCCTTGGTGCGCCACCCACAATCAGACACATTCAGCTCTCGCTCCCACCCCAGGGTCTCTGTCCTAGCTTTCCCTCTGCCTGAGCCCCTGCTCCTCACAATGCCATCTACCCGCCCTGGCTGCTGCCTCCACTCCAGCGGGTCTCTGCTTAGCTGTGGCTCCCAGAGCAGCTGTCCCCACCACCCAGCTGGCTGGGTCTCACCCCCTGAAACTCACTCTGGACGGCTTGAGCTCCATCAGTCCTTCCGTGACTGGTGATTTGCTCCCTTGTTTACATTTGGCGAAAACATATTTGATGTAAAAAAAAAAAAATTGAGGAACTGTAGAGAGATGGAGAAACGGAGCTAAATAAACAGGAAGGGAGGAAGGAAGGGAAGGAGGGGAAGGGAATGGATGGAGAGGTGAAGAGAAAGGGGGTGGAGATCACCCAAACCCTGCAACCCAGAGCCAGCACTATCAATGCACAAGTGCAGACGCCCCACTGCAGGTGTAAACCAAGGCATGGGAAAATGCATGCACACGCCCAGGCGCAGAAACACGAAGCCACACATATAGAAACAGAAATGCACACACATACGTGTTTGCACAAGTCATGGTATACACACTGCTTTCCAGAGCATCAGAACAGAAATGTACAAAGGGGACAGCTTCCCACACCATCTTTTTTTTTTTTTTTTTTTTTTTTTGGTCCTGGGGATTGAACCCAGGAGTGCTTTACCACTGAGCCATATCTCCAGCCCTTTTTATTTTTTTATTTTGAGGCAGGGTCTCACTAAATTGCTGAGACTGGCTTTGAACTTGCAAACCTCCTGCCTCAGCCTCCTGAGCCGCTGGGATAACAGGCGTGCACCATGCCCAGCTCCATGAAATGTCCTTTTATAGGCTGTTCCGTCTTCCAGTGGACAGCGTGGGATAAGGTGTGTGGACAGTGGCCCCCACCTGCGACATCTGGACTCTTTGCATTTTTTCCCCACAAACCTAACCAGTTCTTACCCACACTGGCCTTTTTGCCTGTCGCTCAGTATGCCACCACCGGAAGGATGAGTTTCGCAAGAGAATCATGCACGAGGTGGCTGAGTGTGGGGGATACGGAAGACCCAAGCCCAAGTCTCAAATCTGCCTCCCTGAGGACCGGGGGGTGGGCATATTTATGGGCTGGGTGCAGGGGAAGACCACCAGAGGTTAACTAAGGGCAGGTCCTGCAGGTGACCTCTAGGAAAGCAGGGAAGGGCAGGTGAAGCCCAGCCAGGGGCTGGGGAGGGAGGTGAGCGGGAGTTGTTCAGCTTTTGCCTGGACTTTCAGTCCTCCGCTGTGTCTCTGCCCATTCTCAAATGCTTCCTAGCCGTGGAGCTGCTGGCACAGGCTGCATGCTTAAAACACACACGGGTAAGCGATGAGATGGAGGTAAAAGGCCAAAACGACTTGTAATGACCCCAGTGAATGGGAAAGGCTGTTTACTTCCTGGGCTCCTGTGGGGGTGTCAGCCGCCTCGGTCCTGGGTTCTAGGTTCTAGGCACCCACACTCAGGTCTTGCTGAGGACCACCCTGATTGCGTTTCTCACCTAACAGTAACTGTGGGAGATAGCTCCTGGCAGAACACAGGTCTCTCTTCTTCTTTTTTTTTTTTTATTAGCTTTATTTTCTTCATTTTTCTTTACGTGGTGCTGAGGATTGAACCCAGGGCTGCACAGGTGCTAGGCAAGCGCTCTGCCACTGAGCTACAACGCAGCCCGTTCTTCTTATTATTTTTAAGAGTCCTGTGGTATCCCATAGTAGGGGCACTGTGGCCACTCATTTTCAACGATGGCACTTTTAAAGGCACAGAGAATGGTACAGTCCCAGGTATGCACCACCCAGATTGGAAAAAATGTGACATTTTGTCCTATTTGATTTTTTTTTCTTTTAATTGTGGAAATAACTTCCCAGGCCCCTGTGGCCACCCCCTGCCAACCCCGCCCACCTCCCTCTGCACCCCTCACCCGGGGACCCGTGCTGACAGTGGCACGTCTATTTCTGGCCAGTGTTTCTATACTTTCATCAACCTTTACATTTTACATAGCTAGTCTCCTACCCTATGGATCCTTCTATAATTTGCTTTTCAAAGCTCAACATTATTTCTCGAGCTAAATAAACAATCTATTTTTGTAACCTGTGATCAAATGGCTCTGTAGAAATAAACACGGGTCCCCAGCCACATAGGAGCCCTCTCACAAAAATGGAGCAGGGTCAGCTTAAAATGCACACAGCACTCCAACTGGTGTAGCTCTTTTCAAATTCCCTAACAGGAAACAAGCAGAGCCTCTCTGTTCTCCTGATGGGCTCTGCGGGGCTCCGTGGGGGTGGATCCAAGAGCGCGTGCACTGGACCCTGAGAGCCTGGGTTCAATTCCTGAGCTCTGGGAACCTGGGCCAGTAACTTCACCTCCCTGTGCCTCCATGTCCCCTCCCATACGATGAGCAGAACTGCACCCTCCACAATTGACATGCTCCTGGAAATCAGCCCCACGAGGAGTCTGCTGCTGTGGTTAGTTTTCTGGTCATTGCTTTTCCTCGGTCTGGGCGGGGTCCTCAGCCCATCTTCCCGTGGGCTGGAGATGCTGACTTAGACCTTCTGCAAGATTCCTGAGGCTTACCCTGTCCCTCCACCTCCAGGGGGAGTTTTTCAGCCAGGCACACCGCAGCCCACCTCCCTTCACCCCGCCGGCAATGGCATTCCCCGAAGACCACGACCGCATGGTGTACCTGGGCATCTCCGACTACTTCTTCAATACGGCCGGGCTCGTGTACCAAGAGGCTGGAGCCCTGAAGCTCACCCTCCAGGACCACATGGTAAGACTGAGCGGAGTGCATGCAGGAGCCACACCTTCTGGACTTGAAGCTTTGCTCACCCGACCTGAGTTAGATTGCTGGTTCTAGTCCTCTACAGCTGGGTGACTCTAGGGGGGTCACTCAACCTTTCTGAAGCTAAGTTTTGTCATCAATAATAGCACCCTCCTCCCTAGAGCGTCATGAGAGTTAAATGAGATATGATGCCTCAGAGGCACCCGCCCAGGGCAGGTGATGAGAAAGGAATCCTGAGCACCTGGAGGGTCAGAGGCTAACCCAGTCTCAGCCTCACTTCTGCACAACCCTCCTCCTCTTCATTGTCTCTGTCACAGTGGCTGAGTCTAACTCACGGCTCAGGTCACCTCTCTATATGTGAGGAAATGACCCTCCTTTCCAGGGTCTAGGGACAGCCTGACCCCAACCTGGCCACCCCCCAGTGGGGCTCCTCGGGCTGCTCCTGCCCCAGACATCAGATTCCGGGTGCCAGAGGCACGTGAGCTCCCACGTGCTCACTGTGGACACTAATGGAGACCACCCACGTGGGGACCCCAAAGGCTGAATGTTCACAGCAGAGAGTCCACCCCAACACTTGTTCAAAGGTGGGTGGGGAGGGGATCTTGGCAAGGACAGGGAAGCCCTGCGCTGTGGTTGGCATGGGGCAGCTGACTCAAGGGGGTGCCCCACGTCCTCGGTTGGGCCAAAGATTGAGGCTTCTCAGGGGCAAGAAGTGAGGGACCTAGCAGTCACTGGCCACATCTATCAACCTGGCCGATGGCTGCTGAGGCTGTAGGTCACGGTGCTATTATCACCTATGGTCTGGGCTTTGTGCTTTGGCATAGCCACTCTCCCCCCACCCCACCTGTAACAGAATCCCCAAGGACCGTTTCTCCTCTCTCCCTATAGATGCCCAATGGATCCAAATTCCTACTGACAACCAAGTCCCTTGGAAACGTCCTTCCTCAGGTATGAAGGGCTCGCTCTCCTGCCCTCCGCTCCCGAGGTAGCCTGGGCTCCTGGAGAGGCTGAGGCCCCTCCAGACCCAGAGGCAACCCCACTGAGGGCAGAGGCAGCTTCGTGCAGCCCCTCTGGGTCAGAGACAGGCACCCGGCTCCCCATGGCTGAGGCTGGGTGGGGGGACAGGGGACTCAGCCACTGTACAGATGCTCACTACGTGCCCAGCTGTGCCCAGCAAATCAGACCATGTGCTTGCCCACGGCAGCTCCCCACCCTGTGGGGAGAGAGAAATATCTAAGTTCACAAGATGATGAGAAACGAGACAGGCTGTGACAAGTGACACCCAGGGGGCTGAGGTGGCTTGGGTGAAGGTGGCCACGGCAGAACTCTGAACGAGCCCACTCAGGCTGCTGGGACAAAACACCCGGCACTGGGTGGCTTCTAGAGCAGAGCTCTGCTTCACTGCGGCGGAGACAGAAGGTGGAGATTTTATGCCTGGCGATGTGGCTGCTGTACTTGGGTGGCCTTTCTTCAGGGCGCGCGTAGGGGTGGATGGAGAGCTCTGGGGTCTCTTCTGATAAGGGCACTAATTCCGTGAGCCCGGGGCCACCTACATGCCTTCATTTAGCAAAACTCCCTTCCTTACAGGCCGTGTCTCCAAATACAGCCACACCCGGGGTCAGCGCTCTAACACTTGAGTTTAGGGAAAGGGGACACAAACTTTCCACTGTAACAATCTCTCTACTACTAGTCAGCTTTTTGTCACTGTCACTGAAATACCTGAAAGACAACTTGGAGGAGGCTGATATTTGTATTGGCTCATGGTTTTGGGTTTCAGTCCACAGTCAGCTGGCCCCAAGGCAGAACATCATGGCGGAAAGGTGAGAGAGGGAGGGAGAGGAGGAAGGGGCTAAGACAAGGGCAACCTCCATGACCTACTTCCTCCAACTAGGTCTCACCCCCCAGCAGTCCATCCAGTTATCTGTGGATTGATCCACCAAATGGATTAATCCACTGATGAGGTCTGAGCCCTCACTAATCAATGCCTGAACTGAACCTGGCTGCCTTTGGGAATCACACTTTCAACACAAGAGCTTTAGGGGGGACATTCAAGATCCAAACCCTAACATGGCAGCATCTCAAGAAATTTATATAGAGGAAAGTACTGGTGTTGGGGGGGACGTTTGGCTGGTAGAGGTCCTGGGAGAATTGTCTTGATGTGGTCTTTGCATTATAGTTGTATTAGTAGTAGTAGTACTGGGGATTGAACCCAGGGGTGCTTTACTACTGAGCAACATCCTCAGCCTTTTTTTTTTTTTTTGAGACAGTTGCTGAGGCTGGCCTTGAACTTGAGATTCTCCTGCCTCAGCCTCCCAAGTTGCTGAGATTTCAGGCATGTGCCACTGAGCCCAGCAACAGTTACATTAGTTTTACTCAGTCTGGCTCACCTGGGGAAGAACAGGAAGCTAGCAGAGAGCAGGGAGGGTCTCCAAGACCCTCCTTATTTCTTCTGGAAGCCGCTAATGCTCTCTGAGGAGGTGACATTTGAACTGAGACCTGAAGGAAGAGAAAGAGCCAGAATAGGGAAGAATGATGGACAAGCATCCAGTGAGAGGGAACAGAGAATGCAAGAGTGCTTGTTGCATTGGAGGAGTGGACAGAGTTCCATGTGCCCAGCAATGGAGGACAGGAACAGAGGGGTGTGGAGGGAGGTCAGCCAGGTGCCAGTGCCAGACCACATGGTTATTTGAATTTATTCTAAGAGACATGGGAAGACACTGGAGGTGCTTATGCCATGGAAGGGCAAGATAGAATTTAGGAACATGTGTGTGAAATGTAAACCTTTTTTGTTGATTGTCCCTACTGGGCGCTGCAGGTGGCCAAGATGTTCCCCAACATGAAGGTGCAGCTCCAGGTCTCCGTCTCAACCCCACCACAGCTGAACACGCAGCCCACAGGCCTTACCCTCACCCCGAAGCTGGAGGTCCAGGCCTTTGTGATCCTCCCCAACTCCTCCCTGGTCCCCCTCTTCCTGCTCAGCATGGTAAGCTGCTCCAGGTGAGGGCAGAGGGCAGCTCTGTTCTTGGAGTCAGGGGACCGAGTATGAATCCCACCTGGATTCCAGCCTGGATAGTGTGACTCCAGAGCCTCAGACCAGAGCCACTGTCCCCGTCCACTCCTGGCTCCCACCTGCGTCCGTTCACCCGGCACCCACTGAGTCTTTGCTTTTGCAACCACCCAAGCTGTCATTCAAATATGTCTGCTGACTCCGATTCATTCACTCACATCTGTGGCCATTTAATTAGGCATCTGTGCATTGTTTTCACCCATTCATTCATTTATTTACTCAGTTATTCATTCATTCAATTATTCATTACATTGCTGGTCAATTGTTCGTTGGCGGTGCCACCTTCACCGACCACACCTTTGTAGCATCTGTGATCTGTCCGTGTGCTCGTCCATCTTCTGTTCATTCCTGTCTCCACACCGTGCGTTCCTTGCTTTCCCCTCCATTTGCGGATTTGCTTGGTCCTCCATGTTCAGGATCTCATTCCCTCGCTGGTTTGCACTTTTATTCACTTGCTACCTTCTTGCTCCACCGACACTTGGGAGGGTGGGTTCCTATAATGCCCAAGGGCTGCTTTATAGCTGGTGTGGCCTCCGGGATGGGTCCAGATTCTCTCCCCATCCGTGGGGGCTGGGCACTTAGAGGCACTTTGCAGATAAAATGGGTTCTCAGGGGGTCATCAAGCTCAGAGTCTGTGAATCCGTGAATGAGCGCTGTGAGACCCAGAGCTGGCCTGGACTCCAGCCCCCAGGTCTGTCTCACACGGTCCCTCCCAGAGTGGCTGGGAAGTTCTAAACTGCTTCCAGAGCTGGGGAGAGGATGGATGCTGGCTGATGGTCCCGGAGTAATCCACACCACGGAGCACAAGCAGACCTCCCTGCTCCTTGGGGACCAGCCACGCAGGCTGCTCTGCAGAGCCTTCGAGGAGCTGAGCCCTCTCCCCCATCCTGGGGGCTTGCAGAGCCCCAGGCCCCGGGCTCAGGCTCATCATCCTGGGTTGTTGCTTTGCAGACGGCGAGTGCTGCCTTGGAGGTCGGTGCCAGGTCCAACAGGCTTGTTGGAGAGCTGCAGGTGGACAGGTGAGTGGGGACAGGAGGGCCAGGCTGCCCATCCCTTCCTGGGGCCAATGGAGAGCAGTGACCTTACCAGGTACCAAGCACATGTCCTTGCCTCTGTTCCTCCCTCATGTGGGCCATGGGCACAATCTGCCCGTTTGCAGACAGTGACGTACTCAGAGATGTCACATGTCGTAGGATGACCAACCGCTTGAGTTTGCCAAGGAAATATCCCAGCTCTAGCACTGAAGTCTTACATCCTAGGACACCTGTCCATCCCAGGCTGGCACACGGAGGGGCGGGCGGTGCCCTCTGAGGCCCATGCCACAGTGAACCACAACAGTGCCCAGCGCCCCCTGACCCTGGCCTTTCTTGGCACTGGGAAATCCCACTTCAGCTTGTTGCCCCGTCCCTGGGATTTCAACACCCAGCCCCTGCTGGCTGGGTGACAGTCCAGACCCACATGGGAGCCACGTGACAGTCACATGACTGGGTGTGAATCCTAGCACTGGAGGTTGTGGGCAGAGCTCTGACGGGAGGCTGCTGGCATTTGTAGGGCAAGCTCCAAACTCTCCCCACTTCCTCTTCCTGGCTGTACCATGGGCCTGCTAAGTATTCCTGGCCAACACTATCACCGTGAGGAGCTATTAATATGGGGGGAAGTGCCTGGAGCACTTCATAGGATATAATAGGTGCTCAATTAACAGAAGGGTCTGAGAAAGAGACACATAAAAAGATACGGAGAAAGCAAACCAGAGAAAGAGGGAGAAATTCAGAGAGAGGGACAGAGAGACACAAAGGAGGAAGGAAGGAAGGAAGGAAGGAAAGGCCTGGAGAGAAAGAGGGACAGATGGAAAAGCACGTTAAGGGGAGCCACAGACAGACATGGAGGGAGGGAGGTGGGAGAGATGGGGCCATGTGCCCACCTGACGGTGGGTCCCTGGCGCAGCGTCTGCCTCCTCACCCTTCTGTTGGGAATGAGCCTTGACCCACATTCCCGCCTGTCTGTCTCCGCCTCCTCTCCAGCGCAGAGCTGTCCTTCTTAACCTTGCGCTCAGCCCCTGAGGTCTACATGCTGTTCATTTCTCCTGGTATCATTTTGACAAGTGTTACTGCTTTGGAAACATGTGGATTTAATTTGCCTCGAAACACCCACAGGCCTCTCTAGCTGAGCAGACAGAGAGGCCACAGCTGGGTGGAGCGGAGACTCTGGGAAATGGGCGGGGCTGGGGTCTGTGGGAGAATCCCTGGAGTGTGGATCCCTGCTGCCCAGCCACAGGGAACACAAGCAAAATCTTCGACCCTTTTTTGTTTCCCTGGGGTTTGAACCCGGGGCCTCTAGACCATGAGCTACATCCCCAGCCCTTTCTATTTTTATTTTGAGACGGGATCTTGCTAAGTTGCTAAGTCTGGCCTCAAACTTTTAATCTTCCTGCTTCAGCCTCCCAAGTCACTGGGATCATGGGAGTGTGTCACTGAGGCCAGCAAGTTTTTAAAATTTGAAGGGTGTTAGACACAACAGGGATTTGGCCCCCAAGAGACTTTTTGGAAATCCTGCTTTGCTAATTGTTAGCTGTGTGGCCTTGGGCAGGTTGCTTGGCCTCTCTGAGTGCCAGTTTTCTGATCTGTAAGATGGCAGCATGGCCTTTGCCTTTTGGAATGGGACAAGAATTCAGTGGGGAACAGCATTCAACATAGTAGGTTCCGTAAGGAGTCCTGGATCTCCCTTTTTCTCTGTGATCACAGTAAAAAAATGCTGTGCAGGCTGTCAAGGGCAGGGGACCAGAAAGTCCTAGACTTTCAGGCCAGAGGGGACGCAGGTGTTCAAATGCTGTGCTTGGCTCTGCTGTCCCCTGTGCTGGCCTCACGTCCTACAGGCTGTCACCAAGTGCAGCTTCCTGTCTGGCTGTAGAAAAGAGCAGCTGACGCCCAGTATTTCTAGCGGTCTTGAGACCAAGCCTTGCTGGGCCACCAGGGATCCCAGGCCCATCCTTGAAGCTGTGACTGCAGCAGGGGACCACGCCCTGTGGCCAGCGTACCCAGGGGCCAGGTGGGGTCAGCAGCCCCCGCTCTGCAGGGAACGTGCGCCTCTCCCAAAGGAGGACACAGCGGCTGCGCGGGAAGGTGGGGGGAACACTAGGTGGGAAGCCAGGTGGCCTCAGCCCGCGGCCCTCCCCCACCTGGGCGCCCACTACTGGCTACTGGTGGCCTCACTGTCCCCTCCCTCTTCACAGGCTGATCCTGAAACTGAAGCGCTCCAACATCGGCCCCTTCCAGGTGAGTCTGAGGCCTGGGCCACTCCCCTGCCCTGACCTGGGCGGGGGGGGGGGGGGGGGGTGCTCACAGGCTCCTTCCTGGCCTCACTGAGGGGCCACTGGTTCATTTGCATAGAATGCAGAGGAATTAATGGTGTGGAAACTTGGCGGAGGGTGGTTGAAATACAGTCCTTGCTCCAGCTTCCAAACCCGGAGTCCGTGGGCAAGTCCCAGGCCTTTCCTCAGCCCCAGACTTTCCTGGCCTGAGTGAGTGTGTTGAGGCTTAAATGGGGCTAAATACACACAGTCGGTACCCACCCCCCAAAAAAAAACTGCTCCACAAATATTTGTTGGACAGATTAATTACTTTATTGGGCACCTACTACGTGCCCAATAAAGTAATTATGGCGATGTGCTGAGCCTTATGCAGCAGTGAGGAGACAGGGCAGCAGGGAACGAAGATTCCATCACCATCAAAGCCATGAAAACCAGAATGGAGGGGAGGACAGTGAGGAGGAGAGCAAGTGTGAGAGGTGTGATCAGGACGCGTAGGTGTATCTAGACTCCTGGCGGAGCAACGGTGGGTAGCAGAGTCACATGCCGAGGCGAGAAGGGGCAGGTAGAGGGGACAGTATCTCCTCAGCCCAACTGGATGGTTACTTCCTGGGAAACACTGGTCACCAACAAGTAGAGCCGCCCAGAGGCCCTCACTGGGGCACTGGGAACCAGCTACCCATATTAAGAAGGCACTCAAATGCCACCTGTGTCACATGTGAAGCCCTGGGGTGGATTTTGTCCAGGGTCTTGCCATGAGGCCTGGATTCCCTGCAGGGCTCTGGTTGAACCCTTCATTGCTTTGGTGAGCATCTCGTTAGGTCCCTGAGATGCCCCCTGAGGTCCCCATCACAAAGCCTTGGAAGCCACCTAGCCCAGGAGTCAGACCTTGGCAATCCCCTCTCCAAATCTGATCAAAATCCAGCCGGCCATTTCCATCCTGAGAGGTCACATCCAGCCTGAGAGCAACCCCAGAGTGCTTCCATGGAGTGCCGGGCCCCCGCTCCTGGGGAGCGAGACTGAGTCAGGAATCGGCTTCTGCTTCTGCAGAAAATCAAAATGTGAATTTCCCAGAACTCAGATGAAGGAGGACACCACATTTGTGAGCCCAGGGAATTACAGCCCGGGAAAGGAAACTCAATTGTTGCAAAAACAAAAACATACACATTTACAAGTTGTAAATGTCACCTCTGTGGTCAGTCATCTTGATGGCTTCATATTGGTTTTGAATTTTTTTTATTACTGCCAAAGCAAAAAAAAAAAAAATATCCACTATAGAGCATTCAGAACCTGCAAGTTTACCAAACATGGAAAATAAAAGTCATTCATATTTCCCCCACTTAATTCATAATTTGGAATATATCCTCCCTGACCTGTTGCTCTGCCTATTTAATTAAAAAAAAATGACATGATATGACAGGGCCTAGTGACGCATGCCTGTAATCCCAGCTACTCAGGAGGCTGAGGCAGGAGGATCACAAGTTCAAGACTAGCCTCACCAACTTAGTAAGACCCTGAATCAAAAATTAAAAAGGCCTGGAGATGTGGCTCAGTGGTTAAGCACCCCTGGGTTCAATCCCCAGTACCCCAAAGGGAAAAAATGGCATTATGTGGGCTGAGTATATAGCTCGGTAGTGACAGAGCACTTGCCTAACGTGTGAGGCCCTGGATTCAATCCCCAGGTCCAAAAAGAAAAAAGTTTTTAAAGGTATCCTGTGATTTCTGTAACAGCCTTTCCCCCACTTAAACATAGAGTGAGCATATCTCTGTGCTGATTATCATGTTTCTTTAACGATTTCTTGCATCAATGTACCATTCATTTCTCTCAAGTGACTCCCCTATTGTTGGACATGTAGATTGCTCTCAATTTATGGTTGGAGTTACTTTTTTCACTTTGGTTAGCATCTTTGCTAGATCATGCGCCTGGGATGAACACCTTGGAGGCACCTTTGCTGGCTGCAAAGGCCCACAGGTTTTTAAGGCTTTTGATGAACTGGACCAAATAGCCCTTAAAAAGGGTGATTCCATTTGTTCTCTAGCCTGCAGTGACTCTTTTTAAAGCAAAGGTTTGCTGGTGTCCTTTGTCATCATCTCTGTGGGGTTGAAGATGATGCACCTTACAATTTAGAATAGGTTCTTGCACCCAGAAGCTCAGAACAGAAGAGATCATGTGGCTTCTGTCAGGCTGCTGCTTTCCTTGCTGGGAGCTGCTGAGGCTCCTGGGTGGGGTGCAGGGTGCTGGGGGGCTGCTGCCCTGACCCCGTGGGCCTTTCTCCTGGTGTCCAGGTGGAGTTGCTGCAGACTGTCATGGACTACGTAGTACACACTGTGCTGCTGCCCAGGGTCAACGGTAAGAAGCTTTGGAGAAATGATCGGCTTTTAGTCCTAGGGAAAGAGGGTGGAGTTGATGGTCTAGGGGACACCTCCTGCCTGGCCCAGCTGTGAGGCCACATGAACTTCAAATGGCATCTGACCTAGAAAGGGGTGGAACCCCAAAGTTCCTGTATGTCGGCTGGTACTTCAGTCGGTCCTTCCAACGTCCTAGTGAGATGGGGATCATGAGTATCTCTAGGTTTCACAGGAGGAAGTGAAAGAGCAGAATGGTTGAGTGGCCTAGGTCGGGTCACAGAGCAGGTGAGAGAAGGAACTTGGGTCTGATCCCAGCTCGGAAGCCAGAGGCTGCCATCTTTCTCCAACTCTGGGAGAAAGGCTGGAGTCTCCTGCTAACCTCTTGAAAGGTCACACTCACCAAGCTGTAAGAACTCCAGGAGACCTGCCCCTCGCCTTTGAGAGCCAGGGGCAACGGGACCAGTGGAGGGCCACTCACATGTGACCTGGGTATCTGGAAACTATAAACAAGGCCGACCAAATATCATACGGAGTAAGATCTGGCCTCCTACCCTGACACACGTAGCTGCATAGTGACCTGGGGGACGGACTGGGATTTAGAATTCTCCTGGAGGTACAGGGAGAGCCTTCCCGGCCACCGCCCATCTCCAGCTCCCAGTTTAGCAGTGAGGGCCGTGCGCACATGCGCACAGACACCCCTAATCCCAGGTCCCCGCCCTGCCCACACCACTGCGAGCTACTGCCCCCTGGCGCACACCAGTGGCCCCGCACTCCCGGGAGGACGGAGGTGGACACCCACATGGGTCCTAGGAGGTGCCTTGAGGCCAATGGAGGACAAGATGGTGGGGACACGCCCATGCCAGCCCCTCCCTCGAGCCGGCACCCCGGCCTCCTCTTTCCTCCCCTGGCCCTCACCATCTGTCACAGAGAAGCTGAAGACAGCCTTCCCCCTCCCCATGCCTGCCCGGGTCCAGCTCTACAACCTGCTGCTTCAGTCCCACCAGGTAAGTCCCCCAAGTGTCCCGAGGTCACCTGTCCCGTAACAACAGCTTATCGTTGGCGCGAAGCATCCTTGGTGCCGTGCCAAGCCCTCACAACCCTGGCATGGGGGTAGGCATGATGGGGTGGGAAGTGGGGTCAGCGCCTGGCAGATTGAGGGGCAGCCGAGGAGGCCCCTGCTGGCTCCTGCCCAGCCTGCCCTCCACCCGTCCCGGGTGCCTGGTCTCTGGACCCCTCTGCTCCTGGCTCCCCAGCTCTCTCCCCAGCTCTCGGAGTCTCCTGTGTGTTCCCAGCCC
>NW_026000026.1:20193905-20208652 GCF_001458135.2 Marmota marmota marmota | reverse complement strand
CCCGCGTGCTGGAGATCTCCCCACAGTTGGCTTTCCCTGGTCACTCAGAGTTCCTCACCTCACCTGCCACCTCTGGACCACCCAGCACCCGGCCACTCCCCAGCCTCCTTAGTTTCCCCCAACTCCTGTCTCTGGCACTTGCCATCTGCCCCACCCTCCACCCTCAGGCCCCTTCCACAACACACCCCAACAGAGCTGTTATCTCCACAACAAAGCTGTCACCCAGTGTCACATTCCTGACAACATGTGGCCCTCCCGGGAAGCCCCCACATCACCCAGCTCCTCAATCCTCATAACCCCCCCCACCCTCTGTGTCCAGTCAGTCAACCCCCAATTCTTTAGAGCAAGGAGCTGCTGGGCCTGAGGGACTGGGGGAGACTAACCCAGAGAGTGGAGGAGGGGTTCCTCCCCGATCCCCATGTTTTACCAAGTTCATCGGTTTTTTTTTAAAAAGACCCCTTGGTGCAATTTAATTTCTTCACTTCTGAAAGTTCTGAGTGAAGGGCATGAAGGAGCAGAGAGAAGTGGTTTTGCAGCCTTGATTGGAACAGGGACTCCCTGGAGCGGCCATGAGGCAGGGATGACAAATGAAGGCTCCCAAACAGCCTGGGGGTCTCCGCCAGAGAAGGAAACAGCTGCCAGGGAGGCAGCCGGCATATCCCCAGGCTGCCAGCTGCCGATGCGAGACCCAGCACCAGACCCCAGGGCCCCCGCTGGCTTCCATGTTTCTGGCAGCAGACAGGCCCCGCGTGGCTCTCCCCAGCCCGACAGGCAGGCTTCCAAAGCTTCCCTCTTACAAACGCAGCCACCCCCAAACTCACTTCCAGCTGCTGACAACACTCCGTCTCTCCCCAGAATTTCCTGCAGTTCGGAGCCGACGTTAACCTTGTGTGAGGTCATCGGGGGTACAGCGGGGTAGGGGCCATGGCCCGGGCCACCTTGCTCCAGGGAATCCTAGCTAGATCTTGATTGAGAGCCCCTTGCAAATTTCTCCGAACTCAGATCCAGAAATGATTTAAACATGGGGAGCCTGATCATTGGAAAAGAGCGTGGTGCGTATTTCAAGGTTTCTGGGCACCTGTCAACGTCGTCTTCACAATGTATCCTCCAGGAATCGCGTTTTGATTGTAACTGTAATATTTCTCTTTGGGTTTCCCCCCTCCCCCCCCCAAAAAAAAAAAAAAGGCAAAACAAACATCTGTTTTTTCTGTGATTTTGTGTGTTGGTACTATGTTTTTTGTTTTTTGGTTTTTGGTTTTTTTTAATGTTCATTCATTCATTCACTGTCTATAACCAGCATGGCCTGTAACGCCAATGTACAGCTCAGATACAATTGCCTCTTCATTTCCACGACTAATATCTTGAGTCCCCCGCCATGTTTACATGAGCAGAAAGTCCCCTGCACCCCAAGTGTTCTTGGGGTTCTTAGTCCAAAGGGAGGGCGCTTTCCCAGGCCAGCCCATTGGGCTGTTGTTCCTGCTATTGCCATAAGGTGTCGCTGTTTAATGATGATCTTGCACAGCTTATTCCTGTGTAGCCAACGCTGGGATGCTGGTTCCTGTCATCACCACACGGTGTCGCTGTTGAACAGCTGTCCTGCACAGCCCAGCTTCCCGTAGTGCCTTTGGGCTCCAGCCCAAAGTGATGGCTCCCTTGGTCCAAGCCATTCTGCCCTGTCATGGTGCCCACTATGGAACACTGGGCCTGGGAAGACAGGCCATCCTTGGGTGCATTTCCCCACAACTCTCCCGACCTGACATGGAAGCCAGATCACCAGCCCAGACTGCTTTGGGCCTGTGGTGGATGTCCTGATATGTGTGGGGGGTGGCATTTCCTGCCATGGGACACCAGTGGGATCATCCCAGCCATTAGATGGACTTCCTGACAGTCCAGCAGTCCTGGGAGGCCTCTCTGAGCTGGGGATGTTTGATCTGAAACTAGAACCTGCAAGAATACCCCTAATGGGTTGAAGCAGGTGGGGGGCGTGGAGGAAGACACCACCAAATTGAGTTAACAAAATGGTACTTTTGTGCCATCTGGAAGCTTTGGAAGGATACAAATGGAAAGGAGCTGGTGCTAATTAGGAACCTGATCTGTTATTCGGACTTCAGCCGGGCTGGCGGTGGGGAGGATGGAGAGGTGCCTTTGTACCAAAGAAAAGCAGATGAAAGGTATGTTAACACACATAGGTCAGTTATCATCCGTTTTTGCTGAATGGAGTTGAGGCTCTAGGGCCACGAGGGAAGGAGGACTATTGACCAAACACTCATGGGAGCCAGCACATCTTCCCAGGGGGGACTTGCTCGGTCCTTTTAAATTGAATCATTCTCCCCACATCAACAACTGGCAAGTGGCAAGGCTGGGATTCTTATCCCTTTGCCATCAGAGCCCATGCTCTCTTCACTCCTCATGGATGTCAAAATCCTGTCTCTTCAGGGGTTTGGTGTGTTTAAGGCAGGACTTCTGTGTTCAGTTGCATAGGTTGTACACTATAAAAAGGCACCAGTCTCGGGAAGCAAAATTCCCTCTCCTTTGTCCGCCAAGAGGGTCCCCCTGTTTCTATTTGCCAAAGGCTGGTGTAGGCCCTGCACAGGACCAGGAGAGCAGCCAGCGAAGCTGGAAGAGAGCAAAGGGAAGCAGACTTGGGATGAGTCTGGGAGGCCATGATGACTCTGAGTTTTGTCCCCAAAGATAGAGGAAGGCATCAGATCTTTGAGCACAAGAATGACACAATCCGATTCCCATTTTTGAAAGCCCCCTCTGGCTGCTGTGGAAAGAATAGCTGCAAGGTACAGAGACACGACTCAGCTGCCTCCCCCATCCCAACTCCCTCCTGTGAATCTCTTGGAGGTAGTTGGAGCTCTCCTGCACCTCCCCTCTGCTTTCTGGAGCACGTGGGCAGCTCTTGCCCCATTCTTTATACAACAAATGCAATTAGATCTTGGATCCGATGACTGGGGAGTGGAACATGCTCTCCCGCGGGAACCTCTCTCCCGTGGCAGGTTTGGATTGTGGCACGTACCCCCATGTGCCCCAGGGGATCTTCCAAGCGGCCCCCAATCCCACGATTAGAGCAGCTTCTCCTTCAGGCCCATCACTGCCTGCTCCACGTGCCTGCTAATGGGCACCAGGTTTCTTTGGGGGTGTTGACGGGGTTCTAAAGTTAGATGGTAGGGTTGGTTTTGCAACTCTGTGAACACACAAAAAGCCCCTGGACACTTTAAATGAGAGAATGTTATGGCATCTAAAATGTATGTCAATAAAGTTGCAAAAAAAAAAATAAAATAAAATGCTTCTAAAAGTGTCCACCCGGGATTGCCTGGAAGCTCATGGTCACAGCAGCTTCCTGATGAGCAAGCATCGCCCTCTTGCGGTTCCTTTTGGAAGTGCTGACTTATCAAATGTGAGGGGAGGTGCCCTCTAGTGGGAGGGAAGGGGAGAGCTCACCAGGACACTGACCCCAGGTTTGCCATGTTGCTGGACTCCATTAGTGGCGGTGATCAGCCCTGTCCTGCTTCCATCTCTTCGGGTTAATTATCCCATTTAATCCTCTTGACAACCTCCAAGGGTAGACAGGGTGGCTGTCTTTCTCCAGAAGAGTCCATAGAGAGGTCACATGGCCTGCCCAGTGGCTCAGTTCAGTGTTCCAAATTCCAGTGATGGAGTCACTTGGACCTGGCTTCAAACATCAGCCCCCACAGGCTGCATGACCTATGTGAGCTCCTTTCCTCCTCTGCAAAGGAAAGAGAAAATCTCAGCCTCAGATTTTGGAGTGGGGGGCGATGTTGGTACACGCTATCATCCCAGTTAACATATACCAACATGCTAAGGCTGAGGAAGGATCATGAGCCCAGGAGTTCAAGCAATATAGCAAGACCCCACCTCAAAATAAAAATAAAAAACTCTTGCCCTCCTCTTTGGCAAGAGGTCACAGGAAGAATCACTGGTTCGGATGACAAGCTCACAACTCAGTCATGAAGAGTGTGAGCTGTGTTCCCAGAATCATCACTTGCAAACCCCAGCTCTGCCGTTTCGTGCTGTGTGACCTTGGGCAGTTCATTTGATTCTCTGGTCTTCGATTTTCTCAACTGTAGAGCAAGCAGGAGAATAGTGCCTACTGTTATGAGAAATCAAATGCATGGGAAATCTGTGGGACAGGAGTTGACAGGGATGATCTGAGTTAGCTCTAAATATTCATAAGCCCCATTCTTCTCGCCATACTCTACGGATGATATCTGGCTTGTCACAACTGTATTCCCAAAGCCTGCCACATAAATATGAATTTTTAAAGTGACCTAGGAGTTAGCCAGGCACAGTGACACTCGCCTGTAATCCCAGCGGCTCAGGAAGCTGAGGCAGGAGGATTGAAAGATCCAGGCCAGTCTGGACAACGTAGGGAGAGCCTGTTATTTATTTATAAAAAATAAAAAGGGCAGGGGATGCAGCTCAGTGGGAAAGCACCCCCGGGTTCAATGCCCAGTGCTGTAAATACAAACAAAACAGTGACCTAGGAGTTGATTCCACATGGGTGTGACCCAAAGCCTCTGTCAGGGACCCAGATATGCCCAGCGCTGTCTGCCTGGACCAGCCTGGGTCGGGAATCAGGGCCCCACTGGTTATAGGACTGCTCTTCCTCACAGTTCAGTAACAATTTCTTCTTGCTGAGAAATTTCCATTTTAACAGAAGCTCCTTCGGGACCCCAAAGCCATCAGAATTCAGTAAAATGAACCTAGTGCTATGATTTCAGATGCTGCCAATTTCAGGGACAAAGAGCGGAAGGAGGAGGGAAGGAGGAGGGAAGGAGCCTCGGGTTCCTTAACTTCTTTCTGGCGTGAGGGGCTGTGGATCTGGGGGGCCAGCCCTGCTCGTGGGGTCTCCTAGCATCTCAGGTAGATGTCCACAACTTGCAAACCTTGCTGGATTACCACTGGCGTTACTATTTATATTTTGCAAATCTACATGCCTCAAGGTCCCGAGCAGGTGCCTGCATGTGAGCTTGTGTGCGAGTGTAGATCTGCAGAGTCAAACCCCTAACCCCGAAGCACCATGCAGCGATCCATGCCGCGGGTCTTCCTAGGATTATCATCTTCCAGCAAGAGCCCGTGTTCTCAGGAGTGTGGGCCCCATCTTAGAAAAGTGCATTGAACTTGAAGCAGGGTTACAGAATCGCCGGGCTAGGAGGGAACCTGCTGCCCTGTCGTCCCCAGTTCTAGAAGCAGCATCGGGCACACTAGAAATGCAGGCACCCTGTGAGTCAGAATTTGCATTTAAATAAGATCTCTGGGGGATTTGCTGGCACATCATAGTTCCCCAGTCATAGTTCTAGTCCCCGGCCCTTATTTATACTGGGGGGACCAGGAGGAGCGGAGTTGTCCCCAGGTCCCAGGGCCTGGCAGGAGCAGAGCCCTGAGAGGGACCCAGGCCTGCTTGTTCCCAGGCCTTGACATTGACTCGCCCTCCCTGACCTGCCCTTCCCTCCCACCTCAGCAAAACCTCCATGTGACCTTCCAGCTCCAGCCAGCGCCACCCTCTCCATGAAGCTGCCTCAGTGGCCCCAGGACCCTGGCAGGACACAGAGAGCTGTGTGTTCTGAATCCTGTCTTCAGCAGTCTACTGTCCCCGTGGGACTTTGGAAAAGAATTCCAAGCTGTCCCCGAGAGGAAGACACCTGCTGCCAAAGATCCCTAAGCCTGTCAATCAGAGTCCAGGCAGGACCCAAACCCAGCTCCAAGACTGGCTGGGGTTTGCATGAAGGGCTGATTGCAGAGCTGGGGACATGCACAGTAAAGAAACCTAGCAGGACAAGCACCCAAGCTCACAGCAGCCAGGGGTCAGCAGCCACCCAGTGAAGGCAGGTGCCATGGGCCAGGGGTATGGGTGGGGCGAACACACAGCTGCACAGCTCTTTCCAGGACTCATCCAAGAGGAGTGATCAGAGAAGGTGCCCTGACCTCTGGCCTCTTGTCATGCTGCCCTCTGGCTAAGCCCAACTATAGATGAGGAAACTGAGTCACAGAGGGCCCAAGGACACCCACGAGGGGAGTCAGAATTGCAAACTAGGCCATGGGCACCAGAGTCCATCAAGTTAAACATCAAGTTCATTCGTTCCCTCAACAATCACCTACTGTGTGCTGCTCAGCGTTCCGGGCACTGCGGGTTCCAAATTCTGGATTTTCACCCAACACTTTTGCAGTCAGAAGAAACTAACCACCATCCTTGGCAAAAGAGCGCCCTTCCTCCTGGCCACAGGAGGCGTTTCTGTTGATGCCACCGGCCATTCTTATTTATTTATTTTAATTTTTTCTTTTTTGGTGTTTCACTTTTCTTTTTCCTTTTTATTGGCATGTAACCATCTATGACAGTGAGATTTGATGTTCCATGTTTGTGCATCCACACAATGTAACTATAATTTGGTCAGTTTCATCCTGTTGAAATTTATTTCATTTATTTGGTGCTGGGTAGAACCCAGGGCTACCTTACCACTGAGGTACGTCCCCAGCCCTTTTTGTCATTCAGTTTTGAAATGGGGTCTCATTAAGTGGCTGAGACTGGCCTTAAGTGAGAGATCTTCCTGCCTCAGCCTCCTGAGTCCCTGGGATGACGGGCGCAGGCCACGGTGCCTGGCATGACAGCTGTCCCTTTTGCAGACATGGATGGACAGCCTGGTAAAGGAAAGGACCCGGGCTTTGACCAGCACTGGGGTCATGCTGCTCCCCGGGGCCTCTGCTGGGTCCTGGGTTACCAGCCATGGTCAGGCCCTGCGGGGGTGGAGGCCTGGCCTGGGCCTCAGGGGACATGGCGGGCAGCACTAAGGTCCGAAGGTCACAGCTGTGGGAAAGTCCCAGCTCCGTAAGTGGCCTTCATCTAGGGACATCCTCAAACTGCCAGGAAGGACAGTGACATTCCCACAAAGTCCCTACCCTCCAGGGGTCCTCTCTCGTACTCTCGAGGCTAGAAGGGCCCACGGAGCCACCTGCTCTGTCCAGACATTTGACATGGGAGAGCTGAGCCCCAAGGAGGAAGCCCTCTGCAGCCACACAGGGTCGTGGGACAGGGCTGGGCAGGGTGGCTTTCCCCCGTAGGCTGAGGTCCAGGGAACAAGGGCCCCGAGGCACACTGGGGCACACCTGAGCCCTTTCCTGCTCCCAGGCCTCTGTCCTTGTGGGTCGGGAACAGCTCCTCCAAGGCCAGCTCCTCCTCATCCTCAGGGACTCACTCTGCATGGGCCCCACCCAGAGAGGCCCTCCCTAACCACCATCTTGGAGTGGCATCCTGCAGCCCTGGGCTCAAGTCCCTGCTGATGACCGTAGCCTGCAGGACTTCACCCTCAGAGCCTCTTTCTTCATCTGAAAATGAGACTAGAATCCCCACTTAGCAGGCTGCAGGAGAGGTGAGAGGTGTGTGAGGCTTAACCTGCACACAGTAGGTGCTCAATGAGCATCCACGTCCTTCTGGCTCCTGCTGACGGGGTGCAGAAGGCTCAGTCTAGGAGCAACCAGGCTGGTGGGATGGGGGTCAGGGAACAAAGGCCTCCATAAACCTCAGCCCCAGAGACAGAGGAGCAAGAGGCCCAGGTAGTTCCTTGTGCAGAACAGGGAAAGTTCTGATCCTGACCCCTCGGCCTTCTGTGAGCCACTGGGAAGCCACTCTGTGACTCCACCACATTCAATCTCAGACAGACACAAAGGCCTCCCAATCACAGGAAGAGGACAGACACCTCCCCTTTGGATGAAAGGAGTGTCAGAGAATTTGTGTGTGTGTGTGTGTGTGTATATATATATGTATATATATATATATATATATATATTAGTTGTAGATGGACACAATATCTTTATTTATTCATTGTTATGTGTTACTGAGATTCGAACCCAGTGCCTCATGCATGCAAGGCAAGTGATTTACCACTGAGCTACAACCCCAGCCCCTGTGAGCATACTTCTAAGTGACCTCAATTACTAAAAGGCAGAAAGGGGTTAACACTCTGCTGGAAAAAGTGTAAAGGATTCTGGGACCTTTCTCTAACCCTAGGACACATGGGGGTAGTCACGGAAGACTTCCTGGTGGCAGAGGCAGAACAAAACTCACAAATATAGAGAATGCTAGGGCAAAACTCCAAAGATCAAATATAATCCCCAGGATACATTTTGTTTCCCAAAATAAAATCTCATTATCTTTACTTATTGCAAATGCAATATATGCTCAGCAAAAAGAGTTTTTAAATATCCATGATCTTACCCACCCAACCTCTCCTAGCTCCTCCCAGACTGATTTTGATCAAAGACACAGACCCTTACTATCTGGTGCCATTGGAAACTGTTGGCTCAGGAATTTCTTTCCTTATCAAGACATGCATTTATTTCTGCAGCCCCACTTTAAATGGCTGGCTCATAATTCACATAACCGAAGTCCCTTTCCTGGACACCTCAGGTTGTGTCTCACTCCCCCTGCCTATTGTCCCAACACTGGGCACCTAGTGCAGTGACCTGTTAGCACCTGACTTCATTATGTACCGAGGGACGAGTTCAAAGGCGGGATCGCTGGGTCAGAGGGCACACGGCGGTTTAAAGAGGTTTTTTGTTGGTGGTGATTTTTGTGGGCTGGGGATTCATGTTTCAAGATTTGCCAAGTTGCGTTCCGGCACGTAGCACACCGTGAGCTCCAAAAGCCTGTGCCCAGACAGGAAGCTCCCAGCGATTTTGAGTGAGCAGAGAGGCCCTCTGAGCCTTGGTCTCCGGGCCGGTACCTCCCTGCTTTCCCAGCGGACCTCTTAGGAGAGGGGCTGGGGACGGGACCTCTGATGACGTGGAGTCCTGTTCGGGGGGGGGGGCGAGGCAGGGTCACCACTTGGGACCAGCCCATGCCTGCTTCGAAGCCCTAGCAGCAATAGCAGGCGTCTAAGTGTGACCGTGACCACAATGCTCCCACGGTGTCGCAACAGGTTCCAGTCCCTGTGCCTCCCTTTCCCACTTGCACAAGCCCGCCCTCCCTCCGGAACCACCCCTGGCCCTCTGGCCTTGGCTACTTAAGAGAGCCAGGCCCAGCCCACCTGTGACAGTCCCAGCTGACTCTGCTGAGAATCCAGGATGGGGGCCTTGGCCAGGGCCCTGCTGGCCGCACTGCTGGGGATCCTGCTCACACCTGCCCCAGGGGCTCTGGGCACCAACCCGGGCCTGGTGGCCAGGATCACTGACAAAGGCCTGGAGTCTGGTAAGAAGCTGCCTGGTGGCCGGAGCCAGTGCACCCGACACCAGCCTGCCCAGGGCCCAGACTGCTCTGCCCCTCAGGTCGGGGGTCGGGGGAGGCCCTTCCCCGAGGTCAGGCAGCTCTGGCTGGGATTCTGGCCTGGCCACCTGCCAGCTCTGTGACTTGGGCACATTACTTATATTAGCTGGGTTCCCCACCAGCAGTTGGGAACAAGATTTGTCAGATGGCAGTTACCTGTTGAGACTGGGGGCAGGGCTCCATGCAGCACTGGGTGGTGGTTGCTGGGCCTGTTTTATACTTAGCGATACCTTAAAGATGGGGCTTATTCAGGTATTTTACGAATATTATTTCCTGACTTTAAAGAACAGGTAAAAGTAAGATTATTGTTTTAAAAGATGCTAAACAAAGCCTTGGAGTTACCCTGTATTTATACACCCCAACATATGGAATGTAGGGACGCCCCGAGGGTTTCTTTGTTACTTGGCACAGAGGAACTCCATAACCCGGAACTGTGACTAGTACTAAGAAGTTCATGTTTCTCCCCGGGGCAAGTGGGAGCCACTGAAGAGTTTAGAGCAGGGGAGGGAAGCAGGCAGACCAAGCCACTTCTTTTTTTTTTTTTTTTCCCTGTCCGCAGCGGCCAGAGAGGGGCTGGTGACCTTGCAGAAGAAGCTACGTGAGACCAAACTGCCTGACTTCTTCGGGGACTTCAGGATCAAGCATGTGGGCCGTGGGCACTATGAGTTTCACAGGTGATGCTCTTCCTTCTCTGGAGCTCCTGGGTGGCTAAGGAGGTCTCTGGAGAGGGAGAGAGACAGAACCCCAGGCTTGGACTGGGGGGGGACCTCTTTGGGGCACACAATGGATAATTCTTCAGGGAGTTCCGAAGGAGAGGACTTAACACGCCAAATATTAAAGAAAACCTACTGGCTGTGTGACCTCAGCCTCACTTTCCTTATCTGCAAAATGGGTCGATGCGGCTTCCCCGCTTAGAGTGATAATCCAGGATCCAATAGCCCAGAAGGGAAACTAGACAAAAACAGTAGCCCAACTCCTACTGCTGCGTTTCCTAGATGGGGGCTGGTGTCGGGGTGGAGCCTTCCCAGGGTCCGCAGGCAGGAGCCGCTTGTGCTTGAGAAGAGGCGCGAAGGGCTTTTTGAAACATGCTCCGTGGAGGGAGGGTGGTCGGACTGACTGCTTCATTCCTTTCTTCGTTCTTAAGTTTGTCGGCAAACATTTATTGAGCTCCTATTATGTGCCAGGCAAGGAAGATGCATTTGACCATTCTTCCCCAAGGATGGCCTCTTTCCAATCCTCAGTTGGGTCTCACCTCAGTTTGATTCCCCCGCCTGGGTGGGTTGAGGGAGGGGGTGTTGGGGAAGGAGCTGCAAGCCCAGGGGTATGTCTATGGGCCCCACCCCAGACACTACCCTGGACCCTGAGATCCGTGAGGTCTAATCCTGACTGTGAGTAATGGCGTCTCTCCCTCTGGGTTCCACAGTTCGTCCTCTGTGGGGGAGAATAAAATCTGTGTCTGCCCCTGAATGACAGAGGAGGGTGCTTGGCATGGTCGCACACTCCGTGCCTGGCACAGGCGGGTGCTCAGGAGATGGGAACCAGGTGTTTGCTGAAAGCAGGTCCCACTGGTGGGAGTCCCCTGGGGCAGGGAGGGAGCAAGTCCCTAGTGGGGCGGGGTCCAGGCCCAGCACTGACACCGCCCTCTGTGTCTCTCCCTGCAGCCTGGACATCCCCAGCTGTGAGCTGAGCGGCTCTGCTCTGAAGCCCCTGGCTGGCAGGGGCCTGAGTCTAACCATCTCCGACTCCTCCGTCCAGGTCCAGGGCAGGTGGAAGGTGCGCATGTCCTTCCTGTAAGTTGGCTCTGCGCCCAGGTCCTCGGGCACTCCCCTGGCCCTTCATCCGTTCTCGAATCCAAAATGTTCCTGGTTCATCAAAGGCCACATAATGGACAGAGGGAGCCCACGCCCCAGAGTAGACAGGGGTTCAAACCCTGGCACTTGGAGGCTTGGACTCTGTCTCCTAAAGGGGCCAGGCCTGCCCCCTGGGGCCACGTGAACTTCCCACCGAAGACCCCCAGACCCCTGAGGCAAGACCTCTAGGTGCAGCTTTATCTGGGGGTGTGTTCTAAGCCAACGTCCACAGCGGGGAGGAGGGAAGCCTGGTGGGGAAGGAAGTGGGCCTGGTCAGGGGGTGTGTGATTGGGAAGGCAGCGGGTGGGGAGCCGCAGACACGCCCCCAGTTACCCCAGCTCAGCCGCTTTACCCCATCTTCCTGTGCCGTTAGGCAAGGCCATCTTCAGGGCCACTGACCCTTCCACACTTTGAACAGTTCTCTGACTTCAAAGAAGCTTGGACAGAAGGTATATTGGCCACCAAGGGTCCAGGAGAGCAGCCAGCGGGGCCCGCATAGAACCTTCTCAGTCCAGGAGCCTGGAAGTCCTAGATCAAGGAGTGGGCAGGCCTGTTCCTGAGGCCTCCCTCCTGGGCTTGCAGATGGCACCTGCTGTCAGGGTCCTCATGGTCTTCCCTCTGACCTCGAAGCCTGGGTCTTGATCTCCTCTTATGAGGACCCCAGTCAGACCGGAGTAGAGCCCGGCCAGGGGCCTCTTAGCACAAACATCTCTCTCACCAAATACACTCACATTCCGAGGCACTGGGGTTCAGGACCTCCACGTGTGAATTTGGGAAGGACACAATTCGGGCCATAGCAGAAGAGCTGGCCATTCTCAGCCAGGTGACCTTGAGGAAAAACCTCCCTGCCTTTCAACAGTTACTCTACGTTCCCCTGCCTCCAGCCCCAGGGAACCCCCAAGCTGCATGCTGTCTCCGGGAGTCTCCCTATTCCTTCAGCATATTTTTGAGGCTCACCCACAGCATAGCTTGTACTAGGCTTTGTTTTGGGTTTTTTTTTTTTGTGGGGGGCTTATGATGAATGTGGTTCCATTACAGGATTAGCCCCAGGTTGCTAAAGGCGGCAGAGCGTGGATACCCACAACTTACTCAACCCGTTGCTACTCATGGACCCTTGGGTTGTCCCTTCATTTCTTGTCATTACCCATGATGCTTTGAAAGTGAGCTGCCCCTCTCATCCATCTGGGCAGGAAGAGCCACAAGATCAGGCTTAGAAGGGAAATTGCCAAAGAATAGGTGTGTCCGAATTAGGATCCATCCTGCTGGGTGTCTCGGAAAAGTGGTGCCCAGGTGCCCTCCCAACCCCAGCGGGAGACATCAGACAGACATCTGCAGGGTCTGTCTCCCATGTCTTCACGGCACTAGGTAGTAAGACTTCATTTTTGGTCTCATAGGTGAACCCTGGCCTCGTTGTTATGTTCATTTGCTTATTTGACATTGAACTTGCTATTCGTCTCTTTGATTATTTACAATTTCTTTTCAGTTGTCTCATCCTTTCCTTATTAACTTGTTCTTTGTCTATTAAGGAAATCAGCTCTTGACTGTCCCATGATACGATTTTTTTTTTACTTTGTATATTGCATTTTTTATTCACTGAAGTTCTAATTTTCCATGCCTGTGAGTTTGTCGGTCATTTCCTTTATGGTTCAGTAGAACTGGATCACGATAGAAATCTCTGTGTCCGTCCCTGACTATAAATACTGGCCCCGGGCTTTCTTCCAGATCTTCTACTTGTTAAATCTTTTTTGTTTATTATTCAATCTTAAATCTGTGCTCAGCTCCACTGATTTGGAGGGAAAAAATCGAGCTTTCTCTTTCCTCTCCAAATGGTGGCAGATCTTGGCCTGCAAAACAGCCATGGCTCCTCTCGTCTCTTCCAGGAAGATGGACGGCCACTTCAACGTGCATGTCAAGGGCATCACCATCTCCGTCACACTGCTCTTGGGCAGCGAGGACTCGGGAAGGCCCACAGTCACCACCTCCAGCTGCAACAGTCACATCCGTGATCTGGCTGTGGACATCTCAGGAGATCTGAGGTAAGTCACCATCGGGACGCTGCCAGCTGGACCCCTGGTTACGGCTCACGCCCCATCCAGCCCCCAGCCCAGCCCTAAGAATGGAGAACCTCCAGGTGGGAGGCTCACCCAGCACGGGGAATAATGCAGGGGCTTCCTGTTGCAAAGAACCGATGCAGATTCGAGCCAGGAGTGCTCTTGTGTGGTTTCCACGAACAACAACAACAACATAATTTAGGGAACTGTCAAGCAAATGAAATCTGGCTCTTGGTGGATACTGAGGCCCTTGGCTAAAGAGGAGCATAAAAAATACCCAAGTCCACGGTCCAGGCATTTCCTCTCTCAGAGTCTCAGTTCACTTGCTCAGAATATTGTGGATTCTTGAGACCACCCCCTGCCCACCCACAATGCCACCAACCCCTGCCCACCCACACTGCCACCAGCCACTGAACTTGATCATGGCACACCTTGTAGCTAGAAAGCCAGATGCAGGAAGCCAGGAGGGGTGTGCCAGGACTCTGGGGCTCAGCAGGGCACAAGATGGGCAGGGCCTGGCTCCCCTTCCCCTGCTGCCCACTGACCAGTTGTGCACTGTGCTCTCTTGCCAGGTGGCTGCTGAAACTCTTCCATGACCAGATCGAGTCCAAGTTTCGAAAAATGTTGGAAACCAAGGTAAGCAGGTCAAGGCCACCAGATGCCTGCGGAGCCAGGCGAGGGCCATGGGTGTCCTCACAGGGCTCTGGCCCAAGTTGGGGCCACGGGGCCTTGTTTGGACATGCATGGGCCCATGGCCTGAGGGAGAACAAATGACTCATCCTAGTCCCAGAGCTGATATGTGGTAGAGCTGGGACGACACGCAGCTCTCTGAATTCCAAGTCCATTTTGTTAGGCTGAAAATGGTGACATGCTTGGCCAAGGGAGAATCGGAGAGGTAGGGAGCAAGCAGACCCCAGCCGCTCCCCCTGCTTGGCCTTGCTCACTGCCCCACACTGTCCTGCAGTCCCCAAAGTGAAGAAGGAAGTCAACACAGTGCCTGAGGAGACCAGGCAGGTCTCTTCAGAGAACACTTAAACCAGGAAGAAAACGGACCAGCCCTTGAGCACTTGTCCTGGATGGGGAGGCAGAGACACCAGGTCAGATTTTTTTTGTTAAAAAAAATTATGTGAGTGGGGCTCAGTGGCACACACCTGTGATCCCAGCTGCTCTGCAGGCTGAGGCAGGAGGATCAAGAGTTCAAGGCCAGCCTGGGCCACTTAACAAGACCCTGTCTCAAAATAAAATTTAAAAAGGGCTGGGGATATAATTCAGTGGTAAAGCACCTCTGGGTTCAGTGGGCTCAATCTCTAATACTGAAGAAAAAAAAAAGAGTTCACTTCAGATTTCATTAATTTTCAGTACCTCCAAACACTTTCACCTTAAAATCCCATTTCTGAGGTACTGCACACCAGAGCTATGCCTAAAACACAGCTTAGAGAAGGAGAAAAAGGAGAAAAGATGAAGGAGGAAAGGGGAACACACACACACACACACACACACACACACACACACACACACACACCGCTGCAGGCAGTCATCCTACCTCGTTTGGGCTTTTGGACT
>NW_026000026.1:20178488-20193880 GCF_001458135.2 Marmota marmota marmota | reverse complement strand
ACACACACACACACACACACACACACACACACACACACACACACCCTGCGGCAGGTCTAACCTCTGGTTTGGCTTTGAGCAGCCCCTAGTGGTTGAATCAGAAATGGCAGGCAGACCCCACACTGTGATATTTCTTTTCTAGTTCTGGGCTTGTGGGGTCTTAGTGCCAGCCTCCTACTTAGGCCCCTGTTGCCATATTACTAACTTACACCCCCCAGTTGATGATGGTTATAATAATTAGAAATAATATTATACAACAATAGTAATATGCTATGATTAATTATAATAGTTATCACAATAATAAGTAATATAATATTTTTTTGTAAATGAAAACAAGGAATGTGAAATATGTTATTGCATAAATATTTGCATTTATAAAATAATGGCTGCTGTTTCTTGTTCCTGTGTTTTAGCCATGAACTAAACACTTGGGACATGCAGCCTCCTGGATCTTGACCTCATTTTTTTTTTTTTTTCATGCAGTACTGGGGAGTGAACCCAGGGGCACTTTACCACTGAGTTATACTACTAGTCCCTTTTTTATTTTTCATTTTGAGACCAGATCTTGCTAAATCACTGAGGCTGGCCTTGAACTTGCGACCCTCCTGCCTCAGCCTCCTGAGTCACTGGGAATAGAGGCAGGCACCACAACACCCAACTTTGACCTCCCCTTCTGAAGTCATGACACTTTACACATTTGACAGATGGCTCTGAGAGGTGGAGTAACTTGCCAGGTGATATCTGGCTCCCGGGAGGCTAGGCTAGGATCTCCCTGGGATGTGGAACCCGCTATGCCAAAGGCTTTATAGGGGCTTTGGGGGTGGGAAAGCTGGGGATCTCCCTGAGGGTCCTTAGAAACCTCCTCCCAGGAGCCTGGTTCCGGACAGTGCTGATTCCTCCCTCGGGGTGGGGTGTGGTTTCTGAGGAACTCTGTGTGATGCACACTCACGGCCACCTTCTCTCACCCCATCCCTGGGAAGCACTTGTGCTCATCGGATCCTGTGGGTGAGGACCCCAAAGCAAAGGGATTGAAGTAGAATTTGAACCCGAGTTTGTTCAATGCTGCTCCCTCAACCACCCGCACCCTGCCTCCCCAGGAACCCCTCCTGTGCACATGGGACAGAGGCCCCCCATGCCTCTCCTCTTCAATCCTTCAGGTTCCTGAAGGAGGGGGACACCCCGGCCCAGGGTTTGGGGGACAGTCTGATGGAAGGCTGTCCAAGGTGAACAAGGAAAGACCCATCCCAGGTGAGGCCTGGTTCCCAGCAGTCCTGCAGGAACCCGCGCCCCACCACCCCTTTCTCTGCTTTCTGGCAGCTCCTCCCTGGGTAACCTCCTTCTCCAGAAACGGGGGCAGTTGCAAAGGGAAGTTAGGATTTACCCTCACACCTGGCTTAGTGACACACACCTATAATCCCAGCAACTAGGGAGGCTGAGGCAGGAGGATCACAAGTTCGAAGCCAGCCTCAGCAACTTCAATGAGATCCTTCCTCAAAATAAAAAATAAAAAGGTCTAGAGATGTCACTCAGTGGTAAAGTGCCCCTGGGTTCAATCCCTAGTACAAAAAAAAAAAAAAAAAAACCCACAACCCTACATTACCTCATTATCTATACATTTATGTGCAGGGCCATTTTAGCTGCTCTCTAGATCTGCTACTAAATTCTGATTTCTCAGAGGCCAGAGCCTCCCAAGGGGGGGAAAAAATCCTCAATAAGGGAGTTTCCGGCAGCATCTCCAGCCCGTGCCCTCCCATCACTCAGATGTCTTTCATTGGGCACAGGCCTTAAAAAGTCCAGCTGGGCCCTCTGGAGTCCCCAAGGACCTGCATTATTTTTTTATCATTCATCTTTCCTCAGTGCCTGGCGCATGATTAGCACTTTTTTAATATTTGCAGAGTGAATGATCGCTGTGCAAACTCTTGAAACAATGTTTCCAAAGCCATGAGAACAGGGGACCACAGCTGGAAACACTCAGGCTGCTTCTACCCAATTTTATTTATTTATTTTTTATTTTTCAGATTTGCAGTATGATTGATAAATCAGTGACCTCCGACCTACAGCCTTATCTCCAAACTCTGCCAGGTAGGGCACCTCACCCGCCCCTGGGACACTCTATTCCTGCTCATTTTTATAAAAGCACATGGGTACATCATAAAACCTTAAATAGGACAGAAGTATAAAAAGTAACAAAAATCTCTTTTTCTCCCCAACTTACCTTCCAAGAGATTTTATATATATATATATATATATATATATATATATATATATATATATATATATATATNNNTATATATATATATATATATATATATATATATATATATATATATATATATTTGCATGTACAAATATAAATATACATAAGCATATGAACGTGCATTTATATGTTTCCTTTTTGTTCATGAAAATGTGTAAGTGCATCCTTATGAATCTGTATCTGCTACTGAATACACTTTGTTCTCTACCCTAGTTCTTTTTAAATTTATGTATTTTGGAGAGCCTTCTCTATCAGTATACATAAATTGAAATTGCTTTTTAAAACTTTTTTTGTTATTGGGGAAGGATACCAGGGATGGAACCCAGGGGCACTTAACGACTAAGCTACATCCTTAGACCTTTTTAAAAATTTTTTATTAATAAAAATGAGCAGGGCCTCACTGAGTTGCTAAGTTGCTGAGGCTGGCTTTGAACTCACGATCCTCCCATCTCAGCCTCCCAAGCCACTGGGATTACAGGTGTGCACCATTGCACCTGGCTCTTTTGAAAACTTTAATGGTAGTATATGCATAGAAAAGGGTGTTCTATTCTGTAAGTGTGCAGCTTACAAAATTTGCACATGCTGAACACTCAGGCATCCAGTTCCCAGACAGAACACAGCTGGTCTTCCAGAGCCCCTCCGCGTCCTCTTCATTTACTACCCAGCCCACAAGGGTAAGCACTATCCCACCTTCTACCTGCAAAGAATAGCTTTGCACTCAGGGCAGGAATGGAATCATACCATGTTTTGAGTCTTTTTCCAAATCTTTCTTTGCTCATCTTTCAGTCTGAGGTCAGGCCACCAGGAGGCCATCCCTTCATTCATTCATCCACTCTGATGTGATGCCATGGGGAACCGCTGTTTTAGACGATTGTTAGTTGTATTGCTACAAACGGTCTAGTACATTTGTGTGTCTTTGGGTACATGCCTCGGAGTGAAATTGCAGGCCACTGTGGTGTGTGTAGGTTCAGCATTATAAGATCCTGCTAAAGAATTTTCTGGACTTTTCCATTTTTTATTGTTTTTAATAGCTGTGTAGTACTCCATCCTGTGGCTGCGCCCTGATTTAAAGATCCCAGAAAATGGACATTTGGGGTTCTTCCATCCATTACCAGTACCAGCAGGGCTGCAGGGGCACCCAGGATATGCCTCTCTGCCCACATGGAGGTGTATCTGCAGAATAATTAGCTCCATGAAGAGAGAGACCCCAAATCCCAGGTGCAATGTGAATTTTGGAGGGTCGGCCAGCCAAGCGTCTGAGATGTTCTCTGGTGCTGTAGCCCCAGGTCCTCATGCAGTACTTGTTGACACCCTCTTCCCTGAGGCCCAGGATGCACAGTGACCTGAGAAGGGAACATTCATTCCCCCAGGGCTTTGGAGGGGAGCCTCTGGGCCTCTGGACCTGCTCAGCCTTCCTGGTTGTGTAGCTCAGCATGAAGCTCCAGGGCCGGGCTGGGCTCCTCCTGGGACACTGTGTCGGCCCTGGGCTGAGCCTCACACCCTCACCATGGCTGAGGCACCAGAGAGACAAGACCCACTTGTCGTCTTTAGGAAGAGGTTGTGTGTCCCAAGCTGGGTGGAAGGGCAGGGACCCTGGAGAAAGTCACAGAGCGGGCCGGAGCCCTCGCCCTTTCCCCATCAGTCAAAGGCCACGGCTGGCCCCTAATGCTGCCCCTCTTGGGTTCACAGTCATCGCAGAGATTGACAGCTTCGCAGGGGTCGACTACAGTTTAACGGAAGCCCCTCGGGCAACCGCCAACATGCTGGATATCATGTTTAAGGTGAGGCCCTTGGAGCAGGGCCCTGGGTGAGTCCAACCCCAGTGAAGTTTGCCTGGGGATCGGCCCGGTCCTGGGCCACCTTCCTCCTACCTTCAGATCTGTCTCCTCTCCCCACTGCGGGGAGGCAGGGCAATATGGAGCGGTGGCGAGTGTTCCCAGGGCTAGGAGACTCCCAGGTGCCTCACCATCCTTAGGTCCTAATGAGTCCTCTCCTCCTTCTTCCCCTCCTTTCCCTTCCTGCCCTGCAGAAGGGGTGGGTCAGAGCTGGCCCCAGGAGGGCCGTGCAGTACGTCCTGTGAGGTCATAAACCAAAGCTCCTGGGGGACCCCACATTGGCCCCGAGGAACGCGTCTCAGTGGGGCAGTGTCAGCACCGTCTCGTGCTGTTGGTTCTCTGGCCCCCACGTCCAGTGCTCCCACGTCCCTGGGTTTGGGAAGTCCAGTTGGAACCTCTCTCTCTCTCTCTCCCCAGGGTGAAATTTTCCATCTTGATCAGCGCTCTGAAGTTCCCTTCCTTGCCCCGGCCATCAACGTTCCTGAGGACCACGACCGAATGCTCTACTTTGCCGTCTCTAATTATGTCTTCAACACCGCCAGCCGGGTGTACTACCAAGCAGGGTACCTGAACTTCTCCATCACAGATGACATGGTGAGGACGGTGACAGAAACACGTTCTCCGGTGACAATGTAACTTATTCTTCCTTTCTTTTTTCCTTTCTGCCCCTATTTACATCAGTAAAACAGTAAGTTATATAACTAAAAGATCGAAGCCAGGAAAAAAAAAAAAGTAAGTTAGCACAAGTTCCCTGTATTACTTTGGCTGCCAAGAAGCACTAATCCAAAGTTCTTTCTCCCTTATAACAACTATAGAAGACTTTGCAGTCTATCTACTACTTTTCTCTTAGTCTAGACCTGTTCTAGTTTATATTTTTTCTCATCTTGATGATGCATGGAGGTTTATTAAAAACATGTTTGTGAATGAAGCAGAACAATAGATACCCTGATAAAGACATAAGGTTACACAGAAAATGAAATAAAGACCAAGTGAAACATAAAGCACAATTAGGAAGATACTGTGCCCATTCATTGATTTTTTTTTAATCACAAATCTACGAGCTTCCTTGTAGCCAAAGTGAAAAGGGTACATGATTTAGTGATCTAAGTCTTCCTGATACCTCTAAAACAACTGTCTCCAATGGGGCTTTGTATAAGGGAGACTCAGTTTTATAGTGAATCATATCTTTTTTTCTGGGACTCAGAAGGCTGTTCCTTGCAGCAGTTTATAAAAGTTAGAGATCTCATGAATGTCAGGGTGATGGGAAAAAGCACAGTGTGCTACAACTTGGATGATTCAGTTTACCCTGTTGTACAGGGGGACTGTCTGCTGAATGGATGGAGCGATTTAGTCCTCGGGATGATTCCTCGTAGCTTTGACCCTCTGTGGTCATGTCTCATTTGCCCTCCCCACCATTTCCTGGAGCACTTACTATGTGCTCTGCCCTCCCAGGGGCCCAAAGGCCGGGGTGACTATAATGCCTATTTTTCAGAAGAAGACATCAAAGCTCCCCAAACTTCTCTGTCTCTTTGCTGCAGATCCCACCTGACTCCATCATCCGACTAACCACCAAGTCCTTCCGTGCCTTCCTCCCCCTGGTAAGGGTCCCTTGGCCCTCTGTGGGTACGTGCTGAGCCTACTAGACTTCCAAGGTTTCTCTTCAAAACCTGCACCTCCCTCTCAGCTTGGCCGAGATTCAGAAGGTTGGGGAGCTGCAGGCTTCAGGGCTCTTGCCAGAGCCCAAGTGACAGGCCTGAGGCCCATGTCTCCTGGGGCCATGCAGATTGTCCAGTCTGATTTTGGTTCTACCTAAGAACCCAAGGAGTGCTGGTGTGTTCTATAAAGGGTACCCTAATTAGCAACGCCTAACAACTCTAGAGGGCTTACTTGGGGTCAGGGATGTTTGCGGCACTTTAAAAATTATTTTTTGAATGAGAAATGAATTCTCATGATTCAACATTCAAGAGATACTATAGAGTGAAAAAGTCTCCCAACCACCTCTGTCCCTTGGCACCCAGGTCTCATCTTGAGTTTACTAAGAGGGTTAGATGTGTATCTCCTTCTTCAATATCCTATGTATACAACATTAAATGTGTGCTTCTTTTTCTCCATTATTTTTACACAGGGGGGGCCTACAGAGCCTGCCATTCTGTACCAACCTCAGCCCTATGTGACTTGTACTCTGCACCCCTATTTTCTTCTCTTGACATAATCTTCTAATTCTGCCCCCCAGATAGGCAAGCTGTACCCCAACATGAACTTGGAGCTCCAGGGAGCCCTGCTCCGGGCCCCACTCCTGACCTTCAGCCCTGGGAATCTCTCCTTGGCCCCCCAGCTGGGAATTGATGCCTTTGTGCTCCTGCCTAACTCTCTCAAGCAGTTTGTCTTCCGGCTCGGTGTGGTAAGGTTCTGAGTCTTTGCAAATGCTGTTCCTGTTTCCTGAATGCTTGTCCCCCATTCACCATCTGGCTAATTCCTCCAGGTCTCAGTGTACTTCCCCAGAGAGGTCTATCTTGTCGGTGCTAACCCCACTCTATCTTACCTTTTGCCATTTTTTTCTTGTAGCACCCCATTATTTTTCTTCACAATGTTTATTATCAAGGTATTTATATGTTTATCTGCATATATATTTGTTTCACATATGTGTAGGAAGGTTTGGGGGCCTTCCTCCTATTTGCTTTGCTCTGTAGCTGTAGCTGACACCTAAAGACTACATTTCCCAGGGGCCCTTGCACTTTGACGTCTAGTTATATCAGCCAATGGGAGACAGGATCAGGAGAACGGAGGACGGGAGGAAGAATCAAGCCAGAGTTTATTTTCCCCCTCTCTTTGCCTTGGGCGGAACCTGCAGGGACTATCCTCAGGGGGGTGGCTCTACTAATGCCAGCTCCACACTCTCTCCCTCTAGTCTGGGGTGGAGGTAGCCTCCTGGCTTGCTTATCTCTGAGCAGCCTCACCAACACATTTCAGCCTTTTGCCATTCCACACTTGTATAGCCACTGCTTTGCATTAAATTCTTTCTACATGAAACATTGAGAGAGTTTTTTTCTTTTGTGATGGACCCCGTCTAATAGAGAAGGGGTTCTGAGTTCTTTGAGGACCCTGCTCACCAGACAGAGAACTTGGCTCTCTTGTTCAGGTTTGAAACTCAACAAGTCAGATCTCTGCAAGGGGGTAATTCCTCTCAGGGGGTCCGTCTGCAAACTGAGGGTGTTGTTATTGCTGTGAAAATTGTTCTTGTTGTTCATATATCTTAAGATCAAATGTAATTTATTATTATTGTGACCACAGCTGACTCATAGCAGGGAGGTAGCTGGTAATTATCCTTTTTAGAGCTCTCCAGGGATACACATGCTAAGCCTTCTTGGTAGTCTACTCAAGGTTTAACGGCTGCCATGGTCAGCAATTTTAAGTAAAAATATTCAAGTCCAAGTCCAAACATTTATTGAGCACCTACCATGTGCCCCTGGGGTCTACGGTCAGTCTATGGGCAGGTTTCCTGCTTGGACTCCCTGAGCTGTTGGTTGAAGGTAATACTGGCTCTGGTCACTGTTCTGACAACTGCCATCATTTAGAACTGGTTTCTTCCCTGGCTTTTCTAGACCACTAATATATCCGCCACGTTGGCCTTCAATACCAGCAAGATCACTGGGCTCCTGACCCCAGGAAGGTAAATCAGCCTCCTCCTGCCCACAGGGATGCTCAGCCGGGCTCCCTCTGACACCTTAGCTGCTCCTCTGTGGCTGGGAGTAGGGGGTGTGGGGGGTGATTCTCTCCTGTCAATGTTGGGGAACCATTTGGGAAGGAAATTTAAATTTTATTCCAATTGGCCTAATTCCTTTGTTGTGCTGAGCCTGCCCCCCGCCACCCATACATTTCAAATTTCTAAATGATTTACTTTAGGAATTTAGAAATCTAAATGATTTTTTTTCTTAATGAATAGACGTCAGTTGTATTAATTTCCTGAGCTGATAAAGATCGAGCTCTTTCCCTCCAGCCCACCTCCCTCTGTCTTCCCGGTATTGTTGTGTCATTGTTTTTTAGATACTTAATTACCTTTTCACCCCCCATCCTCAGCCAGCGCCTCCTCCTCTCTGGGACCCCCGTATTGCCTAGGTTCCCATGGGCATGACGCCTATATCTATGAATCTTCTCTGATTTGTTACAGGGTACAAGTGGAACTGAAAGAATCCAAACTTGGATTCTTCAATGTAAGTTATTAATGTTTTTTATTTAATGACATGGTTAGGATACTAAGCAATTGCTGTGGCACCTTTCATTGGAAATAGAAAAAGAGAAGAGCAGATCTCTGCCCTAGGGAAGCATTGAACTTCTCAAGAAGACAAGACATAGCAACAAGAATGGGTTACATCCCGATATAAGATAATAAATAATTAAGTTATCTGTTGGACATAATTACTTTCATTGCAAGGGAAAGAAAGCCACCTGTATTAAGCACAGAAGAATAACCCATAGGGTCATGTTACTAAAAAACAAATCACAACAATAACAATGAAAACCCAAGGCAGGAGGTTTCAGGCATAGATGGATCCAGGTGCTCAAATTAGTGACCACTTCATCCCTGCTGTCCTTCCCCCACTTTCCCTAAGCACTTACAAAGTGGAAGCAAACACAGACTGGGGAGGGATGTTGCTCCTGGGGTCCCAAGAATGACTCCTTTCAGAGAATTAAGGGTGAGGTAATGATACCCTGGCTGTGTATATACACACACCATGTTAAAATGTCCTATGAAGTGAAGCATTCACATGTAAAGACACAGAGTCATCCTAATGTGTTCAGAAAAAAAAGTTTTAAAGAGCAACAACCGTCACCCCAGATCAATTTAGATTCAAATCCAGACCCTGCTGTCCAGTTTCTAAGTCACTTTCATTCTGTGGGCCTCAATTTCCTTATCTGTGAAATGGGGAGGTTAATAGGAACTTCCTGGGGGTTCTTGTGAAGACTGAATCAGATACTTATAAAGCTCTGAGCCCTGTTCCTGGAGTATAGTGAGTGTGTCAAAGTGGTGTGTCCTAATTTTTGTAGAGAAGCCCAGTTTGGGTTTACTTAATTTTTAAAAATTACACAAGTAATTCAGGAAGATATTCTTGCTTTTTAAAAAAAAAAAAAAAAGTTAAATACTAAAGATAATGCTTGGTGCTCTTCCTATGCACAGTGACGCACAGCCTCTCAAATTTTTTCTATTTGATTGCCTACCTATAAATGTGCGTCTCAAAATGGTTATAACTTGCAAAATAGCAGCAAGATGTAGGCATTCATCTGCAAACTGCGTTTTTCAAACTTTTCGCCCTGTGGGCAACCACAGCCACCCCTGGGTGGCTGTGAGACTGTGTACTGGGGACCCCTGGCCCGCGGGGTCACGGTGTACCTCTCCTGTTCTCCACCAGGTGGAGATGATGGAGGCGCTGCTCAACTACTACATCCGGGAGACTCTCTACCCCAAGGTCAATGGTAAGAATCCAGACCCATTTTTCCCAAGTGGATAGTGGACAGTGCTTGGAGCGGAAAGAGAGTTGGACTTGGAGTTGGGAACCAGGGCTCCCCCTGGGGGCTGCGTGACCTTGGAAAGTCTCTCGTCTGGGCTTCAGTGGGATGTTGATGCTGGCGACAGCCCCTCCAGGCTCTGTTGGGGCTGGAGCTGCGACATCTCCTTGGTGCTCCTCCTGAGGGAGCAGGAAGTGCCCCTCCCCTCCTGCGGTGAAGATTGAGGACCAACTTGGTCCTCAAGTTCATAGACGAGGGCACCAGGTAGGGCACCAGGCAGGCACATTTCCCAGTCAGTCACCCACGTCCATAGTAAAAATAAATAAAGCACAAAGTCCCAAACCCTGATTCCCTGAGATATCACTCTATTTGGCTGCAACATAAAGCAGGATGGGTGGAGGGCAGAGAGTAGTTACCACTTGCTCTACCTGCTACCCCAAACCTGCTACTTCTTCCAGAGGGCTCCATGACTATCGGCTTAGGTTCCCCTGCCAGCCTTCCGAAGTTCAAATCCCAGTTCTGCCACTTCCTAGCTGTGTGACCTAGAACAAGTTACTGGATCACTCTGTGCCACGGTTTCCTTATGTGTGAAATGGAAATAATAATCATATCTACCTCATAGTCCTAAGTGGGAATACTTAGTATTGTGTATAGAATTTGCAGAGAGTGGCCTGGGGTTGTGGCTCAGAGGTAGAGTGCTCGCCTAGCATGCATGAGGCACAGGGTTCTATCCTCAGCACCACATAAAAATAAAATAAATGTATTGTCTTCATCTACAACTAAAAATATATATTAAAAAAAAGAATTGCAGAGAGCAAAATTCTTCCATTAAAAAAATGTCTATCACTGTTATCTATTAACTCATTCTTTTGATATTGTCCTTGCCTGCAGATAAGCTGGCTGAAGGCTTCCCCCTCCCTCTGCCAAGGCATATTCAGCTCCATGACCTCCTTCTCCAGATTCACAAGGTCAGTGGGTTCAAGGGGGCTCTGAGGACTTGGGGGTGGAAGTTGGTTAGCCCGCCAAATTTGGAGACCATAACTCAGTGGAATCCAGCCCGGACCTGTGTGCTCCAGGATCTTTCAGTGTGTCATGAGGCCATCCATGTGTCCTTTAGAAGTGGCCTCTCTGCCAGAGCAGGAGACATTTGATGAAGCCTGGGTTTTCACTTTGAAAATACTGCAAATTTTCGACTTAGCAACAGTCAGGGTCTGAAGGCCATGGGTAAATTGTAATGCATTCCTTTTTATTTGTTTGTATATTTGTGGTACTGGGGATTGAACCCAGGGGCACTTTACCCCCAAGTTGCAGCCCCAGCTTTCATTATTTATTTATTTTTAATTTTTGAGATAGGATCTTGCGAGATTGCCCAGGCTGGCCTAGAACTTGAAATCTTCCTGTCTCAGCCTCCCAAGTTGCTGGGATTACAGTATGCGCCACCATGCCCAGCTAATTCCATCTTAATTCTTAAGTGAAAGAGCTGTATTATAAATACGTATTTGGGGGCTGGGGATGTGGCTCAAGCGGTAGCGCGCTCGCCTGGCATGCGTGCGGCCCGGGTTCGATCCTCAGAACCACATACAAACAAAGATGTTGTGTCTGCCGAGAACTGAAAAATAAATATTAAAAAAAAATTCTCTCTCTCTCTCTCTCTTTCTCTCCTCTTTCTTAAAAAAAAAAAAATACGTATTTGGTGTGTCCCCCATTTTAAACCTATAACTTTTTTTTTTTTTTTTGGTGGTGGTGGTGCTGGGGAATCCAACTCAGGACCTCTGCATGCTGGGAAAGGTCTCTGAAACTGAGCCACATCCCCAGCCCACCTTGTGAACATTTTTAAAAACATTTTAAAATTTTTCCATAAGGCCATTGCTCCACCACAAACACAGTTTGGATTTTGGTGTGCGTCTCTCCAGTCCTTCACCTCCGCCAAGGCTTTTCTTAAAGTTTTTGTCTGTTTTGGACACCTGTATTGCTAACACTCATATCTGCCTTTAATTCATTATTTATATTAACTTATCATCACCCCTTAGGTATGTACTATGACCAAACCTAGTTTTCAGCTCCTGCTGATAAACAGCTGTGTATAATCTCACCCTGAAGATGGACCATAATTGATTTAACTATTTTAATACCAAGAATTAAGCCTGATTTTTCACTATCCTGGCCAGGAATCTAAGGGTTCATGAATCCACCCAGATTTCAGGCCATCTCTCTAGAACAGCACTTCCAGGGTGAGAGGACTCCACTGGCCGACATGTGGGCGTCACGGGACTTAGAGACATGCTGCATTGGTGCTTGGTCCATGGTCAACGTCCCCAAAATAATAGCTATTAAAGGGAATGAAGGTCAGGGGTGGTTGGGAATTCGGGAACGCTGGCCAGCTATTGTATTTGTAAAACAAATGTTCAGAGCCCTTTTGAATCTCAGGATACTTAACACCCAACCACTGTTGAGTGTCCACAAGTGAAATTTAGATCATTGCTCAAAACAAAGTCAGAGTGACCATTCACACAGTTGGTCTCATTTATCTCTTCTATAAAATGGGGTGTAACCCAGGCCTTCCTGGGTAGAGGCCAATGTTTGGCATGTGGGAAGTGATTAGAGGATTTGTTATATATTATCATTGAAATCCTGAGGTCACCTGTGTTCATTTTCCCAGCCACCCAAGGCAGGAGTTGGATCACTCTGGAAAAAATTAAACTTTGCCTTGAGTTCTGAGTCCCCACCCCTCTGACTGATTTAAGAGCAGGAGAGTAAATCCCAGCAGCTCACAATTTTGTGTTCTCCACCAAAGAGAAAAAAAAAAAATTCAGGTGACACAAAGGACATTTATGAGACCTTCCAGGAGTACACAGCTTGGGAAATGACAGGCAGATCGCTACTTGGAGAAGTTAGCTGGCAAACGCAGTGCTTTATGGAGACCTTGGGGAGCCAGGCACTCCTGCGATTTATGCAGTGACCTGGTTTCTGGCAGAGCCGGTGTTTCCCGCGCCAGGGGCCCTCTTTATGTAGCAGGTGCATCTTTTTGGAGTAGAAGATGCTCCTTACCAGCCCAGGCCCGCCTTGTTTCCCTCTAGGACTTCCTGTTCTTGGGTGCCAATGTCCAGTATATGAGAGTTTGAGGACCAGAAGGAAGATGGTCTCAGAGGCCACAGCTGGACCCGCCAGGCGCATTTCCAGATGTGCAGCACATCTCCGGAGATTCCTGAAGGATGAAGACATTTCCATTCTCAGCTCTGGGGGTCCCTGCCCCCCCCCCACTTCCTCTTTGCCAGGTGCTCCAACACCCTCTGACTCCAGACGACTTTCTCCTCTGGGTGGACCACCCTCCCCCACTGACCTGTGGTGACTTTAAGAGCAGACATTGCTGGGCGAGGTGGCACACACCTGTAATCCCAGCAGCTCGGGAGGCTGAGGCAGGAGGATCTCAAGTTCAAAGCCAGCCTCAGCAAAAGCTAGGTGCAAGCAACTCAGTGAGATCCTGTCTCTAAATAAAATACAAAAGAGGGCTGGGGGTGTGGCTCAGTGGTCGAGTGCCCCTGAGTTCAGTCCCCGGTACCCCCCCAAAAAAGAGGAGCAGGCACTGTTTTTTGTACCCCAACTGATCCCCGTATCTAGTGGAACGCTAGCACTTTGTAAGTCCTCAATAAATATTTATTGAGTGGTTTGATGAAGACGTTCTGACGGGGATTACCTCACTGCTCACCGTGTTCTGGCTCCAGGGGTCTTTGGCTGGTCAGCCCCAGTGTGGTATCCACAGCTAGACCTCGGACACGCTCCCCTTTCTCAGAGGCCACTGCTGGACAGGCGTCAATAGGAGAGCAAGGGACTCTGCACAGCACTCGGCCCAGGCCCTGGTGCTGGTGTCCCTCACTCAGGTCCTTGTCCCGTGTCAGTCCAGAGGCCCGTTTCAACAGCCGCTTACCTGCTTGCTTCTGGCCTGCTGCAGACGCCGAGCCCAAGGGTCTCCCAGAGCAGCAGAAGCTCAGTCTCCTGCCGCCGTCCCCACGGAGGCTGGTGTGAGGAGGAAATGGATCCGCAAGGGTTTCGGTTCAACCCAAATAAAAAGCTCATTCCACTCTGTTTATGAGCCCCAAGCCTGGGGGAGGGGGGGCCATGATTTCTAATTACTGAACAATGAGCCTTTGATCAGACTTCATAAAAAGTCATTTCCAAGTTATGTAGTTAGACCCCCAGGGTCTGGGAGTCAGAAGGCTGGTTTGATATTCTTTTATTATTGTGTTAATGAGCAGATGGAAGGAGCTGCTGGCTAGAAGATAATTCACAGGGAATAGACCCATTTACCCTGTGTGTGACAGAGAAGCGTTCCAAGATGGGACCGTGATGTGCTGTCACATCTGGTGGCTGGGTACCCTGGGCTTTGTCTCCTCCCTCCTCCTTGCTCTTGTTTATTTGTCCACCACCATCCTCGTCCCTGTGGTAGCTGGTGAAGGGCTCAGACTCCCTCCGGTCCCCGTCCTGTGGCCCTGGGCAGGTCGCTTGTCCTTCATGGTCCTGATCTCCATAACCAGAGTTAACTTCACCAAGGGTCTTCTGCCCTCCAGATCCTTCAGTTCTCAAACCGTTGGCCTTCGACCCTGAGTGTGAGGCCAGTGACACTTGAGATCTGCTCATGGTGGCCTGGTCACGGGCTGGAGGTCCCCCACTCCTATATCCAGCTGCCTGTCCTCAGCTCTGCTCTTGTGAGTGCTGCAAACCCTGCATTGCCCAGGTGTCGAGTGGCATGGACGTCCAGGACCCATGCAGGCTAGTAATCCAGGGTGGGGCTTATTAAAGGGCATTAGATAGAGCCACGTGGCAGGGGGGTGGAGATGGTCATGAGCTAATCAGATGCAGACCACCCAGGACATGAAAGTTCATTTTTCCATTAGTCCTTCTCATGTTGTTTTTTTTTTTTAAATGATGGTCATTTCTACATATCTATGGCTTCACTTACCTGAGGATCACAAATATTCAGAAAAAAACTGAACTGAACATGTATAGACTTAATTTTCTCATCATTGTTCTCTGAACAATACAACTATTTTTTAAAATATTTTAAGTGGTTGATAGACCTTTATTTATTTATTTATATGTGGTGCTGAGGATCAAACTCAGTGCCTCACACATGCCAGGCAAGTGCTCTACCACTGAGCCCCAGCCCCAGCCCTACAATATAACTATTTATATGGCCTTTCCATTGTGGTCAGGTATGATAAGGAATCTTGAAATGACTTAAAGCCTAGACGAAGATATGTGTAGGTTCCCATGCAAATACATCGTTTTACGTGAGGGACTTGAGTATTGTCAGATTTTGGTATCTGCAAGGGGCCCTGGAACCCATCTCTCATAGATACTGGGGATGGTTATTCTGTCACACACCTGAGTCAACACATGCTCATAAGTTTCCTTTGTCCTATTTGAGATCATGACACTTACTTATTGTTTGATTATGTGCTTGTGAAATGCCTTCTAGCCCAGTGCTTCTCAAACTTCAATGTGCCTAGGAATCCCACAAGAACCTTATTGAGAATTCAGACTCTGGTGCAGTAGGTCTGGGCTGGGGCTGAGAATCGGCATTCCTCAGCTCTCCAACATGATGCTAATGCTGCTGGCCTTCAATCCAGATGTGAGAGGAGGGTAAGGTAACTCTATGGGAGTCAGGATCTTCTCCTTGCTCTCTACTCCCCTGAGCCGTGCCCGGCCCGTAGCAGTGCACAGTCAATATTTAACTGTGTGGGTCGTGGGTGCCTGACATTCCTAGTGTCAGGATCCCAGGGAGGAAAACTGTCGGG
>NW_026000026.1:20053197-20178466 GCF_001458135.2 Marmota marmota marmota | reverse complement strand
GGGAAAGCCAAGTAGAGAAAGTGGCCCAGCCAACCTGTTGAGATTAAGGGGCGGCTTTGCCAATAATCGGGCAAAGACAAATCTCCCAATCAGAATTCTAACAATTTGTGCAAATATCCCCCTCAAGGAGAGGCAGAGCATTGACTCCCCACCCTTAGGTAATGGCCTGTTCCACAGAGTGGAGTGATAGGAGGCGGAGAGTAAATTTATCATAGAGAAACCTGGCACGTAGCCAGGTGGTCAAGGTCAGCCTCTTCAAAGACAAGTCATGTTGGTAGTCTGTCTTAGTCAGTGCTGGCTGCTATAGCAATCACCATAGACTGGCTGGCTACAGCAACAGATGTCTCTTTTTCTCAGTTTGGGAGGCTAGAAGGCTAGGGTCAGGCTCTGGTGAGGGCCCTCTTCCAGGTTGCAGATGCTGGCTTCCCACTGCAGCCTCTCCTGGGGGAGATGAGAGAGGAGGACGCCAGCTCTCTGCAGTCTCAGCTTATGAGAGCATGAAACCCATCATGAGGGCTCCACCCTCCTAAGCTAATCACCTCCACAGGCCCCGCCCCCTTATACCCTGGCATTGGGGATTAATTGGGGGTGGGGTGGGGCGGGACACAAGCATCCAGTCCCTAACAGTATGTATCCTTGATGTGATGAAATGACAATGGCACTCTAGTCTTTTCCAAAGTCCCTAATGAAAAACACCAAACACATATTAAGTGACATTCTATAAAACTGCCTGGCCTGTTTGCAAAACTGCCAAGGTCATCGAAAACAAGGATGGAGCCAGGCTTGGTGGTTCACACCTGTAATCCCAGCGGCTTGGGAGGCTGAGGCAGGAGGATTGCAAGTTCAAAGCCAGCCTCAGCAATTTAGTGAGGTCTTGAATAACTTGAAGGGGGCTGGGGATGTGGCTCAGTGGTTGAGTGCCCCTGAGTTCAATCCCTGGTACCAAAAAAGAAAGAAAACAAGGATAGAATGAGAAATTGTCACAACACAGATGAGAACTAAATCTAATGTGGTGTCCTAGATGTGACCCTGAAAAACAAAAAGGACATTAGGGAGAAAACAATAAAATCTGAATAAAGTACAGAATCTGGTTAAAATAATATATCACTGTGGAGTCGTTAGTTGTAACAAGTGTAATAATAATACAAGATGCTAACAGTAGGGGAATCTAGGGCCAGGATACCTGAGGACTTCGTACTGTCTTTAAAAATCTAAAACCATATAAAAATTATTTTGAAAAAAAAAAACTAAAACTATTTTTTAGTTTAACTCCAAAACTATTAAATCTTTTTTTTTTTTTGCCAATCTAAAACTATTCTAAAGTTACATATTTAATTTCAAAAATATTGGAAACTTTTTTCCACCAAAAAGTTTATATGATCAGAAGTCACCAATTGTCAGTGGAGGAAATTGTGGTCCCGAGAAAGGTCATCAGCTCGGTCCCCCACTGATGGCTTTGGCTGGGGTCACTTTGAACTCGGGAACCAATAGCATCTGCAGAACCAGATTTCAACCACCTTTCAGACCCCATTTGTATGACAGATTCAGGGAAGTTCGGGGCTTCCTGCCCTGGTGTCTCTTCCCGAAGCAGGTAGTTCTCAGGGGAATGTGTCTGACACATTCATAGGCAGCTGGTGTTCCTCAGCCTAAGACTCTGAAGGCTGTGATCGGAAAGTTCCATGTCAGGGAAACATGCCCAACACAGACCCCTCATGCAATAAGGTAGCACAGAGCTGGCCCCAGGCTCCTGTCCCTGCACGCCCCTCCCGTGCTTCCTGGCTTCTCCCACACTCCTCTCTGTTCCAGAATTCGGGTCTGTGACGCCCACGTCCCGCGGGCTTGGGACCTGGGCCTGGACACTCTTCTCTTTCCCAAGCAACATTGGCCTCCGAGGCTTTGAACACCATCTCTGGTTGTAGTATGTTTCTGATCCTGGCTGAGAGAAGAGATTCTGAGATGCCACCTGTCCCTTGACAGCAGCACGCTTGACGACCCCCTTGGGCTTACTGGATTCGGGAGGCTGCACCAGGCTGGTGTGCTGAGGGACAGGTAAAGGCATCCTGAGGATTTCTCCCAGAGCCGGGGGCATCAATTTCCCCCACAACATATCCACCTGGGCCTGCTTCTCCCAGCCCGCTGAGGAACGCTGGTAGTAAAACAGCAGAACAGACGGCTGCTTTATGGGCCAGAAGAAAGTGATTTCCCACCTGGGGCCAGTAAAGAATCCAAGGCTCCATTCTGTCCTTTCCCTCCGAGAAGGATTTTCCTCCTGTCTCAAGTGATCTCATGGGGCCATTAGCTTAGACACAGCAGCAGAAATGCCAGGGACAGGTGGGCTATCTTAAAAGGATGCTCTCTCATCCCATCCACGAAGGAGGTAGGCCCAGAGCCGTCGCCCGCATCCCCCAGACCCAATCAAGCCCAGCTTTCTTTCGGTGCCACTCACCCAGCCCCAGCTAGCCCTCCAGGACCTGTGATTCCGCAGAGAGTAGTTTCTAAGAACTGCTCCCGCTTGGTATCCTCTTAAGAGTGAAATGGCCAAATTAAAAAGCCCAGACAAAACTGGTGTTATGAAAATGTGGAGTAACTGGAGAACCTGCCCCCTGCTGGTGGCAGCGGGTCTCGGATGGTGCAGGCTGCTCTAACAATTTGCCAGAGACGGGACAGCTTAAAAGACAACATGTATCTCACAGTTCCAGAGGCTGGGGAGCTCAAGATGCAGGTGACAGCAGACTTGGTGTCTGATGAGAATGCTCTTCTGGATGCCAGATAGCCATTGTATCCTCCCAGGGTGGAGAGCCGAGAGGGAGGAAGTGACCTTGAGGTGTCTCTGCTTATAAGGCCACTAATCCCATTATGAAGACTCTACCCTTGAGACCTGATCTCCGGATGTCATCACATTGGGGTTTAGGGTTCCAACAGGTGAGTCGGGGAGTGCATTCAGTCCACAGCAAAGTGCAAATCGGTACAGCCCCTGGAAGACCATTTAGAAGTTGAAGTTGAACACGCATGTGCCCCGGGACCCAGCAACCCCGCTCCTTAGCACAGCCTCAACAGAATGCCTACATTTGTTCATCGAAGGACATGTGCCGCCTGTTCCTAACACACTTTTCGTGGCAGCCCCAGGTTGGAAACAAGCCCCGATCCCCAGTAGTGAGCAAACTATAAGGTGCACACATGGGACTGGAACACCAACGGGCATCAATGAGCCGCAACCCCCTGCAGCCCCCTGGACGGTCTCACCAACAGAAGGCTGAGCGAAAGAAGCCAGCCACCGGGAGGGACGCTGCTGTGTGAGTCCCCAAGGCCAACTCATAACCACACAAAGCCAAGTCATGGAAGCCAAAGTCAGGAGAGCGGTCGGGCCTGGGGATGAGTGGAACAGTCGTGAGGAAAGGACAGAAGGGGCTCTGGGACTGTGGCGACCCTCCGTTCCTCCATCTGTGCACCAGCTACGACGGGGAGCTCACTTATAGTTCTTTTGCTTATTTAGGATCACAATAAACAAAAGTCTAATTTTCAGATTTATTCTTCCAAATATACCAGTCGCTCAGCTGCTGAGGCTGGCCTCAAACTTGTGATCCTCCCTACCTCACCCCACCTCAACCATCATTTGGACTTTGTAAGAGCAGAAATAAACCTCTGTCATATTTAGCCACTGAGATTTGGGGATTAATCTATTACAGGGCTAATGTTGGCTTTAACTGATACAGAAGGTAGGTAGCAGTGGCAAGGTATGAGCCTGCTGAAAGACTGAAATGTAATAAGGTATGTAAATTGCTACATCTGTAGAAGATGCTCAATAAATGGGAGCTATTATTATTTGGAACGCATCAGGCTTCTCTGCTGCCCCGACCGAGACCTCCTAACTTGCCATATTCAGTTAACTCTTCCTTTATCCCAGCAAGGAAACAGGCATCAATCTACACCACAAATGACCAAATAATCTCTCCTTGCTCAGAATCCCACTAAAGCTTTCTATTACGCTATAGTTCATTAGCAACTGATGGCGCTGTGTTGTGAATTGCTGTTTAAATACTAATCTCCTGAGTTTCGTGTCTAACCTTCCTAAGTAGATCATAATTGCCTTGAGGGCAGGAAATCAACTGGCTATGTCTGTGTCACCCACGGCTCATCGCAGTACGAAGCCGGCATGTCATCTGTAGCTGGTGATTTGAAGTCTTGTCACTGGGGCTTTCCCAGCCCTGCACTGCCCTAGCCCTGACCACAGGGCTCCTCCAGGTCATCACCTCCTGTCCCCGCCTCTGCTCTGGCCACGCATGCTCCATTCCCCAGGTCCTTCACGTTCCCGTTATTCCTGTTGCGATCAGGGAGCCCCTGACCAGAGGTGGTGCCCCTCACTCTTTCTGGGGCTCTCAGCTGTCTCCTGGGGCTGTGGGAGGCCCTCAGGAGGCAGATGAGCCAGGATAGATGTGAAGTCAGGTGGGGGAAGCCCCGGCCAGCAGGGAACAAGCAGACAGACTCCAAGGGCCTGCATTTGGGAGTAGGAGGCCAGGCAAGGTGAGGTGACCTCTGTCAGAGGCAATATTTTGGTGAATTCCCCTGACGCGTCCCACGTCAGGAGAGCCTGGGCCTGGCTGAGATCACACAGAGTGAGGGTAGAACCCGGTGGTTCCAATGGCAAAGGTTCTTTCAGGTCCAGCCATCCATGATTTGTTGCTCCTTACTGTCATCCCAAAAGGATATGCTGAAGTCCTAACCCCTAGGATCTCAGAATGTGACTTGATTCAGAAACAGGGTCTTTCTTTTGGGGGGGAGGGTAAGTATGGGGGATTGAACTCAGGGACACTCGGCCACTGAGCCACACCCCAGCCCCATTTTGTATTTGGAGAAAGAGTCTCACTGTGTGGCTTAGCATCTTGCTTTTGCTGAGGCTGGCTTTGAGCTCTCAATCTTCCTGCCTCAGCCTCCCGAGCCGCTGGGATTACAGGCGTGCACCACCACACCAGGCAGAAATATGAGATAACCAAGTAAAGGTGAAGTCACTAGAGTGGCCCCTAATCCAACTTGATTTGTGTCCTTATGTAAGGGGACATTTGGACATAGAAGAGGTGATGTAAGGCCAAGCTATAAGGATGGAGGCAGAGAAGGGACGGATGTGGCCCACAATTCAAGGGACGCTCAAGGCCACCAGTGGCTAGGGAAGGCCAGGAGGGATTCTACCCAGGTCTCAGAAGGAGGGTGACCTGCGACCCCCGGATCCCTGACTTCTGGCCTCCAGAGCGCAGAGGTAAAATTTCTGTTGTTTTAAGCCACTCCTACGGCAGCCCTAGGATGCAAAGTCACTGTCCTTCTCCATTACTGGGCACTGATGGCCACCTCTCAAGAGCAGGAGGGTTCCAGCTGACACAAAGCGGCCAGTGGGTTTTCCGGTAGCCGTGCAAAAGTCAACCTCTCACGGAGCTCCCACGGTGACCGCAGCTTCTCCAAACACCTTTCACACGGAAAACCATCGGAAGGGGTCCCTGGGTGGTGGGCTCCCAGGTTGCCAAGCGCTGCTCTTGTGGGGAATGTTCCAGTCTGCTCAGTTCCCCCCAGACTCTCTCTGTCTGCCCCGGTGAGTCTCAGAAGCGCTGAAGCAGAGAATCAGGTGGAGGCGGCGGCTGATGCTGGGTGTTCAATGGTCTGGACGAGTTCTTTTACAGCCTTTAGAACCTCAGTTTCCCTGAACCCTGTGCCCACGGGAAGGAGAAGAGAACGTTCACTCACTCCACAAATTTTATTTTGAGTGTGCGCTAGAGGCCAGGTGCAATTGTGGGTGCTGATATAGCCCCATGTACTTGGGATAGATCAGTAAACAAATCAGATGCCTCTAGACTCCCCATTTTGAAAAGCTTATATTCTAGTCGGGGAGACTCAGGCCATGAAACAGATGTAAGTTAAACAGATGGTAGGGGAAGAGATGATAGTGGTTATGGGAGAAAACAGAACAGGGTCATAGTCCAATCTGTAGGACTCCGTTACACAGCTGGCCTCCGATTTAGCCTTTCGCCATGACGTAGAGGGCTTCTGTGCCTTTGGTCCCGGCCCCATCATTCCCTGAGGGCTTCTTCACTCTTCACAATCATGAGAGCCAGGCTCATCTCCGGCCTCACCCACACCCTGGAATTAACCACTTCCCTACGCAACTCTAGTTCCTTGTGTTGAAAGAACGGTATTTAGAAACCAAGAGCTGGTCACTAGACATTAAGAGGTGCCCATTGTTCCCGGGGTGTCATTGCCTGGGGGCCTTCTGAGAGGAGAACTAGGAAACTCACACAGATAGACCAACAAGCCAGCTCATTTCTGTTTTTATCCATACACACACACACACACACACACACACACACACCACGGGTTCATTTCAATATTCTTATTCTAGTCCAACACAACACAGTGTACATTCTCGTTCTTTCCTTATTTTGAGGCGCCTCCTTTTCTTCCGACAGAAACCTGGCTTTTATTATCCACAAGATATTTTCTTAATTGTTCAATCCTTATATATACATAATACTAAACAGCATAATATTTTTGCACAATTCCTGTTGTTGGTAGCCTTACACTATCCAGTCAAAATGCTGATGCTGTTGTCCAAAGTTACTTAGATGGGTGTTTTGGATTTTTTTTTTTTTTAACTAGGGATTGAACCCAGGGCTGTGCAAGCACTCCACCACAGAGCTACCTCCCCAGATCTTTTTATTTTATTTTGAGACATGGTCTGCTAAGTTGCCCAGGCTGGCTTTGAATTCATGATCATTCTGCCTCAGCCTCCTGAGTAGCTGGGATGACAGACCTGGGCCACCACACCTGGCAGGTGAGTCCTTGTACCCCCACACCTTCCAGCGGGGTGAGTGTATTCACTTGTAACTCAAGTCCATTTGCTTCCCTTGCAAATGGAGCTAAGGTTTCTCCCACACATCCTGGTCGGTTTCCTTCCGGGCTTACAGTGCTGGTGGTTGAACCCGGGGCCTTGTACCTGCCAGGCAAGGGCTTGGCCACTGAGCTGCACGCCCAGCCCTCCCTTATTGCTGTGTGGTTTATGCTTGATGTGCTTTGGAATTATTTTATAGCATTAAAAGAAACAATGAAGTCCTCTTAAATAAATCCCTCACTAATTCCAACAGTTTCCAGCTAATCCAGAGAATTATTAGTCTGTTTAGCTTTGCTATTTCTTCTTGAGTTAATTTTGGTAATTTGTGGAGTTGTGTGTGTATGTGTGCGTGTGTGTGTGTGTGTGTGTGTGTGTGGTGCTGGGGATTGAACCCAGGGCCTTGGGCATACAAGGCAAACACTCGACCAACTGAGCTATATCGCCAGCCTTGGTAGTTTGTGATTTTTAAGTTTGCTTTGGTTAAATCATCCTGCTTTTCAAGGGAATGTGTACTGAATTGTGTTAAATATGCTTTATACTTCTTTTTCTTCCATTTATCTTTGTGCCGTATGATATCATGCAGCAGTTAAAAAGAACAAAGTCATGTGATTCTACAACATGTACAATCAGAAAACTGAAAAATTATACCCCATTTACATATGATATATCAAAGTGCATAAATGCATTCTACTGTCATGTATAACTAATTAAGACAAATAAAAAATTAAAATAAAAAAGAACAAAGTAGATCTGTATATGCTAAAAGTGAAAGAGCGATAAGACATAATGAAAAGAAAGCAAATTTCAGAAAAATAGAGCATCCATTTTTAAAATAAAATTTTATAAGTTTTGGAGTTTGAATCTCATTTTTAGATAGGAAATGGATGTAAAAAGACCTGAAAAGATCCCCACTAAATCTCAGTGATAGCAGTGACATCCTTGGACTTCAGCCAGAGGATCCCTGCCTTGCCCTTGGGTGCTGGAAGGCCTACTCCAGCCTCCCTCCGGAGCCCCTCACCCCAAAAACCAAAGGGACATGCCTGACCCTCCTTGCAGACCAGGCTTCAGGTGCCCGGGACCTAGGAATTCTTTCCAGGTCCTGTGCGGACCTCACTCCAGGTGTGTCCTCCGGCAGGTGGAGTACAGCACTGCTGTGACCAGGCTCAACCAGTGAGCAACGGGCATCTGTTGGAGGAACTCGTAGGTGCAGGTTGGAGTCTCCATATACATGTGCATGAGGCCCTCGCGGTGTAGACAGAGCTGGGCACCAGAAGGGTAGGCAGGCCTCGCTGCCGTGTTCTGGCAAGGAACTCTACAAAGTCAAGAGCCCTGAATCCAAACCCAGTTTCCCAGGTCATTATATTTGTTCCAGTGTGCACAGAAGGCCGACTTTGTTTAAAAGCAGCAGAAGAGACTACCACCCACAAGCCAAGGAAAGAGGCCTCAAAAGAAAGCCAACTTGCCAAGACCTTCATTTTGGACTTCCAATCTCCAGAACCCTGAGAAAACAAATGCCTCCTGCGCACAGCACCCTGCCTGTGATGTTTTGTTGTAGCAGCCATAGCAAACTAATACAGAGCACTTCAACTTTTTGCTCTATTTTTTCTTCTTTGACTTTTGTTTCTAATCTACATGTATCCATGCATTATTTATGTAATTAAAAAAATACATATTCAAATGTCCTCTTATCATGCTGATTTTCCTGGTCTCATTCCTAATTGTGCTTTCTCTGTGTGTGTGTATGTGTGTGTGTGTGTGTGTGTTTCACCCCTTAATTAGGCTATTATATTATGGGTTTTCTCTCCCCCACAATGAATCAGCTCTTCAATTTATCAATCCTATCTTTGTATCTTTGTTTTGTTTTCTGATTCATTCATTTCCATTTGTCTTCATTCTTTCTTCTTTTCTTAGATTGATTTTATCGCTCATTTTATATCTTCCAGAGTTGAATGCTTGATTCATTTATCTTTGTTTCTCTTTTTCAGAAATAGCAGTGATTAAGATTAAATTTTCCTTTCTACAACTATAATGCACCAATAAAAAAAAAGTGGGGAAAAAGAATTAAATTTTCCTTTCAATATGGTCTTAGCTGTATCATGTCACTTTTGATACTTTGTGAGTGTGCACGTGCATGCCTGTGCATGTTTTTTTTCTCAATCTGGTTTTAAAATTTCCTGTTCTCAAAGGAAGTTGAAGAGTGAATTTCAGATGTGGCACGTGGTCGAGGGTCTGTGATTGAGCAGCGTTCCTCCTCCATGCCCTTCTGCCAAGATGTTGTACCCAACCGTGGGCCCAGAGCAATGCAGTTGGTCAACCGTGGACTAAATGAACCAGAGAGGGCAACTGTGTGGAAAGTTCTATAATCAGCAGGTTCCATCAGCACAGCACACACAATGAACCACAGCCAGGCCCTCTCCAACCAAGTCTGGGTGTCAGCCCTGGGGTGAGAGAATGTTGCCGAGGGGTCTCCATTTCAGCTCTGAGAGTCGTGGCCGATCCTGTATGGGGTCTTCAGAGTTCTCTCCTAGCAGTCTCTCTTTACTGCACACCCTGCTCCAGCTAAGAAGTCTTTATATCAACTTTCCCTCTTCAAATGAACCAGGTGGAGCGTGGCGGGAGGAGGTGGGTCGCTGGGGGCGTGCCCCGAGAGGAATCACCATTCCTCTGGCCCCTTCCCCACTTCCCTCTCTCTGCTTCCTGGCCACCATGTCCTGAGCAGCTGTCCTCCTCCATGCCCTTCCGCCTTGATGTTCTACCGCCTTGATGTTCTACCGACTTTGGGCCCAGAGCAATGCAGTCAGTCAACCATGGACTGAACCTCTGAAACCCTGGGCCAAAATCAACTCTCCCTCCTCGAAGTGGTTCCAGTCAGGTATTTTGGTCACAGCTATGAAGAGCCAACACACCTGGCCAGCACTGCTGTTTGACATCTCCTTTGCATTGTTGGCCAGGACTGGCTGCAAGGCTCGGTGGCTTTTTGGCTGGGTGTGTGGCCACTCCAGCCAATCCCAGTCTCTGTTAACAAGGACGAAGGGGAGACCAAATCTTGTACAGGCAACTGGCAGTGTCAGTGTCTGCCTCAATAGCCATAGATATTGATAAGGTCACCTTCCAGAGCTTCGGGCAAGCTTGCTGGAGACAAGTTCGACAAGTATGCTTTGTTCTGTGGCGGACATCCAAAGGCTGAACGTCCCACCTTGGCCCCCTGTTGCCAGCCTTTTGAAGGTCCCCAGTCCCTCCAAGCTTAGCCTCCCTGACCACTGCAGCCCACCCTGTACAGGGAGACTGGCCCAGGGTCTGTCCATGCTATGCTCCCTGGCCGTCCACCAGACCCCACAAGTGGGGACAGACATCCTCCGTTCTCCCAGGGCGGCCTGCAGTGCAGGCATTGCTACTCCCCACCCCTGCTCCAAGGCAAGCAAGCTACAGCCAAGATGGAAACAGGAGGTGGTGGCAGTGACTGACCGTGTGACTCTGGGTTGGTGACTTCCTCTATAACCATTCCCTTCCCAGGACTTACTGTGAGCCGTAAATGAGACCAGGAATGGGAGGCACGGGCCCGCAGTGTCTGGCCCACCAAGGGTTCCCGGGAGTGCCACTTGTAGGCATCCCGAAGGCTATCCTGTTAGCAGGTCCTGGGTCACTTGGAAAAGTGGGGAGGGATCTGCCTTGAGAAGTGGATCAACTCGGGCTCAGGAACCCTCCCAGGAGTCCTAACCTCTGAGAGGTCCCAGGGCATCCCGAGAAGTCACCCAGAAGGGACAGAAGAGGAGCGGGGTGAAATCCCCTTTTCAGGAAAGCAGAGGGAAAGGGAGACTGAGCTGAGCCGTCGACTTGGCTGAGCTGCCAAGAGCTCGGAGCAGGTCCTTGAATTCACAGAAGCTCCGCCGCCACCTCCCTCCAGACTTGGGAAGCGGCAGTGAAAGCGCAGACTGCGGCGCCCTCTGCTGGCCGTGCCTTGGTATGCTCCGGCTGGAGGAGCCAGCAGTTACAGGGTCACCTAGGCTGGGGGACAACCACGCAGGTTCCCGGGTGTACTTTCCCAGGCACTCACGGGCATCTGGGGGACCCGAATTTCATCGCGTCCCTCAGGGTAGTCTCATGCAAGTGGCCCAGTGCCTTCTCACTCTTCCCATCCTGGGACCCTATTTTAAGGTTGTCAACAAAAATGTCCTCAGGATGTGAAGCGCTAAGCAGGTGCTGGAGGCAGGTACTCCTCCCCTGAACCCCCGAACCCGACTCTCCAATCATAAGAAAACACAGGAGAGGAATATTCTACGCCACGACTGGCCTGTACCCTGGAAAAAAAAATTGTCAAGGTCATGGACACAAAAGCCTGGAATTTAATGACTCAAGGGGACCAAAGAGATGGGACAAAAGAAGGCTCAAGGTGATCAGATTTTCTCCTCTTAGAATGTTATGAGATAATCAGGAAAATCTTAATATGGTCTGCTGGTTAGATGATAGTATTGAATTGAGCTTAATGCCATGATTTTGATCCCTGGCCTGTGACCTCGGAGGAGAACGCCCTTGAGAATACACATTGAAGTACTTGAGGGTAAAGAGCCAAGGGGTCTGTAATTGACTTGCAAACAATTCAGGGGGACATATGTATCCACCCGTATGTATGTGAATGTCTGTGCAGTCTTGGTTGAGGGTATTCGGGAATTCTTTACTCTATTTTTGCAACTTTTCTAAAAGTCTGAAAGTAGCAAGAAATGACCATTTAAAAGGATTTTTTTCCTCAAGCTTCCTGAAAATAAAAAGTGATATAATGCTTTCGTGAATTCAATAATACCTCATCTTTCCTGGATCACTTAACAAGTGCCAGGCACATGCTAATTAGTTTTTAAGGTGGATCTTGTCAAATCATCACACTAGTCCTAGGAGGGAGATACTGTTATTACTCTTAATTTTCAGATGAGGAAATCTTCACCTCAGAGAGGTGAAGAGACTTGCCCAAGGTCACATAGCTGAGGTGGGCTCTTTGAATCCATGGTTATAACCAGCATCAGCACAAAGTGTCCACAGTTCACAATGACAGGGTTCTTACTACTGAAAGGACCAGGGTCCATTTCTGCAGCCCACAGATGAACCTCCACAGCCTCCTCCAAACATCCTTGCGCCTTGGTTCTGCTGGGCTCCTTCTGTCACTCCTCCCAGCATGTCTGCTCACGGACCTCATATGTCCCACCCCTATCTCCTCTTCTGTCATAGGCTCTCTTGTCCCTTATAATCCCTCCTCAAGTCATCTACCTGGAAGGACCCTCTCCCTCCTCTGCAGTCCTATAGCACCATACCTGTCCCCCTCAGGGACTATCCCACTTTCCTCCTAGAATCCCTTTGGCAAAGGTGGAAGAGTGCAGCCGGGGGCCTCACACAAAACCTGGCTCTCCCACTTCCTGGCTGTGTGATCTTGGAAAAGTCACTTTACCTCTCTGATCATCTGAGAAGGAAGAGAGCTATGATAACCCGATTCCTTAGAAAGAGTTGGTGACCAGTTAATAGAGTGCCTTGCCTCCCAGACTCCATAAATGTTAGCTACTATTCTTATGTTCTGTCTTCATTATGACTGGTTTAATTTTTTTTCAGATAAGTTAGTTATGAGCATATGTCAATGTTTTATTCCAAGCTTGCCACAGAGCTAAGTCAACAGTTCCCTTTTGTTAAGGAAAAGAGAATGGTTGAAGAATCATTATTACCGAATACAAGACAAAGAACGCCTGATAATCAGCTGAATGTTTGGGTAGCTGATTTCCCTAAAGAGGTTTTTAATCTTGTTAAAGTTTATCAGAAAATTGCTTCAAGCACTTATCAGGAATGCTAATGCCCTCCCAGAAGAAGGCCGTGAATCGAATCAGGAAGGAGAATTCCAACCCAACTGGGCTGGGGACACTCTCTTCTTAATTATTCCCACAATAATCACAGCTGACGTTTCTTGGGTCTTCGCAGTGGGCCCAGCCTGTGGCTGTGACAGGCCTAACCTTGAAGCAGGTCCTGTGTGCATTTCTCTGCGCCTCCCCCAGGTCCCCACTCCCACTTAGGATGCTTGGTTCAAGGTAAGTCTATGCCGGAGGCTGATGGAATCGGAGGATGGGGTAGTGTCCATCATGTCCCTGTCTTTGCGGAATGTAAGACACATATCCTTTCCTGCCCCCTGACCATAATAAAAATAAATAGGTTTCTGAGTAGAAAGATCACCCACTGCACCCCCAATTTAGTGGCATATAACATGCAGGTGGGAGAATGTGACTTGGTTAGGTTTTCTGCCCACAAAATAAGGTCCTTGCCAGTTAATGACAAACTACAGAGGCTGGTAGAGGGACCAAAGGCTCATTATCAAGCACGGATGCCTCTCCTCGGACAGAAAGTAAAGAATTGGATCCAAGTTGCTCATTAGCGTCCTTGGGGATCAGCTGGACATGGTGCAGCTGTGTGCATGTGGATGGAGTGGGCTGCCGGCTGCAGGGAGAGTTTGGAAGGAGCAGATCGGCCTGCCCCTTGGAAAGAGCAAAATACCACATCAGGATGGGGAGCGCCATCTCCAAGCTGGTTTGGGGTGAGGTCAGTGGTTCTCAAACTGTGGTCCCCTGAGCCGCAGCAGCACCTGAGTTCTTCTTAGAAACAAGTAGGCTGGGTCCCCGCCCCAAATCTACTGAATCAGAAAGTCTGGGTGCAGCCTGACAATCTTGCTTTCACACCCCTTCTAGATGATTCAAGTGCCAACTCAGTTTCCAATTCAACTGGGTTACATCGTAATGTCTTGTCCACTTTCCTTCTTCTTTCATTTCCCACTAGCGTCTCTGCCTTTACCCTCGCCCACGCTTTCTCACCCACAAATCTGCTGCCCCTTCTCAGAGGACCCTGGGATTCAGTCTCAGTGGCCAAGCTGGGTTGTGAGACCCTTTGATGATCACCAAGGAGAGGGGAAGATGATCAAGGCTGGCAATTGTTGAGAGCAGCCCTGGCTACATGAGCTAGGAGGTGTCTTGATGCCATCTTGGGTCAGGACTCCACGTGCTTCTCAGGCACAAGTGAGAACCAGACAGAGTTTGCAGCCCGTGTTGCCCTGAGGCCAGTCTCAGCTGGTCCTAAGGACTTTTGTAGTGAAATACCCAGAAAAAGAACCGCAGCTGGGAGAAGAGGTGAAGAAGTGGCCAGAGGTGACCACAAAGTGGCCTGGAGCGATAGAGATACTCAGGACAGACCTGCAGCAGATAGATGTGTGGGACCACATCAGCGTTTACTGGGGACTTCCTAGAGCTCTGGGCTGACATTCGGTGGCTATTTAAGGAAAGGGTTGTTATGGCCTGAATTAATCAATACAATTAATAAATCATAGATTATAGATTAAAAAATAGTAAGTAGAGCCATAGTGACTCCATCTTTATGCTTCCCATGTGAAAATGTTATATAAGGCTGTTCTTTAAAATTATTTCCTTAAAAATTGTTTTTCTGTGCTCCATACATCTGCAAATGTACTTGAGCCCCGGATGTGCAGCCACAGCTGTGCTCAAACCCAGGATGTGGTGTCTGACTCGGCCCTACTAGCTGCTTTTCTCAGCTCTTGTACCCTGCTTGCTTGCAATTCTTAGATCCCATAGGATGTGGTTTTCTTCCTTAAATACTGGAACCACAGACAGCCTGGCGCGCTTCTGTCAGAAGGCCATTTGGGCATGGCAGAAGCGTCCCTGGCCAGGTAATAAAGCTCTCTAATTTGGTTCAGATTCAGTCTTTGTTTTCTGAGCAGCCTCCCTCTAACAGGGGTGACTGAGGAGAGCCATGACTTTGAACCATGGTCTCTGATTCCCTCTTGGCTGCATTTGCACTGGGAACGTCCTGTACAAAGGCACAGGTCAAGATGGCCCAGTGGCCATGGTGATGCCAGCCCAAGGAAGCTACATGCAAAGGCCCAGAGCTATATCAGTCGGGATCTTGAGCTCAGGCACCAGCTCCCAGGGGTAGAGAATTCTGAGCATAACAAGATGACCCCAACGTCTCGCCCATCCTGCGTCCTTCAGGCTGCCTGCTTTGCTGGAACTTTCCCACAAATAAACTGTTGACGAAATCTACATCACGAATGTGCTGAACTAGCTCTGGTTTGTTCACCCTCCACCAGGAGGTGATGAGCCAGCCGGCCCCAACTTTTTCTCTCTGTGTGTCTGTTTGTCTTTTCTCAATCCTCCATCACCCCTCACCATTTTTTTTCTCTGAATTAATGACCATGGCTGAGAGATGGAGCCATGGCAGGTGACCACAGAGACCTGAGAACTAAGGACACTCTTATTACAAAGAAGATACGCACAGACGCCCTGCTGGCATTTCAGCTAATTAGATCCAGCCTGCTGATGGGGAGCAAAGAGGTCATTTTGGGGCGTATACAGATTTCTATGTATGTCTCCCCTCTCTTTCCCTAGCACCAAGGAGAGTCTTACCTTTGCCGATTTGTTTTCTGATACGTGGGTGGAGATAAGGAAGAATGAGGAAGAGCAGCACCTGAGGAATGGGAGGAGAAATATTTGCCAAAGATGCTCAAAGATGGAGGGTGGGGCAGCAAAACACTGAGAGGGAAGAGGTCACCAGAGGAGGATCTGGTGGATAGCCCCCTCCAGGGGTCGTTGCTCCCCTTTCTTGCCCAAGGGTCCTGATATGGTTCAGTGGTTCGCCATCTGAAGAGGAGGACCCTTCCCAGCATGATTGTTCATTGGGCTGGGTCCCTGGCGACACTTCCATTATTGGTGCCAATGATCAGGACTCGATGTGTGTTAGTGTCCTGAGTCACACACTGGGTGGTTTCAGCAACAGAAACCTGGGGTCTCAGAGTCTGGGAGGCTAGAAGTCTTAAATCCAGGTGTCAGCAAGCTCAGGTCCTTCCCAGAAGAGAACCCACCCCTTCTTGTCCCTGAGCAAGGTGAGAAACGGGGTCAGCCCTTGCCACTTTGTCAAGGAAAACCTAAAGATCTAAAGACAGGAGGGCAGAGTGGGAGACCGGGCACCTGGTCCTGCTGCCTTCCAGTGCCCCTGAGTTGACCAGCCCCGGAACCTCTTTTTCCAAACTCTGTTATGTTGGATAACAAAGCCCTCCCTGTGCAAGCCACGTCTAGGGTGAGTTTCTGTTATGACAGCTTAGGACACGTCCGCTCTCCACCTGGAGGACGGTAAGGAACCATGGAAAGAGTAAATAAAAGAGAAGCTGCCGGTGAGAGGGACTGGACTGGACTTTCCTTGGCAGTTCTCGAGGCCAGAGCTGAGACGAAACAGGCAGGAGTTACAGGGAAGCGGGAAGAAGCTGGGAATTAGAATTCTGTCAAGAGAAAAGTCTCAGGATGCCCTGGAGCATGGAGCCATTGTTAATAGACAGAGTAGAGAGGGAGCAGGTGCCATGAAACCAACCCAGGGACAGCCCCAACTCTAGCTCTGAGCCGGAAGATTTCATCTGGAAAGGGGCCAGAGATTACAAGGACGGTTTGCACACTCAGTGTGCACTGGGGTTACTCATAATTGCTCCAGGTCAGCTTTCATGTGACTGTCACGGGTCCCGGGAATCTGCCTTTTAAGGTATTCTTCAGGTGATTTCTGTTGAGGTGACTAGAGGGGCACATTCAGAAGCAGGCTTCACAGTATCAGGTCACCCACCATTGAGACGATCAGCAACCACGGAAGGGACAGACGAAGTAACCAGACACCTCTATAGCAGGACCCGGCACTACAGAGGACAGCCACTACTGAGCTGTCCTTCAAAATGCAGGCCACCATCAAAAGTCACATTGGCCACAGCTTTGGTGGCAGAGAGAAACATGTTTATATTTGCTTTTAAAAGGAAAAAAAAATTCGCTATCCTATCTTACTATTGTATATTTTTCATATATAAGGAGACAAAGCAGTGAAAGAATACTGGACGGATATATTTCAAAATATTGAAAGTTCTCAACCTCTGAAAAGGAGGAGATGGGAACTTTTATTCCCTTTGTGCTTGTCTATAGCTTTCAGTTTTGCTTCTCCTCCTGTGGACTGGCGGGGAAGAAATCAGATACTCAAGGCTTTGGGCATGTTCCAGTGTCCCTTGCCCGCGTGGTAAATGAGTGTGGGGCATGCGAGTTTCATGACATCTCAAGCAGTAAGCATTTAGGATGCTGCTGGATGTAAGTAAGAGAAAACGGTAATACATTATGGTTTCACAAAACAGCAAGCATCACAGCCAGCATCTCCAGGTTTGGTTCATTCAGTGGCTCCAGGATTCACCAAAGACACAGTTCTTTCTATCTTTCAGTTCAACCATCCTCAACAGGTCAGTTTGTCCTTGACTGGCTCCCCTCAGTGGCCCAGGATGGCTGCCCAGTTCCAGCTATGGCATACTGACAACCTTCAGCAGAAGTGGGGTTATGTCTCTCTATGCAGTTTTTTTTTTTTTAATAATTTTTTAGTTGTCAATGGACTTCATTTTGTCTATTGATATGTGGTGCCGAGAATCGAACCCGGTGCCTCACTCATGCTAGGCAAATGCTCTAACGCCGAGCCACAATCCCAGCCCTCTGTGCAGCTTTTTATTGTCACTTAGGAAAATTTCTCAGAAGACTTGCCAATCTGTAGATAGAACTGGATCACATAACTTCTTTTAAGTTAGTCACCAAAAAAGAAATGGTGTTACCATCACTGACATGTCATGACTTACTATAATCATATGGGGGAAAAAAGTGGGCACTGGAATGAAATCCAAGGTTTGCTCACAGGGGAGAGGAGAATGGATGTGTGTCCAGCAGCCGATCAACTCTACTACACAAGATTTCTTTGTTTTTCCCACTGGAGTCTGAGAGAAGAAAAATCAAGATCTTCAATGGATAATTGAAAAACTAAAGAAGGAAGCCAAACTATTTCTAGGAACAAATGAAAATCACAACATAACATATCAAAGTCTGTGGGATTTAGCAAAAGCAGTACTGAGAGTCAAGTTCAGAATAATAAATGCCTAGGTAAAGATGTCTGTGATGGTAATTTTAGAATTATAAAGATGGCAGATTTTATTTTTATTTTTATTTTTTTTGAATTTTAATATTTATTTTTTAGTTTTCGGCGGACACAACATCTTTGTTTGTATGTGGTGCTGAGGATTGAACCGGGGCCGCACACACGCCAGGCGAGCGCGCTACCGCTTGAGCCACATCCCCAGCCCCGGCAGATTTTATTTTAAGATTTATTTATTTCATTTGGTGTTTTGTAACCAAACCTTATATTACCTTCTACCCTGGGATATGAAAATTTAAAGGTATCTTTAAAAGATAATGAGAGCCTGATCTATTTAAAGGTTACTAATATAAAACATAAAAATATTTTGCCACTTTTTCATGCAAAAGGAAAGTTCAGAGCTCTCATAGCTTTTCTTTGATTCATGTTTTACATGTAATGTCACATTATGTTAGCTAACATTCATATCAACTCAGGAAATAATATATGTAAGCTTTATGAAATGATATCTAAAGAAGGAAGCAAAGATCAACTTCAGAACTAGAACACTTTGCCTAAGATTTGTGAAGAGCCCTGCCTTACCTGAGATAAGGCTCTGCCTCTCACCTTACTGCATGTCAGAATGACTCCAAAGTAGGCCGTACTTTAGTTCATTTAAAGTTGTCTTCAAAAGACTGATTTTATTGTAAAGATTACTGTGATCTCAAACAGGGCATATAATGTATAACTCAGCTAAGGTATAAAATTATGTACAAACTAAATATGTTTTTACTCTTGTTAATTTCACTCTGTTTTCCTTATAACTGTTTTATGTTAATATTTTGCAGAGATATTAAGCCATTATCAATAGACAGATAATAATTAAAAGGGATAAAAATAACTATTAGGTTAGAAACATTAAAGTTAAAACCCAATACTCTTACTTTAACTGGTAAAACTGGCTTGCTGGATGTTTAAGACCAAGACTTAAAGATTAAGATTAAAATGAAGGGACCAAGAAAACCAATATTTGGCTCTTGTCATCTGAGTCAGCCTGAATCCAGGGAATAGGGGAAGAATTTTGCAACTCCAGGCCACATAGCCTCCCAGTCAGGGAGATTAATGAGACCACTGGAGAACGGAAAGCCGATCAGTGCACATGCTGCAAAAGAGGAGGGTCATTGGAAAGGGGAAACATCCCTGATGCTTCCAAGGGAAGCCACATGGTCAGCAAGACCTTGACCCAGCCTAGCGCAGATGGCACTAGCGGAGCTAAAAGGCTGCTCACAAGTTCCCCAAGAGTGTCCTCCAAGGGAACTCAGGGGACTCTTAATAATAGATAGGATCAAGGTCAGTTGACCAGCTTGATCCTAAACACCTAACAAAAAAAAGTTAAAACCAAAGGTCAGCCATTCCTGGGCATTTAAGAAAAATAAATAATAGTTATTTTAATGCAACTTAAGATGTGCATTTATTATTCATTACCCCAAGAGTAAGTAAGACTGGAGGCGACAGAAGAAGGATTCTTAGGCAGGAAGACCTCATAACTATCAAGACAGACTACCAGAGCCAGAAGTGTTTAGTCAATTTAAGGCCTGCAGATCTTCCTAAGCTCCTACACAGGTAGACTTAGTCAGTGTTTGCTAGTATAATTATCTAGCCCTAATAACAAAGATATGGGACCTCTACTGAGCACAGAGGTCATAAAAGGATATTCCACAAAAATCGGATGACATTAAGTAACTTAAATGTTGTGTTTACAGTCCTGATAACTCTGACAATGCTAAAGATTTACGTCCCCAAAAAGGCCCTTATTAGTATCTCTTTTCTGCTTATGATTTTAGATCTCATGATATTTGTTTGTGGTTTTGAATCATAGCAACAGCCATTTATTCTTTAATATGGTTTTGGACTATAAAAGATGTACTCAAATTCCGTGAGGGGGTCGAAGGGTGTAAACTTGCAGCCTACCCCTTGGCCCACGAGCTGGTGGATCCAGACCCCCAACTGGTGAATAAAGTTTGCATCTCCTGCTTTAAGATCAACTCAGTGATTTATTGCAATCTCACCTTAACAAAACCAAACCCCAAAGTAGTACAAGGAAAGAGATGATAAGGATCAAAAACAAATAAAATTGAAACTAAAAAAATAAACCATACAAAAGATCAATGAAACAAAGAGTTGGTTCTTTGAACGGGAAAGCAAAATTGTCTAAGTTTTAGCTAGACTCACCAAGAAAAAAAGAAGACTCAAATGAATAAAATCAGAGTTGAAAAAGGAGATATTACAGTTGATATTACAGAAATAAAAAGATCATGAAAAACTAATCATATGCTTAAAAAAATCTTGAAAACCTGGGAAAATGGATGCTTTCTTGAACCTAACAAAATTGAATCAAGCAAAAATAAAAATACAAACAGACCAATAGTGAGTAATGAGATTGAAGCAGCACTTAAAAGTCTGCCATCTAAAACCCTCCAGAACCTATGGTCATACTACTGACTTCTTTAAAACATTTAAAGAAAATTAAAATTCCAGTTCTTCTTAAACTCTTCCAAGAAAATTGAAATGGAAGGAACTCCACCAAACTCTCTTATGAGGTGGGCATTACCCTGATACCAAAATCAGACAAAGATACAACAAAATAGAAAACTACAGATCTATATACCTGGGGCCAGAGTTGTGGCTCAGTGGTAGAGCACTTGCCTAGCATGCATGAGGCACTGGGTTTGATCCCCGGCACTACATAAAAATAAACAACAGATCCATATCCCTGATGCAAATAGATGTAAAAATTCCCAATTAAAAAAATATTTTAAAAACTTTTAGCAGGGTGTGGTGCCACATGCCTGTAATCCCAGCAGCTCAGGAGGCTGAGGCAGAGGATTACAAGTTCAAAGCTGGTGTCAGCAACTTAGCAGAGCACTAAGGAACTTTTCAAGATCCTATATCAAAATAAATTTTTGTAAAAAGAGTTGGGGATGTGGTGATTGATTAATCACCCTTTTGTTCAATCCCCAGTACAATTTTTTTTAAATTTTAAAAGTTATAAAAAATTAGCAAACCAAATTCAACAGCACATCAAAAAATCATATACCGGCTGGGGATGTGGCTCAAGCAGTAACACGCTTGTCTGGCCTGTGCGGGGCGCTGGGTTCGATCCTCAGCACCACATAAAAATAAAATAAAGATGTTGTGTCCACCGAAAAACTGAAAAAANATATATATATATATATATATATATATATATATATATATATATATATATATATATACCTTGGGATAAATAAAATGTTGTATATATACAACAATATACACAATGGAATATTATTCAGCATTAAAAGAGAATAAAATCATGGCATTTGCAGGTAAATGAATGGAGTTGGAAAATATAATGCTAAGTGAATTTAGCCAATCCAAAAAAAACCAAATCCCAAATGATTTTTCTGATTTAAGGATGCTGGTTCATAATGTGGGTGGGGGACATGGAAGGATTAAATAAAATCTAGAAAGGGGAGGGAGGGGACAGGAGGGAGCATGGGGTAGGAAAGACCATGGAATGAGATGGACATCATTACCCTAAGAACATGTATGAAGACACAAATTGTGGGACTCTACTTTGTGTTCAACCAGAGATATGAAAAATTGTGCTATATATATGTAATATGAATTGTAATGCATTCTGCTGTCACATGTAACAAATCAAAAATTTTAAAAAGACAAAAACAATCATATACCTCTATCAAGAAGAATTCATCCCAGGGATGCAAAGTTGTTTCATCATTCACAAATCAATAAACATGATGCAACAAGTCAATAGAATGAAGAACAAAAACCATATGATTATTTCAATGTATGTAGATTAAGCATTCAATAAGATTTAACACCCTTTCATGATGAAAACTCAACAAATTAAGTCTAGAAAAAAAGATACCTCAAAGTACTAAAGGCCATATATGAAAAACCCTCAGCTCATAGCATACTGAATGAGGATCAGGAACAAGACAAAGACGTCTACTTTCACCACTCTTATTTGATATAGTACCGGAAGTCTTAGCAAGAACAATCAGGCAAGAGAAAAAAAGAAAGGGCACCCAAACTGCAAGGAAAGAAGTTAAATTGTCCATATGTGTAGATGACCCGACATTATACATGGAAAACCCTAAATATCCATCAAAAAGCTATTGAAACTTACAAATTTAGTAAAGCTATAGGATACAAAACCACATACAATAAATAAATAAAGTAGCAGAAGATGAACTTGCTGGGAAAAAAAACAATGAAGACATCAATACCAAGGTGGGAATGTCTCCCAGTGGTAGAGTACCTGTTCAAGGCCTGGGTTCAGTCCCCAGTGCAAAGAAGGAGGGGGGAAGGTAGAGGGAGAAGGAGAGGAAGAAAGCAATCCCATTCACAACATCTATAAAAAGTAACATATTTAGGAATAAATTTAATTAAGGAAGTGACATATTTCTATGGTGAAAATTATTAAACTGATGGAAGAAATTAGAGGACACAAAAAATGGAAAGGTATCCCATATTCATGGATCAGAAGAGGATAATGTTAGAGGCATCATAATACCGGACTTCAAAGCATGCCACAAAGCTATACAAACAGACACATAGACCAATGGAACAGAATAGAAAACCCATAAATTAAACCACACTCATATAGCCAGCTGATGTTCCATGGAAGCACCAAGAACATTCAGCAGAGAAAAGACTTTTTCAATAGATGATCTTGGCAAGATTGGATACATATGTGCAGAAGGTGAAACTAGGTCCCTTCCTCTCACCATCCACAAACATCAATTCATCAATTCCAAATGGATCAAAGACCTAAATATTAAATCTAAAACTAGGAAATTACCATGAAAACAGGGGGAAACACTTCAAAACATCAGTATAGGCAATGATTAGTTTAGATGGGACCTCAAAAGCTCAGGCAACAAAAGTAAAAACAGGCAAATGAGATTTCATCAAACAAAGAAGCTTCTGCACAGCAAAAGAAATAATCAACAGGATTAAGAGACAACCTTCCAGATGGGAGAAAATATTTACAAACTATTCATCCAGAATGTAAAGGAATGCAAAAGTGGAACAACAGAAAAATAAATAATCCAATTTAAAAATGGGGTAAAGAACTGAACAGACACCTCTCCAAAGGAGACATACAAATGGCCAACAAATACATGAAAAAAGTGCTCATTTCACTTATCACTGTTGGTGAGAATGTAAACTACCACAACCATATGGAGAACACTATAGAGATTTCTAAAAAAAAAAAAAAAAAAACTCAAAATAGAACTACTACTGGATCAATGACATGATCCAGTCATTTCACTAATGGGTACGTATCAAAAGGAGATGAAATCATTCTACCAAAAAGATACTTGCATTCCCATGCTTATTGCAGCACTATTCACAACAGCTAAAATTTTGAATCAACCCAAATGCTCCCCAGTGACTGAATGGGTAAAGAAAATGTGGTGATATACACAGTGGAATACTATTCAGCCATTCAGCAGCAACGTCGTTTTGTTAAGTGAAACAAGCCAGACACAGGCAAATGCCACATGTTCTCATTCATTTGCATAAAAAAATAAGTCAATCTCATCATAGAAAAACGGGGTGGAACAGAGGTCACTAGATTTGGAAGGAGATGGGGAATGGGAATAAATTCAAAAAAGGGCACCAAACACAGAGTGGAAGAGTTACTACTGGCTCTTTAGCACAATAGGGTAACTACTGGTTAAAACGCTCTGGGACATACTTCAAGATGGCTAGAAGTATATGAAATTCCCAACATATAAATAATGATTAATGCTTGAAGAGATGGAAATGTTTGTTATCCTGATCAGATTACTATGCATTGCATATATGTATAGAATTACCAAAATCCCCCAAAAAAACATGTGTAGATAATATGTCTCATGAAAAAAAGAAAAAACAGGCACACTCATACATTGCTGGTGGGACTTCAAATTGGTGGGACTGCAAATTGGTGCAACCAATCTGGAAAGCAGCATGGAGTTTCCTTAGAAAACTTGGAATGGAACCATTTGACCCAGTTATCCCACTCCTCAGTCTGACCCGAAGGACTTAAGATCAGCATACTACAGTAATGCAGCCACATCGATGTTCATAGCAGCTCGATTCATAAGAGCTAAACTTTTGAAGCAACCTAGATGCCCTTCAATAGATAAATGGATAAAGAAATGGTGATATATATACACAATGAAATATTACTCAGCATTAAAAGAGAATAAAATTGGCATTTGCAGGTAAATGGAAGGAGTCAGAAAATATCAAGCCAATCCCAAAAAGTCAAAGGCTGAATGTTCTCTCTGATAAGTGGATGCTCATTCACAATGGGGGGAGGGGCATGGGAAAAATGGAGGAACTTTGGACAAAGGGGAAGGGAGGAAGGATGGGGGCAAAAAAGATGGTGGAATGAGATGTTCATCATTACCCTAGGTACATGCATGACTGCACATGTGGTGCCACACGACATTGTATACAACCAGAGAAATAAATAGTTGTGCTGCAATTGTGTACAATGAATCAAAATGCATTCTGCTGTCATATATATCTAATTAGAGCGAATAAACTAATAAGTAGAACAGAAAGTCAAGGGCATAAAAAACTTATCAGTATTCCTCCATTTTTTCATTCATTCATCAAATACTTATTGAGTGCCTTCTGTGTGTGTTGAGGAAGATATGCAGTTTTACATAAGATAGGGAAGCTGGGTTTGGTGGTGCATGCCTGTAATCCCCTTGGCTTGAGAGACTGAGGCAGGAGGATCATGAGTTCAAAGCCAGTCTCAACAACTTAATGAGGCTCTAAGCAACTTAGTGAAACTCTGACTTAAAATAAATAAATAAATAAATTGTGTGTGTGTGTGTGTGTGTATGATATGGAAGATTATTTGGAAAATATACTTTAGTGTTTTTTTTTACAGTACAGTGTCAAATTTGTATTAAGAGGGGGAAAAAGTCATAAAAATACTGGATCCATGTGGGCAAGTGTTGAACAAAACAAACAAAAGAACACCGACTCCAATTTAAACCAATTTAAAGCAAGCTTATATTGTGTACACACAAGCTGGCCGGAAGCTGTGTCACTTGGAAAAACAGGGCCAAGAACAGCAGCTGGTCTGGTGACAGGGAAGTTTTTATAACACAAAAAGTTACAAATAAGGGGGTGTCTTGGGAACTGACAGCTGTCAGGGTTCTGTCAAGTGTAATACTAGGGCAGTTAGCAGGTTTATGATCTACATTGTTAACATCTCAAGGTAGGGGCAAACTCAGATCCTAACATCAAAGTCAAGGAGGAGCAGCTGGATTCCAGGGAGGGTTGTTATCTCATCAGGGACAGCCAGGCACGGGCAAGTTCAAAGCCAGGCAAGAATCCCAAGCAAGTTTTTTTTAAACATCAAACTAAGGTCAGGCCAAATAGAAATCTTATTATTTTACAGTAAAACAGAAATGAACTTTTCATGACTTTGTGATGAGATGGCTCCCAACCTTAAGATGGAATCAGGCTGGGTCCATCATTCCCTCCTTATGTGTCCCTTTCAAATCTTTGATAGGGTGGAGGAAGAGCTCTGAAGGAATTTTAGTCCACTAAGGGACAATTTCCAACTTTCAGGACTCACTGAAAACTGGTCTCCTTGATCCCACCTGAGTCGATTTACCTATCTATACTGACTGTTTATTTAATTCTGGCTTCAGTTTTCCCCTTCTAATTTTAGGAACTTCTTTAGTTGTAAGAAAAGGGGCAACAACGACTCTGGCTTCTTCAGAGCTGAGAGGGGGTGATGTGAGCAGCTTTGGAGTTCCGTTTTAGAAGTCAGGTCAGATTGAAGTCTGGTTGGGGAAGAACAGGTTGTAAAGTCATCTAGTGAGAAGTGCTTCTATGAGAGAGAAACAAAAAGACATGAGTACAAAATAAATATTGTAGCATCTGGAACATGTCAATGTATATCATGGGGATGATAGAAGTCAATCATTTCTCACCAGGAGGTGTGAGGGCTGAGAAGTTGTTCCCATAATAAGGCCAAGTGGACAAGGCCTTTATTTGGGGATGTAAATCTTTAACATCTTCAGAGTTATCAGGAATGTAAATATAACATTTAACTTTTAATGTTACAGAAGTTCATCTCCATAAGATGTAGTTAAGCTACTTAATGTCATCTGATGTTGTAAAATCTTTCTTCTGGTATGACCTCTGTGTCTAGTAGAGAACCCTTCATTTCTGTCACTTAGGCTTAGATAATCATGTTAGCACATATTAATCCTACCTGTGAAGGAGGTTAGGAAGGTCTATAGGCCCTAAACTGACTAAAACTTCTGACTTGGCAGTTTCACTTGATAGTTATTAGGCATTCCTTCTTAAGAATCTCTGTTTTGTAACCTCCAGTCTTACTTATTTTGGGGGGCTAGTTAGTACAAGTGTGTATCTTAAGTTACATTTAACTATTACATATATTATTTTAATGTTTAGGGATGGCTGTGTTTTGGTTTTAACTGTTTTTTGCTAGGTGTTTAAGATCAAGCTGACTTTGTGTCTATCTGCTGTTAAGAGTCAGCTGAGTTCCCATGGGAGTCACTCTTGGGGAACTTGAGAGCATCTTCTTAGTTCTGATAGTGCCATTTGAGCTAGGATGGGTCCAGGTCCTGCTGACCATGTGGCTTCCCTTGGAAGCATCAGGGACGTCTCCCTTCTCCAATGACCCTCCTTTTCATGGCAAGTGCACCGACTGGCTTTCTGTTTTCCAGTGGTCTCATTAATCTCCCTGATCAGGAGGTTATGTGGCCCAGAGTTGCAAAACTCTTTAAAGAAGTTTCCTGTTCCCTGGATTCAGACTGACTCAGAGGGCAATAGCCAAATATTGGTTTCCTTGGCCCTTTTGAGTTTAATTTAATTTCTAAATTTTGATCATAAACACCCATCAAATCAGTTTCACCAGTTTTAAATTAAGAGTACTGGGCTTTAACTTTAATTTGCCTAAAGCCTTACAGTCATTTACCCTTTTTATTAATTGGGGTCTGTGCTAACCTATCTATCCGATAGGTGATGGTTTATTATTTTCAATTAACCCAGGTTGTGTTCTTGAAGTAATACCTCTGCAAAACATTAACAGGTAACATTTAGACAGTTTATAAGGAAAATACAAAATAAAGTTAACAAGAGTAAAAACATATTTAGTTTTTATAATAACTATCTTGAATTTTCATTGAGTTAATGTATTATATCTTCTGTTTGAGATCCTAGTAATCTTAACAACAAAAATCAGTCCTTTGAACACAAATTTGAATGAACTGAAGTCTGGCCTACTTGGGAGTCATTCTGGCATATAGTAAGGTGGTAGGCAGAGCCTTATCTCAGGTAAGGCAGAGCTCCTCACAAATTTTAAGAGGAGTGTTCTAGTTCTGAAGCTGATCTATGTCTCTTTTTTTGTATATCATTTTACAAGGTTTACATATATTATTTCTTGAGTTCACATGAATGTTAGCTAATACAATATGATATTACATTTAGTACACGCATTAAGGAAAGGCTCAGAGCTTTTAAATTTTTGTGGAAAAGCAGCAAAATGCTTTTGTGTTTTACAATATTAACTTTTACATAGATTGAGCTCTCGTTAATTTAAAAATACATTTAAATTGTAACTCAATGTAAAAAGCATCATAAAACTTTATATCTTATTGTAACAGGTCCAGTTGTAGAGCATTAAGTGATATAAATAAATCTCCAATAGATTTGTTATTCTTATAAGCCTCAAATTACCATACAACTTTAGTTTGGAGAATACCAGCTTGATATAATGTTCTTTTAAACCTTCTTTTTAACGATTTGTATACCTGGAAAATATGAACACATTTAATATATAAAGGAGAATAATACCATCACAATTACATTGATGGTTTTGTATTAATCAAGTTTAGCTCTTAAAGAAATAACATAATATTTTTAAATAGCAGTTGTTGTTTAACCACAGCTATATAATCCTTAATTCTTTTAAGATTATTTGCTCAAAAAGCCCTAATAAACACAACATTATAGGTAAATTGATGTGTTAAAAAATCTTTGTACTTTTAACATATATATTAAACCTTGGTTTATACCAGCACATTAACATTTGACCCTAGGGAAGAACCCCAAATAGCCTTGACTGATAGTTTCACATACATATACAACCAACTTACATAGACATTTTAATTTATTTTTCCCATCCATTAATCCCCTCTTCTGTTCACACTTAGAAACAATCCCTGTAAATCTCTGAACTTAGGCAAATTATTTTATTTCAATATGAAATATTTTATTATTTACATTTAATTATATCTGTTTACTATTTTATGAAAATATAAATAATGTTGAAGTATATAGAATTATGCCTGTTGGGACTTTAAATTTCAGTAACCTTGTTTTCAGTGATAACAAAGCAACTTTAAACCCCTTTTTTTATTTACCAATTTATGAAAACATCAATAATGTTACCCAATGGAATTCAAGAAGTTAGAGAACTTGATTGTATATTTAACAGTTAGCATTTAACCTTGTAAATTAATCAGATGTCTAATAAATACATTTATGAGTAATTCCATATCAAATCTACTTTACTTATTTTTACCAAGATATCAGATAAATGTATTGAACAGTATTAGTCATTTCTTCCCTGTTGAAGAAAAGTCCTAGAAACAATGGATATTAGACATTTTATAGACATCAACATTTTTAGTTCTTTGACCAGTTGACTTGTGAGTTACGTTTAATTTTAAAGACTTCTTTACTTTCATCTGTTTACCCAATTTAAATTGAACCTTTTTTATCACGTGAATTAAAGGTATTTGGATCCAATTTTAATTTATGAGCATTTATTTTCCATTGGTCAATCTTGATATCATGTTCATGACATTGACACGCACCCTTATGGACAGGCAACACAATACACAGAGTTCACACACATAAAAGTAAAGGACTTGTAGCTTTTCGCAGGTGAATCTCCATTGCAATTTTACAGATATTTAAAAAATCCATAGTTGAATAAAAATAGGACTGATCAGAAAAAAAAAATTAACCTAGGTGCATAGGACCAAAATTATAAGCTAAAAAAATATAGAATTTAAGAAAAAAACAAAAGTCCTAGAAAAAAATGTCACAGACAACAACTATTTTAGTCAAGTACCATGTAGTTTGCTTTTTGGTTTAGTCTAGTATGAGTTCAGTTAAAAGACACTTTTACTTTTTGTTGTTGTTGTTGTTGTTGTTGTTGGGGGTGGGGGCTCAGTCTCCTACTGAGCTCGGCCAGCTTCTTCCATTTGCATTTCAATGTAAGTCTTGGCTGAGTTCTGGAAGGAACTGGGAAAACTGCTATTCTAAGCAAAAACCTCATGCCTAAGGCATCTTAACCATTTTTTAGTTGGCAATCAGACATGTTTGGATGAAAATTATGTTACCTTAGGTTTTACTGTTTATGATGAACAAAGTGATGTTAATCTCCTTAATGAGATAAGCCACTCGCTGCTGAGCCAATCCATTGCCTTGTGGGACCATTCCTAGGGTTATTCCTTCTCTCTCAGTGACAAACTGGTTAAATTTTGCTCCAAAGCCTGTTCATAACTCAGGGGAAGTAAACCTTTTGGTTACAGGCTGTTCAGGTATTTCTAAGAGGTCTAAAGTAAGAGGCGAGAACAGAAAAGCTGGCGCTTGTATTCAAGGGGAAATTGACCTCTTGGTTCCCCATGGAGAAGCAGGAGAATCCTACCTTGGGCATTTGAGGCTAAAGTTTGGCTAAGTAATAGCATAACATTTTTCCAGGTGATGTTGAACATCTGGCATAAGTTCTGAAATATCTCAATATAAAAGTACATTGAGTACATCTGAGTACAGGAAGAGTAATGGGAGATTTTCAACTGGCCTGTGAAGGCTAATTATGCAAACAAAGGGAACCTGGATGTTTTTCTTACTAATTATCCCATGTCTTTCTCTCAGTCCTACAATATGAATTGCTAGTGTTTCTGATCAGCAAAGGAGGGGAAGCATCCAGAAGGGAATGGATGGGGTTGGGCAGGGTGGGAGGTGGGGGGTGGGGGTCCTCCTGAGAGTCCTGCTGTGCTCACACATTAGAGGCAACATCTTTTGCATCCAACTTAGTTTTTGACTGTTAAGACTCCTTATTAATTAATTAATTATTTTATCTCTGGCAAACCAACTTCCAACGGCAAGATTGTACAATACTTCAGAAAAACACTCAAAAACCAGATTGTTACAGTAAAACATCATCTTCTTAGACATGTTTACATCTATAGGTGACACATTCAGCCAAGATCATTCCCAAGAAACAATCTATAAGATCAATATATTATTGTGCATGTCTTAAAGGGCCAGAAACAGATACAAACAAAAAACACAATGACAGAATCTGATCTCCAATGGCTGACAGACAGGAACCTTTAAAACAGACAGCCAGATAGGGGAAAAAATCTCCCCAAGTTCCTAACTCCCACTTAACGTGACTGCTACACGAGTGGCACCATAGATGTCCTCACGAGGGGACCAGATGCTCCCACAAAGGGGGAACCAGAAGTGTGGAATCAAGGGTCTTGTTGTTGTGTTTCCTTTTTCTTAAAGTAAACAAAAATGGAGCAGTCCTGACAGTGCAGGGAAGAAAGGTGGGAGTTCCCCAAAGCAAAAGGGGCTTGGCAGCTGCTGGGAGGCTCTCAGTCCCTCCCTTTACTTACAGGAATAGCTCCTCTGGTTTGGTTCAACCCCAGGCACATCCGCCAGTCTCCTAACTTTCCAGTAGTCAGCTCTCAAAAAGTTCACCTTACATCCTCAGCGTGCAAGTGCAGTCGCTTGGAGTGCCAGGCCTGCCCAAGAAAGCAGAGCGGGGACTGCCCTGCCGTCCCATCTGGGGTGCCAGAATCTGTCATTGAAAGCTTGGTCTCTGTCCTCAAAATCAACCAATGCCAATTTAATAACGAGGACAAGGTTTTGAGAAAAAGGAAAAAGAAGGTTTATTGCTTTGCTAGCAAAGGAGAAACACAGGGGACTCCTGTCCCAAAGGCTGTGACTCTCAGGAGGGAGGGAGGGACAGGGGGGGTTTAAAAGAATTTTTCAAGGGTTATATTCCTGTAGGGGTTCCCTGGGTGCCCTGAGGGCATGTTAGGATTCACTTGTTATTTGGGGAGATATTCACTTCCCAGACCCCCAGCAGGCTTCCCCCTCCTGCAGTGGGTGTGCTCAAGGGCAGCCAACTGGGGAAGAAAAGATAACACTGTCTCCCTAATCCTGCTAGGGAGGGGAAGGGGGAGAAGAGAGGAAAAAAACATATATATATATATATATAATTTTTTTTTTCAAAATAAACCTTAGAGCAATGAGGGCTACGTTCTGAAGGTGAAGGGAACACCGTTACACTTCTACCTCACAGAAAGTTCGGAGGTGAGCCTTGGTGATGGAATAATCATAATCCTGCTTAATGAAGGCCGGGGTAAAGTTTGTCAAAGTTTCTTAAAACACAGTTCAAAGGAATGTCAGGCTTACTTGTCTTATTACCCATTTTGTTGTTCAATTGTCTTAAGTTTATACCAGAGAAGACACACAACGAAAAGGCAGAAAAACCATAGAACACAGAACGAGACACAGGGGAACAAGAACCAGGTGCTCCCCCCCAAAAAAACAGGGAGCAGTACAACATCTTGCTAATGCTCCAGACATGAGTGCGTATGTGCCTTGTCAGACACCTCACTGTCCCCACCAGACCAGAGGACAGTGCGACACTTCACTACCATCCTAGACAGTGAGTGTGGATCTGCTGGACATAAAGCCTAAGGCTTAAGACCTTTGAACTTAGCCTGCAGAGGGGATGTCTGTATGTGCCTCACCAGATACCTCCCTGTCCCCAGAAGGAATTCCACACCAGATCAATTCCAGAGGACAGTGCAACACTTTGCCACTGTCCTAGACAGGAGTGTGTATGTGCCTTGCCAGGCACCTCACTGTCCCCAGAAGAGATCTCTCTTTGTGACGATGGTCTTAGGTCCGAGCCTAAGCAATTCCATTTTAAAAACTCCAGTTTGAAACCTGCAGTCTGACTAGGCGCGCCTACAGAGTCCTCCAGTATGGCCTCAGACAAGTTACTTCCCCTCACCTGATAAACAGAGTGAAGCCCCTAGCAGGAGATGTTTCTGACCCCAGGGTAAATGATGTCACTGAGAAATCTGGTAGTAGCTGATAAGGATTGAAAGGGGGATCAAAAGCCCCAAAATTTAGTATAAATAATACAGCAAATGAACAGGGATTCAGCCAGCCGAAACAAGGATGCACTTGAACTGGAGAGCCTGATGTGGACCTGACATCCCATCACATGTCATCGTTCCTGATCCTTTGTGTGATCCTCACTGCTCTCAAACTCTACTGCCTCATCTGGACCTTGATGAGAGCTGCAACTTCTCCCTACTACACTCTCCTCAACTGGTCATCCACTCCACGCCAGGAAAAGCCTGCCTTGGTTCCGGACCTGATCACCACAGTCTGAGTGAGTGTGCATCTTTTGGACATAAAGCCTAAGGCTTGAGACTTCTGAACTTAGTATGCAGAGAGAATGTCTGTCATTAGCCTGTCATGATTAAGTGTGTTTTGCAATGCCTAAAATTAATCTAGAATTGTTTGCTGTGAATTGATTATGTCGATTGCAGTGCCTAGCATTAAGAATTGTCATTTTTCTTGACTCAGAACCTGCAGAATGAAACTGTATTGAATAATTTGAGTGAATAAAACATTGAAAGGGGCAGAAGCATATGGACATTCTTTTTTTTTTCTTTTTATTTATTTTTTTTAGCGGGACACAATATCTTCATTTTATTTATTTTTATGTGACATTCTTTATTTCTCCCCTTGACTGTATTACATCACAATTTTGCCCCCTCGTGACACTCTTAAACCTGATACCAGATGTTATCTTACCTATGGAGGCCACTTACCTATGGAGGCCTCCTCACTGGATGCTTGCTAATTGTTTTAGTGCAACAATTCACTCCAGCAATCTGATGAACCAAAGGCATACCCCAGGGCCTGGGAACATCTCAAGGTGCGCAAACCCTGGGGCAGCGCTCAGGCCCTGGAGTCCCAGAGCGAATGTTCAGCTTCAGAATTTTGGTTGTCTGAATCTCACTGGGGCCTCCAAATGTTGAACCATGATGCAAAAAAAAGACCACCAAGTCCAGTTTAAACGAAACTAAAGCAAGCTTATATCATGTGCACAAAAGCTGGATGGCAGCTGCCTCACCTGGAAAAACAGGGCCAAGAACAGCAACTGGTCTGGTGACAGAGAAGTTTTTATAACACAAAAAGTTACAAATAGGAGGGTGTCTTGGGAACTGACAGTTGACAGGGTTCTGTCAAGTGTAATACTAGGGCAGTTAGCAGGTTTATGATCTACATTGTTTAACATCTCAAGGTAGGGGCAAACTCAGATCCTAACATCAAAGTCAAGGAGGAGCAGCTGGATTCCAGGGAGGGTTGTTATCTCGTCAGGGACAGCCGGGCACGGGCAAGTTCAAAGCCAGGCAAGAATCCCAAGCAAGTTTTTTTTTTTTTTTTAAACATCAAATTATGGTCAGGCCAAATAGAAATCTTATTATTTTACAGTAAAACAGAAATGAACTTTTCATGACATTGTGATGAGATGGCTCCCAACCTTAAGATGGAATCAGGCTGGGTCCATCATAAGGAGTGGACATGTGTTGGGCTACAGATGAGACTTGTGTTTCAGTTCCTGCCTCCGTTCCACAGAGGACCTCAGCCCTTTCCATAACAAAACAGATGGAAACGGATTCGTCTTATTTGAAAGCAATCTATCAAAAATCCAGGAAAAAATGGTTAATGCCAATATCCTGTCACCCAGAACATTTGCTTCTCAGAATAACTCCCGCAGATTGTCTTCATTCGCATAAAGACAATCTCACGGTGATACTTTGGAGTGAGGTTTGTCAAAGCAAGAAAGCAACTCATGCAAATGTCCATCAAAAGCAGACTGATTAAAATAAGCTGTGAAATGCTTCCAGTCATTCAAATGGGTGAGCCAGATCTGCCCGGGCCGACATGGAGCCATCCCCAAGCTCTGCAGTAAAGTGCAAAAAGCAAGATGGAGAAGGCTTGGGTTGTCATGTCCATTTGCTTCTGTGGTCACAAAGTACTTCTGGAAGAATGAGAAGGACACTACATCTGGGGAAGGGAGCTGGAAGACCAGGGCCAGGGGCAGAGGAAAGTTATTTTCACCCTTTTGTACCCTCTGAATCTCTATTGTTATCACGGACAGACAGAGCTTCTTAAGATATGATTTGGTCCAGTAAAGTATGGCATCAGCCCAGTCCCTGGGGAATGGGATTGAGCCTAGAATCAAGTACCTATGAAAATTGCAAAGCCCACACTGCTGGTTAATATCTAGAGTGGACCTAAGAAAGGGGTCAAGGGGCCCACTTGCTGGAAGAAGAAAAGCTACCAAGGGGTAGTCCAGCCACAGGTGTTTCTAGGTTGGCCTGCCCTCCCTCCCTGGGAGCGGAGGGATTTAGGTGGAGACTGGTGGGAAGGCCAATCTCAGAATGATGTGGCAAAGGGAACCCCAAGTCAGACGTGCCCAAGATGCCCCAGCAGGTCCAATGAAGATAGCACTTGTCCAAACACCCACAGGAGGCAAGTGCTTCAGCCCAGAGCTTTTGAGGAACTTGAACTCTATATTGACAGGAGCTTCCAAATTCCTGGCCAAAGGGGAAGTGAGAAAGGTGATGAGAAGTTTTTCTCTACTGTTGCTTCTGCTTTTCCAGTAATACAAGGTTTCCCAGGAGGCCAGCTCAGGTGATGCCCCTAATCCAGATGAAGTCACTGCCCAGAGTCAGTGGCCAGCGGGAGCCCAGCACACTCCCAAATGTCCCCTATGGAATCCCCACACGAACCCTGCAAGTTGACACTGTTAACCCCATCTGGGGGGTGGGATATAGGCACAGAGAAGGACAGGACTCAAATTTCAGCATCTCCTTGACTTAAGTTGCCACAGTCACTCCTGTAGCTGATAGGGTACCAATAGGGGTTAACTTATATCCCCCCAATCATATGTTGGAGTCCTAACCCCAGTACCTCAGTATGTGACTTTATTTTAAAACAGGGTCATTGCAGATATAATAAGTTAGATTAAAATGGGATCATCAAGGTGGGTCCTAATTCAGTATGGCATCCCTAGGACAGGGAGGTTTGGGTGCAGTCAACACACCTTAGGGCAACCTTAGGGCAGAGAGCGATGTGAGGCATGTCCCACCCAGGAATAGCTAAGGCTGCCTGCCAATCACCAGAAGGCAGGGAAGAGGCACGGGACAGATCCTTCCTCATACCCCTCAGAAGGAACCGACCCTGCCAACGTTTTGACTTCAGACCCCCAACCTCCAGAACAGTGAGAAAAGGGATTTCTGTTAAGCCACCTCGCTTACTGTTACAGCAGCCCTAGCAAACCAACACAGACACCGTGTTCTGTCCCCTGTGGAGTTCTGGGGTCCAACCCCACAGCCCTGTGCAGAGCCTGTCCATCCTCCACTTGCTGCTGGCCCCATCTGGGCAGAACCCAAAGCTGCCCACACCAGGCTCTTGATTAAGCCACTTTCATGAGGTGGTAAAGACCCTGAGCTGTCCTTTCCCCTCACCATCCTACGGGAGTCAGTTCCCCTAAAATAAGGCAAGGAAGAAGGACCCCCAGAGAGAAGCTTCTAGAAATTTAGGGGCAGTGCAACAAGTGGAGACTGACATCTCCTTTCCTACCTGGCTATCGGCTGAACTGCCCCACGCCCAGAGGAGGAGGGGGGAAGAACACAGGCCAGGGATGGGACGGTGGCAGGTGGTAGGGGGCAGCAGGAGAAGCAGCAGGGGCCTCCCTGAGACTCCCACAGGGAAGGAAAACTGGCCAGTTCTGACCCCAGGCCTGGGGTTGAGGATGTGACTTGGAGGGACAAAGACAGAGGGTGGCTGTCCTAGGAGCTGTCCCTGCCTGGGGCCACTGATTGGAATGAGACCCTCATCAGGGCTGGTGGGGCCTCTTTAGCCACCCTGAACTGGCAGACATCAAGATTGGCCAGCGGCAAGGACCTAAGCAAGGTGACAGCAATATCACGATCACTGAGGTCAGCTAAGAGGTCACCCGCCCCCAACCCACCTCAGGCAGCTTCCCTTCCTCTTCCTCAAGGGAACAGAGAAGGGGAGAGGGAGAAGGAGGCGGGGGTGAGAGCGAGAGAGCAAGAGGGACAGACAGACAGAGACAGAAAGAGAGGGGAAGAGAACACACACACATACACACACACACACACACACACACACACACACGTCCCTGAAGCCACAAGAGTCACGGAAAGCCAGCCCGGAATCAGGGGGAGGACTTTAAGGAGGCCCTGAGGTCACCATTTTAACATGAATAGGACTAAGTCTCAAAGAAGCCAAGAGGACCATAAAGTGATACAACAAGGACAGGGACATCTTGAGGGAGCTCACTACCCAGCGGACAGACTTGGACAGAACATGAGCATCAGCAGTCACTGAAAATCCAAAATCATCTCGTGTTCATTCTCCGACAAGAGCCTTCAGGATGAGCTTCCTGCACCCGGCTTCACACCTTCTCTCCTGCCCCTCTCCTCCACCCCACCCCTGGCCCACACCCTCCCACACCTCCTCGTGCCCTCTAGAATGCCCATAGCACTGGCTGGGGCTGTCCTCTCCACCCAGGACGCCATTCCTCTCTCTGTTCATCCAACTCCTACTCCTACTTCAACACCAAGCTCCAGCACCCACTCTCTGGAGTGCTCCCGCGAGCCCTCCGGCACTTCCTGTGTCTCCTAACACTTACTCCTCAGGATTGTACCTTGATATGATGGAAAGGAGATAGAAAATGGGAGGACCCAAAAGAGAGATGAAGCCAGGCACAGTGCACGCCTGTAATCCCAGTGGCTTGGGAGGCTGAGGCAGGAGGATCATGAGTTCAAAGTCAGCCTCAGCAACTTAGTGAGGCCCTAAGCAACTCAGCAAGACACTGTCTCTAAATAAAATACAAAAAAAAAAAGGTGGAGGGAGGGCTGGGGATGTGGCTCAGTGGTTGAGTGCCCCTGAGTTCAACCCCTGGTACCCCCTAAAAAAAGAAAGAAATTACTGAAATACAAAACAACATGAACTAAGCTTAAAAACATGAAGGCAACCAGTCAGAAAGGAAGATATGCCGCATTTATGTGAAGCCCGAGAGCAGGTAAAATTAATATGTGGCCCTAGAGTGCAGAGCAGCGTTTTCTGATACAGGATGCAAGGAGGGAGATTGACTGGGGAGAGGCACAAGGGATTTCCTGGGGTGTTGGAAAGTGTTCTACACCTGGATTATGGTGCGGTCACCCAGGTGCGTGCCTGTGTCAAGATCCATGGTGCGGTACACCTAACATGTATGCATTTTATTGCATATAAATTATGCCTCAAAAGCCGATTAGAAACAACACAGGCAAGAGAAAATCCACTTGGAGTTCCTGGATACACCTGTTGTATTTGTGACCTGATTTGATCGGCTCTTGCATGATGTCAGTAGAGAACAGTGGATTGCAGCACAGCCAGAGGGCAGAGCACTGGCAGGCCGGTGGCGGGAGACCTGGTTGGAGAGATTAGTGGCACGCAGCCATGCTGTGATGGCCCTCACTGCCAGCTGGGTGTTTAGACTTCAGCTTCCCGATAACGGGAATGAATGGCTGGTGTTCAGCTAGAGAGGGGTGTGACAGGAGGGGAGGAGGAGGGGCCCTCCCAAGCACTGAGCCAGAAAGTTTGGAAGAGGAAGAATTGGGAGGCGTGGCAAACATAAAACTCAAACAATTTCACAAGCAACCTTTTCATCATCTCAAATTGCTGGGAACTAGACCTCCACCCCACTCCCCAGTTGGCTCAGATCTCATCCGGCTTCTGGCTTTATAAGTACCTCAGCCTCTGCCTTCACCTTTGGTAAGGGAGGCTCCTACGAAAAGCCTCTGACCAACCTCTGCAGAGGAAGGAGCTGAGGAGAACAAGGATGATGGCCAGACCGTACCATGTGGTAGTGGTCCTATTGCTGCTGGAAAGTTCCGTCAGGTTTGGAGAAGGAGCTTCTAATCCTGGAGTTGTGGCCAGGATCACCACAAAAGGCCTGGAATATGGTAAGGGAACTGAGTTGCTTTTTCTGAGGCCCATTGCTGCCCACCAGAATGGTGTGGTCACAAGGACAATGAGTCACAGGCTGGGGTTCTTCCACCACCTGGTTTGGACATCTTGGGATATGTCACTCTCAGGGCTTCAAATTCCTCATCTTGAATATCAGAGGGTAAAAACTAGGTCAGCAATTTTCCCACATTAAAATTTCTGGGAGCCAGGTGTGATGCACACCTGTAATCCCATCACTTGGGAGGCTGAAGCAGGTGGATCTCAAGTTAAAGGCCTGTCTGGGCAATTTAGTGAGACCTCATTCCCCCAAAAAAACTTAAAAGGGGGCTGGGGTTATAGCTCAGTGGTACAGTGCTTGCCTAGCATGGGTGAGGCACTGGGTATGATCCTCAGCACCACATAAAAAACAAATAAATAAAAAATAAAAGTCAAGTTCTTAAAAAGCGGGGGGGGGGGGGGGGCAAGGGGGGGCGGGTGCCTGGGGATGAGGCTCACTAAGAGAGCACTTCACTTGACTAGTATTGCTGGCCAAGTATGGTGGCCCACACCTGTAATTCCAGCAGCTTGGGAGGCTGTGGCAGAAGGATTATGAATTCTAAGCCAGCCTCGGCAACTTAGCGAGACACCATCTTTAAATAAAATATAAAAAGGGCTGGGGAATTGGTTCAGTGGTTAAGCGCCCCTGGGTTCAATCCATGGTACAAAAAAAAAAAAAAAACAGATTCTGGGGATCCACTCAATATTGACTGGGGCCAGACCTAAAAATCTGCTAACAAACTGTCCAGGCAATAGTGAAGGGGCAGGAGATTTGACCAAATGTAGCAGATGATTCCACAAGAGCCCCCTGTAATTCATTATTACTCAAGATCTGTTGAAGGAATAAAGAACAATGATTGCCATTTACCTGGTGCTCTGAGTCCCAACCCAATTTAATAAGCCTTTAGGTCACTATCATTGTTACCATTTTCCTGACGAGGAGGCTGAGGCTCAAGGGACTCACGTGGGATTGCATCAGTAGTAAGTGGCACATTGTCAGAACCCGCTGACAATCTGTAATCCTGGTACAGCAGAGATGCTTAAGAAAGACACACGCACACACACGCATTCAGTAGAAAATGAGCACCGTCTTTACTTTTTTCTCTCCTTCTTTTATACAGCACTGTTAATTAAAATAAGGGAAAAGAAAAAACATCCTTTCGGCAGCTTAATCCTTACAAGCATGGATAAACACTCTCAGGAAAACTTTGTTTATGGTCACAGTGCTCCATATTTCTTATCAATTAACTTGTGGTTAGTTATTCCCAGGCAAATATATATATATATATATATATATAAATTATATATATATAAAGAATGTTCTGCCAAGTGTAAAATTTATATATATATATACATTATATATATATATTTTATATATATATATAAATTTTACACTTGGCAGAACATTCTCTTATCTTCTTAAGACAGCAACAAGGACACAGTTCAAAGAGTTCATACTTTCTCACAGAACTCCTTGTTTTGCTAAGCACAGCAAAACTTAACACTTTGTGTGCGTGAGCACACAGCACATCTTGTGTTCTAACCCAGCGTGTGTGATTCTAAAGCCCGGCCACCAAATCTGCCTCCCACTGAATGAACTCACTCGGCTCACAGATCCTTCTTTTCCCTCTCCCCACCCAGCAAACCAGTATGCAGTGGCCACCCTGAGAAAGGAGCTGCCGGCCATCAGGTTGCCTGACTTCTCAGGAAACTTCAAGATTGGTTGGTTTGGACGGGTGAGCTACAATTTTCACAGGTGAGGTCTCCTTTCCCCAAATCAGGGGCCGCAGAGGAGGAAGGATGGAAACCTAGGATCCTGGGGAAGGGAGTCGGCAAAGCCAGAGGGATGATGGCCAGCTCTTGTGGGATTCCAGAAGGGGATGTGTGCTCCTTGAATCATCAGAACGAAAGAGAGACCCTTAGAAATCATTCCCAAGCCCTCGGTCAGTCCTCCAGAAAGACTCAGTCCCTGAAGAGGTGTCTGATAGGAGCTGACCCCACTGTGGACGTGGAACCACCGCCAAAGGCAATTCCTGGCAGAGAGAGAAGAAGAAACACCCTGGCTTCTCCCTCTTCCCTCCACTACACTTCCCTCAAGTACTTCCCATTGGCCAATTCTAACTAGAAGCCAGTTGCAAAGGAGCCTGGGAAATGTAGTTTGCACAGGTCAGTCCCAGTCCACGTGGTTCAGAGCAGGGGAAGGCCAGGGAATGGATCTAAGAGCCAATAATCAAATGGAGAGCGTGGTGCGTGCCCACATAAAGAGGACAGCGCTTCTCGCCTGTAGTTGGTCAATGCCATGGGGAGCGTGGCATTTTCCTTTGGATTTTTTCAAGACAAGCCAGAAATCTAGTTGTTTGCCCACATTTTTACAGCTGATTCATAATTTATATAAAAAAAAAAGTACATAGGAAAAAATATAGATATATCCCACAGGTTGCCAGGGAATGATCTCTGATCCGAACCGTGAGTCCGTGTTTTTGTTCTGTGGTGCTGGGGATGGAACCCAGGGCTTCGCGTATGCGTAACTCACCCACAGCCCCGAGCCCTTGTTTCTATTTGAAGTAATGAGGGGCAAAGAGCAGAGGGGACAGCTGCTTCCTAGAGACCTCAGGGTGGAGACAGGACACGTAAAGCCAGGCCACCTCACAGGGTGCTCACCAGAGTCAGGTCAGCAGGGTGGACAGGAGCAGCTGTGAGGATGTGTGTCAAAGGAGAGAGGAGGGCCTTGGCCTTGGAGAGTTGGAGAAGCTTCCTGGAGGAGGCTGAGCGGATCTTGAAAGAGGCACATGAGACGGTCAGATGGTCCTTTGTGGGTTAGGTCAATATATTCAAAAGAGAGTGAGAGGAACGGGAGGGGACTCACTCAGGGATAAACAGGCCCCTGTTTTTTGTTTTTTATTTTTATTATTATTTTTTAATATTTTTAGTTGTAGATGGACACAATACCTTTATTTTATTTATTTATTTTTAAGTGGGGCTGAGGATCGAACCCAGGGCCTCATAAATGCACGACAAGCATACCAGCACTGAGCTACAACCTCAGCCCCATGCCCCTGGTTTTTTTGTTTTTTTTTAATGGATTTGACATCTGCTTTCCTCCCCAGCCTGAAGATCCATCGCTTCGAGGTCCGAAACTCAGATCTGAGTCTACTTCCAGGGCTGGGAATCAGGGCTTCCCTGTCCAACAACGATCTGTCTTTGGGTGGGAACTGGAAGGTGAAAAAAGGATTCATGTGAGTAGCACTCCGGTAGGAATGTGGCTCAGCTCTGGGCAAGGGCACACCCTCCCTCCCTCCCTGGTTATTCAAAGTCGGGTCTATAAAGGACCCAGATCCAACAATCCTTAAGCATTAGTTTCCTTATCTGGGAAATGGTCTCAGAGATGCCGTTGTTTAAATAAAACAACGGAGGTAAGGCATTTAGCAGTGTGCCTAGCACATAGCAAATCTTCAGTGACACTGTTTTTAAAGAGAAGTGGAGGCCCAGGCAGGAGGCACAGCTGGTTAGTGGGAACCTGGGAGACAAATCTGGGGCTGCTCTTCTTGATGGTGACCCAGTTTATACAGCAGTTTACTTCTCATTTCCCCCAACCAGCAACCTGAAAGGCTCGTTTGATCTGAAGGTGGATGGCATTTCCATCTCAGTCTCTCTGAACTTGGGCAAGGACGAGACTGGACGACCCACTGCCTCCGTACACCACTGCAGCAACTCCATTGGCCGTGTGAGCGTCCGCATTTCTGGAAGCTTAAAGTAAGTGACCTCAGTACACTGGCTAGAGATAGTGCTGCCACAGTAACATGCTCAACCTTCATTCAGCCCCTCTAACAGGCAGAAGAGCAAGATTTCAAGGGTCTTCAGGAGCAGGAGTCCGTGGGCCAAATTCAGCCTGCCACCTGTTTCTGTAAATAAGATGTTATGGAAACATAGCCACGACCACTCATTTACATTTTGGTAGTGGCTGCCTTAGCTCTACAATAGTAAAGCTGGGTAGGAGCAACAGAGCCCACAGGACAGGCAAATGCCCCAACCATTTACCATCTGTCTCTTTAAGAAAACACATGCTGATTCCCAGGCAAGATGGTCTTCAGTGGGAACCCAGCACACCAACGAGATTTGCCCATGGGGGATACTCAGGGACACTGAATGAGTGGCAGTCTCCAGCACCACTGCTTTCCCAGTATTTGAGTTGTCACAGCATCACTCAGGTCCTGGCAGGAAAAAGAGGGCAACTCCACAGGCTTACCTGATAAGGGGACTGTCAATCAAAGAGTCGACTGAATGGTGGAAACCTACAAGGAGTGCTGCACCTGAGAGTGGTGACAGCAGGGGGCCAGTATCACCCTGGGTTGAAGGTCAGAGGGGGAGAAGGGCATTGTAGATCTAGAAGAAACTGGCGCCTTAGAGAAGGATACCCATGGAGGAACACGGCCACCACCAGGACACGGTGGGGCAGCAGAGCAACAGAAGCCCAGCAAGAGGGCTTGGGAGGTAAATCGGAAGGACAGAGCTGGACCTGGCAGGCAGCAGGGGCACACAGGGTAAAGAGCCAAGCCCCTCTCTGCTAGAAGTTAATGTTCTGGGTGGCCACGTTGACAAGATCAAAATGCCCACCGAAGCGTGGAGACTTGCCATCCTGTGCTTGCAGGCGATTTGTGTTTTGGGAAGCAGAGACGGTTAGTTGTTCATTTACTCACTGATTAATGTTTTCTGCACAAACGCTTGGAGGCTTCAGCCGGAATCTGCCAAAGGAGATTGGTTGAGGCTGTAGCCCTCGAAGCACTGTTTTAACCAGGCGGTGTGTTGCTATGACCAAACACCTGACAAGAACACTTAGGGGAGGAAGTATATTTGGGGCTGTCAGTTTTAGTGGTCTTCAGGCCGTGGTTGGCCACCTTCCTTGCTCTGGGCCTGAGGTGACAGGACATCATGGGGAAGGGACAGCAAAGGAAAGCTCAGCTCATGGCAACCAGAAAACAGGAAATGCAAGGCCAGAGACCAATTATAAACCCCAAGGCCCGGCCCCAGTGACCTATTTCCACTTCCTATTTCCATTTCCAGCCACGCTCTGCCTGCCTAGAGTTATCTCCCAGTACTGTAAATAGTCCTTTCAAATTATTAATCCATCAGATGAATCAATCCACTGATCAGGTTATAACTCTCACAATCTGATCGTTTCCCTCCTGCATTGACACAGAGCTTTTTGGGTGAACATCTCATATCCAAACCCTCACAGGTGGACATAGTCCCCATTTCTCAGGAGCAAATTCATGAAATTCTATGCAGTTCACACACACACATAGTGTGGCCAGAAAAATCTTTCAGCTGTTTGGTTGTTGGCGGCTGCTACATGATTGGGGTTCTAGGGATATAGACAGAGGAAACATGGTCTTGACCAAAACAGGAGAGTTTGTAGCTTTACCAACTCATTCATTTAACAAATACTTATTGATTCCCTTATTATTTACCAGATCCTGATCTAACTGCAAGATCAGGATATATATAAGAGGAAGCAATAGACAGAGTCTCTACCCCAGTGTGGTATTAAACATTTTAGTATGTAATGAACTACACTTGATATAATTATGATGACATGCTCATAAGGAGAGACCAGGTGCTCTGAATGCAGAAGGACTGGCCTAGCTTATGCATAGAGACAATTTCCTGGAAGACAGGATATCAGAAATGAGCCTGGAATTTAAGCAAAATGGGAAGGGGAGGAGAGAGCTTTACTGGCATAAAGAGAAGCACGTGCAAAGATCCTGAGGCATGAAAATGCTGTGCTTTTCAGGAAGTAAAAAGAAGTCAGTGTACCTCAAAAGGATGGGGTGGGGGTTACCAGGAGAATTTAAAGGATTAGGCAGGAACAGGATTATGGATTTTCTCTTACGGGGCAGTGGCAAGCCATTGAAAGATTTTAAGAAGGCAGGGGGGTGATAAAATCAGATTTTTGCTGTAAAAGACAGCATCTTTAGGAGAGATCAGAGTGAGGCAGCACAAAGAGAAGGATACAGGTTGCAGGCAGAGACAGTTGTCAAGGTGAGAGATGATGGGCCGCAGACAAGTGCTGACACTGGAAGTGGGAGAGGAGGTTGAACTTGGGCAGGAAGGCAGGGAAGGAGTCCAGGGTGACTTCACGGAGTCTGTGACCCATGGAAAAAACTCTTACTGCTTCAATATGTTGGCGCAGGTTGTAGGCCTACCCATGGGTGTAGAAGGTTTTACTGGAAGCAATACCCCAACCATAGCCATCAGGGACCCCAACCAGGGTGTCTACAGCAACAGCCAGACAGCTCAGGCCCATCCAGGGACCAAGGTTCAGGCAGGCTGTGGGTCCCAGGTTTGCTCCAGGGATAGAGCTCTGGAAAGTTTAGGATGCTTTCTGTAGAACCCAGGAAGCACATGTATCTGGTTTTACTATTGTAATACACACCTCCCGCATCCGCTCTGCACCTCACCAGTCATCAGCCAGCAGGAACCGAATGGCAAAGGAAACTTCACGAGAGAGAAAAGATTGCCAGAGTAAGTCAAGTAACTTAGTCCCCGTGTTTCCAACAACCTTTCACCCTCGACTGCAGTCTTTGGAAGAACACAGTGTGGGAACCCTGTCCCGGTCCTCACTTCTGCCAGGGGGGTGTCTGTGGTAGGAGGGAGCTCTGCAGGTGACTTTATCTGCAGTGGCTTCAACTCGTCGGATCTCCATGAAATTAACAAGTAACTAAACTAAACTGTTGAACTGCTGGAGGAAAAAAAAATTGTTTGGCAGGCTTGGGGAGGTATAAAGAATAGGCTTTACCCCCACCTTACGCTTTAAATTTTTTCAAATGTTTTTAATAGATGATTTATCAAAATTCAAGATGTGCAAAAGGGTACAGGGTGGGGAAATCTCTCTCCACTTTAGTTCCCTGCCCATCAATTCTCCTTGCTAGCAGCAACCAAGGCTGAGCGTCCCAGGTGTGAGTCCTGAAATTCTCTGACTGCCCAGGTGGGTATTTAGTCTTTTAGTTTTTACACAGAGAGGAGCGTGCTGTATACAATCTCACATCCCTAGCTTTTCTTCACTTTGCGTGTATTTGGAAATCCTTCCTCATCAGAAAGCAAGTTTCCTTTTCAAACTAATCCATTACAAGAAGATTCTACAATGTCTTAGCAGTCATCTGTTGATAAACTGGGGCTGGAGGTGTCACTTAGCGGTAGAGCACTTGCCCAGTATGCCCGAGGCCCTGAGTTTTGTCCCCAGCACCAAAATCAAAATAAAAGAGGCAGGAATGAACTTGAGTGGTTCCCATGGAAGCCAGGGGATAGAGTCGTAGCTCTGACTGGATCCAGGTGTTTGACCAGCATCACTGGGAATTTCTGGCTCCTGGTTCTGCTTTTTTCTCTATTGGTTTCATTCTGAGGCAGGGTCCCCCACCCTAGAGTGGAAATGATGGTCACCGGGAACTCAGGCTTCCTTGGACCTCAGTGAAAGCATCCTTTACCATAAAAGCCCTGGGAAAAGCTCTCATTGGTCCACATTGGGTCACATGCTCATCCCTAGACTAATCAGCATGAGCTCCGATTGGCTGAACAGGGTTTGCTACTCATTCTTAGACCTGGGGGCTAGGGAAGAAGTGGGCTTTAAGATGTACATAGTTATACTAAAGGTTGTCCAGGGTTTTCCCCCTTTGGATTAAATTCATCTGCCTGGGTCTCATTGTTGAGATAAAATGGGGAAAGTTCAGATCCCTATGTAGCCTTCCTTTTGGGAGTCTCAGTTCACCTTAAAATGTATCCTGACCTTCTTTCTCTTCTCTTCAGATGGATCCTGAATCTCTTCCATAAAAGAATTGAAAGCAATATCAAAAGAATCTTAGAAAAACAGGTAAAAAGATACACATATTGGTCATTAGTACATGAATCACTAAGCATCTACTTATTTGATATTTGGAAAGAGCCTTTTCCCTTAAGTATGTTGCCATTTGAATTTGCTTAGAAACACCTTCCTCATTCATGGTGCAAAGGCAAATGTCAAGGCTTTCTCAAGTTTGTGTGATCACGCACGCTAAACTGGCATTTGGAATTGACCAAGGTTATTTGATTATCTAACTGTTGGTAATACTAGTGAGAAAGACTGGCAATAAATGATTTTGAATCCCTCCCTCACACCATATAGAAATTCAATTCCAGGTGTTCTGTGGATTTAAATACCACAATATATCTTAAAAAACTTTTTTAGGAGAAAAGCTAAAGTATCTATCTCACCTTAAGAACTTGATTTCCCAAGTAAGACCCCATATTGAGAATAGCAGTGAGAATGGCCTTGGTCTTGGAGGCAGAGAGATACCTCTTCATTTTACACTCCATGCACTGTGGGACAAGTCAGGGAGCCCACTGGAGACAATGACCCCTACCTTGAAGAAAGTTAGTGAGGATTTCATGAGATAAACTCACAGAATATCTGGTATACAAGTGGGGCTCAGCGCACTCACATCTCAGAGCCCTGTCTCAACTAGACTCACCTCCTGGTCTCTTCCCTGTTGAGTACTTGAGCTCTGTTGTCAGATGCTCAGAGTTTAAATCCCAGCTCAGTCATCATCTGGCTGTAAGGTCTTAAATAACTGACTTAACCTCTTCGAATCTTAGGATTCTTATCTGTAAAATAGGAATAATCACAAGATATAACATGTACCCTGCTGGGCTATTCTGAGGACCAGGCAATGTGATATACTTAACTAGTGAGCACCCAGGGACTGAGTAAGAGCTGAGTGAATGGGGGTAAGGCTATTTTTACAGATAGTTGAGCTCCCCAACAGTCCTGTGTGGGTTGCAGTCACTGACCTACAATTGAAAAATCTGGATGCCACTTGTCCAGAGGGAATGAGGCTAGTGCTAGGGAGGCTGAGCCCAGGGAATGGACAGGTTCAGATGTCATCCCTGACTTAAGTTCCCATAGAGCTGTGAGTTCCAGGTTCCAGGAGGCTCTGCAGAAAGAGGATCTCTGGCCAGGGGACCTGGGGGACAATGGAGAAGATCTAAGGAGGTCACACTCCAAGCCATGGGAGGGCTGGCTCCCTGAGTAACACTGCCTGGCTCAAAGGTCCAGGAGAGGCTGGTTGGGTCTACCTGGAAACTTCTGGCTGGCTTAGATTAGAATTTTGCACTAAAACAATGCTTCTCAAAATGCAGAAATCTCCAGAGTTGATTATATGAATTATGAAGCTCGGTATTAAATTATGCAGAATGACAGAATAAGTAACTCCAGCTGCAGTATTCTTTCTCTTTCTTATGTCAAAGACAGGACGTTTCAGTGGGGTTTAATGCATCGTGAACAATTTTTTTTTTCCCCTAAATACAAAGAGGGCATTATCTAATTAGGCAGCACCATCTGGCCAGACTTCCAGAGCATATTTTTCTAAATCCTTCATATTCATTTTCCCAGTTATTCCCTCTTTATGCCAAAGGATACCAGTTTTCTACTGACAAGAGATAGTTTCTATATTTTTATTAAATGTATGTGATTTTAATAAGACCACTTGGTAGAAATAACAGACGGTTCAAAAGTGAGAAAGGCAAAAATCATGAAGATGGTGTAGGAATCGCTGAAATTGGGAAATTACGAGACTGGGAGCTTCTGAGACCGCCCCAGCCTGGAACCCCGTGGCTGAGGGATCCCTCAGGAAGCTGGCAGCCAATGAGGACCCTGGAATCCACTGGAACCCGCCTCTGCTTTGCTTTGGCGCCGTCTAGTGACTGCAGTCAGTACTGCCTGCGGAGCCTCCGCGGTGCTGGGACATGGCTCCCCCTTATTCCAGAGGGGCATTAATGGTGAGGTTTCAGGAAGCAAGTAGGAAGAGGAGTCAAAGGAGCCAGGGAATGGGGTGTGGAGTCTCCGAGTCCAGAGTTGTGCCCTGTACCAAGGAGCTCCACTGCTTTGTCCCCCTGTTCTAGTAACTCCGTGTAAGTACTGCACTTCTTGGTGCCTTAGCCGCCAGCACCACATTGACCTGAGGACAGTATCAATAGCACACCCCAGAGCAAGGGCAGCCTGACCACCAGCCACTTTTAATGTGGGTTCCAGGAAAGTCCAGGAACGTAAACTGGGCCCTCCTGCGTGAAAGGCCAGTCCAACTGGAACAGGGCCAAGTGCTGTGTGCACGGGGGAGTGGTCTCTCCTTCCTTTCCATCATATCCCTGCCCTGTGCACACACACAGGGGCCCACAGGACAGGAATGCCACCATGGTTCCTAGAGAGGAGTGGGGAAGCCAGGGGCATCGCCAGGGAGAGGTGGAGGAAGGACTCACCCCACTTTCTCACCCACTTCCGACAGATCTGCGAAGTGGTCAAGAAGTCATCAGACTCGCACCTGAAGCCCTACCTCCAGACTCTGCCAGGTTTGGAGCCCTCCCACCCGGCTTCTCTGGGTGCCTTCAGATGCCATGTCACTGGGCATCCCTGAAACCGTCACCCCTGGGGCAGCCCTGGGAGAATTGCCATTGAGTATCTCCATCCTGCAGAGTTGGTTTGGGGTTACCACCTCTCCTGGGACCTGTTCTCAGGAGACAGGGAGAAAAGGGATCGAGGAGGTATTCAAAAGCCTGCTGGAAGCCGGGTGCATTGGTGCATGCCTATAATCCCAGGGGCTTGAGAGGCTGAGGCAGGAGGATCACAAATTCAAACCCAGCCTCAGCAATTTAATGAGGCACTAAGCAACTCAGTGAGACCCGGTCTGTAAATAAAATACAAACTGGGCTGGGGATGTGGCTCCGTGGTCGAGTGCCCCTGAGTTCAATACCCAGTATCTGGCGTGTGCCGGCTGCTTTAACGAAACAGAGTGCTGTGAAATCCCTGGGTTGGGCTGAGGCCCTCCCACCCTCACCTCTGCTGCCACAGGAACACAGGGGCGGTCACCAACTCTCCTGCAGACTGACTCAGACTCCTGTGATTCTCAGAATACTGAGCCCAGCCTTGGTAGCAGGCCCTGTGTGGTCTGACCTGTCCATTACATCCCAGTCCCCAGGGTCATCTTGCTCCTGTCCCCACTCGCTCAGCCACATGGGCCCATGAGTCCCTCTAGCTACCACCTCCGTTCTGCTGCACCGTCTGCACCCACATTGCCCCCTCTGCCAGGAATGCCCTCTCCATGTCCCCCCTGCATCCACTCAACACCTCCTCCTCCAGATCCCAGCCCCAGCAACCCCTCCTTCAGAAACCCGGCTTGACTCCTGTCCAAGCTAAGTTGCCAACGCTCGCTCTGCCCCAGTTGCATGGCTACATCACCCTACGGACTTCTGCTGCCTGATACAGCTGCAATGTTACATTTATCTGCTAAGTGTCTGACTGCCTATTTCCCCTCTGGACTCGTGAGGACAGGGACTTTGCCCATCTTATTCACAGCTGTTTCTTTGGCACCTGCATCACGCCTGGTGTAGAGCAGGTGCTCAATAAAATATTGAATGGGCCCAGTGCAGTGGTACCTGTCTGTAATCCCAGAGACTGGGGAGGCTGAGGAGGATGATTGCAAGTTCTAGGCCAGTCTCAGTAACTTAGTGAGACCCTGTCTCAAAAAGGGAGGGGGTGGCTCAGGATACAGCTTGGAGAACCCCCTGGGTTCAATTGAATGAGCCGAGTGGACAAATAAGACAATCTCTCTTTCTCTTTCTCTCTCCCTCCTTCCCTTCCTTTTTCCCTTCACACTCCCCCCCACTCCTTCTCCCTCTCCCTTCCTTGGCTAAAGGTACCATGAATTGGCCCCAACCCTATTTCCATGTTAATGAGTTCCTTGGAGGTGTGCAGTATAAACTTGCACAACTGTAATTAGCTGGGAACAGCATGTTCACAGGCTGCTTCTTTCCTTTCCCACAGTCACCTTGATGATTGACCAGGTTGCTGGTATTGACTACAGACTGTTTGGAGCTCCCCAGGTGACCTCTAAAAGTGTGGACATACCCATCAAGGTAAGGGGCTATAGAGAGGGCACCTTGGAACTGAAGACTGGTAGAGCATCAGCTTCACCTCTCAGAGTCAGCTCTTCCTTTTCCTTTCAAGTTCATCTACCTGTTAGTCACTGACCCTGACCAGTGTCCAGGGTGGGCACAGGTGGCACTAGTCACAACAGACCAAGACCTAATGCAGGGGTTCTGTGAACCAATGAGGTAAATCTGTCTGAAATACAAAGGCCTGGGCTTGAAGTCCTGGCTCTACCATTTATGTGCTGGGGTGCTTGGGAGAGTTATTTAACCTCTCTGAGCCTCTATTAAATTGAAATAATCATAGCCTTAACCCCTCAGAGTTTACAGGAATTAAGTGAGATGATGTGCATAAGATTCCCAGCAGGTACCTGGCACTTGTATGCATAAGGGGACACTCACTACTGCCTGCATCACCCCTTGCAGACTGCACGATGGCTCCCTAGGATGTCCACATCCTAACCCTCAGAATCTCTAAATGTCACCACATATGGCAAAAGCACTTTGCAGATGTGATTAAGGGTCTGGAGATGGGAAAATTATCCTGGTTTATCCTGCTGGGCTCAGTGTGCTCACAGGTCCTTACAAGAGGGAGGCAAGAGGTGAAGAACAGAAGAGGGGCGGGAGGTTAGGTGTGGGGAGGAGGCCTAAAGCCAAGGAGAGCTGGTGGCCTCCAAGGCTTCAGAGTCTCCCTGGAAGCCTTCAGAAGCATCACAGGCCCCAAACCTGTGGGGAATTAATTTGGAGCCACTAAGATTGTGGTCATTTCCTACAGCCACAGAGGAACCGGACACACCCCTCTGCATTCCCAGTGTTCCCTCTTCACTCCCCGTGGGTGGAGCCAGGCCCTGGAGCTGCCTTAGCTCACACTTACCTGCCTCTTGCTGTGGGTCAGTTCTAAGAGTTTGTACAAATAATAACTGACCGAGATTTCACACCATTAGCGCTGTCCCCTTTTTTAGGTGAGGAAGTTGGTAACTGGCCCAAGGTCCAGAGCTAGCAAGACGCAGGAGTCCAGTCCTGACAGGGGGCTCCAAACTCCATGCTCTTCACCATGGCTGTGCCTCCTATGTCGTGGTCCCCTGAGGACACAGGAGGCTTGGTCCACCCCAAAGGGATGCCACGCTGATGAGTGGTTCCTATTGGATATGGAAAATGAAAACCCCCAAATAGTGAGGACTGGGAGAAGGGAATGGAAAAGAGAGGCAGACACGGATAGCTCTTATCTCTCTCAAGATCAGCCTTTTTTCAGATGCTGGACTGACTCTCTAGGAAACACTAATCTCTCCCAAGACAGCTCCTCTCCAGGTGCTGGCCACTGACTCCCAGCCCCAAAACCCAAATTCCTGAGTGCTCAGACTGACATGCGCACTAAATCACCCACAGCCTATGTGAGCCCCCAGTCCCCTCCTTTGTTCAGTGGCTCATTTTCCACCAGGAGAGTGGGTCCATTCCCCCAGGGGTAGTCCTGTTCCTGATTAAAAGGCTGAAATGATCCATGAAGTTTGCCCCCGGCCGGGTCTCTTTGGGCTATCAGTTTCAGGCAGCTGTCAGGACCTAGGTAGTGTGGGTCTAGAGGGAATCTTTGAGCACATTGACCCCTCCCTCTGGAGAGGAACCCTACCCCAGCTGTCCCCAGGGCACAGGAGGCCTCCACCTGGCAGGCTTTGGATGCTTCTGCCTGAGACCTTCATCCTAACAGGTAGGAACTGGGGTGACTGGTAAGTTCTCTGTCTCCAGGGTGAATTCTTCAGCCAAAGCCAACGCACCCCAGTCCCTTTCGATGCCCCAGCCATGATGCTGCCCCAACCATATGACCGCATGGTCTACTTCGCAGTCTCCGAGTACGTCTTCAACACAGCCAGCAGGGTCTACCACCAGGCCGGGCTCCTGAATGTCACCATCTCAAATGAGCACGTGAGTAGGGGAGAGAAGGAGGCCGGGCACCAGCAGAGGGCTTCAAATGGGACTAGAGACCCTTTGGGTGCTGTGGAACATGCATCAATGGGCTGGGTACAGTTTACCCAACAGAAAAAAATGGGTACAAAAATAAAAGTTCCCCATTTGTAAAATCAATTCCTGTCATCCCCCGTCTCCTTGTGGCACAAGGACACGGGATCTGGATTTGACCACCTGGATTTGAATCCTGGTTCTGCTATTTCCTAGCTTTGGACTCAACCTCGCTGGGCTCGGTTTCCTCCTTTTACAAATGGGGATGAGGATGGCATCTCCCCCCCCCCCCCGAGATTCTCACATGGGAGATAAAAGCAATCGACCAGTGCCCACATGCAGAGGCCCTTCTCGGCACAAATGCAGGGCCTTGGGCAGGCTGATCACTGGGGGCTAAGCTGATGATTATCAATATTTATTTGATTTTTCTATAGAGGCCTAGTTGAAAAGTGGCAGAGGCAGAGCAGAGCATTCAAGCTCCAGCCCCAAACTCACCCGCCAGACAAGGCAAGCTGGCTTTGGAAGGCATCATGGTGACCATCTGAAGTCACTTAAACACATCCACTGGGTGCTGTGTCACCTATACACTTCATCAAGGTGCCCCTTCCCACCCTGACAGCCGTCTCTTGGAAAGGACTTCTGGAAAATGCGATTCCCTCCATCCTGGGATATTTCCCCTGCTGGCTTAGGACCCTTAGAGATCTGCCCCTTGGAGACCTGCCCATCTGGCCTTCCCCACTGCATCTCAGGGTTCCTGAGGTCTCTGCTGTGCTATGAATATCTGCTCCCTCTCTTTAGCTGGCCGGGTTGTTCCCCAATATGCAAGTACAATTGGAGGCATCACCTGAATCAGAGCCGCACCTGTGGTTCACTCCTGGAAATGTGACCATTGCACCTGTGATGGACGTCCAAGCCTTCGGCATCCTGCCCAACTCCTCTGACCGCAGGCCACTCTTCCAGCTCAGGGTGGTAAGTTTGGCCCTGATCAGGCAGCAAAGGGTCTTGCTTGCCATGGGTGGAAGTCACTCCTTTAGCTGAGAGGTGACCACAGAGCTGATACCTGCAGAAGGCTATTCATGTCTCCCAGCTGCGTCAGTGGCCCCCCCTTCCTAATAACCAGGCTTCCTAAATCACCATGGCTCACCAACTGCCCTGCTGTCAAAGTGACAAGAAACCTCGAGGCTTCGCTCCAGCCAAGATGAACATTTTCACTTTCTCAGTGTTTCTCTCTCTCTACATATATACACATGTTTGAGGCACTAGGGACCGAACACAGGGGCAATCTACTAATGAACCAACCACATCCCAGACCTTTTTTATTTTTTATTTTGAGGCAGAATCTTGTTAAGTTGCTCAGGCCGGTCTCCAACTTGAATCTGCCTGCCTCAGCCTTCCAAGTCTCTAGGATGACAGGTGAGCACCACTGCACCCAGATGTTCGCTGTAATCTTTTTACATTTAAAACATCCCCCCATCTTGTTCAGTAGAACTGGAAGTAGAGTATTTATTTTTATAAATAAAAATCATAAAATTACTTTTTTTTTTGGTACTGAGGATTGAACCCAGGAGCACTTAACCACTGGGCCACATCCCCAGACCCTTTTATTTTTATCTTGAGACAGGGTCTTGCTAAGTTGCATGAGGATCTTGCTAAATTGCTAAGGCTCACCTCAAACTTGCAATCTTACTGCCTCAGCCTCTCAACTGTGCAATTATAGGCGGGTGCCACTGCTCCCAGCATATCAAATTGCCTTCTTAAAGAAGGTTTAAAGGCAGCATAGTATTTGGCAACGCTGTCTAAACTGATTTGCAATCTTAACAAAAACCCCAGGTCAGTTTTTGTCAGCTGACAAGCAGGAGCCCAAGATTCACATTGAGATTCAAGTTACCCAGAACTGCCAATGCAGTTTTGAAAAAGAAAAATAAAGTTGGGGACTCACACTTTGCTATTTCAAAACTGACTATAAGGCTGTGATAATCAAAGATAAACATGGAAATCAATAGAACAAATTATGAGTATAGAAATAAACCTCATATTTATGGTCAGTTGATTTTCAACAAGGAGACCAAGACAATTCAAAAGGAATAACAGTTTTTTTTCCCCAATAAATAATGCTGGATATCCACCAGCAAAAGAATAAAATCATACCCCTTTATTATACTATACACAAAAATTAGTTCTAAATGGGTATATACCTAAATATAAGATCTAAAACATAAACTTAAAAAGAAACGTAACTGTCGGGCCTGGAGTTGTGGCTCATGGTAGAGCGCTTGCTTAGCACATGTAAGTCTCTGGGTTTGATCCTCAGCACCACATAAAAATAAATAAATAAAATAAAGTTATTGTGTCCACCTACAACTAAAATGTATGTATGTATATGTAAACATATACATACATATATACATTATACACACAAATACACACATATAGCATAAATCTACATGAGTTAGGCAAAATCTTCAAAGATTTAACACTAAAAGCATAAACAACAAAATTAAAAATAGATAAATTGAATTTCATCAAAATTAAGAACTTTTGTGCTTCAAGGGATGCATGAGAAAGTGAAACCCATGGAATGGAAGTATTTGCAAAATATATACTTGATAAGGAATTTGTATCCAGAATATAAGAGTTCTTATAACTCAATAACAAAAAAGAGAACTTCAAAAGGGGAACTTCCAATTCTAAGAAGATAGAATAGATGTCCGTTTCCCCATACCTCCTGCTAAGTTCAACTAAAAACCCTAGACACTGGATATAAAATAAATGTAAGAAGACTCTGTAGAACGGGGAGAGAAGGCAGATGAGCTAGGGATCTCAGGGTCTGGAGGACAACCTGTAATGAATTCCCTCCTTCAAATATCCCAACCTGGAGCTGAAGAAGTCAACAGCCCAGAAATGCCAACAAGCACAGATAAAAAACTCTTCTCTCTCTAGCCAAACACTAGAGAAAAAAAATAAATGATGCCTACCCCCAAGCCTGAAAAGGCCAACTGGGAAGCCAGATTTCTAGTTTTCTTTATCTTTCTTTCTTTCTTTTTTTTTTAGTTTTATTTTTTTAAATTTCCTCATTTTTTTAGAATTCTAGAATTCTTAAGTACAAGAAGGCTGTGATGTGCCTAGCAAAGAAAATGTGTGTGTTATATATACTTCATACAGGCATGAGTTATAGTGCCATTGGCTATGAGTTCAATGTTAAGGAATCAATAATACGTGTTAAGTAAGGTATCTCTAAACACTCATAGAACAAAGTTATAGATTGATCAGTTAACAAAATGTTACAAGAGACACAAAGGAACTTAATCTTGTATTTCCCCAAAGGGCATTGATTCAGTATTCACTAATCCCATGTTCACAGCAAATGCATAGAACTTAACTGCCCAAATTAACATAGCTGGAGATTTGACCATAGCTGGAGATTTTAACATCTACTCTCAGCAACTGATAAAGGAACTAGATGGAAAACCAGCTCAGATACAGAGCTCAACACCACCATCCACCGACAGATTTTTTTTCTAACAGGCTTTAAAAACGCTCATTCAGGGCACAGTGGTGCACAGGCCTATAATCCTAGCAGCTCAGGAGGCTGAGGCAGGAGGATCACAAGTTCAAAGCCAGCCTCAGCAATTTAGTGAGACCTGTCTCAAAATAAAAAATGAAAAGGTTTGGGGTGGTTCAGTGGTTGAACAACCCTGGATTTAATTCCCCAGTAGTGAAAACAAAAAAAGAAGAACACTCATACCATGACCCATAACACTGAAATACATCCTTTTCAAATGTCTACATCCTAAGACAGACCATATCCTGGCCCATAAAACAAGCCTTGCTGGGCACAGTGGCACAGGCTTATAATCCCAGAGGCTCGGGAGGTTGAGGTAGGAGGATCTCAAGTTCAAAGTCAACCTCAGCAAATCAAGGCACTAAGCAACTCAGTGAGACCCTGTCTCTAAATAAAATACAAAGTAGGGCTGGGGATGTGGCTCAGTGATCGAGTGCCCCCGAGTTCAATCCCCAGTACAAACAACAACAGCAAAAAAGTGCAAAAGTAAAAAATTAAAGAATTCAAAACAGTCATAATCAGTCATATGTAGCTAGAGTAAGCTAATTACCATAATAAAAATAAATTCTAGTGGTCTAATCCAGTAAAAAAATTTATCTCACATAAAATCAATCAGTTGTTTCTAGTTGGCAGATGGCCTTCCACATGGCCATTTAGGGACCCAGGTTCCTTCTGCCTTGTGATTCCTCTCTCATTTTTTTTTTTTTTAATATTTATTTATTTATTTTTCGGTGGACACAACATCTTTGTTTGTATGTGGTGCTGAGGATCGAACCCGGGCCGCACGCATGCCAGGCGAGCACGCTACCACTTGAGCCACATCCCCAGCCCTTCCTCTCTCCTTTAAAGCTTCATAATCCCCTCCACACAGTTCAGCAGATGCAGAAAGTAGGTGGAAGATCATAGAGGTCTTTTAATTGACCAGGTCTTGAAGTAACTCACATCTTTTATGCCCACCATCCATTGGCTAAAACTTAGTCACATGGTCACACCTAACTGTCTGGGAAGCTGGGAAATGTAGTCCAACTGTGTGCCCAGAAGAAAAGGAAATGGGTCTTGGTGTACCCAGTCTCTGCCACACATGTTGCTCATGCATTTTTAATATTTCTTGGCTACCATTCAAGCCTATGTGGACCTTGTCCACACATGAGCAGAAGCCAGCCTTCTGTCCTTGGGCTGAGACACAATCTGGTTCCCTTTTCCTGTCACAAGTCTTTGGGACATCAGTTAGGTTTCAAATGAAGCTGTTCAGTGGTGCCACCCAAGCACTCAACCAGGTGTTAGAGGTAGGAGTCCCCCCCCCCCGTGAGAAGTGGCCTAGGTGGACAGCTGACCATCACAGTTGGCACGGGGCTTTGAGGGGCTGACCGATTCTATCACCTGGCTCAATGCCATCCCTTGGCAAGCCAATCCTCAGTCTCTAAGATGGGTGTCAGTAAGTGGCGTCTAAATTTCTCCAGGGCTCAGGGACTCTGTGAAAGTCCCTTAGGAGTCTGCTCTGAAGAACTCAGTCAAACAGACTAAAGTGTCCCTGTTCAAATTTGGGCTTATTCCCCTTCCCAATGCTTTCACTAAAATGGAGACATGTGCCAGGAACCGAGGCACCCACCTGTAATCCTAGCAACTCAGGAGGCTGAAGCAAGAGGATCATAAGTTCAAGGTCAGCCTGGGCAAGTAAAAGGGAGAATGAAGCCTCAGCTCTCCCTTTTTTGTGCCAGCTGTGGGGCCACCGCACAGCCACCCACAATCCTGGGTGGCTGCTTTTGCCCATTCGTTCCACATGGCCACATGGCCTGGGGTTTCTTAGATCAGGAACAAACAAGGTGCCTAAGTGGTCTTTTGCTTTTGTAGAAAACCAACTTCTCCATCTCCGTCAGCATGAACTCCGATAGGATCGTTGGCTCAGTGTCCCCAGAAAGGTAAGACAGCAGGAGTGGGGAGAGGAAGGAGGGTGGACAGCGACATGCTGACAGTGGCCGTAACAGCGAGCATGGTTCACTCAGGACTGAAGGTGACCCATGGGGGCAGCTCTCCACCAGATCTGAGTGCCCTCTAGAAAAGGCACAGTGACAATGCCTCGGGCAGAAAGCTGGAAGGGGGAAGAATCGCCAGGTGTCTCCAGATGCCTGTCGCTCCAGGCTCCTCCTGCCCGCCCCGCAGGCTTCAGAGGAGCTGGAATTTCTGCAAAGGAATAGTGTAGGTCAAGATGGAGGGTAGAACTTGAAGCTGTGTTCACAAGGACTTTACCTCTGAGGAAAAGTGTCCACTGTCACAAAGCGGAAATTTTGGATGGAAAATTGACGTTCCCCAAGCCACTGCCCACTGCTCCCCTGCCCAGATTCCCAATCCATAAGCATAAGGTTTAGATGGTGGATCAGTGCAGAAAGAGTTCAGGCTTTGGGCAGCAGAGATTATACTGCCTCTTGGGGGTTGGCACCTGTCCTCTATACCTCATGTCCTCTGTGCCAAGCCCCACATCTTTGTATTTTTGTTTTTGTGGGTTTTTTTTTTTTTGTACTGGGGATTGAACCCAGAGGTGTTTTAACACTGAGCCAAGTCCCCAGCCCTTTTTATTTTTTTTAAATTTCATGACAGGGTTTCATTAAGTTGCTTAGGGCTTCACTAAGCTGCTGAGGCTGGCTTTGAACTGTGATCCTCCTGCTGCAGCCTCCAAAGTTGCTGGTGTGCAAGCCCCGCGTCTTGTCTGCTCTGGGTGATGCTCCTTGCTAGATGTGCTTGGGCTAATAAAATGCCCTGGCCCCATTAAAATGAACATCTTAGGATGCTTTAAAAAGAGAAGCTAATAGCCGGGCGCAATGGCACATGCCTATAATCCCAGTGGCTTGGGAAGCTGAGGCAGGGGAATCACAAGTTCAAAAGCCAGCCTCAGCAAAAGTGAAGTGCTAAGCAACTCAGTGAGACCCTGTCTCTAAATAAAATACAAAATAGGGCTGGGGATGTGGCTCAATGGTTGAGTGGTTGAGTTCAATCCCTAGTAACCCCTTCCCCCAAGAGAGAGAGAGAGAGAGAGAGAGAGAGAGAGAGAAGTTAATGGTGAGCCTTTGGGGCAGTGGGAAAGCTGGTAGGGACAGATGGACTTCTGGAGTTTCCTAGAGTTTGCATGTAGGCACAGACCTCCTGGTTGGGGGTCTCAGGACAGCCAAAGATTTTAGCCCGCGTGAATGAAGATTCGAAACGTGAGAAATCTCTAGGGAGTTTTTAATTAAAGAGACAAGACTCTAATTACCTTTAAACCAGCTCCAGGATGGCTCCTCCTAGCTCCAGCCTCCAGCCACCTATTATGGTAGCGAGGTTGACTGAAGAGGCTAGGGAGAGAGAGAGAGAGCAAACACGCCAGGGAGTGGACTTTTATTGGGGAACAAAAAATTCTGGGGAAAATCCCATCCAATGAAGATTAAGGGGGCAGCATCCCAAGGTCAGGGGCGACAATTGGGTCTTCGGGGTAGTGGCCAGACATGCCTCCGCACGGACAAGCCCTTGGACCTGAGAAGGGTGGGGAAAGCTCTGGACACAAGATGTGCCTAAGCACCTCTCACCCAGCCAAGGAGGTAACTCAAATCACGTGCGAGGATGGCCTCCCACAAAGGACTGGAATGAGGATTTCTCCAAGGAATTCTCAAAGACCATTCATTCTACCCCGTGAGTAGAAAGCAGGGAGATCCACCCAGGGCCATTGGAATTCCTGAACAAGGGAACCAGAGCAAGAGGAGAGCCCAGNTGGCCTGGAACTTGCCTTCCTCCTGCCTCAGCCTACCGGGCCGCTAGGATGACAGGAATGTACCAGCACGCTCACTTCCACTTAATATTTATTCCATCATAATTTCCTTATTAAAATTCTTTGCAAACATCCTTTTTAACAATGGCACTTCCTCTCAGATCACAATGCATACCTTAACCCACAAGGGACACACTGCAGAGGAACTACGGGCTACCCAGTCTCCAGGCAACAGGCCTTTGCCTCCAAACACACTGCAGATTTCACTGGGGTGACAAGAAAATGGGAGTCACGGCCCAGTGACCCACACTTGTCTCTTTCTCTACACAGTGAGCTGAAACTCGAATTGAAACACTCCAACATCGGTTCTGTCGACGTGAGTTACTTTTCATCAGTGTCTCTCAATCATCTTTGCCAAGACAGGTTCTGTTAGGCTCCAGGAGACGCAATCAAGTCCCAGACAGAGATGCCAGGAGGAATGAGATCCCATATCTGAAAGTTTACCTTATACAAAGGGCTCCATCTGAGGGCTGAAGAGCAACAGGCTCTTACAGCGAGTTTTGGAGTAAGATACAGGCTGTGCCACCTGCTAGCTAGGTGATCATGGACAAGTTGCTTAATCTTTCTGAGTCTCAGTTTCTTTTACTGAAAAATGAGAATAATGGCATCTACCATAAATGGGGCCTGTGATAGGAAATGAGGCAGTGTGTTATGTAAAACACTTTGACCCAGTGCCTCAAACACAGTAAGCTCTTGACTATGTTCACAATTGGAATATGAATGGCTCAGCATCACAATGCCTTATTCAAACCCCTGGAGGACGGGTGGGTTTAGGGATTGAGAGTATCTGAGACATAATACAGTGCATGCATCCTTTGACTTCCCCAGCAAGACCAGGGGAAACTCTATAATCAAACAGTGATATTTTTGCAACAAAACCTAACAATGTTCACATAAAGTGGCATAAAGAAACACGAAATAGCACTCACATCATGGTGCGGCATTCACTGGGCCTGCATGCTCTTTCAGAAAGTAAATGCAGAGACTAGGGTTTGCATTGTGAGCAAGGGGCTGTTTGGAAGAGTGGTAGTCAGTCAGCATCTGTGCTTAAATGGGGTGACGTCCATTTTTCCAGGGGTGGGACCGGATGTTCCTCCCTTGACTCCTCTTTCTTCGTGTCTATTTGTTCTGGCCCCGTCTGTGCTCCAGGTGGAGGAGATGGAAACCATCTTCAACGTCTTTGCACGCGAGGTCATCTACCCCTCTCTCAATGGTAAGAAGAGCTGCCACTACCTGCACCAGAGTACAAGGGCTGGGTTCTCCCCTCCCCACAGGATTCCTGGTTCATTCGTTCAGCAAGTTGAGCCTCTCTTCTGTGCCACCTGGGATGCTGGCAATCCACGACCCATGCCTCATAGTTCCCACCTTGTTAAGAAGGCAGATGTGTAACAGGTGCCTATAGAAGGGAGCTCAGGGAACCACAGGAGCTGGGAGAGAGCATGGACTTAGACATCAGGCGGAGCTCCCTAGACATGAGGGATAAGCTGTCTCAAAGCTCAGGAGTTAAGCCAGGTACAGTGATGCACGCTTGTAATCCCAGCAACTCAGGAGGTCAAGTCAGGAGGATTGCAAGTTCAAGGCCAACCTCAGCCACTTAGACCCTATCTCAAAATAAAAAAATTAGGGCTGGGGATGTATCTCAGTGGTAAAGCACTTCTGGGTGCAATTCCCAATTAAAAAAAAAAAAAAAAAAAAAGACATAGGAGTGAGGCCAAAGGAGTAACATTATAGTTGACCCCTAGCAGGACACCTGGAGTTAGCATCCCTGGGTCCCAAGCCAGGGGACCTTGCTGGAGGTAGTGCTTGTCCAGCGGCTGCCTAAGAATTAGCAGACCTCCCACCCTTCCCTCTCCAGTTGGCCTCACCATCTACATCTATGACCAAGAGATAAGAGCAAAACAATGATCTGAGAGAAGGAGAGGCAGAGTGTGGCCCTCAGGGATGTGGCCCTCAGGGATGAGTCCCTAGACATGAACACTGCACACCCAGGCCTAGCCACTTCAGGTGGGGGTGAAGTTGGGCTCTCAAATGGGTTGATAGAGGCCCAAGAAGCTGTCCATATCCATCCCCTCCTGAAGAGGCTGCATTTTCCAGGCCTCTACGTCCCCACCCTAAACCAGCTTTGGACCCAGTAGCCAGCAGCTGACTCATGCTGTCTATCGCCTCTCGCTGTTTATCTTCCAGCCCAGCTCAAAAAGGGATTTCCACTCCCTGTTCCAAGGAACATCTTCCTCAACAGTGTGGAGCTCCAGATTCATGAGGTGAGAAGTGGGACCTGGGGGGGGCTCTAAGCCCTGCTGGGAGGTTGCTTCAGGGGCTGGTGGAGATGGAAGCAAGCCCTGACCCCCACATACAACCTGGACCTAATTTTTAAGAAAAAATAACAATCTGTTTCAAATGTTGGAGTATAAATAGCATCTGTAATCTGGACTCTTGACTTCATGTACCAAAACTCATTTCTCAACAATCCGACAGTCACTGAGCATCTGTGACTGCAGGGCACTTTAGCCGTGCACAGCAGGAACATGGGAAAAGGGTCAGATGAGATGCCACTTCTGGGTTGATGAGGGGCCATCTGAACAGGCCTAGAATCTCATTGGTGGTGTGTGGGTTTCCTTAGTCACTGACCAGCCTTCCCATCCATAGAAGCAGGGGATGGTGTGGAGAAAAATAGAGCATGCCTTCTAGGTGGAAGGAACTTAGCAGGGGCAGAGGCAGAAACAACCAGAGCACACTTTCATAGGCCCAGAGGTACTGTGTGCCAGTCTTTGCTGTTCACAGTGGGGTTTTTTGGTGGTGGTGACAGAGGGAGTTCTTGAGATTTAACTCAGAGGCACTTTACCACTGCGCTATATTCCGGGGCTTTTTTTTTTTTTTTAATTTGAGACAGGGTCTCACTAAATTGCTGAGGCTAGCCTTGAACTTGCGATCCTCCTGTCTCAGCCTTCTGAGCTGCTGGGATTACAGGCATGCACCACTACACCCAGCCACAATATATTCTTTCTTTTTTTTTTTTTTAATGTTTTTATAGTTGTAGATGGGCAACATGCCTTTATTTATTTTTATGCGGTGCTAAGGATTGAACCCAGTGCCTCACACATGCTAGGCAAGCGCTTTGCCACTGAGCCACAACCCCAGCCCCTCACAATATATTCCAAGGAAATCCTGGACAGCATTTTCCTGGAATTGAGTATCACAGGCAACAGCCAATTGTGACTTATTTTTCTGGGGGCACAAATTTTAGAGAAGGAAGGTGACATTTGTGGGTATCTGACAGAAATCAGTAACTTGGGAGATGCAGATAAATTCCTGGGGACAGGCAGCTAATAGGGACAATTTGTTGCGAAGGTCCCTAAGGCTTCTGGTTGATGTAAGAACTGGCCTACTCCACTCAACCTTCTCTTCCAGAAGTGCATGTGTGGCTCAGCAAGTGACCTTTCTTGACTGTCCTTTTTGCCTTCTCTCTAGAACTTCTTGCTCTTAGGGGCCAACATCAATTAGACTGTGGCTAGAGGGGTCACCATATCACAGCCGGACCTGCCCTTGACCCAGTGGAGGCTCAAAGGCTGCAGCTACTCTCTCCCATGAGCTCCTGCTGCCCTACCGACACTTGTCACCAGAGAACCTATGACATCTGAAGACACATCTGACCTGGAGACACCTTCCCAACTTTCCTCCTCCTTTTTCTCCTTCCCCCGCCCCAGGTGTTTTCTTTGGATCCCCTGCTTTACCCTGGGGAGCTCAACCTGACTCCATACTAGTCTACACTAGAATCCACTTCCATTAAGGAAAAAAGCACCAGCAGTGGCCAGGCACCAAGCAGCCCAAATTAAACCCAGAGCAACTAAGTTGTATGAGTCATTGGATGTTGTGGTTAAGAGATCAAGAGTTAGATGGACATGTGCTCAAAGCCTCATTTTGCTCCTTACGGGGTGATACTCTGAGGTGGGATCCAGCCTCTAGATAGGGCACACATTTGTTCAACAAACCTCGATTTCAATTTTCTGATCATTTATCCACACTGGCCTCTTGTCTCTGCACTTGATGCTGGGGAGGGGTGAAGGTCGAAGAGTGAACACAGAAACACATGGTTTCTGCCTTCATTAAGCTTACAGCCCCAAACAAAAGCCCAGCAAACTTTCCTGCAAAGAGCAACAGATAGTCAATATTTTAGGCCTATATCATCTCTGTTCCAACTTACCTCTGCCATTGCAGAAAACACCCATAGACAAGAAGTGGGTGTCACTATAAATGTCACAAGAACAAGCAATGGTCCAGGCGTCGTGGTACACTGCCTGTAATCCCAGCAGCTGGGGAGGTTGAAGCAAGAGGATCATGAATTCAAAGGCTCTTTTAGCACTTGGCAAGGCCCTAACAACTCAGGGAGACCCTGTCTTTACACAAAATGCATAAAATAGGTTGGGGATTTGGCTTAATGGTTAAGCACTCCTGGATTAAATCCCTGGTACCAAAAAAAGAGCAGTGGGCCAGGTTTGACCTGTAGGCCAGTTTGCCAATCCCTGGTCTAAAAGAACAAACCACCAAGAGTTGACACTGAAAGCAAGCCTGATTTTTATTGGGAAAACTTCTAACAATCACTTCTGTTTTAAAGAGGCAAGTGGCTGAAACCCAAAAGCAACACTGGCAGGAATATTTTTTAAGGCATGACCAGTTAACAGTTCATAGCCATCCTTCCTGTTGGATGTCAAACCTTCAAGACTCTCACGCTCCTGCAAATGGACAACATGCAATTGTCCCTAACAATGAGATAGAATTTTTTTTTTTTTTTTTTTGGTGGTGCTGGGGACTGAACCCAGGGCCTTGTGCATGAGGCAAGCACTAAGCTATATTCCCCACCCCCTTGGTTTTGTCTATTCCAGGATGGATCAAAGATTTCTCATCAGGAAGCCACAGCTTTCAATCCCCAGCACTAAAATAAGACACAACTTTAATGATCTTTGATCAAGTTTGTCCCTGAGGTCTTATCGGACCAGCTTTATCTTATTATTTAGGCCTTTCATTTGAGGCCATTTTAACGTTTTCTAGAAATGTTAACAAATCTTTACAGGGAAGAATCCATCCTTCTGTCCTGACCCTTAGGATGTTTTCTCTATGCCCAGATCTGACCCTCTGTAAAAGGCGGATGAGTCGATACAAGGACTTGGTTAATGCATCATCTCTTTGCTGCAATTACCCACTAGCCACATCTGTCCTCCACCTGCCCATCCTGTTCCAATAGTGGCTGCCCCACGTTCACACTACTCACACCCTTACTCCACAGCTTCTCACCATGCTAACACCATGCAGTTTATGTCCATGGGAGGCTGGCCAACTAGTTCATTTACCTACTTTTCTGGTTTTAGCAATGAGAGGTCCCACTTTCTGCCTAAGCCCTCAATTTATGGACACCGTGGTCTTCCTAATACCAACCACCTTTTCAAACTCCTGGCTTGACTATCCTGAAGTGTTTACGGCCTGGATACGACATGTCCCCCAAAGACTCATGTGCTAGAAGACTTGTTAACAAGGGCAGCAATGTTAACTCCCTTTTGGAAAGGGACTGGATGGTTCCTCATCAGTGAAACCCACTGATGGATTAATAATTTGATGCCATCATGGGGAGCCAGTGATTAGTTGGAGGAAGGTTACTAGAATGATTTGTTTCCTGCTTATGCCTCCATCCTGTTTGGGGCTGCTGCCATGAGCTAAGCTGTTTTCCTCAGCCACACCTTCATAACACCCTGCCTCATCTAAGGTCCAAAGCAACGAAGCCAGCAACCACGGACTAAAATCTGATAGTTGAGACAAAAATCAATCTTTCCTCCCATAATTTGTTCACACCAGGTATTTTTTCATAGTGACAAAAAGCTAGCACAGACCTCAGCTCACAATCCCTGAATGTGAGCAGCAGTCAGTCACTTCCTAGTCCTGACTATACATCTCACATACCCTGCCTCCTACTTAGGTTGTTACTAATTTAAAAGGCAGGCAGAGGGGACAGGGTTTGTTGCTCAGTGGTAGAGCACTTGTCTAGATTGTGTGAGGCACGGGGCTCAATTCTCAGCACTGCACATAAATAAATGAATAAAATAATTAAGGCCCATCAACATTAAAAAAAAAAAGGAAATTTTTATTGAATGGGGGATGGGGGGACAGGAAGAAACACGAAGACCAAGGAAAAGTCCAGAGCCAGCCACCACAGCACATGCCTGTAATCCCCAGTGACTCAGGAGGCTGAGGCAAGAGGATGGCAAACTCAAGGCCAGCCTGTTCAACTTAAGAGACCATGACTGCAGGTACAGGCAGACAGATGGAGCTGGGCTTTCCTGTCCATGGCCCTGGTTTCTGAATGATCTCAGCATACAGTAGGGAGCAGCTGGCAGTGAAGCTTCATGGGATGACATCACTCTCAATTCTCTGCCCCTCTGGTGTCCATGAACAGCACCCACCAAGATCTAAAAGAAAAGGCTGTGAGATAGTGGTCTGGGGTTTCATTTGCCCTCAGCTTCTGATAATGGCTTCCAGGGCCCCTGGCATTAACTTAACCACAATGAGAAGCATCAGCACACCCAGATCCCAATCATCCCAAGGGCCACGGACTGACTCCCTGGCCTGGGAATGTCCTTCAATAGTCTCTGCTTCCACAGGTATGAGACCTAGACAGTTGAGGAAGCAGAAAAGTAGTAAGTTTGGCACCATCTTCTCCTGTCCAAACTGACACCACTGAGGGGCTCCCAATCAGCAGGTTCTTGTTTTATAAAGAGTTAAAAAACAAAAATACCTTGGAAGCTCAGTTTTTACAGTGTCTTGACAGGAGTAATATCCATGTATTTGTGCACCAACTGTCAATTTGTTGCTTATCCCCCTCTGGGCGCACACCCGAAGATGAATCGCTTCATAAAGACAGAGGAATGCCCATATTCACCACAGCACCCTTCCCCATGTCCAAGACACAGAAAAATGAACCCAAAGAGATCAAAAAAATGATATATATGTCTACACACTGAGACAGAATAAGGGAACAGAATATTATTCAGCCTTAAAAAAAAGGAGATCCTGCCATTTGTTACACAGATGGACTTAGAGGACATTATGCTATGTGAGATAAGCCAAAAGCTCTCACTTATATGTGGACTAAAAAGCAGGTGGTAGTGGGAAATGGGCCAGTATAAATCAAATGATTTAGATATGTAGACTGAGTTAGCATGAGGACTATCATACCATGTTAAGAGGTTTTGTTAAATTCATTTTCTAAGATTTTAATTGCTCTTGCAATACACATACCTTAAAAAAAAAAGATAATCCCAGCCCAGACAGGCACAGTGGCTAGGATATGGCTCAGTGCTTAAGCACCTCTGGGTTCAATCCCCAGTAGGGAAAAAAGTCCTGTGTGACAGATGTTAATCTGCTTTACGAGGATAACCACTTTATTATTTTATAACATGTTACAGACCTCAGTGATTGGAACAGATCAGGGGAAGGAGAGAGGTGACGGGGGCCTGTGTCTACCGTCTGGTGTGTAAGGGTTGAGTTCACCTATCTGTCCATATTGTGTTTTGCCATCCTTGATTACTACTGTAGTCCCTGCCCCCTTAATTGAAGACCAGTGGGAAAATCCATACCTGATGGACTGACCATGGGCCCTCTTTAGGGCAAGGTCTATGGGTAGACTAAAATAAGGTAAGTTTCATCACCAAAGAAATTCCTCAAATGGGAGAAGAAAATGAGACAAATGCCTCAACCTCAGGCAGGCTGCTTTATCCAAGGGCATTTTCCTGTGACTGCTCAATGGAAAGAACTCTATCTTTATAGGAACTTGCCTCCTTTTTGTCCAAAAGTGACAAGAGTTCCAGGCCCAAAGCAGATTGTGACAAGACGTATAGAGACATAGAGCCACTGCCGTGAAGAAGCTTACAGCAAACAAGCATGGTGGCCAACACCAGTAGCGACTCAAGAGGCTGAGGAAGGAGAATCTTGAGTTCAAAACCAGCCTCAGCAACTCAGTGAGGCCCTATCTCAGAATTAAAAAAAAAAAAAAAAAAAAGCTGGGGATATGTCTCAGTGATTAATTGCCCCTAGGTTCAATTCCCAGTACATGAGAAGGGTATGAGGGGGAAGACCACAGTGACCAGTGACCAGAGCTGGGGCTGAGGACAAGAAGCATGGGGCAAAGATAGGAGAAATGACCTCTACTGTGATTGCAAAATCAGCCTATGAACAAAGTCCCCTGGGGCAGAGCCCTGCCTTGATTCCCTTTCTATAAGGCCCCAGTGCCCACACCATGCTAGAAGGTGCACTGAAGTGGCCTCAGCACCAGGTATCAGGAGGTAAGAGAGTGAGAGACAATATATGTACAAAAGCTCCAGAGTTTGAAAGGGACAAAAGCAGACCCTCCAAACACGGGGAATCGCTTTCAGCAATTCCTCTCCCTGCACTATCAATGACCAGGGCACGGGTAGCCCATGATCACTTTCGAATACAGGGGCAAAAAAAGACAGGCCAGGGCCAGCAGCTGAGGAAAGGGCCCTTGCCAGGATGAGAGACATAGTGACTCGGAAAAGGGACACAGTAACTAAGTTTACTGGTTGTAACTGTACCAGCTGCCCCTGGTTCTCAAAGGTACTCTAACATGGGGCTTCATAAGCTTTGGCCTAAGATGGAAGTCCAAGTTTGGGAGTAATGTGGAGTTCATTAGGTCTGGAGGTCTGGAACTGAGTCATAAAAAGTATCCCACCAAGGTTCAGAAAAAAACACCAGCTAACTTTCTGACTTCCCAAAGCATTTTAACAAGCTACTGCAGAACCAAGCAAGGATGAGGGCTACATAGGTCCTTGCAGAGCTCCTGGAAACCAAGGGGAGCTCTATAATACCTACTGTGTTTAACAAAAGCTTCTTCTGCTTCTCAGAATGGGAGAGGAGAGTTTGGGGAGCATGTCCCTGCAGGCCACAGTGAGGGAGCAAACAAAAGGAAGCAGCCTTTGCCTTGGTCTTGAAGCTGAACATCACTGTTCTCTCTGGAGAAGCATCCAGGATCCATACCTCAGGAGCATCATAGCCCAGCCTCCCCTTTTTTTCTTTTTCAGCCTCCTCTTAATGACAGGGGGCTGCTAGGCACAGAGGACAGCTGACAATCCTGCAGGGACAAGAAGCCACATACATCATTTATCAGTCAATCACTCAAGACGTTCACCACGAATTAAAAAACCCATCTCTCATCAGGTGGTTAGTGCAAGCCTGTAATTCCAGCAACTTGGGAACTAAGGCAGGAGGATCCGATTGAGATCAGCTTCAACAATTAAGCAAGACCCTCATTTCAAAATAAAAATAAATCTCAGTGGGGATGGAAGGGGCTAAAAGGTGACAAACAGATTTCTCTTCGCTCTCCACTTCTTTCTTCATTTTTTCCTTTCTCTGGCTTCATGCTAGGCATGCTGGGCAAGCACTCCACTATTGAGCATGACACCCCCAGCCCTTTTTGATTCTGAGACAGTTTCACACTAAGTTGCTGAGGCTAGCCTCGACTTGTGATCCTCCTTCTTTAGTCTCTCAAGTCACTGGGATTACAGGCATGCACTACCACACTCAGCTCATTTTTTTTTTTAATTTTTATACTTTTCTTCATTCTTTTTTTGGGGGGATGGGCACTGGGGCCTGAACTGCTACTGAGCCAAATCCCTAGCCCCATTTTGTATTTTATTTAGAGAGAGTATCATTGAGTTGCTTAGCACCTCACCATTGCTAAGGCTGGCTTTGAACTTGGGATTCTCCTGTCTTAGCCTCCCCGGCCATTGGGATTACAGGCATGCACCACTGAGCCCAGCTCATTCTTTATCTTACAATTTCACCCATTCCTCCAGGGTCAGCCCGAGAACCAGGCATTCTAAGATGAGCCTCAAAGGCCAGGACAAATGGCAGAGGAATGATAAGCACAGAACAGTGGCCAGTGAGTCATGCCAATGTATACTTCACAGGGACACGGAGGAGGCAAAACCTAGAGGAGCCATGCAGACTGGGAAGTGAGGTGGTGTACTGAGCTGGACACCCTACCACTATGAGCACTCACCCTTTCCTTCCTCTTATTAGTACACACTTAGGAATCTCTATTAAAGGACAACATGTAATAAAGCCCTAACTTAGGCACACACAACCCTGCACTCGCCACCTCACAACACTGGATTCTGTTCTGGGCAACCCTTCCACATATAATCCACACATGACATCCCCAGCCAGATATCATGAGGCACCAAGAAACAACTATAAGGGTTGGCAAAAGATAAACTGGAGTGTGGGAAAACTACAGGGTTTGGAAGGGATGGGTGGACCCTCCAAACACGGGGAAAATGTCTTCCAGCCATTCTTCTTCCTGCACTATCAATGACCAGGGCACAAGCAGCCCATGATCACTTTCGAATGCAGGACCAAAGAAAGATCAAGGAAGGGCCAAGGACAGGAAACTAATGCCAGGGGCCTAGTCCAAAACAAAGAGCACAGAAATCCTGCAGCTGCCATCTAGCATACAAAACCCCATAAAACTGCCAAGGTGAAACAGAGGAGATACTTCCAACAAAAAACACTGGAAAAACCTACGGGCCAGAGATCAGGCTCACATGGACATGTCCAAAGACCTATTTATTACATCTTTGTTTTCCATACCAGGAAACTGAGGTTCAAAATAGGTCAGACCAGCCCCTGGCTGGCATCTGGGAACCTGGGTCTCGGCATGTTCCCATCTCAGCAGTGAACTGATCAGGGTGGCTCACCAAGCCCAGACTGCAAACAGTGTGGTTTAGACCCACCACTTACTTTCCTCCTGGGAGCCTGGACTTTTACTGCATGCCAGGCAGACGGTGTTCACATGACCAGACCTCAGTACAAGCCCTGGGCTCAAGTCTCTATTGGGCTTCTCTGAGCAGAAACACGGCACACATGGGGAGGCCTACCCACTGCTGGGGAAGAATGGGTTCCCTGTAAGGGATGAGGGATGGAAACAGCATTAAAAAGCCTGCAGACTCCTCCTGACCCCACCTTTGTCCTTTTTTCCTTTAACATTTGGCTGTATATCCTGTCTGCTGCTATGATAAATCTTAACCATCGAGTACAATTAGAAAGAAACTAGCCAGACATGGTGGCAAAAAAGGATTTAAGAAGCAGGTATGGATGGGGTGGTGGCACAGACCTGTAATCCCAGTGACTTTGGAGATGCTGGCAGGAGGACTCAAAGTTCTGAGGCCAATCTGGGCAATCTGTCAAGGCCCCATCTGAAAATTTAAAGATAGAATAAAATGGGCTGGGGATATAGCTGAGTGACAAAATGGTTCAATCGCCAGTGCCTTAATAAAAAGCAGCAGCAGGTGTGAGTGGCTCTGATGCCCAATTCTACCACTTCTCACCATGACTTGCCACTGCTGCAGAGCTCTGCAACCTCGAGAACCACCTGTTCCGCACAGCCTCCAAAGGCATGTGAAGGGCCAAATGTGATCCAGGTTCCTCAATAAAGGTCAACCCTTTATCATCCTTGCCTCCCCCTTCATCACCACCCCATGTACCAGGGAAAAGGAACATGACTTTAAGGGGTGCAGAAAGTCACTCTCCAGAGAATGAACCAGAGATGCTTATCTCAGCACCTGTGGTCTGACCTTCTCTTGTATGAAAACACCTATGGCCAAGCCTCTGTACACACTGGCACATATGTTGACTAAACACTTATGACCATCACCTAAATAGCCAAGATTTATTATAGGAACAAGACAAGCAGCTTACCTCTAGGAAAGGGGCAGGAGATCTTAATCTAAACCAGTGTGATCTCTTGTGCCAACTGTTACTAAGGGCTCTGTTCAAAAGGGTGTTGAGTACGCTGTGTTTCTCTAGCAGCATCTGGGCAACCTGGAAGAGGTGATGGTGCAGGGGGGCTGTGTTAGTATGGGCTGCTGCCATAAATCCCTCAAATTATATTCTGCTCTGCCCACCATGGATCTTTGCCACCTTACCCACAGCTGGAGGAAGAACCTTTCCCAAGGCCACAAGAGGCCAGGACCTACAGAAGTAGACCACATGTAGAATTCTTCCAGTGGGGGAAAAAAAAAACAAAACAAAACCTACTCGCACCCCGAACCTACACATCCATACTCATGTTGCATCTCAGCATCTCCTCCCTGCCAACACTCCACGAGGTAATGAACCCCATCTCCCTTACAGTAGACATTCTCCCTATTTTTCATTTGCCCTACCCTGACAGAACACTAGCATTCAGAGCAAAGCAAGATACAGAGGAAGATACTGCCCTCAGGATCACCTCAGAGTAAAGAGACAAGCAAAGCACCAACTTCCATCCAGTCTGATTAGCTCTATGGGGGGAATACAGGCAGAGAATACTTCTGGCAGAAGGTGATGGCCACTGTCAAGACTCCACACCTAACCCACTACTCCTGGGAGTCAAGTCCACATTCTTCCCTCATGTAACACAACAACCTGCCCTGGGCCAGGGAAAAGAGCCAATGCATTCAATTAGATGATGCCAGCATCCCACCATCAAAAACGGGGACAGAGAGGTGTGGGAAAGCTCCAGGGTTTGGCAAGGACAGAAGTGGACCCTCCAAACACGGGGATACGCTTTCAGCGGTTCCTTTCCCTGCACTACCAATGACCAGGGCACAGGCAGCCCATGATAACTTTCGAATACAGGGGCAGAAAAGGGCAGAGAAGGTGAGAAAGGAGGCCGTGGCCACCATCTTGGGAAATGACCTCAACTGGAAAGAGACCAGCAACAAGGAAATGCTCACATTTGCAGTAGTAATCCCAGAAGTTGCTTCTGACTGATATCAGATACATAATCCCTATTTTACACAACAGAAGGACCTTTCTTATTTGGAGAGTCTTCTGTTTGACTCTTGTTGTTGGCTGGTACGGGTTAAGTTTATGCATGCAGGATAAGATGACAGCTGTTAGGACTGTGCTCTACTGTGCTGCTGTCCCAGCCCAGGCCATTTTCCATGTGTTTGACACTGGTTTCCAGTTTTAGCAAGCCCTGTGCCCTTTGTTTCTTCCCCTGCATTCAAAGTGATTACAGGCTGCCTGTGTATTGATCTTTGGTAATATAGGAAAAGTCTCAAGGTGTCCTCATGTGCAGAGGGTCCACTTTTTTCCCTTCCAGAAGCCATAGCCTTAGTGGGATAGTGGCAGTTACTTGAGCCTATGCTAAAGCTTTTGGTGCATAACCAGAGCCTGTGCTTCCCCAGGTGTTTTCCTTTTGGTGAATATCATGGTTTCTTGGACATTTTGTAAGCAGTGCCAAGTGGGCTGATCCTGTGCTGGCTTCTTGTGTCCTGAGGGAGTGCCATGTGATTGCTGTGAGAGAGAGAGGTAAACAGGTAGGTAGATGTCTATCTGTCCCCTGCAAGAGCAGGGATTGTGAAGTTCTAGGTAGGTGGTACCCTGCCTGGCTCTCTGGAATGAATGTTCTCTGCAGGCTTCGAGGCTGGCAGTGTTTAGGTGGTCTGGAGCAGGGAATGAGAACGCCAGGTCACATTGCTTCCTTTTCTCTGAGCTCTTTTCCCTTGTCTAGCAGGACAGGTCTGGGCCTTCTTCCTCCTTTGTAGAGCTGCTGCAGAGAAGGTGCTTTCAGAACTTGATTGGGGTCTGGGAGTCCCTAGGTGAGATGTTGGTAGGAAGGCAGCAGTGTGTTGGGATGGACAGACCTGTGTTTAACTTAATTTCCAGTGACCAGCTCTGGTCGTCAGCGTGCCTCAGTGGAAATACTGTCAGATTTTCGATTCAGTACCACTCATACCCAGTCTCTGGCTTGCAGTCTTATAATTTCTACCAGTCTTCCTGTCAATTCTGAGAAGTGGAGGGCAAAAGGGGACCCATACCTGTGTTGTGTCTGTTGACACCTCAGACACAACACAGGTATGTCAGAAGCCAGGTGCAAAGAGGCATCTAAAATTGGCAAGAAGGAGCATTTTAAAAAGTCAGGAGTGGTGACGCATGCCTGTATCAGCAGCTCAGGAATCTGAGGCAGGAGGATCAAAACCAGTCTCAGCAACTTAATGAGATCACGTCTCTAAATAAAACATAAGGGCTGAGGATGTGCTCAAGGGTTAAACTCCAGTTCATGCCCCAGTACAAAAAAAGAACAGCAGTGAACCCTTGAGTGTGGACAATCCACATTCAGCAATTCTTCTCCCTGCACCATAAAAGAAAGGTACGGGCAACCCCAAATCATTTTCAGATACAGGGGCAGAAAATGGCAGGTGAGCCCAAAGAGAAGCCCACATTAGGATATTAACTCACACAAACAGTCCAAGGAGGAGAAAGCAACCCATTCAAGCCCAGGATCCATGGCGCAAAAAATTAAACAATTCTACCCACCCCCATCAAAAAAGCACAGAGAAAGATCACTTTCCATCAAAATGCTTAAAACTAATCACTCAAAGCACAAAATTAGTTATCTGCATTTAGGCAGGCCCGAGGGCTCAAAAACAAGGGCAGTCAGAGGCTCTCTGCCCTCATGGAACTTTGGCAGCTTCCCTACTTTACAGAAAGTAAAGCTCAGGAAAATGAGGAAACTTAGCCAAGATCTGACTTTTTACTCCTCAAATTCAGCCTCCTCCCTTACCCCAGGCTTCACTCCGCACAGGGGCTTTGCCACGCAGTTCTCAGAACACTACAGAGCTCTACCACCTTCCTCTCTGCTGGTGTCCACAGAAGGCAATCCAGAAGTCACCCCTGGTTTCTAGTGCCCATGAATAGCAGTACTTACCCGGGGACATCCTCCCCCTGGACACTGAATGCCCCGGAGGGAATCCAGAGAGAAGAGGGCGCTGGCTGCTGCAGAACCAGCAAGAAACATCCAGGAGAGAGCTTTCATGTCTGCAGGAGAGGCGTTCAACATCGAGGCCTAGGCAGAAAAAAAACACAGGAAAGGGCTTTCGGTGCACAGCAAGGACTTAAACCTCCACCAACCAGTGTCCAAAATGGGTTTTAGGTCTAGCCTTAAAAAGCGGCCGAGGGGAACGTGAGCCAACGTTCCTACCACGTGGCACAAAGACTGAGCCTGTCTAGACGACTCAAAGAGCTTCGGGCTTTCTAATGCCAAGTCGGAGATGGAGGACCGGGTGTGAAAAACCCAGAAGCTCTGCACCCTCTGCTAGGCTCAAGGCCCGAGGCAACCCTACTCCGCACGAGGCTGGGGGCGGCCTAGGCCGCTGCCTTCCGTGGGCCTTTTCCCGGGACATGGGTAATAGGGCTACAAACGCACTGTGTGAGTCGGCCTCCGCCTGACGCTGACCCCCAGAGGCATCTCCGCTCCTTGGAGCCTTGGTTTCCTCTAATGGGGCGAGAGGCGCAGACCACATACCCCGCAGTAAACTCACCCCGACGCCCTGGCGCCGGGAAGCGGCGGAGACAGGGCAGACAGCTGGGGAAGTTTCAGGATGCTTGACGATTTCGAGAGATGGCGAGAGAGCGCGCGGGATGCCAAAAAGAACAAGCACGCGACAAGACCTCCCTTTCCTTAGCCCGCGACGGCGGAAATAGAGCTACGCGCGCGGCGTGCGGCCTAGAGCGGCACTTCCACAGGGCGGAACCCGGGCGCGCAGATTTATAGCGCCCCTGGCGGAGAGGAGGTCCGCTTCTGACTGGAAGGATGGAGATAGTTTTCCAAAGTGGCCTGGAAGTTTTGAAGAAATCTTCCCTTATATACTTTGCCTTTCTGTTTGTTCTGAAGCTATTCCTTGTTCACTGATTTGTCATTAATCTGTAGGAATGGTCAGCCTTCCTCAGTAGGCTCTGTTACTAGGTTAAGTTTGCGAATGTGTTTAGTTTCTAATTCTTTCTGACTCCCTATCCAGTGTACATCTGCCTGATTCACCACTGTATTTTAGCACTAGTTCAGTGGCTGCCACAGTAGAAAGAATGAATGAGTTCTACCCATGTACTTCTTTGTACCAGAGGGTGAGAAGGAGAGGAGTCCAGAGAGGCAGGCAGAGAATGAGTTCTTTACCAAACTTCGTCCTAAAAATACATGGGATTGGCAGGCAGAGAAAGCCCTTGAAGCAGTAGAGACCTGACCAGATTCTCACAGCCTATCAAAGACAGGCTTGGGAGTGGGCCCATGCCCCCAAATTCTCACAATAATGAATTCTGCCTGTGTCCTGGGCCAGGTGTGCCTCTTGGACATGGGCAATGCTGCCCTTGGCGCTGAGGAGGAGGGGGCCTCCCAGGAAGATTTCTGAGTTCACTGTCACAGGGGAGAAATCCAGAATTGACCTACACAACCACGAGGGAAATGAGGGTCATGGAGTGTGAGAACACCACATATTCTATACCTGGGAGAAGTCCATGGGATTCTGAGACTGTGAGAATATTGGACATGTGGGGAGGAGCCTTGAGGTGCTGTGGCTGAGAGGACACTGGACAAAGGGCTCAGGATGCATCCTTGCGGCTGCACAGTCCTCTCCTGCCTCCTCCTCTTGCTCCCACTCTTCATGCACCCCCTCAATAGTAACCAGCCTTGGTTTTTGATTCTGAAAAATGGGTAGTCATGGCTCCTCCCTTGTAACTCTGCTGTGAGAATTAAGCCAGAGGTCCCTGTGGGGTTTCTTTTTTTTTCTGTGGTCCTGGGGATTGAATCCAGGGTGCTGTACCACTGAGCAATAGCCCTAGCCCTGTGGTATTCTTCGTGAGGCAGAGAAATCGTGCTTTGTTTGACAAATTTAAGGTCTCCCTGTCCAGAAGAAATATAATGCAGGCTACATATGTAATTTTACATTTTCTAAGTCACCTTTAAAATTTTTTTAACTGAAATAAATTTTAATTATGTATTTTTATTTAACCCCATACTGTAACTAAAATATTATGGCAGCATGTAGCAATAGTTTAAAATTACAAATGAGATATCTACCATTCTTCTTCTTGTATGAAGTCTTTGGAATGTGGTGTGTTCACATTCACAGCATATTGCATTTCAAATTGGCTGTATTTTCAGGGTAGGGGAGCTCCACATGGCTTGTGGCCCCTGTTCTCATCAGCTCAGGTGTGAGACACTCTGGCTTTGGTCAGTCCCTTAGAGCTAGAAGAGAAAAGCAAGCAGGAAGCCGAGAACATGTCCTTCCCATTGCCCCTGCTTCTGAACCTGGACACCCTCCGGGGGGCTTGCCCTCCTGCCTAATTAGACTGAGGCCCCTTTGCTCTCGACTGGAGAGTAAGGCACAACTGCCCTCAGAAAGCTGGGGATGGACAGAGCCACGATTCAAACCTACATTTTCTTTTGCATTACTCATCCCCATAATGCCAGGGAAGTCATCTTGGCTGGTCCATTTCTGCATTCCTAGTGCCTACAAGGAGGCTGAGCATCTAAGAAGAGTAGTCGAGGCTTGTTAATCATGGTGTGACAAGGATGTCAAAATGGATGTTTCAGCTGATGAAGCACCTGAAATTACGATTTGATAGGCAATAAAGAGTTGGATAGGCATGTGTGTGAGTGCATGTGAGTGTGTGTGTGTGTATTGTATAGTGAGCAGGTACTTTACCACTGAGTTACACCTCCAGCCCTTGCAAGACTTGTTCTTACCCAATAATGGTCAGAAGAGTTACGAGACCACCCTGATGTTTTTGTAGGGACTGGAAAAAGACACTTCTGTTCAGCAAGTATAAAGAGACACTTGTAAATGATTACATATCAGAATAACTCCTGCATCGCATTAATGAAGGATTTGGCTACAGCTGAGAAGGCAAAATTCTACCATCTGGGAATCTGTGACCTCATAGTGGCTGAGGGATCCTCAGGGCCTACAGCCCCTTCCCTTGAGGAGATGGAGTTGGGGCTGACTGGACAGATTGTTCCAAGGAGGTGTTGCCTAGGGTCTAAATGAGAAGTCAGCAACTAGCCACATTGGGCCTACAGGAGCCCCAACCCTCTCCCCACACCACAAATGGAAACCATGCTGAATATCTTGCTGGGTCTATTCATTGTCCTGCTCTGCTTGTTTATGATCCTCTGTTACTGCGCGTATCAGCAGCAATAGACTTGGTCTCCTGAAGTCTGGGACTAAAACCTGATGGACACCTTGGCCAGCCCAGTCGCCCAGGGCAATTCAGCTGCTCTTGATCTGCCCCATAGACTACTATATACGTTTGTGCGGGTTGTGAACTGCACAATTTCTGGGAGCACTATTCACATCATAGTCTGTGGTTGAGAAGCAGCGATGCTGGAGGAGATTGGCTGAGCTGATGACTCGGAACATCTTTGGCTACAGGGAAAGAAGATATTTTCCTAGTAAGCCCCCCTCAGTGCAGCAGAGTGACCCTCTATTACATATTTCAACACATAAATAGTGAGACCTTTTAATAAAGACCCTTGAGCACTTTTCTCTCCAATTCATGAAGTCAAACAGAAGATAATTAAACCTGGTATAGTGAAACCTGGGCAGGGCCACTAGAAAAAGAGAAGGGTTTGCAAGCAGTGGGGAGACTTTCTGGGAAATACTTCCCTTCACTCCTTTGACACATTCTCGTTTCTCAAAGTTACTTTCTGAGAGTCAGTCGTTTCCACTCTTTCAGCAGCTCTGGGAGGAATCAGTCACCTTGGAGGTCCCTGTATCATCCTCAGAGAAAAGGAGAGTGAAACACTATCCCTGAAGCACCCATCTCCACTCCTCAGAATATAGGGCACATAAGGGAATAATGGGAGTAGGTCCAGGCCAGAATGTCCAGATGCAGACATTATGTCGAAGGCACTGGCTTTCTCTTGTGTCTGATGGGATTTAGGGTAAGTTACTGCTATCTGCAGAAAGCTACTTTCTTGCATGCAGGCCAAGTTCCTTGAAATGTGGTCATACAATTGGACAAAGCAGGCTAAGCTGATGCTGATGCTGTCACTGCTTCTGTAATCTAGTAATCTAATCTATAAATGCCCCCTCCCTGTGGTGACTGGTCCAGAGGGCAGTGTTCAGCTGGCTCCTGCTGGACACAGCATTATGGGGATGGAGGAACTATTGTCTTATAAAGGCACCAGAGGCACTGTGTGAAGCAGGTGTACCTGTCCAGCCCCTCTACCCTGAACTTTCTGGCAAAGCACCCATCTGGCCTGCTTCACAGGACCTTTCTGACAAAGTATCTGTCTAGCATGTCACCACTGGATCTTCCCTGTAGTCATTTTTCAATAAACTTTCTGTCTCACATCCCATTTCTGTGTTTCTTCTTTGGACTCTCGGCAACCTATCCTCTCCCACTGGTGTAGTACAGCTGGGCTACACCAGTAGTCCATTATCTAACTTATCTTGAGGGTGTATTGGGAGGTGTTCAGTGTGTAAATGTCACCTCTCAGGGGCCCTGTGGACTGAGCTTGGGATGCTTAGCCAGATCCTGGCTCCTGCCTGGTAAAGCTCACCCAGCAGGGCCTGCCCTGTGTGACGGTGGGCTTTGCAGGAGGGTGCCTGAAACCCCTGAAAGGGAGGAGGGACAGTTATGTTAGTCAGCTATCCATTCCTGTAACAAAATACTTGACCCGAAAGTATCAGCTTAGAAGGAGGATAGATTTATTTTGGCTGACAGTTTCAGAGGTTTCAGTCCATAGTCACTTACTCCCATTGATTCTGTGGCAAGGTAGTACATAGCTGCTCACCTTATGGTGGCCAGGAAGGAGGTGAGGGGCAAGAGGAGAAAATCAAGAACAAAATATACCCTTCAAGGATAGGCACTCCAGTGACCCACTTCTTCCCAATAAACCCCACCTCCCAGTGTTTCCACCACTGCCCAATAGCCCATGAAGCTATGGATCCATCTGTGGACCCATCCACTATGAATTTGTTCCCTCATGATCTAATCACTTCCCCAAGGCCCATCTCTGAACACTGCTGCATTGAGAATCAAGCCTTGAACACAAGAGCTTTGGGGGAGTCTTTAAGATCCAAACCTAGGGCTGGGGTTGTAGCTCAGCGGTAGAGCGCTCACCTAGCACGTGTGAGGTCCTGGGTTCGATCCTCAGCCCACATAAAATAAAATAAAGATATTATGTCCATCTACAATTAAAAATAAATATTAAAAAAAAGATCCAAACCTAATAACAGGCATCAGGGCTTGGGCATCAGGGCTTGGTGTGGTGAAGCACTCCTCTAATCCCAGCGGCTCAGGAGGCTGATACAGAAGGATGGCAAGTTCAAAGCCAGCCTCAGTAACTTAGTGAGGCCCTAAGCAACTCAACCTTGTCTCTAAATGAAACATAAAAAGGGCTGAGGATGTGGCTCAATGGTTAAGCACCCCTGGGTTCAATCCCTGGTACCAAAAAAAAAAAAAAGAAAAGAAAAGAAAGAAAAAAGAAAGAAACTAACTAACTAATTAATTCAATATTATCAAATACATTTTCTGCATCTATTAAATTGCTCTTGGATTATGTTATGGGTTTGGTTTTTGACTCTGACACCTACTTTTAGGAGAGACAACCTGCTGTAGGCCCTGAGCATCTCTGCATATCCTTGCTGGCCATGCCCTGAATGCAAAGCCATGACTAGAGTTTATCTGGTTGTGTTTCTTAAGGTTGTGTTTTGCAATGTGCAACCTTGTAAGATAAGGTAAATGCACCTTGCAGACTAAAACCAGGCTTACTTCTGTTCCCCATAACAAGGGTGAATCCCCCAAAGCTCAGTGGTCCTCATCTAACAGCCTGTGTATGCATGCACCCATCATGGGCACTCAGCTGCGCCATAGGACTTGTAAGGCAAGAGGAACTGATGCGAACATCAAGCTCTGTCTTCTGCTTTTGCTATGAATAATAAAGTCCTTAGACTCTGACTTTGGAATTTCCTGCTCACTGCCAGTATCTATAAAACAGAAACAGGCTAACATGTCGGCTTGCAAGTAGAATTAACTCTTAGACCATGTATGGTTCTGGACACACTAACTTCATGACCTTGGAGTAGTTAATCAATCTTTCTGAGCTTTTATTTTCTCATTGGCAAATGGGATGATAATAATAATGTTCGGGTGCCGGATGGTGGCATCACCAGAGGGCGCTGGCCGGCGACGTCCTCGCGGCGCCTGGTGGGTGGCGACATTCCTCTGTAGCCTGCACGCTCCGCGAGAGCGGCTGCAGGCGTTGGACATTCACCGCGGACGGCGCGATCGTGTGTTGTTGACTCCAGGCGACAGGGCTGCTGTGCTGTAGGCGAACTTGTGCCCGAGAGCTCGTCCTGGACAGGGTCGAGAAGGTCTATGCTGGTAGTGGAGGACTGTAAAGTATGTTTATTGTCTTTGCACAGCCTGAGGTTGCTGACTCTGGCAATTTGGTAAAAGAAAGAAAGAAAGAAAAAAAAAAAATCCCAGCATGAATAGCAGAAGGGGCTTTGGAGGAGTTACTTCACCGAAACCTGAAACTTGGGAAACTCCATTTTGAAAATGCCAGAGTGCCCATCCCAAATATTATTGAAGACGTTGAAGTCAGGTTCAAGGACATTTGTCTCTCTTCTTTCTTCAAACGATGGTGGCAAGACATAATATTTGACTGGATTGGATAATTGGAAGTTTTTCTCCTGGACAGCTGTCAAACCTGCAGTAGAACACAAGCAGTGGAGGATCTCTAAAGGACCTTAAAGGAAAAGACTTTTAGGGGTGAGTCCCAAAAACTCTTCCCATGGGATCAAACCTCTCTTTCTTCCACTTTTCTGGGAAATGAAAATCCAAAGTTTAAATAAATAATGACAAACAATAAAAACAAAAACAATCAAATAATAATAATAATGTTCACCAGGTAGGATGGATATCTTTGCCCATTTTAGGCTGCTATAACAAAATACTACAAAGTGGGTGGCTTATAGACAATAACAATTTATTTCCCCCAAATTCTGAAAGCTGGGAATCTGCGATGGAGGCACAGTAGATTCTGACCTGTGGGGGCCCACTTCCTGGTTTATAGAGTGATGGCTGTCTTCTCACCGTGTTCTCAAATGACCGAAGAGGGAAACAAGCTCTCCAGAGCCTCTTCTAAGGACACTAACCTTATTTATGAGGGCTCCACCTGCATGACCTGATTAAACCTAAACACCTTCCAAAGATCTCACCACCTAATACCATCATATTAGGGTATAGAGCTTCAACATATGAATTTGGGGAGCATTTGTCCATAACAAATGTTCCATGCGTGGTCGGTGAGTGCAATAATGGACGGAAGGAATAATGATTGGTTGCAAGGAAGCTTGAATGAGTGTCTTAGTGATCTTAGTGGTATGCTGATTAAATGAATTAAAATTCCTGAAATACTTGTGCTCAAAAATATTAGTCATTGATTGACATTATATTAGTATTCTTTAATAGCATTGACAGGAGGCACTATACCAAAAGATACACTAGAGAAGAAGTGTTTATCTACTTCTATGATCTTTACATCTTTAATAGTTTCACATTCGTACATTCCTAAATAGAAGTTACTTATCATTTCATGATTAGTTCCTACTTTTCCACTAGACTTTAGATTAAATATTCTTTCTTCAGAGAAGCCCTCCTGTTCACTAGGCTAAATAAGTCACCACTGATATTATATTATACCATTCTACCCATTTCCTTTGTGGCACTCATTATGATTTTTAATTATTGTATTTTCTAACTTGTTTATTATTCCTATTAGGATATAACCAAAAAAAAAAAAAAAAGTCTGTCTTCTTCGTTTCATTTTCAATTCTTAGTCCAGTCCTTGATAAAAAGTAGTTGTTCAGTAAATTTTCTGGATGAATGGAAGTCTAGATCAGTTGATTGATGAAAAGATGAATGAATGTATAGATGGATGCATACATATGTATAGTTATTTAAGTGGATGGGAGGATGGGTGGCTCAATGGTATAAATGAATAATTGGATGGATAAGGAAGCTGATGTTCCATAAATATTTTCTGCATATGCAGATGCGTGGTCGGTGAGTGCAATAATGGAATAATGATTGGTTGCAAGGAAGCTTGAATGAGTGTCTTAGTGGCTTATTGAATCTCAGCTCGGCTCAGCCAGGGGCGCTGCAGGGCCACTCGCTCAGCCGCCGCTCTAGGCTGCCCTCGCGCGCGCAGCCGCAGTTCCGCCGGCACTGCGGGGCGTAGAGAGCGTCGCGTAACTGCTGCGGGATGCTTCTCAGCACTTTTCTGCACCTGGGTGCATTCCCTTCGGTCGCTCCGAGTGAGTCCCTAAGGGTGCGCGCTCCAGGCGTCATCTGTGCGAGGACCCCAGGTGGCCTCCAGGAGTCCCTGTCAACCCCGGGAAACCGAGGCCCGGGGGGGCGGAGCAGCCGCCGGGGTCAGCGCTAAGCAGGGGGTCCATCCTGCGCGCAGGGCGGGGGCCTCCCGGGAAGAGGCCCTCGGTGGGCAGCGGGCTCCCTCGGCCGCCCCAAGCTGACCGACTCTGAGCCGACGTCAGAGGCGCGCGCGGCCTCGGCTCGGTGTCGGTCTGCGCCCGGCTAGTGGCGCGCCGGTGGGCCCGGAGCCGGGCGGAAGGCGCGCAGAGCCTCGGGGTTTTTTTTGTTTTGTTTTGTTTTTGTTTTTAATATTTACTTTTTAGGTTTTGGTGGTCACAACATCTTTATTTTATTTTTATGTGGTGCTGAGGATCGAACCCAGCGCCCGGCGCATGCCAGGCGAGCGCGCTACCGCTTGAGCCACATCCCCAGCCTGCCCCGGGGTTTTTCACACCCGGTTCTCCAACTCATGGCATTCAAAGACCCGAAGCCTCTGGTCCGTCGTCTCATAGGGTCAATCTTTGTGTCACGTCGTAGGAACGATGAACATTCCCCTCGACAACTTTTGAAAGCAAGAGCTAAAACCCATTTTGAAGACTGGTTGGTTGAAGTTTAAGTTAAGGACACTCTAAGGGCCCAGTGGGGCAGCGTCTGGACTCGCGTCCCTGCTTCGCACTGAAAGCCCTTTCCCCGTGCTTTTTTCTGCCTAGGCCTCGCTGCTGTGCGCCTCTCTTGCAGACAGATGACAGCTCTTCCTTGGACGTTTTCACTGGTTCTGCAACACCCAGTGTCCCCTTCTCTCGGCACTCCCCGGTGGGCGCCCAGTGTCCAGGGGGAGGATGTCCCTGGGTAAGTGTTGCTACTCATGAGCACCTGGAAATGGGGGGTGCCTCCTATATTGCCTTTTGTGGACACCAGTAGAGGGGAAGGTGATGGAGCTCTACCACGTTCTGAAAACGGTGTGGCAAAGCCTGTGTGCAGATACCTGTGTAGGTATTGGGGTGGGGTACATGGCTGAGTTTGAGGACCAGAAAGACCTGGGTAGATCCTGGCTAAGTTTCCTCATTTTCCTGAGCTTTACTTTCTGTAAAGTAGGGAAGCCGCCAAAGCTCTGGGGGGCGAAGGGTTTGACTGCTTTTGTTTTGCTTTTGAGCCTTTATGTCTGGCTACATGTAGATGCACAGTAATTGGGTGGATGAGTGAATGAATAATTTAGGCGTTTTGACCAGAAGTTGGTCTTCCCATGAACTTTTTTTCAATACTGTGCATTAAACCCAGGGTCTTGTACACTGAGCTATATACCAGGCTCTTTTCATTTTTTATTTTGAGACATGGTCTTGCAAAGTTGTCCAGACTTGCCTTAAACTTGACATCCTCCTGCCTAAGCCTCCCAAGTCATCAGGAATTACTGGCATATGGCACCATATCCAGCTTTTCCTGTGGACTCTTTTGATGGGGCAGGTGAAGCTTATGTTGGAAGAGATAACTGCATAGTGCTTAGGGTTATTTGAGCTTGACACTTAGACAGTCAGCAAGAATTTATCCATTTGAGTCTCTTTGGCAGAAGATGGGTCCCAGGTGATGAGGGAACCTTCTAGAACCTCTACAGTGTTATCAGAGTTTGCACAAAAATGATCTGAAAAGTTCTCTATGGAAGATGATTATTTGCCCCTGTGGAATTGTCAACTTCTTTCCTTGTCCATGAGGAAATGATGTAGTTCATAGATTAGTACAACAGCCCACATTTGTTAAACAGCTAGTTACTGTGCTAGAAGCTCTCCATATGCTTACAAGGATGAGTTTGACTAGGTGACATTTAGGTGATTCATCTGGTACTTCTTGTTTATCGGAAAGGTGGTACCTTAGTGTAGAGGGGCCTGTGAGAAGTGTCTCCATCCTGCCAGAAAACAGCTGGATGAGAGTGCTCCAAAGATGAGGTCTGTCCCCTGGAGGTCTGGGGCTTTGGTTCCCCAGGCATCACATATTCTGGGGAAACAGATGGAAGTGAGATGAAAGTGGATTCTTGCTGGCTCCCAGTTTTATCCTTCCTGGGGTTTTTGATATGCATCTGGTTGTTGCTCTGCCTGCTTGGGTTCAGAATCTTCAGGGATCCCTTCTTTGGTGTATTGGCAGCAGAACATTTACATGAACAGCAGGAAGGGTTTTGGTATCATGCTAATCTGTACCCACATCTCAGTTGCTTCACTTCCGCCTCCTATCTTTGGGACCTTCTCTTATCTTCAGTTTAGTTCCCCAGAAAGCAGGAATACAGTGAGCCAGTTGTTTGAAGAGCACAAGTCCCTGTCTTTCACAACCTAAGAACTCCATCGGTTTTCTTTAGAGGTGTCTTCCCTTTGCCTTACCTATCTGGGTCATGATGAAGGAATTTTTGTAGTATTAGAAACAATTGCTGGGTCCTTGTGCTTAGCTGGGCTGGCTGCTCCTGGCTTCTGCCTTAGTCTCCTTTTATAGCAAGCCTTCTGTCCTTTTCTGCCCCTGCATTCGTAAGTGATCATGGGGTGTTCATGTCATGGTCTTTGGTAGTGCAGGCAGAGGAAATGTGGAAAGAACTGTCCTGTATTTGGAAGGTCTTACCCTGGCCTTCTGCTTCTGGCAGCTTTCCCACACTCCTTCTCAGTTTTGCTCATACCTTGGACTCCAGGGCATTGGCAGCTGCAGTGTGTGTGTTACTACTGCTATTGGGGCTTTCATTTCCTGCCCCTTCTTTTGGGAACAATCTATGGGTGTTGTTGAAGTTCCTTTCAGCAGCCAGTAGAGTCACTGCCAGGCAGCCCGGCACACTCCCACAAACCTGCTTTGGCATTCATTTCAGCCTGTTGCTGGTTACATAGTAAGTATTGATTGCCTTGCCTTTGACCATCTACTGCCTCCCTCTTTAGAGTTAACTCTTATTTGTGAAGAAATGGTGTGCTCGCCAACATTTTTAGGATGCTTAGTGTCTGGTAGCTACTGTGCCAAACCATTTCTTGGTGCTTACCATGCCCTACTGTGAGCAATGACACCTGGGTTCCCATCAGTGCTCCTTATCTCTTGCAGATGAGTCCACTGTGTACAGAGGCACCATGGGAGTTGTCATTGTCAGGAACATTCTACACCCCAGGAATCTTGAGGTAAGATTTCTGGTCTCTTGTATCGGATACAGCCCTGTTCCCAGGGGCTCTGGGTGATGATGTAGGGGAGCTGAGAGGTGAGATAAAGGTGGTACCATGGGTCCCCAAATCTACCACCCAACCAACCAATTCTAGATCACACCTGACCCTTCACATACCTTCAGTGGCTGCTGCAGGGGAAAGCCTCCAAGGTCCCACTTGTGGAATGAGAGGTCTCTGGGACATCTGCCCTCTCTACCTGGGAACCAGCAATAGCATACTGTAATGATAAATGGGTGGCATGAGAATCCCTTCTGCCGCTGTCTCAGGCACTGTACCACTGAGCTATACCTCCATCCCTTTTTAATTTTGAGATAGAGACTTACTAAGTTGCTAAGGCTGGCCTTGAACTTAGGATCCTCCTTGCCCCAGCCTTCCAAATTGCTAGGATTACAGGCATGCATCTCTGCATCAAACAGAACCTAATTTTTTTTATTTGAAAAAATGAAGTGGTGACAGAGTTGACTTTTGTTGTACTTGAAACCCCATGATTCTTACCATTACAACCCTAACATTTTTCCATTGTTTATGTCCAAAGTGACTTCTCTTTGATTCTCCTGGGCAAGGAGTTTGTATGGGGTTTCTCTAGAAAAGGAGGGTCATGGTTGGTTCCTGTGCATGGCTGGCTGGGCTGTTTTCATGAATTTTCCCTGTACTATGCCATAGGCTACTGGCATCTGCTTCTCTTCCTGGACCTGTCTCTGCCTGTGTGTGTACCTGCATTCAAAAGTGATCACGGGCTGCCTGTGCTCTGATCATCCATATTGCAGGGAGAGGAATTGCTGAAAGCCATTTCCCGTGTTTGGAGGGTCCAGTCTGTCCCTCTCAAATGCTGGTGTTTTCACACACTCTCACTTCTTTCCTGCCAACATATTCTGATCTCAGGGATGCTGGGGGCCGCTGAATGAGAGTCAGTGATGGGAGACATTATGGCTTAGTCTCCTGTAATCAGAGTCCAAACTACATCTGCATCAAGGTTTAGATACTTTAGGTGTTCAAAGGAAACAGGATGAATGATGTATAATGAATAAGTGTAATACTAAATGATACGTGTTTGTGGCCACAGAATTTTCAAAGAGAAGCAGTCTTTTGTAAGTGTAAGGCTAGGCAGACAGTGTGCTGGGCAGTAGGAACATACCCCAGGGAGTAGGGAGCAGCATGAGGAAGACTTAGAGGTTGAGGTGAGCGAAAGCTCCTGTCCCACCGAGGAGACAGATGTACAGGCCAGTAGTGATAGCAGGGAGGGATAGACTTTTTGATTGTTCTCTAGTATTGAGGTTCCTTTTTCATTTGGTGTGAAAAAAACCTGGCAGCTCATATCTAATGGATTGGGTACATTCTCATTGATGTCAGCATAAAGAAAAATGGGGTAACCATTTAGCCATTGGAAACCAAACACTTGGGGTAGGGATAAGGATGTAGCTAGTGTACAGCACTTGCCTAGTATATGTGAGATCCTGGGTTCCATCTCTATCCACCACCAAAAGAAAACAAAAAAAGAAAAAGCACTTCATTAACCTCCCCTTTCTGTGGCCCTCTCCTCACTCTAGGGATGCTTCCTTGGATCTGGAGATTGTGGAAGGAAGGCCCAAGGGATGGAGGCACTGACCCTCTCAGGATGGTGACATGGGGTGCCAGCTCTCTTTATGTTGATTTATTGTCAAGAAGCCAAGTCAACCTGTGTTTCTGAGATTGAGATAGAAGTTCCAAGCCGCTGGGCTGGACTAACTTTCTCTTGGTCTGTGGTGTTGATTGTGGACACTGGCACAGCAGAAAGTGAAGTGTGATGTTGCCACGTGACACATTGCCAGACCTTGCCACTGTTGCCTCAGCACAACGTGGAAACTTTTACTCTGTATGATCAGGGCAAGGAAAGCCCTGGATTCTGGGGACTTGGGGTTCATAGGTGGAAACCCTTCAGCTGGCTCTGCCTCTCCTCAGCAGTGCCACGGATCCCTGAACGGGAAGACTGGTCTCCATCTCATGTGTGGCCAGCTTCTGTGTCTTCTTTCCTATTCCTGTTTTAACTGTTTAGATCTAAAAAAATGCTAATGACGTTTTCTATGCTGTGTCCTTGTCCTTTTACCTCAATAAATTTTGAAATATGCCTTGTTGCTTGTTCTTTGCTTTTCATTTATTTGTTTGCTAATAGCTCTGTGCACCAGCCAGACTGAGTTTAGAGAAGGTGGGTCACAGGAGCAGATCTTCTGGTTTCACTCATTGAGAATTATCCCTTGGCACACTCCCAAGGTTTGCCCCAGGGACTATGAGATGGGATGTAGGATTTGGCCCAGAGATTGAATAATCCTGTGTGCTTCTAGGAGCTCACATGTAGAAGTTAGAATTGAGTTGGCTGAGGGAAGGGGTGTAGGCCTATAATCCTAGCACCTCTAAAGATCAAGGTAGGAGGATCCCAAGTTTGAGGTCAGCCTTAGCAATCTTAATAAGACCCTGTCTCAAAATAAAAATTAAGGGCTGGGGCTGTAGCTCAGTGGCAGAGTGCATGTCTAACATGTGCAAGACACTGGGTTCTATCCTTAGCACCACATAAAAATAAATAAATAAAACAAAAAAAGGCATTCTGTCCATCTACAACTACATTTTTTTTTTTTTAAATTAAAAGGACTGGGGATGTGTCTCTGTTAAAACAACTCCAGGTTCAATTCCCAGTACCATTAAAAAAAAGAAAAAAAGTTGAAGAAAATAGCTGACTGACAAATTATTTTTAACAATTTTTTTCCTTTGGTACTGGGGCCTTGCTAAATTGCTAAGGCTGGCCTCAAATTTGCAACCCCCTTGTCTCAGCCTCCTGAGTCACTACGATTACGGGTGTGTGCCACTGTGCCCAGAGGGGTCAGGGATTTGGGAGGGAAGATGATAGTGGGGTGGACATAGCGAAAAGGCAGGGCCAAAGATCTGGAGGAAGGCAGTAGTGCTCTGAGCCCTAGGTGATGAAAGTACACCAGGATCTGGAGTGAACTTAGGGGGATGGTTTTGAGCAGAGGTGGGAGTAGAGTACACAGAGAGTCCCTGGGAGGACTCTGGAAGCATAGTAGGCAAATGCCGGTGTTGGGATTTCTATTTATCACCAGGTCTATTTGCTCTTTGGGGATTATGTTCAGTAGCAACAATGTGCTCAGCATGTGTGTGTATAACCACCTGTGAGCACATGATCTGTCTTCACTTTTCAGGTGAGGTCCATACAAAGGAACACTCCCAAAGGCATGACAGAGAGGGGAGAGTCCATTGGTTTATTTCTTCAATTGAAACTGAACTCACTGTGACAGGGGCTGAGGGGAAACCAAGCCCTCAGACACCTCAAGGCCAGCAGGCGCATTCTTAGGACTGAAGAGCACTCTGCCAATCACTTCTTTTTTTGTACTAAGTATTGAACCCAGGGGCACTTTACCACTGACTTACACCTTAAGTCTTTTTTTTTTTTTTTTTTGAGACATCCCATTAAGTTGCTGAAGCTGGCCTCAAATTTGTGATCCTTCTGCCTCAGCCTCCCAAGTTGCTGGATTATAGGTTCTGTCAGCCATTTCTGGCAGAGGTCTATATCTCTGTGTTGCCCTCCACCATAATTCTTACCCAAGGACCATTTGTCATCTCCCTTTTGCTATCTGAAAGATCCTCCCACCCTGCCCCAATCCCTTATGATCAATTTCGAGCTACCATGGTCCTTGTCCTTTAGTGAGAAATGAACACATTTTTCCCAATGTGGCCAAAGTGTCCCCCACCCCCACATTTCTGAGTCCACTGACTAGTTTTAGCGATGTTTTACTGTTGGTTCCTTGATGTTGGTAGCCCCCTCTTTCCTTAACAGACTGACTATTCCCTCATGGCTGAGTAGCCCCCTTCAGCAACTGAGAGCAGGTTCTACTTCCCTCCCCTTTCGTGTCTCTGTGCCTCTCTCATCATAGTTTTCCTGACTCCCGATCCTGGGGTCTCTGATGCCCTGCTTAGCCTCTGCTCCACAGGAGAGGACAGTGATGGAGCACTGGGAAGGAAAGGAAGAGATGAGATTGCTCTGACTGGTGGAGAGGAGTAGGGTGATGGGGAGCCTCAGGGGTCTGGGACATGATCATTTAGGTGGCTTGGCCCACAGTTGCCAAAATTTCCTTCTTAGGAAGGAAACTGATTTGTGAAGGGTTCACTGACTGCCTTCTCTTTTTGCATCCTAATGACTCCATAGATCACAGGCGAGGTCTCCTCACTTTTTGTAGTCTGCCTGTGCACTCTCACCTCACACAGCCCTCCCCACAAGAATCCTAGCCCCAACCTCTACTACTTACAGGTCCTCAAAATGTTCTTTTCCTGCTATGCACCTGAGTGTCATTTCCCACTTCAGAAAGCCACTCAGCTGTCACTTCCTTAGCTACACCTCCACCCAGATTGACTCTGTCCTTCCATTCATTCATATCAAGTGTCAATTATGTGCAGGTAAAATTCTAGGAACTGATACACAACACAATCAAAAGAGCAAATCCCTGTTTTCATAGTACTTACATTTTGGAGAACAGCGACATATCATAAAATAAGGTACTAAAATATGTAGTATATTAAAGAAGTACTAAGGGAAAAAATCATAGGGAAACAAGATAGAAGTATTTGGTTAAGTTGGCGGAGTGACCTTTTGCACTGAGGAGACAGGAAGGCCTTGTCTGGGAGGAGTGATTTGAGTGAGGGCTCTCGCCCCTGAGCATTGACTGCAGCCTATGTAAGCTACAAACTATCAGAGCATACACTGGCTATGGTTTAGATATTAGGTGTCCCCAAAAAACTCATGTGTGAAACAATGTGAGTGGTTTAGAGATGAAATGATTGGGTTATCAGAGCCTTAACCCAATCAATGCATTAACCCACTGATTAACTGGCTGGTAACTGTAGAAAGTAGGTGTGGCTGGACATGTAGGTTATAGAGGCATGCCTTTGAGGTATATATTTTGTACCTGGTGAGTGGAGTCTCTCTCTGCTTCCTGGTACCATGTTTCCAGCTACTTTCCTACACCACACTCTTCTTCCATGATATCCTGCCTTGTCTTGGACTCTGAGGAACGGAGTCAGCCATCTATGGACTGAGACCTTGTAAACTGTGAGCCCCCAAATAAACTTTTCCTCCTCCTAAATTGTTCTCATTGGGTCTTTTGGTTGCAGCAGTGACCAAACTGACTAAAACAACTGGGGGTGCTAGAGAGCTCTCTCTACCAGGCCCAGTGACCTGGGGAGGCAGGAGGTGTCTGAGGCCATTGCAGTGCTCCTCCTGTTTTTGACCATCTGTCGGCTTGAGGTGAAGTTGACAGCCAGATGAGACCAAGATCAACAAGTCAGCACTGCACTCAGGGCCAGGTTCCCCCTCTTGACTCTGCTTGCCCCTTGCCCACGATCATAAGTTCAGTAATTGGTAAAGCACAGTCACCCGAGGGCAGCCATTGATAGATCTAACCCATGACCTTAGTTCAAAACCAATAGCAGTAGCTGGGAATGGTGGCACATGCCTGAAAGCCCAGCAACTTGGGAGGCCGAGGCAGGAAGATCACAAGTTCGAGGCCAACCTCAGCAATTGAGAAGGGCCTAAAGCAACTTAGTGAGACCCTGTCTCAAAAAATAAAAAAGGGTTGGGGATATAGCTCAGTGGTAAATCACCTCTCGATTCAATCCCTGGTACCAAAAATAACATACATACATACATACATAAATAAAACCTAAACCAACAACAGTGATAACCAAGATTCCTTGTGGGGGAGCTTCACATAGGTCATGAACCTAACTGTTTACAGGAACAGAAACAGGAAGACATAGAGGGTCTGCACCCAGGAGTTCGGAGCATTGAGCTCCTGTTTCAGGTGAGAGAACTGTTTCTAGAAGTCTTACAGGTGGAAAATACTCCAACTTCCAAACCACATTCGTACTCCACAAGATCTGGCTGTGGGCAGCACTCAGACTTCCACAAAGCTCAGGTTCAGTCTTCTCTGAATTCCTGTCTTTTCTTTTTTAATCAGAAATCTTGATGTTTACCACCACTGTGCCCAATACTAGAGAGAGCACATTGACACTCATTACAGCCAACAGACATGCCAGCACAGTGCCTGACAGCTGGAAAGTCCTATCAGCACTCAGGGATGGGAATGAGGCCAGTGGCAGCCTGGACAACATGGAACAGGAGTAGTTTTTGTAGGTCCTTTGGCCTCCAGGGCTACAAATGCCATGTCACCAGAATGCCCTATTTGGCCAGCATTGGGAAACCACCTAATGAAATCATAAGAACCTGGTATGGCCACTTAATTGCCGTGAGGCCTGAAGTACGTTCTTTTGCCTCCCTGAACCTCAGTATCTGGCTCTGTAATTTGACCACAGAATAGCACTTACTCCAAATAGCAAGGATTAAATCAGATGATGCATGTTAAATGCATGATAAGGTGCCTGCTTCATGCCTCAATAAATGTCAGCTATTTTTATCTGATGAGCATATATCCCAGTGGGGCTGGTGTTAATCATCACTATCACTGGTTGAACTTTTATTAAATGCCATGCACTGTATTAAGCCCACATATATAATTACCTCATTTAATCTTCATACCATAGTGGGGTAGATTTAATTATCCTCCATTTTACAAATAAGGAAGTCCAGACAGGGAAATGAAGGGACCTGCCTCACACCTAATACCAGTTTTCCATTTCCTGGTATATGAAGTAGTGAAAACTGTTGCAGCCTGATTTCATAAAAAGCATGAGTATAGCAGGCTTCAGAAGCTTCTTTGTACTGGGAAACTGGAAATTGGATATTTTACTAGTCCATCCATTGGCTTCAAATTATTGCCTGTTATCCTGTCTTCCTAAAAGATTCTCCATCTAGAGGTCCTGCAGATTGAACTTGTGACCCTGACATGTATAGGGACAATAGCCAACACCCAAATATCAAGTGTCCTTCTAACAACTGTTGTCTGAAGCAGGAGTGATCCCAGGTCTTTAGAACTGGAGGAAATCTGAGAAGGGTATTACTGAGGTGGCCCAAGAATCAGAATTAACGTCAAGAAAAGTCATGATCCTGCCTGGGCGTTACTGCTGGGTACCAGAAACCTATGAGAAGCAGCTGGTGGGAGATGACATGACAGAATCAAGACAGGAAGATGGAGAGCTAGACTGAAGGCTCATTTGTCCATCCAAAGATATAGGTTTTAGTCATGGTGCAGGGAATAGAGATATGGTGATGAACAAGTAAGTTTCTGCCCACAAGATGGTCACATGTATGCAGATAAGTTCTATTGATTCACACATCAGGTATTAATAGATTAGTCAGTATGCATCAGGCTCTGATGCACAGTGGGCATCAGCGGGGCATACAGCTCTGAACAAAGCAGATGAGGGTTCTTAAGAACTGTTATAGTCTAGAACTATGTTGTCCAATAGAACCAATATGAGCCTCAGTACCACAAAACAAACAAATAAACAAAAAAAAAACACATTGTTTTCCATGGTAACTACATTAAAGAAATGAAAAGAAGCAGAGGAAATAAATTTTTAGTAATGTATTTTAGTTAGCCCACTATATCAAAAATATCATTTCAACATGTAGTTAATATTAAGAATTATTGTCACATGTGGTGCCACACACCTGTAATCCCAGCTACTCTAGAAGCTGAGGCAACTTCTTAAGGTCAGCCTCAGCTTAAGGTCAGCCTCAGCAACTTATCAAAACCCTGTGCTAGTCATCTTTTCCTCACTGTAAACTACATACCTGACAAGAACAACTTAGAAGATGAAAAGTTAATTTGGATTTGGGTTCATGGTTTCAGAGGTTTCAGACCATGATCATCTGGTCCCATGGCTCTGAGCCTGAGGTAAAGTAGGAGGGCGTGGTACAGGAAAGCTGCTTAGTTCATGGCAGTCAGGGGGCAGAGAGAGAAATGAGGAGGAAAGATATAGTTCAAGGGTACACACCCAGTGACCTACTTCCTTCAGTCATGCTCTACTTGCCTACACTTAGCACTCAGCAATCCATTCAAATTACTAATCCATCAAATGGATTAATCCACTAATAAAGTTACATTCTCATAATCTAATCATCTCACCTCTGAACATTCCTGGATTGCCTAACATATGAGATTTTGGGGGGATATTAAAGATCTCAAAATTAAAATTTAGGATGTAACTCAGTGTTAGAGTGCCCTGGGTTTAATCCCTAGTACTACTACTACTACTAGTAGTAATAACAACAACAACAATATCAACAACAACTAAATAAAACTGCAGCCAGGCATGGTAAAAGTCTGTAATACCAGAGACTAAAGAAGCCAAGATGGGAAGATTGCAAGTTTGAGGCCAGCCTGGGCAACATAGCAGGACTCTGTCTCAAAATAAAAAATAAAACGAGCTGGAGATGTAGCCCAGTGGTAGAAGGATTGCATAGTGAATCTTTGGGATCCATTCCAGTACCATAAACCAGCCAACCAACCTCTGCAGGTACACTGCCCCCAAGCAGAAGGTATGTGTGAATTGGGCCTTTTTTACTTGAAAGGGTATTTTCTGGGTGTTCTGGGACATGAGTGAGCACCCAGTGAGAGCCCAAGCTGGCAATTAGGACTACCTGGAAAATGGTGCCCTTAAACAGTGGAAGAGGTGGGCTCAGGGGAGGGAGTTTAAGAAGGCCATAGGCAAGAGGGGATGACACTAGTGAGGGCAGTCCAAGGGTTTGCATGGGCTAGGGCAATTTTTTTTTTTTTTTTTTTTGGCATGGTTCCTTTCAGTTCCTGTCAAGTCCAGACACCAACCCTTCAAGTTTTTTTTTAAATTATAAAATATGCCATTCCTGATTAATTTCATACTTATCATCACAGGAAGTTACATTGTTTAGAACTCATTATTGCAGCAGTATAGATATTCTTGATTTTATACTTCCCTAGACTTTATTCAATGATGGATATGTCATTAGTCATGACAGTTTATCATCTGGTTGATAACTTTTTCTCAAAGATTGTTACTATGCCTCCCTGATGAGAACTATAAATATAAGTCTTACCCAGAGTATGCAGGAAAATGTGAATAATTTATTTTCTAGTCATGCTAAATTTACCATTTGGGCTTTTGTTTTATAAACATAAAGCAACACATTTTCCAACCATGTGTTAACTATTCAGGCCAGATTGTTTATTTTTGGTACTGGGGAATTAACCCACGGGTGCTTTATCACTGAGCTACATCCCAAATTCTTTTTATCTTGAGACAGAGTCTTGCTAAATTTCTGAGGTTGGCCTTAGACTTTCGATCCTCGTGCCTCAGGCTCCAGAATCACTGAAATTACAGGCATTGTGGACCATGCCTGGTTCTGGTTTGTGATGGCTTTAGATGCTGATTTTTGCTGCAGCCAGCAGGGAGCAATACAAGGGGCCTGTGAGCAGAGTGAGAAGAGCAGTCTCCATTTGTCTCTTTTTCCTAGCCTGAAGACAATGACAAAACAATGTCACTGCATCAGTTGGAGGTGTGACAGTACATGGGGGAAGTACGTGTGGTACTATGGAATGATATGTCAAAAATCTTGGGGCTGGGGACGTGGCTCAAGTGGTAGTGAGCTCGCCTGGCATGCGCGGGGCGCTAGATTCAATCCTCAGCACCGCATAAAAATAAAAGATGTTGTGTCCACCAAAAACTAAAAAATAAATATTAAAAAATTCTCTCTCTCTCTAAAAAAAAAAAAAATCCTCCAAGGATATCATGAACAGAATATGTATGTCCCTGCCCTGCCCCCAATTGGTATGTTGAAGTCTCATACCCAGGTAATGAGATTTAGATAAAGGCATAAGGTTGGAGCTCTGATGATGGATTTGATGCCCTTATTATGAAGAGACAACAGAGCATCTCTGAACCATGTGAAGGCATAGCAAGAAGGCAAACCAGGAAGAGGGTCTTTAACAGGAGTCAAATGATCTGGCACCTGGAGCTTGGACTTTAGCCTCCAAGATTGTAAGAAACAAACTACCTAGTCTGTGGCATTTTGTCATAGGTTAGACTGGGTGGGGCCAGAAGAATTAACCCGGGTCCCATGTAAAATACCTGAATCCTGTCCAAGGGCATGCCCACTGTTGAGTCAAGGACCTCCCATTAGGCCCCACCTCTTTAAGGTCCATGCCATCTTGCTTTAGGGTCCAGCCATCAAAGAGACTTGGGAGACTGAGGCAGGAGGATCCCAAGTTTGAGGGCAGCCTGGGTAACTTAGCAAGACCTTGTCTCAAAATAAAAAGGGCTGGGAATGTACTTCAGATGTAAAGTGCCCCTGGATTTAATCTCCGCCCCCCCCCCCACAGAGGGGTCCACACCAACTCCCAACACCACCATCCTAAAGATCAACTCTCCAACATATGAACCTTTGGGGGACACACTTAAACTGTATACAAACTGTAGCACTAAGCCAGGGTGGTTCTCTACAATTACAGAAAAAGGAAAAAAAAAAAAAAAACAAAAAAAACAAATTGGCTACAGGCCTTCTTCACATGCAGCTGTTCAGTTAACTTTTTCTCAATTATGGCTCTTGAAATGATCCATTTACCACTACTGTATGATTTACCCCAAAACTTAATGGTTAAAACAATTACAATACTTATTTCACTCATGAATCTGCTCCATGGAATGAGTTCAATAGGGTCAGCTTATTTCTGTTCCTTTTGGTGTATGTGTGGGGAGGGACCTGAAGTCTGGGGCCTGGGATCATCTAAAGTCTTCCTTATGTAGATCTCTGGCCATGGATGCTGTCAGTTGAGATTTAGCTAGGGCTGTTGGCTGGAACCTCTGTCTGGGCTCTTTGCATGGCCTGGGCTTCCTCCCAACATCGTGGCTGGGTCACTAGAGTCAGCATTGTGATGGAGAGCAAGTCAAGTGGAAGCCTTCTCCTCTTAATGACCTACCCCAAAAAATAACATAGCTTCAATTCTGTCTAATCAGTCAACCAGACACAAAGGGAGGGAACAATGCTTCCACCTCTCAGTGGGAGAAGTGTCAGTGACATTGCAGTAAGGATTGTGGGGTGGGTCACACTGATTGCTGTGGCCATTTTTGGAGAACATCTGTCACAAAAGTTTACACCACTGCTTCTCCTTTATCCAATGCAATGCCTTTCAAACACACTTTACAAAGTGACATTTTGACATTACAGTTTTAGGCAAAGATACTCCCTAATTTGTTCTACATCTCTGGTCAGTAATCATGCTTTGGAACAAAAGTGTGTACAGCATCTCATATATCTTGTAGTTTGTTGTATATGTACACTTTTCTCATGTTTCAAAGTGTTTGGATGTTTAGTCTTTAATTTTCCCTCAAGGCATGTGTATATGCATGTGCATGTTATCTTTATATTAGTTTAAGCAAATCCCTCAGAAGTTTTAAAAAATTAATAAAGAGTACAGGGGGGGAAATCACCTTTTAAAGAACGACTCACTTGCATCTCTTCTCCACCAACCCCCACCTGTGTTAAATCTGTCTTTCTGGTCAGTGCCATCAGTTTTTATACCTTACATTTTATGTAAAAGCCAGATTTTAAGCAAAATAATTTATTGGTTACATAATTTTGTTTGCCTTGTTGCATTGACTTTTTTAGTTGCTGTTAAAAATATTTAGGTACTCCTGAGCAAAAGAACAAAGCTAGAGGTAGTACGATACCTGGCTTAAAATATCCTACAAACTAAGCACCTGTAATCCCAACAGCTCCGGAGGCTGAGGCAGGAGGAATGCGAGTTCAAAGCTAGCCTCAGCAAAATGAGGTACTAAGCAACTCAGTGAGACCCTGTCTCTAACTAAAATACAAAATAGGGCTAAGGATGTGGCTCAGTGGTCGAGTTCCCCTGAGTTTGATTGCTGGTACCAAACAACAATAGCAACAACAAAACATCCTACAATCAAGAATAACCAAAACATCACAATACTGGATAAAACTATCATATGGACCAAAAGAAAAGCACAGAGAAGAAGGAAATAAATTCACATATTTACACAACATCTTTGTTTGTATGTGGTGCTGAGGATAGAACCCGGGCCGCACACCTGCCAGGCGAGCGCGCTACCGCTTGAGCCACATCCCCAGCCCCATGAATCAAAGACTTAAATGAAACACCCAAAACTATGAAACAACTAGAACAAAATATACAGGAAATGTCAAAGGACATCAGTCTTGGCAAATATTTTTTGGACAATATTGTAAAAGCACAGTCTAGAAAAGCAAAATTCAATAAATGATATTATATCAAACTAAAATCTTCACAGCAAAGGCAACAATCAACAGAGTGAAGAGACAAACTATGCAATGAAAGAAAATATTTGCAAGCTATTCATCCAACAAGGGATTAATTTCCAGAATATATAAGGAACTCAGCTCAACAGTAAAACTACTACACCACAAAAGCAAAAACAAACAAAAAAGACAAATAATATGACTTAAAAAATGGGTGAATTATCTGATAGACATGTCCTGAAAGATGTTAAACAAATGTCCCAACGGGTGCATGAAAAAATTCTCAATATCACTAATCATCAAGGAAATGCAAATTGAAACTAAAATGAGATACCATCTTCCCCTAATTAGAATGGCTACTATCAAAAGGACTAAAGATAACAAGTGCTGATGAGATTTGAAAAAGAGGAACTCTCATCAACTGTTAGTGGGAATGTAGATTTGTACTGCCATTACGGAGAACAGTATCACAGTTCCTCAAAAAACTAGAAATACAACTACTATGTGATCCAGAAATCAGTTATGTTTCAGAGACATCTACATTCATGTGTTTACTGCAGCACTGTTCACAATAGCCAGGAATCAGCCTAGGTGTCCACAGATGGATGAAGATGTCTCTGAAACATAACTGATTTCTGGATCACATAGTAGTTNGTAACTGATGTGATTCTGCAATCTGTGTATGGGGTGAAGGTGGGAGTTCATAACCCACTTGAATCAAAGTGTGGAATATGATATGTCAAGAAATTTGTAATGTTTTGAACAACCCACAATAAAAAAAATAAATAAATAAATAAAAAATTTAAAAGGTCTAGAGGTATAGCTCAATGGTAAAGTACCCATGGGTTCAATTGCCAGTACCAGGGGAAAAGAATGAAATTCTGTCATTTATAGCAACGTGAATGGAACTGAAGGTCATTATGTTGAGTGAAATAAGCCAGATACACAAAGACAAATACTGCAAGTTCTCACTTGTGACAGTTTAAAAGTTGATCTTGATATAGATAAAGGTAAGGGGAGAGGGGCATGAAGAAAGATACAGAGGTGGCTGCATAGGAGGAATAACATCTAGTGTTCTGTAGCACAGTGGGATAACTTTTGTTGTCAATAATTGAATATTTCACAATACCTAGAAGAGAGGATTTTTAATGTAATTGTCTGAGGTGATAGATATACCAATTACCCAGCTTTGATCATCACTCATTGTGTACATGTTTGAAATGTCATACTGTACCCTATACATATATATATACGTATATACATATAATTATTGTGTGAATTAAAAAGAAACATTTTAACAAAGATGATAAAAATTAAGTGCTATTATTTTAAGTAGAAAAAAATCAATTCAAAATCATATCTATTATGGTAAACATAATTATGAATGCATATAAAAATGACCATGGGAAAAAAAACAGATGATTGTGAGTAAGATAATAATGTGTGGGATTTTAAAATTTCTATTATTTTTACAGTATTATTTGTGAAATAAAAACAATAATAAAACAAAAATCCTAGGTGTTTAGGTTGGAATTGAACACACAACTTTTTCCATTTAAATCAGTAAAAATGTACACTATTTCATTCAAAAGCTGCCCATAAGGCAGAATTTCAGGAATTAATTAAAGCCACAAGGTGGGGGGATGGAGGTATTTTCATAATCTCAAAGGCTTTTAAACATTTAAAGCTTCTCTGTCCTCTGTATCTGTCATTCTTCCAATTCCCATCTCCTGTTTCTCTTCTAATCTATCACAGGTGTTCATTATTCATTGTTAAGAATGTGTCTGGTTGCAAGTAACAGAAAACTCCAGAAACAGAAAACTATGGCATAAAAAAGATTCTCCCCCTCACAAAACGGGAAGGTAATACAGGGTTTGCACTGGTGCCTGGGTATGCCCTTTTGTCTTTCTTTTCTACCTTTCTTAGTACAGTCCACTCATAGTCTCAAAATGCCTGTTGCATCTCGGTTGGAACAGTGAAGTAGGCAGAAGGAGAAGGACACAGATTTCCCAATACTCCCCTTTTATTCTAGGTTTCCCTGGGCCTTCAGTCTATATTTTATTGTGCAGGACTCTGTCTCACTGCCACACTTGCAGGGAGCTTGGTGACTACATGCTTTGCTTTTTAGCCCCTGTAGTGTAGAAAGGGAAAGGAGGGGTGGTTGGAATAGATATTGAGTGAGTTTCCTAAAGTATGTGTCACGTTGTATTTAAATGTTTGATCCACAATGTGTCCTGGCACATTCTTACCCCCTTTTCCTCTTCATTTCTGAAGCTACTTTCCTGGGCTTGAGGAATTGCTCTCCTGTTTTACCCGTTCTAGGGGAATACCAGTTCCTTTGTCACTCCTTTCAGAGGGTGAGGAGTTGCATTTTCTTTCTCTCTTTGCTCTTTTCAGACAAGCATGCCTTCAGCACTACTCAACATCCTGATCTCTCCCCCTCCGAATATCCAAGGTCAGTCTCAAGGCCAGCCCTTCCGTGAATTTCATCATTCCTCCCTCCTCTTTTCTCTCTGCCCAAGTTTCCCCCTTTACACACACAAGGTACTTGGGCTAACCTCACTACTGGTATTGTTTTCTTCGTTGAAGTCGAAACAAATTATTTAAAGTGGTAGGTAGTCTGGTGCATAGCAGGTGCTCAAATCAGCATTTCTTGCTATTAAAAGTCTTATCTCCCATATCAAACTCAGTTACTTAATGAGAGGCTCTGAACTGATGTCTGATTCATCTTTTTAACCCACACCAGGCCTGGCTAGAACGCAGCTCTTAACTAACGCTGTGCCTGTCTAATAAGGCGCCGGGCAAAAGGCATAATTTCAAAGAAAGAATGCTGAAACGGTGGGATGTGAGAAATTTCTGCAGCGTGAGTGGCAGCCAGGATCTTTCAGAGAAGCCCCTTACTCCTCCGCACTGGTAGCAGGCTTGAGTCTAGATTGTCGTATGAATCATTGGGACACAGTTGGAGTGGCTCCCCGGCTGCAAGGAGGTACCGGCATCCGTCACTTCACTTATCGCTCTCCACTGGAGCCGGAAAGGGAGGAGTGAACATGCCTCGCGCGGCCCTCTGGGATGGCTGCGCACGCGCAGCTTCCGGCTCCATGTCTCGGGAATTATTTGACACCACCGGCTCGGCCCCTCAGAAGTCTCTGATCAGGCGCACCGCGCAAGCGCAGTGTCCCATTTGGCTGGGGAGTTATTTGACGCCGCCGCCCCTGGCAGTCGGAAGTTGCCTGAGCAGAGCCCCGCCGGCCGGCCGGACCGGCCTGCGTTGTCCCCAGGCGCCCTGGGAGAGTCACCGACTGGTGTACTGACTGACCGCTTGAGGACGGCCGGCCGGGGCGGTGAAAGAGCAGGCCTAATGGCGCGGGTCGCGTGAGGCGGAAAGCTGAGTGCGGCCGGCGGCGGCGCCGCCCCAGCGATGCGGGCCCCGCCCGTCGCCTCAGGTAACCGGGCTGTCGGCCCCGCGGCGGCTAGACCCTCCCCTCCCATCTTCTTTTCTTCCCTTTGGCTGTCACTGGACTGCTGAGGCTTGTTTCTGGGCTCTGGGTGCTCCAGGCGCCTGACCTTCGGAAGCGCATCTCCGAATTTTGAGGGAAGCCACCGGGGTAGGGTACCTTGGCCCTAGGGTCGGCGGCTTCTCTCTGGTCTGTGCAAACCCAAGCTGGCCCTTGGGAGCTGCCCTGGCCGGGCGAAGCTCTCTCCTGGCAACCCGCGGGAGGGGGCGGGTCTGGAGCCTGGAAGACAACTCTGCGAAGAATTTGGTCCAGCGGAAGGGTTGGCGGAGTTGCTGCCGCCCAGTGGGGATGATGCTGCCCATTGCACGGTGACGCTGGGATGAGGAAGAGTTGGTGATGAGAGTAAACAGCTAACCCTTTTCAGCGCTTGCTGTCCTGCAGGCTTTGTGCCAGGACGTACGTTCTGCACATCTAAGTTCACAACAACCCCTTGAGGTGATGGGTGTTATCCCCATTTTATTGGCGAGGTAACTGAGGCCCTGAGCTGTTAGGTGACTTAGGTTCCCAAGGTCACATAGCTGGTAATTTGAATCCAAGCCGTCTGGCTCCAGAGTCAAGTTCTTAACAATTAGGTCAGTGGCTGTCCAACTTTGCTGCATGGTAAAATCACCTGGGAAGCTTTGAAAGATTCTTGATTCCCACATAACACCCCAGACAAATTAAATCAGAATGTCTAGGTGGTGGAAGTCAGCTGTCATTATTTTTGGAAGTTCCCCCTGTGATTCACGTGTTCAGTAGAGTTTGGACCACAACAGTAGGTAATTCTGCATCTCAAAAGCTGCATCAGTGTTTCTCTAGCTTAAGTGTGCAAGAGAAATGTCTGAGCACTTGTTAAAAGTGCAAGTTCCATCCGTAGGGATCTTTTCAATAGGCCCACTGGCTTCCATTACACCTGTGATAGGCTGTTGGGGGTGGGAAGTAACTTTCTTTGCAGGAATTCTGAGTCACCTGGGCCTTTAAAATGAGTACATCTCCTGTAAAATTGTTGGTTTGCAATTTCCTAAGTAATGCAATACTCATTGGTATGGTGTCTCTAACCTTTTGGTCTTCTTTGCATATGCTGTTCCTCTCCCTAGCCAGTCCTCTAAGCTTTCTCAACACTCTATCCAAATACACACTTCTGCTCTCTCATACATACAATACACATATCCTTTTCTTACTGTCTCTAGCTGTGTAACTACCACATTTACTTCAAGATACCTCTGCCCCAACCCCCATTCATCTTTGTTTTTTCAGTCTCCTATTTAGCACTATCATAATGGAATTTACCAGTTATTTTCTACAGTGTTAGTTTTGTCCCTTCTACTGGATTATGAGTAACTTGAGGGCAGGGACCATATTTTCTCCATCTCTGTCTTCCTTCCAGTGCTTTACATAGATACTCTTAAAAGTTTTACTTAATGCAATATTTGAGTCTCTTTTATGCTGTTGATAAACTTTATGCTGCAAATAGAATTTCCTGTGTTTTCATTTTTATAAAGGAACTTGGTAGTTTGTAGTGTTTGGAGTTTTTTTTTTTTTTTTTCTCCCCTTGGGAATGTGCTAGTTAGGTTCATTATTTTATCTGTCTAGCAGTCGAACAAACACATTGAGTTCTTACCAATGGCAAGGCACTGTAGGACTAATCATGTGCAATCAACAGCAGTTGGTTTTTAATGTCTCATTTTATCATACTCAGATACAATCAATTCTATGATGGAAACCTTTCTTTTACCCTTAGGCTTTTGCATGTGTTTCCCCTCTCATTGTCCAGAAAAATGTTGTCATACACTGAATACTGTTGCCTTGTTGGTATTAGTAAATGCAAGTAAATGAAATTGCAGTTGGTTGTAGTTCATTCTACTCACTAGCAGAGATAACTTAAGAACTACTTAAGAATTGACAAATTCAGCATTGCAGAATTCTGAACTGCCATTGCCCTACATGTTTACAAGTTTTAAAGAAAACAGACCAGTAATTCAGTTTGGACTTGGTTTTGGTTAGTCTTAAAACCATGTAAGGTTTATAAAGTAGGTGAGTATGTTTGTGAAGATCATTATTAGAGTTTGGGGGCAATAAAATTTTTTATACCAGATAAATATGGTGAAATGTGTAGACTGAATAAAAATATACACTTCATATAATGACATTCTTTACAGTGTAAAGTTTTTTTTTTTTTTTTTGTGTGTGTGTGTGTGTGTGGTGCTAGGGATAGAACCCAGCGCTTTGTGTATGTGAGGAAAGTACTCTACCAACTGAGCTATATCCCTAGCCCAACAGTGTAAAGATTTTTATGGGATAATTTTTCTTGGTTCACTTAAGTACTGTTTGCTCAGTTTTTAGGCTAAGGTTAATACAGAAACTGACAGGATAATTCATGTTAAGTCCAGGTACTCAAGAAACTTGTCCTTATTTTTTCTGATCGCATATGACCAGAGTATCCAGTTCTGGTGGTAGCACATGGAAGAAACTCAGTCTTTTTATCTGAGGTTTAAGTCTCTAAAATAAGGATGAAAAATTCCACATGTTCATGGAAAGATCGAAAGTGACTTTAATCATGGTAGCCTGAGAACTGTGAATGGATTCCTTTCAATTTGGGGTATACATCAGTGTTAGCAGGTGTCTTCCCTGACATGTATAAGGCCTTTTGGATAGAATACATGATTTTTTTTGGTACAGGATGACTAAAATTTTAGTATTAGAGTCTGTAGCGTTTAGTTCTAACTTTTTAATAGATGAAGAAATGAAGTAAGTATCTTGCTCAAGGTGACATGGTTTGCTTCTAGCACATCCAGAATAGAAAGCAGGCTTTCTTCTTTTGGGTACAGTGTCCCCTTCCATGACCTCTTCCTCCACCAGAGGTTGTCTTGTTTGTTGTTAGGATTTGTGTGCCTTTGTATTGGGAGTGGGGAAAGTGGACAGAGTAGTCTGCTATATTTGAGATATCCAGTTAGATAGGTAGGTAGCAAATGCTTGGTGTATGATATGCACTTTGCTATGTAAACTGGGGATACTAAGAGATGTGAGACAAAACTCCTTTCCTCAAAAAGACTATAGTCCAGGGGCTGGAGTTGTAGCTCAGCAGTAGAGCACTTGCCTCATACGTGTGAGGCACTGGATTCGATTCCTAGTACCATATATAAATAAGAAATAAAATAAAGGTTCATCAACAACTTAAAAAATATTTTTTAAAAAAGATGGTAGTCTAGTCAGAGTTGTAATAAAAATAAAAATATAGTATCTAAAGCACCTCTGTGAAACAGAATTTTCTGTTTGGATGGAACTGTATCTACATCTGGTGTGTCCAACATGGTCATCACTAGCCACATGTGATATGTGAAATATGACTGGTGCAACTAAGGAATTAAATTTTTTTTAATAATTTTTATTGTTGGTTGTTCAAAACATTACATAGTTCTTGATATATCATATTTCACATTTTGATTCAAGTGGGTTAAGGAATTAAATTTAAGGAATTGAATTTTTAATTAAATAGTTTCCTATTTCTATAGATACTATGTTGGACAGTAAGTCTGAGGTTTCAAAGAGGAGAGCTGCTGGTTGTGGTGGTACAGGCCTTAATCCCAGTGACTCAGGAGGCTGAGGCAGGAGGATTGCAAGTTTGAGGCCCACTACAGCAACTTAGTGAGAACTAAATAAAAAATAAAAGGACTAGGAATGTAGTTCAGTAATAAAGGACCCCTGATTCAATCCTAGTACCACCCCCGCCCCCCCCCAAAAAAAGGCTGGTAAATGGGGGCATGTGGGGTCTTCATATTTTCTTTGGGTAGACTAGAAAAAGCTATCTTTGGGGAGACATGTAAACAGAACCTGTGTTTTCTTCCTGTGACTTGAGTGTCGGATAGGATCTTTAATAGAATCTGGTACATAGGTGATTGCATTTTTTTCCAAGTTGATTGATATTTTCCTTGTGGGGTCAGTGGGACTGTAGAAGAGATTATGAACTGTGGTCCTTTTGCATTTATTAGTCATTAAGTTATATGGATGAACTTGAATTCACCTGTGTGCCTTAGAATCTAGCACATTTCATTTATTTGCTCAGTGTTTTGGCACCCTATACCTTGTTTTTCCCAAGAGAAGCAGGCATACCTTATAATGTGTACCTTGCATTTGTATGTCCCTGAGTATATTGACTTAGGTTGCTTATTTGATCTTCTTCTCTAAGTCGCTTTAGGTAGGTATTCTCCCTGTTTTACAGATGAAGAAACTGAAAAAGAAATGCCAAGTGACTTGTCCAAGGTCGTATAAGGAATGGAGTCAGACAAAAGGAAGAAGCATTGGACTTTGAACAAGAGTTGGAGTTTCTTGTTCTAGCTCTATTGTTATTTGATGTAACCCTGAGAAGGTCATAGCCTTAACTTTTTTTTTCTTACCTAGTGGCTATTGCAATAAAATGAAGTAATATGTGAAAGTTCTTTGAAAACAACCAGTTATACAAAGGTACATGAGATTTCCTGTAGTGTTTCTTTTGTATTATGCTGCTTTTACTACTCATCACATCAGTTATTGTATTAATACTGCATTATGGTGTCTTATTGATTTCTCTCTCATCCTGAGTATGAAAACTTCTGGGCAGCCATTGTGCCCTGTTTATATCTCCATACCTACATCTTAGGACAAACTGGATGCATAGAAAACATTTAGTAAGTGTTTAATGAAATAACTGATATGTGGATTTTCCTCATAGAGTTTTAAAAAATTGTTCTCTGTAGTTAAACTTGAAGCTGCTTGGGAACAGGGATGTTTATTTACTATTATATTCTCTGTGCTTGGTGCATAGAAGGCATGTAATAAATAGTGGTTGAATCAATTGATATACTTAATGTCAGGCAGTGGTCTTAGTATGTCCACCACTGTATTGATTATTATGGTAATTTGTTATTTAAACTAAACTTACATGTTACTCTGAGGAGGTACTTACAAGCTATAAGCTGTTGCCCGGCACACAGTCACCTGATAATAGAAACTTGCAGAAGGAAAACCTAGAATGGGTAGATATGGAGTTGAGAAGGAAATTAATGGATCTGCAGGGGAGCAATATCATCTTCCTGTATTCACTTCTGGAACACTAAAGGTGGCGACTTCTCTGCTAGCAGCTCAGGTTGACAGCAGATAGTCTGTGGGAGGAGATTTATCATTTGACTTCAGTTATGTCTTCATATATCTCACCACAGTGATCAACTCTGCCCTTCCCCTCAGTGTATTAGCCACATTAGACTTTACTGTTCTATTGTCTCTTTAGCTTATCTTGGACACTTTTGTCAAATTACTTTAATGGAAATTAATTTCCTGTTGTATCATTCCTATGGTAAAATTAAACTTTTATTCTCTGCCTCCAGTTTGTTCCTATATATTTATTTTTCTTTTTTTCAGCATTGATTTTTTTTTATTTACAGGTTTGTGACTTGACAGCCCATCCCTGACCTAGGCCCTGCTTCTTCTACAAAAGCAATCTGAAATGGAGCTTCTCAGTTGGCATGGGGGAGCCAGCATGCTATCTAGGCCCAGCCAAAGAACCAGGGGGAATAGTAGCTTTGAAACTCAAGCCACAGGCATTGGAAGGGAGGGAAGGAGGGCAGGACTTCTAGTTCAAATGGGCAGTGTACTGATGAAGTAGACAAGGAGGCTGGCGAGGTCTGTTCACCTGCCTGAGCCAGGGCCCCAAAGCTGGGCGAAGGGGTGGCAGAGCTGGGGAAGGGACAAGTCAAAAGAGTTTTGGAATCAGGTGAGGCCAGTTCAGGTCTTTCAGGCCCAGTAACCTCTCAGGACTCTATGTCTAGGAACACACCTCCACAGCCATACTTAAAACCATACCCACCCACACCCACTCCATGTGCATAGAGGTCTGCAACAGCATTGAACCCACCCTGGATTCCTAGGATGTCTCTGAATTGGTACCTAGCCCATGGGTCCATGGCAGGTGGAACTGCCAAGGGGATGGATCATCTGCATTGTTGCTGATTGGCCCCTCACAGACAACGATCCAATTGATATACACATTCACTGATTCTGACAGACATGTGATGGTCATCTAGAATTCCTCTGGGAATGCTATAGAAGAAATGACTCCAGTGTTGTGGTCATGGTCCATTTTAACATCATGAAACTTAAGTGGTTACAAAGGGTCAGGTGAACTGGGTCTCCAGGGTGTCTTCTTGGAGTTTGGCATCTGATTTGACTTTCTGCATCCCATGTCTATAGCTGGGTGAACCTGTACTCATCTCCCCTTCTATACATTTTTCTCCCATTGAGTTCTAGAAAGATAAATGTAAGTGATATTGCTGGGTTGGGTTACTTGTAAATGGTATTACTGAGTCAGGTTACCTGACATTATCATCTCTTGCTGTATACTGATAAACATTCTTGCTGTCCTTGATTGAATGCTTAAAAAATGGCATATCATTCTGAGGCTCCTTACAAATGTGCCATTTTATTAACACAGTTGGTCTGCTAGCAGACCCAGGGTAAATGGATCAAGGCACAGCAGGATCCTACCATGGTGCTGTCCCAAGAGGTGGATATGGATATGTATATTTAAGAGTAGGCTGGTGGGCTGGGGTTGTAGCTCAGTGGTAGAGCATTTGCCTGGCACATGTGAGGTGCTGTGTTTGATCCTTGGCAGCACATAAAAATAAGTAAATAAATAAAATAAAGGTATTTTGTCCATCTACAACCAAAAAAAATTTAAAAAAAAAGTAGGCTGGCATTTGCAAAACTGGGTTAAGTGGAATTCACCCTACTAAATCTGTTACACCACACTCTGCCCTCATCCTTTTATCCTCCCAATAGCAACAAAAATGAAGTTATAGGACCTGCGTAGTTGAGATGTAAACTTGGCTCCTGTGGCAAAGATGGGTCAGGGTGACTTCCAGGGTTCTTACTATGTCCTCCAGTATTGTTGTGCAGGTCTTCCTTTTCTTTTCTGAAATACTCATTTTATTTTCAGGCCAGCAGCATGTCATCCATAATGTGTGACTCTCTTTCCTCCCTCTTGAAGAATTACACTAATTCCATTACCAAAAGCAATGTGTGCATTTTATCTCAGATCAGAGGCAAAAACTAAACCATAGAAGTTGTTTTTAAGCTTACATGTGGATTTAAAGAAAAAAATTTTTTGTAGTTGTAGATGGACAGAATGCCTTTATTTTATTTGTTTATTTTTATGTGATGCTAAGGATCAAACCCTTTGCCTCACATGTGCTAGGTAAGAACTCTACCACTGAGATACAGCCCAGCCCCATTGTGGATTTTTTTAAAAAAGAAATTGAATTTAGTTTCCAGTATTTCAAGAGAAGGATATTTCACAGAAATATTCAAATTCCTGTGTGTCTTAAAAATTATATTATCTTTTCTAGTTGGATTATCATTTACTGAATAGTAGCTGTGCCTTTTAATCAGAGCCTGTATACTCCATTTTGCCATAGTGCCACCCTACCCACTTTATTGCTTACTACACTTAGTTCTTTCTTTATTTATTTTAATTAGGTATATATGACAGCAGAATGCATTTTGATTCATTTTACACAGTTGTAGCACAACTTTACATTTCTCTGGTTGTACACCATATATGCAGTTATACATGTACCTAGGGTAATGATGTCCATCTCACTCTACCATCTTTCCTGCCCCCTACCCCTCTCCGCCTTTGCCCAATCATACTTCCTCCACTTTTCCCATGCCCTCCCCCTGCATTATGGATCAGCATCCATTTATCAGAGAGAACATTTGGACTTTGATTTTTTTGGGATTGGCTTATTTTGCTTAGCATGATATTCTCTAACTCCATCCTACACTTAGTTCTTTAACTGGTGGTTTTCAGTCTTCACAGATCTAATACTTGGTAATGATTTCTGTTTTTTAATCATGAAATTAATAGATAATGTCTAATGTACTGTCTTCCAGAATTTTTAAGAAATCAATGGAACTCTATTACAAATGAAAAACATAAATTATTGCCTTTCTAATACAATTAGTATTTCAGCAAAAATACTCAGGAACAACTATACAAAAGAGCATAATAAAGTTGCCAGATGCTCATATGTATAAGTTGAGAAGTGAGACAGTATTATGATACTTTTTCTGAAGTTTGACATTTTTAAGTACAGGCTAAAGAAGTATACATGTAGTTCCTGTGATTGTGTTTCTGACAACAGTGTGTGGTATTAGCAATTCATTCCATGAGTGGCATGGCCATTGGGGATAGAATTTTCCTAGAATAATAAATTATTTCTAGAAAATCTAATGTATTAAAATTTATTTTGTATTTATATGTAAAATTGAGTTGAATTTTGATACTTAGTTCAGAACAGTGATTTTTCTGGCAGATGTTTAAAAGTCATGTGAGACGCAGTATAATTGTTCATTGTGCAGGACTGCCTCATGCATTGCAGGATGTCTCGATTTCCTGAATGCCTGAAAATACCAACAGCCCACCCAGTCATTATGTTAACCCGAACACACTTAATATTCTCACAGTGCCCCCTTGAGGGCAGGGTTTTTCTATTAAAAATCATTGACCTTACGTTTTGAGTATGTTCTTATTCCTAAACAGAGTTAAGTTTTACTGCTTGTTTTGCTAGTTTAATAGGTACAAAAAAATAATACCTTAAGGTTACTTTACTTTGAACTTCTTTGATTTCTTTATGTTTGTTTCTGATGTTTATTTTCCTTTCATTGTTTTGTTAAAAATATTTTTAGTTGTAGCTGGTTGCAATACCTTTATTTTGTTTATTTAGTTTTATGTGGTGCTGGGGATCGAACCCAGGGCCTCACACATGCTAGGCAAGTGCTCTACCACTGAGCTACAACCCCAGCCCCCCTTTCATTGTTTTACTTAATATGTTTGTGACCATAGTCCAGTTCTTTGTCTTAATGTATTTTTTTTTCTTTTTAGTATTTTGTTAAAATATAGCATCTGTTTTTCTGATATGTACCTTTCAACATTTCAATATTGGGTGCCTGTGACTACCTTTTCATTGTAGTCTTTCTCTAACTTTCTATTTACAGGTTTCTTGAGAGCATTTATTTCAGCTGGGTTGGTATAGTGCATGCCTGTAATTCCCAAGGCTTGGGAGGCTGAGGCAGGAGGGTTGCAAGTTCAAAACCAGTATAAGCAACTTAGCAAGACCCTGTCTCTAAATAATATATAAAAAAGGAATGTAGCTCAGTGGTTAATCATCCCAGGCTTCAATCCTTGATACCAAAAAAACCTTCCCAAAACCCAAAAATGGCATTTTCATTTTCTTACATTCAGTCATTTAAAAATTACTGTTTAGAGAATGGAAATGTATTACATTTAAGAACTTTAAAAATGTTTTGAGTACGGTAGAATTTAAGAGCTATTAATTCTGCTTTGATTGGTCTTTTGTAGAGTTTTTAAAAGAATGATACTTCATTCTTCAGATTTGGAGCAGTGGTAGCCAATTCTTTTCTTTTACAGTACTGGAAATTAAATCTAGGGGCTTATACAACTGCTGAGCTACATCCCTATGCCTAGTAGCTGTTTCTTAAAAATGCATATTCATAGACTCAAGTCTAAACCTACAGAACCAAAATTTTCTAGAAATGGCGCCCAGGAATCTGCATTTCAACTAGAGTCTTCTAGATGATTCTTATGTGTACAGTGGAGTTTAAAAGCTAGTTTAGCTTTTTCAATCCCAAAAAACCAAAGACTGAATATTTTCTCTGATAAGTGGATGCTAATCCATAATGGGGAGGGGCATGGGATGAGTGAAGGAATTTTGGATTGGGCAAAGGAGGGGGGCATGGGGATAGGAAAGATGATGGAATGAGACGGACATCATTATCCTAGGTACATGTATGATTGCACAAATGGTGGGACCCTACTTCAAGTATAACCAGAGGAGTAAAAAATTGTGCTCCATTTGTGTACAATGAATTGAAGAGCATTCTGCTGTCATGTATAACTGATTAGAACAAATAAAAATTTAAAAATATTTTTATTAGTTATTGATGGACCTTTCACATGCTAGGCAATTACTCTACCACTGAGCCATAACCCCCCAGAATAAATAAAATTTTTTTTTAAAGAGAGGTGAGAGAGAGAGAGAGAGAGAGAGAGAATTTTTAATATTTATTTTTTAGTTTTCGGCGGACATAACATCTTTGTTTGTATGTGGTGCTGAGGATCGAACCTGGGCCGCACGCATGCCAGGCGAGCGCGCTACCGCTTGAGCCACATCCCTAGCCCCAGAATAAATAAATTTTAAAAAATAAAAAAGGAAATATATTTTCAATCCCGCTAATCAGATTTCTCCAGGAAATATAATATTTGCCATTTGTTTTATATTTTTTAGCCTCCATGTTAATACAAATAAATAAATTAATTAAAAATGTAAAANAAAAAAAAATATATATATATATATATATATATATATATAATTTTTTCCCAATTTAAAATAATCAACAATAAATAAAATATTGCTTAGAATTCTAATTAAAATTCTAATTCTATCACCTTTTACTGTCAATGTCTACAAACACTCCAAGCTGTAGCCACAAATAACTACTGATGATTGCTCAAACCAAACAAATTCTTTCACACCCTATGTAACTAACTGTTCATACTACTCCTGCTAATTGAAAAGCCATCCCTGAGTTGAGATTAGTGCCTCTTTGTTGCTGAGGCTGGCTTTGAACTCGTGATCCTTCTGTCTTAACCTCCCGAGCAAAATTATAAATTTTATATGAAAGAATAACTAACTGCCTTGAATAACTAATAAACTTGAAAAAAGAACAGAGTAGAAGGGATTTCCTTTCAAGATATTGAAATGTTTTATGTGCTTGGCATAGTTGAACAGAATAGTCATAGATTCCAGTATAAATGAGAATTTAATATATGACAAAATTGGCATTTCAGTTCAGTGAGATAAGGAGGACATATTTTTAATAGATGATACTGGCACAACTGTGTATTGAGAAAAAAAATAAAATTGAGCCTTTCCTATACTTGTAGGAAAGTAAATTCTATCACTTGTAGAAGTAAATTCCATATGAATATAAAACTAAAATGTGATAAACCCCTTGATGTCTTGCTGGGAAATCTAGGACATTACATGTACTTATTAGGGTGATGTTTTCAAACTTCTTTACCACAACTGATAATATGAAATGTATTTTACATTGTGACCCAGAACATAATGCATTTGTAAAAAAATGAAACAAGTTTCACAGAACATTGCTTGCCTTTACTATGTGTGATGCCCTTGATGTATGTCCTCTTCCATAATTTTTAAAAGTAGAAATATTTCCCATTTTATTTATTTCATGATCCACAGTTTGAAAAACATTGGTAGAGGGCATAGGGAGTAGAAACCTTTAGAACCAGAAATTGGGGGCTGGGGTTGTCGCTCAGTGGTAGAGCACTTGCCTAGCACGCTTGAGGCTCTAGATTCAATCCTCATCAATTTTATTTATTTATTTTACGTAAAAATAAATAAATCAAATGAAGGTATTGTGTCCAACTACAACTTAAAACAAAACAAAAATCCAGAAGTTGTAAAATAAAAGTAAATACTTGGCTAGAACAATGAAATATTTACCTCATACCTATCAAATTAGCAAATTTATAAATAATGCTGATTCCTAGCAGGAAAAGATTTATTGATTCCTAATGTATATGGGAGTTACTACAGCTTTTTTGGGGAGCAGTCTGGCAAAACCTTTTCACATTAAAAATATATTTACCCAGGGCTGGGGATGTGGCTCAAGTGGTAGCGCGCTCGCTTGGCATGCGTGCAGCCCGGGTTCGATCCTCAGCACCACATACAAACAGAGATGTTATGTCCGCCGAAAACTAAAAAATAAATATTAAAAATTCTCTCTCTCTTTAAAAAAAAAAAATATATATATATATATATTTACCCTTTGATCTAACAGTTTCACTCTTTGAGAACCTATTCCATAGAAATAGAAAGGCTACTCTTAAAGATACATGAACAAACATGTTTATTACATCATCGTTTTCAGATGACAAAAGAATAAAAGGAAATGATGCAAATGTACATTATTAGAAACTGGTTGAATAATTTATGCTACACCCGTACCATGGACTGTTACACAGCCAGCAAAAAAATCTTATTAGTTGGTAGAATATTCATGAAATATTTACTATTGAATGGAGAAAATAAAATTAAATACCAAAAAAAGTATATAATCCTTAGATGTGTGTGATATAAATTATTTTAATGTGTTTGAGGTAGGGTGGAGCAAGATACAGGAGAAAGTATTAAGTTGTTAACATGATCATCCAGGGAAGTAAGTTATTTGGACAGGGAATAAAGCCAAAATAAAAATGAAAGGGTGAAAAACTACACTAATAAATCCCTGTAATAAAATATCCTTGTGCATTTATATAAGAGACTATGTATTGTATATGTACATTATACTGTATATATGTTATATGTATATTGTATGACATCCATATACGTGTGTGTATATATGTGTTAATAAAGAAGAAAAATGTATGGGAATAAGTTATCTTCTGATAATGATGGTTGCCTATTAGAGCTTTCCTTTTTTCCCCATTTCTAAGAGAGCTTATTTCAGGGAGGTACCAGGATATTCTTAGGAGAATTCCTTATAAATCATAAGGAACCTGAAGCAATTTCAGTTGTCAGACACATCCACTCCTCCATTAAATTATAGGTACCTTGTTAGATAGTGGTCTTTTCCTCCTGCCTTTTAATTTGCAGGGACAGATTCAGAGGAAGGCAATCAGAAGATCCTCATATGGTTGCTAGGCCCAGAGTTTCTCAGGCTCCAAAAGAAGCTGAGTAGTTTGAGTAGGATGATAGAGGAGAGAGAAAGTGATGGGTTTCTGTATATGGAACAAAGAAAGAAAGCTAGTTTGGGACTAGACTGTGAATGACATTGTCAGGCTAAGGAGTTTGATTTTCATTCTGTAGACTAAAGATTTGCAAATGCCATATGCTCTTGAAAAAACACTAATATTTAGTGAGCTGGAATGAAGTTTTGCAGGATTAAAATTAAACAATGCTAGTCTCTTCTCACTTTGAAGAAGAAGTAGCTTAAAGGGTAGAACTTTTATATATATATATATTTTAATTGTTGATGGACCTTTATTTTATTTATTTGTATGTAGTGCTGAGAATTGAACCTAGTGCCTCAGGCATACTAGGCAAACACGTTACCACTGAGCCACAACCCCAGTCCCAAAGGGGTAGAACTTTTTTTTTAATATATATATCTTTATTTATTTTTATGTGGTGCTGAGGATCAAACCCAGTGCCTTACATGTGCGAGGCGGGCACTCTACCACTGAGCTACAGCCCTAGCCCCCCAAAGGGGTAGAACTTTTAAAAGATTCATTGTACCTGTGTATTTTGCTTAAACTGCGGGCTGAGTAAAACATTCAGAAAAGGTGATAGAAATGAGTTGAAAAGGACTCAACATTCTCAATTCTCTGAGTATGATTTCTATGGTTGTAGTATTTACATTGCATTCATACAGGTATGTTTTCTGCAACTAAAATTCCTCATTTGTATGGCCAACTTAGATATAACTTCATGGAGAGCAAACAGCATGTGCAGAAGCAGTACCAGCTGGGGAGAATGTATAGGATAGGGGGAGGCAGTATGTGCCATGTGTATTGGAGCCCAGCAGATTTGGGTTCAGAATCCAGCTCTACCCTGTTAGAGCTCTGGAGCCTCATGTAAAAAGCAGACCTTTCTATGCTGTTGACTTTTTCATCTGTGAAATAGGCATAACATTATTGCATATTCATAAGGTTGTTTTGATGATTGCTTGAGTAAAATGTAGTAAATATATAATAAGCGGCTGCCTTTAAAATGTTTTCTAAAGAATACTGTGAATTCCAGATGTCTGTTACTGGAAATTTGAGTGATGTTCTTGCAAGAAATGAATTATTCTCAAAGAATTTGAAAGTCTAATTTGAGGACGTTGGTAGAAAATTGCAGGGGTATGTTTTTAGTGCATAATAGGAGCAGTTGTCTCTCCTTTATGGAGAGATGTTCCAAGACCTCTAGTGCATGTCTGAATCCTTGGGTAGTACTGAACCCTACAGGCTGGTATAGGCTGCACACTTTCTGACACAAATATGTTGCTATTAGAGCACATTTTTCTGTTTATGTTTTTATCCACAAATTTAATGCCTTTTCGGTCTTTACTAAGCACTTCTCACTTACTATGGCAGTAGCCTTTGCAGTTTGAGATCCAACAGTAAGACTAATATGAATTTCTTTTTCTTTCACAATTTCTTTGATAGACATGTCATTCTAATTATAGAGCTTAGTAACCTCAGCACAGGATTTTTTTCTCTTTTTAGGTCAAGAACTTTCCTTTTTTCACTCAAAGTGATCATTTCATGGCTTACCTTTGGCATATCTGTGTTGCTAACACCACTACTCTTACACTTTGGGACCATTATTAGGTAAAATAGAGGTTACTTGAACATAAGCATTATATACCATGACAATTGGATAATGGAGATGGCTTCTAAGTGACCCGTGGAACGGGTAACACATACAGTGTGGATATACTAGACAAGTGGATGGTTCACAGCCCAAGCAGGATGGGCTGGGATGGCTCAAGATTTCATCATGCTACTCAGGGTATCATGGTTTCTGGAAATTTTCATTTAATATTTTTGGACCACAGTTGACTCTGAGTAACTGAAACTGGAAAGTGAAACCATGGATAAATGGGGACTGTGTTGCTCAAAACTGTTAACTAAAAAATCTGGGTCTGAGTGAAATCTTTTTGTCTCCTTTCCTCTTTAGAATACTTCATTCTCCCAACCCCGCCTTATGGAACCATCTTCATGTTGTAAGGGTCCCAGAGCTGATCATTTTATTCCCCTGCACAGTGGTCATTTTCTCCAGGGCTTCTGAGGATTTTTTGGAGAAGTGCTCAGACAGCTGCTTCTCAGGGGTCTGCCTTCCTATTTCATCTTATCATGAGGTCATTTTGTGATATTCCCCAAACATTTAGATATTATTTTTTTCTGTTTTCTAGCTATTGTATATTTATGGCCTTTTTAAACATCTTGTCACCTAGAGTAAATTTTTTACTAGTTTGCAGTAGTATAATTTGACATGCATTTCTGTTTTGTCTTTTCAGGTGCCATTTGGTTAGTACTTTAGCGGCACGATGTACTCTGAGTGGAGGTCCCTGCATTTGGTGATTCAGAATGATCAGGGTCATACCAGTGTGCTGCACAGCTATCCAGAGAGCGTTGGGCGAGAGGTCGCAAATGCAGTGGTTCGTCCTCTTGGGCAGGCATTAGGCACCCCTTCAGTGGCTGGTAGTGAGAGTTTGTTAAAAACTGACAAAGAAGTAAGTGTTGATTCATTTCCTTCTATTATGTGAAAATATAAATTTGCTACTGAAAAGTTTATTTAATGTTGATTTTTAAATGAAGTTCTGCCCAATGTTCTGTTGACTTCTCAGTTTTGATCTCTTTGAGATTGAGGGGTGGGGTTTGGAGTTTGTAGAGATTATAAGGAATGGATTTTACCTTTTCATTACTGGGGCTTTCAGCTAGCCATGCCCAATTCTCCACTTGAGTTAAGTGCCCAAGACAGAGACTTGAATGTTGGATTCTTTCCCCTAATTTCTATTTCTGGGTGTTTTTGGAAGCCCTCATCCCTACCTCCAGATACCCCCTAACTACAAGCCCATTTTACATCAAATTTTCAGGCTACATGTATGGCTGAGTTTGAGCTCTTCCATCTTCTCAGTCCCTGCCTGGCTTCCAGCTTTAAGAGTGCCATAGAAACTGGGTGTGGTGGTGCCCACCTATAATCCCAGAGACTCACGAGGGTGAGGCAGGAGGATTGCAAGTTCAAGGCCAGCCTCAGCAATTTAGCAAGACCCTATCTCTAGTAAGATATTTAGTGAGACCCTATCTCTAGTAATATAACCGAATAGTAGATCACCCCTGGGTTCAATTCCCAGGACCAAAAAGGAAAAAAAAGAGAGACAAGAGTGCTATAAAGCAGATGAGCTCTTCATGTTGTAAGCCCAAGTCATGCTTGCCATTTCTAAAGATAAGGGACTGTTGGAGTAGTTCACCTTGGAGCTTGTCCTCTGTTTTTGGGTGTAGGGGATTGGATTAACCTCAGTGGAAAGTGATAAAGGAGTCCCAAGAATGGGGCAATTCTGTAGGACCTTGCTAGTATGAGATTTAGCTAAGATGTGCAATTAAAACTTTGTCTCCTTGAGGAAACTCATGCAACCTTCAGGCTTCAGGTGTACGAAACCCTTTACCAGTTTCTTAGATCCTTTTTTCCTCTGTATTTTTTTGTTTTGTTTTTGGTACCAGGATTGAACCCAGGGGTGCTTAACCATTGAGCCACACCCCCGACCCTTTTTTATATTTTATTCAGAGACAGAGTCTTACTGAGTTGAGAAGTACCTTGGTAATCTGCTCAGGCTGGCTTTGAACTTGTGATCATCCTATCTCAGCCTCTGGAGTTGCTGGGATTACAAGTGTGCACCACCGCACCTGGCACCTCCTTACTTTTTGATCTTTCATCAAGGACAGATTAGACTTTGATATGAGGTGAAAGCTTGCGGCTCTAGAGGCAGTTTGTTGATACTCTTTTGGCCGTAGATCACTAAAGGGTGAAGTCCTTCAGTTAGAGGAGCATTTTTCTCTCACCAAAGGCTCTTAGACTTACCTCTTAGCACAGGCCCTGGCACACTCCTCTGGTTGTGGCTATGACCCCTTGCTACCTTCCCATGGGAAGAGATGGCATGTGGGTAGATAGAGGCTCCCTGGTGTAGCCCTTGTTTATTCTCCTTTCCTACCCTCTAGAGGAGATGAGAGTAGTTCTTGAATACTGTATCTTCTAGAATTATACAGTTCAACTACTGTGTGAAGATATTACCAAAGATGTCTTCTCCTTTTTCTTTTTATCTGATATTTAGTGACCTGCAACTTCCTTTAAGATCTCTTGTGTTGCTAAAACCTGACACACCACTCCTAATTTGTCAGCCACTCCTAATTTGGCACAGCTTCACTGTGTTGCTCTAGACCTTAACATTTATTGCTGTTAAACCATATATTTTCTACTTTGAGCCTTTGTAGTTTTTGAGTTTAAAACATGTTATACATGTACATATCTTTTCATATTTAACTTTAATTTTAGTTTTAAGTCTTCTCGAATCCTGAATTTCTGTCCAAAAAGCTGGCCACAGTTTTTATCTTTATGATAGATAGCTACAGATGATCAACATGTAATCTGTTGTTAAATTAAAATTTTGGGGCAGGAGCTGAGGTCATAGCTCAGTGGTAGAGCTCTTGCTTAGCATGTATAAGGCCCTGGGTTCCATCTCTAGTACTGAAGAAAAAAAAAATCTTGGCAGGGCCTTTGGCATACCACTGGATGGAACCTTTTTTTGAAATATCTTGGTGTAGTAATCCATTGTGATTCTCTCTTAATATCTTGACTAGTTGTACATCCAGGTACTTCATTATCTTATGGGATATATGTCTCCATCTTGTCATAAGGAAATTTCTTGCCAAAGCCCGGATACCCCTGTGCCAGAGAAAGATATTAATTAATTAAGAATAGCTTCAAATTTCTAGTTAGAAGACCAAGATTCAAGTTTTTTTTTTAATATTTATTTTTTTAGTTAACACCTTTATTTCACGTGTTTATTTTTGTATGTGGTGCTGAGGATCGAACCCAGGGTCTCGCACGTGTGAGGCGAGCGCTTTACTGCTGAGCCACAACCCCAGCCCAGGGTTCAAGTTTTTAGCTTCACCATTTACCAAACAGTGATGGACTAAATTGCTTAAACTTGCTAAACTAAAGTTTTCTTTCCTCTCTTTTTTTTTTTCTTTCTTTTTGGTACTGGGGGATTGAACCCTGGGGTGCTTTACCACTGAGCTATGTCCCCAGCCCTTTTCTTTCTTTCTTTTATTTTTTTTTAAATATTTTGTTTTTTAGTTGTAGTTGGGCATAATACCTTTATTTTATTTTATGTAGTGCTGAGGATCGAATCCAGCACCACTCATGTGCTAGGTGAGTGCTCTACCACTGAGCCACAACCCCAGCCCCCACTTTTTCTTTTTTTTATCTTGAGACAGGGTCTTGCTAAATTGCTGAGGGTCTCTCTAATTTGCTGAGGCTGGCCTGGAACTTGCAGTTTTCCTGCCTTAGCCTCCTAGGTCAATGGGATTACCTGTGTACCTTACTATGCCCCGTTTCAGTTTTCTTATGTGTAAACTGAGAACAATTACCCTCTCACACAGGGTTAATATGATAGTTAGATGATTTTTATGCAAGTGGTTTATAAATTGCAAGGACTATACAGTTGTTAGCTCACAGGAATCCTAATTAGTAAAGGAATGAAGCTTGTCTGGCATAACTTGATTTTTTTTTTGAGCAGATTGGTTCTTAGTGATTATGTTCCCTTTTTATAAGTGTTCACTGATCATCTACTTAAATTGGTCCCAGAATTTTGTTTGGGATTCCCTTAAATATTAAAGTCTGTAGTGTCTGGAATATAATATCCTATTCTTTTCTGAATTAGGGTATTTCTCCTTTCTCAGATCACTGCATCCACTCTTTATGACTGCAAACAATATTTTACCAGTCTCTTGGGCAATTTCAGCCCTTAGTATGTAATTCAGGGGGGTCAGGAGGCTGAGACTCCTTTAGTACAGCCAAGTGCCTTGTTAAGATCTTACCCTCAAAACGAATCTAGTTTTTGTGTGTAACTATAATGCTCCAATAAAAATGTTTTAAAAAGATCTTACCCAACTCCAGTCCCTTCACACCTACCCATTTTAAGTATTGTTTTCTTTGGCAGAGAAGACAGTTGTAAAACAAGAGCCCTTTTCCTTCCTGTCATTTGCTCCTATTACTGTTGTATAATCTGGAGATGGAATGAGATTGAATTTATGTATCTGATTTCATAAATGATACATATTCCTGTTGCAGATTAAATAGAGAAAAAAAATCTAAAATTTTCTATTTTTGTGCTTCCAGTATTTATGGAAAATTGAAATGACTTTATTTCACAGAGGGAACAGTAATAATGTCTAAAGGGTAAAAATAATTCATTTTCAGAGCCAGTTGCAGTGGCGGATTCCTGTAATCCCAGCGACTTGAGAGGCTGAGGCAGGAGGATTGTGAGTTCAAAGCCAGCCTCAGCAACTTATCGAGACCCTGTCTCTAAATAAAACATAAAAAGGGATGGAGATGTGGCTGAGTGGTTAAGTGCCCCAGTGTTCAATCTGCAGTACAAAAAAAAAAAATTTTTTTTTCTGAAATCCTTTGGCTTGGGAAATGTTAATGTCTGACACATGAAAATTGTATTGTCTAGAATAAATTTGATATATATATATATATAGATAGATAGATAGATAGATAAGTATAATATCAATTTAGAGGTTTTTGGCAATAAAAAAGCTTATCATTTTAACTTAGTCTCCTGAGATATAGATAGGGATATATAATAATTCTATATGGATATTTTCTTTTGTTTAGGTAAAATGGACCATGGAAGTAATTTGCTATGGACTGACCCTTCCACTGGATGGAGAGACTGTAAAATATTGTGTTGATGTGTATACAGACTGGATTATGGCTTTAGTGTTGCCGAAAGATTCTATTCCATTGCCAGTTATTAAAGAGCCTAATCTATATGTTCAAAGTATACTAAAACACCTACAAAATCTTTTTGTACCAAGGTAAGATATACCCGTCTATCTGGCTTATTATTTAGACCATAACAAAACATTCATAAATGTTACTTTATTATATATAGAAGCTGATTTCATCATTAGTTCTTTGACCATTGACTTATTCATTCAGTTAAAAAGTATATTAATATGAATCAGAAAGATGGGCTTATATAATGTTTACCAGGTGTTATAAATAATTGTGTGTTCATTTTAAAGGATTTTGGCTTTTCTTCTAAGATCTGATAGCTGTTAAATATAGTGCTCAAAAAAACATACTTTTGCCTGACATAAGGCTTGTCTCCACTTGAGCTAAAGGCAACTAAGCCTTCTACCTTAAATGAATCTTCCCTGTGAGAAGATGAAGCTTAGAGAAAAAAAAGAAAGAAAGCTTGAAATTATTATAGCCAAATTTATGATGGGCCTAAAGATTACTCTTGAAAATTTGTTACTATTTTTTTCCTATCTTCTGAGGAAAAGGTCTTAAATATCAAAATGTAGAATATCTGCCTTGTTTTTGCTTACATTTTTTTTTTTTCCTGATTGTGAAACTATTATGTCTGCTAGGGTTGAAGGTACAGCTTAGTGGTGAAGTGCTTGCTTAGCACGTGCAAGGCCCTGGGTCCCATCCTTACTGCATGTTTGTGCTGCGCACACACACACACACACACACATACACACAGTTATTATATATCCTTATAATAGATTCTGGGAAATAAAGAAAAGAATGGAGAAGAAACCATTAGTTGCCTGCCTATTTATGAGTGTCTGTTTTCAGATATTGTTTTATGTCTGAAAGGGGCAGTGAGGTTTTTCTCCTTTTGGAAAAGTTCTAGTTGGGAGAACCAGAACTTTGGTCTGTCAGATGATGAAGGAATTTGAATCACTCAAAAACCAACTTTCTGAATTTTAACTTCCTAAATTTAGAATGAAATTTGCTTTGGAAAATCCAAATTAAAGAAGACAAATCTTGGCTGTGTGTAGTCTTCCATCTTAATCTTCCAAGTCTCTGGGTGCACACTTCCAGAGACTTGGAAGACTAAGATGGGGAATTGCAAGTTCAAGGCCAACCTCAACAACTTAGTGAGAGCCTCAGCAACTTATCAAGACCCTATCTCAAAATAAAATAAAATAAAATAAAAAAGACTGGGCCTATACCACAATGGTAAGGAGCCCCTGGGTTCAGTCCCTAGTACTCACCCCACCCTACCCTGCAGGAACAAAACAAAACAAAAAAACAAGTCTCCATTAAGGACTTTGGTAATAGATTCAGGTATAAACTTTTTACCTGTTAGGAAGTACAAGTTGTAATCTGGCCCTTAACTAGATTAGCTGCTGCTAATTCTGTGAGTACTGCTGTTTAGTCAGACTCATAAAGTAAACATTCATTTAAGACTCCTTAAAGATCTGTCCCATCATCATCTTCCCTTTGTCCTCTTCCTTTTCCTTCTCTCTATCACCTCGCTGTCCACATCTCACTTTTATTGCTTCATTTTAATTTCAGTCTTGCAATGAGAAGCCTTACCAGTTTCCAGCCCACCGGCTCACAGTAAACACACCCCCTCTGAATTTGTAGGGTACTTCCTGTATTACTCTTGTATCTCAGTGTTTTGTTGCTTATCCTTTAAAATGTGTTTCCTTTTCCCATCTAACCAGCTTGAGAGCAGAAACCGAGTTGTCTATATTTTGGGTTTTCTGCTGTACCAGATGCAGTACTAGTACTACATTAGGTGTGTATCAAAAGCCTGTTTCTTGTGTTTATTGACTACAAATGGAAATAATAACAATAAATGTCTCAAGAGTAATTAGCAAGTTGTAGGCAAGTAGGTTCTTTTAAAATGTTATAGTTTTTAATCTTTCTTTTAAAAATATTTTTAGCAGTAGATGGACATAATAACTTTATTTATTTTTATGTGGTGCTGAGGATCAAACCCAGTGCCTCCCACTGCTAGGCAAGTGCTGTATCACTGAGCCACAACCCCAGCCTAGTTTTAATCTTTCTTATTATCCCATTTAGAAGACCAATTTACTGAATTTTTTTCTTTGCGTATGGGATGATCTTATGAGTAGTATTGGTACTGTATCTCTTTCTTTGTACCTTTACCATTTCTCAGTGCTTAGTTACTTTGAACTGCTGGGAAAAAAATCAAAAAACAAAAACTAATGGTCTTTGAGTTAATTGGGCTTTGTGTTTACTTTTCTTTTTGAGAAACATGACTACTTTATTAATTGTTCTATTTGGTAATTGTTTTCTTCAAAGTATGTATGCATAAGATTAATCCATTTTGAAAAGGCACTGAACTGAGTTAGAGTTCTCCTTGCCAATAAAGTTATATGAAGATTAGTTGAATATTTTATAGTGTTAAATATTGGGAGTTATGATCTAATTTTGGAAGTGTCAGTTTTAAAAAATTCAGAGCAAATTTGTCGTTTTCCTTAATTGTTTTTACATAAACTGACTCTCAAAATATGGGAAACTGCCTTTACCATTTTGTTAGAAACCCAAGTCAGAGTAGATGTACCCTTTTCTCTTTTGCCCTTCAGTTTGTTTGTTTTTCAAAATTAGTGAAAAGTAAGCCATCTTTAAAGTTGATGAGGGTTTTAATAGCTCAAGTATACTGTGTTTTAAGAAATGTAAGGTTATTCTAAAGCAAAGGTCAGCAAACTTTTTTTTTTTTTTGTGAAGAGCTGGGTATTAATATCTTCAGCTTTGCAGGCCATGTGGTGTTAGAACTAGTCAACCCTGTTAGTGCAGCAGGAAAGCAGCCATAGACTACATAAACAAAGGAGCATGGCTCTGTTCCATTAGAACTTATGAAAGCACAGGGTAGGCCAAATTTAACCTATTGGCCATAGTTTACTGGCTCCTGTTCTAAAATAGTTTTACTTAATACCACAAGTTACATTTAAGGATATTGGAGGAAAGAAAAATCTCTGGTGTTTAGACTTTCTGCTCACTTTTATATAAAGATTACTTTGTTTCTCCTAGCATTAGGAATTTGGATCCTGCTCCTGAATTTAGGCCTTTTTTTGTGTGTGTGTGGTGCTGGGGATTGAACCCAAATGTAGGCCTTTTGAATGAAACTAACATACAGAAGAGCATTTATTTCCTTTCCTGCTACTGGGAAGGTACCTGGAAATAGTGAATAAGCCTCAAGTACCAATGGAGGCATGCAGAATATTATTGCTAGTTTGGAAGAGTCAGCCCCAGGACCACTAGTGGTATTTTTATTTCTTATTGTGGGCTTCCTCTTCTATGACTAGGTAAGGTTTGGGATATTATGTAATTTTGTTTTGTTTTGTTTTTGGTACTGGGGGTTGAACCCAGGGCTTCTTTACCACTAAACTTCATCCTAGCCCTTTTTATTTTTTATTTTGATTCAGGGTCTGACTAAATTGCCAAGGCTAGCCTTGAACTCAGCCTCGTGAGTCTGTGGGATTACAGGTGTGCACCGCCATGCCTGGCTTACTATGTAGTATTTTGTTCTTCCTCAAGTAAGCCACTGCAACAAAGATGAACTTGAGCCTCATGAATTTAAATGGACTGGATTCACCTCCAGCTGAATGTGGGATATTTCCTTGCTTTTTTGAGCTCTTGGCCCTTCCTAGGTGATTGTCTTTTCATTTTGCTTTAGGTTTGTTTTTTTAAGAGAAAATTTAGTGGTGTCATTTGATTGCAATGTAACTCCAGGGTAAGTGTTTTCTGGATAATGATCTGGAATCTGGGATTCTCTATTCTATTGTAACTCCAGGGTAAGTGACCAGTTTTCTGGGTAATGATCTGGAATCTGGGATTCTCTATTCTATTGTTGAGGAAGGAAAGGAGCACTCTTTTTCCCCCCCCTTTGGGGAATTTCTTGAGGAGGCTCTGAAATTCCCTACCCTGAATCAGACATATTTCTGTCAGTTCTTTGTGACAAATCACAATATACAGAAACTTGGTTTCAGGGTTTTTGTTATTGTTGTTGTTGTTTTAAAGTAATATTGTAGATTGTGTCTTGGAATTGAAATGAGAAATCTGGAGGTCAGCTCACTATTTGCTTATATAGTGGTTTCCCTCCTATTCTCAAAAATTCTCAGGTGATCCACCTTGGGAAATGGGGTGAGGGACTGGGATTAGGATTTTTTTTTTTTTTTTTTTTTTTTT
>NW_026000026.1:19926641-20052809 GCF_001458135.2 Marmota marmota marmota | reverse complement strand
TTTTTTTTTTTTTTTTTTTTTTTTTTTTTTTTTGTGGTGGGATCAAACTCAGGGCCTTGTGCATGTAAGGCAAGCATTCTGCCAACTGAACTATATCCCTAGCCCCCTGGGGTTTGGACTTTTATCTTCCTCTTTAATCCCAGACACAATAATTTATTTTATAGATTGACCTCCTTCCCTTGAAAAAATATAATCATGCAGACCAAGGAGAATTTTAAAACTGTTATTCTTTGGAGCTCCCATCATTGTTATTAGAGCAGGTACTCATCTTTGAGGCAATGCTTACGTACCCCACCAATTTTGGACATTCCAATGGACCTCCCAGGCTCTTCCCTAGCAGACATTAGTATTAGTGAGCACTGTAAATCACATGCAGAATCCTTGTGATTGTGTGTGTATGTTTTTTTTTTTTTTTAAAGCACAAGGGCCTTTGTGCTTTAGTTAAGCAGCAAGAGTTGCTGTAGGTATTTACTTATTTAGTCAAAACTTAATTGAGTGCTGCTTTTATGTTCCAGGCACATTTTAGACATAGAGAATCCAGACGTAAGGTTTGCATTCTAGTATTCCCCTTTCTCTTAGAAGCTTTCTAAGTTCTCAGGGAGTGGAAGGTTGTGATCCCAGTGTACTAACTGTGTAATATAAATGAATTAGCTTTAAACCAAGGAGGGTATGCCTAGTACTGTCTGCTGATGCCCTCAGGGAGCCTCATTGGACTAGCTTGCTGCGTCTGTAAGCTGCCTGTCCTTCAGCTATTGATGTCTCTTCCAGGCTTGTCAGTGATGTCTGTCTGTCTTCTTCAGACAGGAACATGGCTCCAGTCAGACCCGACTATGCTTACAGGTCCTGAGAGCCATTCAGAAACTGGCCCGTGAGTCATCCATAATGGCCCGAGAAACCTGGGAAGTCTTACTGTTGTTTCTTCTGCAGATCAATGACATACTTCTGGCCCCACCAACTGTTCAAGGTTTGTTGTTGTTTTTTTTTTCCTCATTTATTTTTGAGCTCCAAATATCATTCACATTTAAACTCAATAAGTCATACACTCATTGGGGATTAAAATTTTGGCATGACAGTTAGCAAACCATGATTTACTATTCTTAGAAAGGAAACCTTCAAAGGCATAGTATGGCTAATGAAAGTTAATTTTACCTTCAGTGATAATTTTGCTCATATAGGAAAGAACTCAGTGAATTGTGCACATTTGGGAAGGCTAGGACAGTAACTATTATTAGTGTGTTAGAACAGAGCTTATATAGGAAACAATGAACTAATTAAATTAAAGCTTATAGATAATTACCTGATGGCATAGTAGTTATCAAAGTCAACTCTGAAAACTTCACAGTGACAGAAGATATTTTGTTCAGCGAATGAAACTTCTAGAGTCTTAAGTGTTTTATATGAAAGTGTGACAGTATGTCATTTATTAGTTAGCCATTAAAAAAACCTCTGGTTTTATAAAACTTTGGAGTGCTTTTCAGAAGCCCTGCTTTGTAGGTTAAAGCACAGTGTACACAAACTATAAGTTCATGTTCTAGTTCCTGGCCTTTGTATCTTATTTATCTGTGTACTTTCCTTACTAATGTGCACAAATATGCCTTTGTTGTCATATAGATGTAGGGTCTAGGGAAACATCTAAAAGAAATCATGGAATTTTAATGTGGGAAGGGATCCCAGTATAGGAATACTCTGTCTGGTGTGGACAGTGGTGTCCAGTCATTGATTTATTAGCTCTCTGCTATTCACTCTCCATGCTTTTGATCTCAACAGCATGAGGCATACAATTCATCTCCTTCTGGGTTCTTTGTTCTTGGAACTTTGGTTTTGTTCTTTTGAAATATGCATCTTTATTATTTCCTATACTAGTACCAACTTTGCCTTTTGGAGCTATGCAGAGTAAAGTCTACCATGGTTGTTCTGTTTGATCCCAGGGCTCAGAACAGAAAAACAGCTCTGTTTTCATGGTTAAGGTTCTGTACTATCCAGTCCCAGTCGTTTTGCTTCTTCTTTGTCTCTTTCTCCCTTAAAGGGTAGCTTTCAGACACCTGGGAACATCATATGGCAGTCTTTGGAGTTAGGAAGACCCGTGTGTTTGTTTTGATTCCTTTTCTTATTGGCTGCATGAGCTTGGACAAATTACTTAAACTTCCTTCTGAACCCAAGTTTTCTCATCTTCAAAAATGGGTATGGTTAATAATTGGTAATAGGTATTATGAATACTTATTCTGCAGAAATAATTTGAGGATTTTGTCAGGTCTTGAGTATGGATTACTTGGCACAGAAATTAACTTCTAGTACTCACTGTAAGCACTCATTCTTTCCATTCTCCTTTGTGTGTCTATATCTCTTTTGCTGGAAGATTAAGATCTTCAGTAAAAACTAGCAGGGCAATTTTGAAAACTCTTCAGAGTAATTTGTTGGTGTTATCTATGATTTCTTTATAGGAGCGCCCAATAGTTACTTCTATAAAATAGAGAAAATTAAATAGTTATTTGTAAGTTAATAGTTAACATTGTAGTTATTTTAGATTAGTCTTCCCAAATCCATCAATTAAATATTATGCTGTAAAAATAAGTGTGCCAAAGATATGTTCTCTTTTTGTTGGTCAGGTGGCATTGCTGAGAATCTAGCAGAGAAGTTGATTGGTGTTCTCTTTGAAGTTTGGTTACTAGCTTGTACTCGGTGTTTTCCAACACCTCCTTATTGGAAAACAGCCAAGGAGATGGTGGCTAATTGGAGGCACCACCCAGCAGTGGTGGAGCAGTGGAGCAAGGTCATCTGTGCACTGACTTCCAGGTATGTCACTGTCTTCCTTCATCTGTCTGTCCTTCTCCTTGCTTCTGCACCTTTCTGGGATTCATGGAATATACTTTCAAAGTCTAGATCTGTTATCATTGTGCTTTAGATATAAATTTGAGCTGATTTAAAAAACATGTATCAGTTTGGCTAGTGCACATCTATTCTAAGAAATCAGAGTAATCAAGTATTTTTGAGAACCAGATAAATTCTGAACCCATTGGTTCCCCTCTCCTCATCAGTCACATGCTTTATGTTTTTTGGGTACTGGGTATTGAACCCATGGGTACTTTACCACTGAGCTACATCCCCAGCCCTTTTTATTTTTTATTTTGAAACAGAGTCTCCGTAAGTTGCTTAGGGTCTTACTGAGTTGCTAAGGCTGATCTTGATCTTTTGTGATCTTTCTGCCTCAGCCTCTTGACCAAATTGTCCTCTTAAGTCTGATTATTAAAATATGCATGGTCATAATTTTAAAGGAAAAAAACTATAGAAAAACATGACATAAGGTTTTATCAGAAATTCTACTAAGTATAAATACATATGTATATATTTTTATGTTGTTTTACAGAAATGGGACCAAACTACATGCTTCTTTGTAACCAAAGTAGACAGTGTTTTTATGATAATAATTTTGCCTCTCTATATTTTTATATATGTTAATCTCACTATTCTGTGAGCAAACTGTTTTCATTTTTTCAGACTTGTTTTTTTTTTTAATTTCAACTGTACATATTTTAACACATAACTCTAGAAGATGAGGGTTCTTTCAAAAGCATAACTACAATACCATTATCATACCTTAAAAGGTTGACTGTTCTTTAAAATCAGCTAGCCATTGTTCCAGTTTTGTTGTATTTTTTTCTTTTTACAGTCAATTTCATTGAATTAGAACACAAAATTCAGACATTGCATTTAGTTGACATATGTTTATTAAATTTTAAATTATAGTTATTTTTATTTCTTTGCAATTTTTTATTCTTATATTATGAGGGATTGAACCCAGATGAGTTTTACCTCTGGTCTATATCCCCAGCCCTTTTAATTTTTATTTTAAGATAGGTTCTGCTAAGTTGCTGAGGCTTGCCTCAAACTTGAGATTCTCCTACCTCAGCCTTCTGAGTCGCTGGGATTATAGGGATGCACCAGCACACCTGGCTCTTTGCAGTTTTCTTAATTAAAGAAACTGGATTGTTTGTCTTATTTACTGTTTCACATTCTAGATTTTTCCAGTTATGTTGTCATCATGTTAATTAACATGCTTCACTTCTCCTGTATTTCTTGTATACTGGTAAATCTAGAGACTTGATCTGATTTATTTTGATGGGGGCAAGAGGTGGGAACAGATTACTTTGTAAGTGTGTTAAGAATCAGAAGGCAGACTGGTCTTTCTTTGAGTTAATTAAACATTATAACTTAAAGATGGTGGAATGAGATGGACATCATTATCCTAGGTACATGTATGACTGCACATATGATGTGATCTATATTGTGTACAACCAGAGAAATGAAAAGTTGTGCTGCAGTTATGTACAATGAATCAAAATGCATTCTGCTGTCATATATACCTAATTAAAAAAAAAAAAAAACACACACACAAAATTATATCTTTATCATTGTTTAAACCAAAAGATGAAGTTTTGGAATATTCTGTAGATTCTGGTATATCATGGTAAATGTCAATATTGTAAATCTGTATTTAAATAATACTTTTGTTTATAAAAGCAATATATGCTTATGATAGAAAATTTATAAAATGTAGGGGGAAATATCATTTAAAGTTTATCATATTCTAAACAATATTACTATTTTAATGTATTTAAAAAAATTCAGTGTTATTCTTTAGTATTGTTATCTACTTTTTTCATTTGATGTTGGATTCTTTTCACTTTAATTACATGTACTTTTTTATTCTTAAATAATTCTTGAGATTGCATTTTAATGGTTTTATAGTTTTCCATCATATAATTGGAATTATAATTAATGTAATAATTCCTTTTTTGGAAAAGTGTGTTCCATTATTTTATTTTAGAAATATTATTGATGTGAATACTTTATATAGTTTTCGTGTGTGTTCTGATTATTTTATTAAGCCATAATCCCTAGATATAGAATAATGGAGTCAAAGGGCTTTGAAAAGTTTTAATATATTTAGAATTTTACTATTAAATTAAATAGCTGAGTTGTTGAATTGAGTGACTTTGATGGTATACATTATAAAAGTTTATCATATTCTAAACTTCTAAATAATGAGATTCTAAACTTCTTGTAAAGTTGTTACTATGAATTATGGCTTAATTGTATTGAAGAATTTACAGTGAGATGGATATTTAAAAAATAAATAATTTGTACTATAATTTGCCTTATATAATTAACACTATTATAAATTATAAATGTAATTACGCACTATATAAATAACTACATAATTTATTACTTATAAGTGATATATAATGTAATTAGTAACAAATTAATAATTTAAAAAAGTATGTAGTTTTTGGTACTGGGGATTAAACCCAGGGTACTTTACCACTGCTGCCCTCTACCCAGGGCAAAATCCCTATCCCTTTTTATTTTGAGACAGGGTCTCACTAGATTGCAGACCTTGAACTTGCTATACTCCTGCCTCAGCCTCCCAAGAAGCTGGAATTATAGGTGTGCGCCACCACATTTGGCAATTTGAACATTTAAAATAAAAGTTTAAAAAATCTTTTTAAAAACTGGAAATCCCTTCCAGTGTGTCTGTTTTGTAAATGAGAGTTTTCATATATATTGTTCAGTTAGATAAAGTACATGTTTTGTTTATTTTCTCATCATATTCCCATGCTTGACTATATTTTTCATTCTGTAAAGAAGTGGACTTAGTGAAGTGGATTTTTTTTTTAATTTTCTAGATTGCTACGCTTTACATATGGTCCTTCATTTCCTCCATTTAAAATTCCTGATGAAGATGCTAGTCTGATCCCTCCAGAAATGGATAATGAGTGTGTTGCCCAGACATGGTTTCGATTTTTACATATGTTAAGGTATTGTTATTTTGTTATTTCATGTTTTCTTTACCCAGTAAGTGTCATAGGGTAGGAACCTGTTCTCTCTCTCTTTCTCTCTCTCTTTAAACATTTTAGCTGTAGATGGACACAATACCTTTTTTTATTCATTTATTTTTATGTGTGTGGTGCTAAGGATGGAACCCAGTGCCTCACATTTGTTTGGCAGGTGCTCTACCACAGAGCTACAACCCTGTCCTGTCATCACTCTTGCTGGAGTTCAGAATGTGAATGATAAGTGCAGTCCATCAAATGGAGCCAGATTGTTCATTAAGCACATCTATAGCTTATGCCTCCTGCTCTTTCCATCCGGGCTCTTGGTTTACACTCTAGGAACTTGTTCCTTGTGGTAACTGTAGCAGCTGTTCTTTTGCCTATTGCTGTAGCCTGGATGAGATATATTTCCCAGGACTTGGGTCACGTTCTGTAGGGACTGGAGACTCCCTTACTCCAGCACTGACTAGTAAGTCTGGCTCTGAGTGCCTTCATCTAGTAACCTTGTTTAAATAACACTGAGAATATTTTTTTGTTGTTGTTTATTCACTAAGAAATATGGTTTAAACATTCACAGAAGACTATACCCCTACTTCTTGCTTTTCCTTTCTCTATTAAATCTCCAGTTCAATTCCATCATTTCCTACCTATCCCTCTTCTACCCTCATCCATGTGTTCTGTGGAACTTTTACTGCATTATTAACTATCTAATTCTTAACTCATCTGGTCCCTTGTCATGGAAGTGGAGAACCTATAGAAACTTAGATTGAGGAATAAATATACCACTTGTGGTAACTTTGAAATAATTATTATGTCTTCAGAGGTCTGGTTTTAGTAAAAAGTGAATGATTAATGTTTGAAATAAATATGTATATATTTCCATTTATATATGAGAGTGTATGTAAAGGATTTATAAACTCAAAATTATGATTGCCAACCTGTTTTAATGTACCTGGATTAATTTTGTTGAAATATTCACAGAATTGAAAACTTTGAATTTTTAAACTTTTTTCTCTGCATTTCCTCTTTCTAGATTGAGCATCTTCATTTTTATACAAATTTTATACCCTTTTACTAAGTAGGAATGTGAACCATTTTTCTGTCATTTCTTTCTGGTTTGAGGTTATCATTTATGTTTTTTAGTTTGGTTTTGAATGTCTTTCCTTTCGTCATTTCTGTCTCCTTTAAAATTAACATTTTCTGTGTTGTTGTTCTTTTTTTTTTTTTTTTTTTNGTAATAATTCCTTTTTTGGAAAAGTGTGTTCCATTATTTTATTTTAGAAATATTATTGATGTGAATACTTTATATAGTTTTCGTGTGTGTTCTGATTATTTTATTAAGCCATAATCCCTAGATATAGAATAATGGAGTCAAAGGGCTTTGAAAAGTTTTAATATATTTAGAATTTTACTATTAAATTAAATAGCTGAGTTGTTGAATTGAGTGACTTTGATGGTATACATTATAAAAGTTTATCATATTCTAAACTTCTAAATAATGAGATTCTAAACTTCTTGTAAAGTTGTTACTATGAATTATGGCTTAATTGTATTGAAGAATTTACAGTGAGATGGATATTTAAAAAATAAATAATTTGTACTATAATTTGCCTTATATAATTAACACTATTATAAATTATAAATGTAATTACGCACTATATAAATAACTACATAATTTATTACTTATAAGTGATATATAATGTAATTAGTAACAAATTAATAATTTAAAAAAGTATGTAGTTTTTGGTACCAGGGGTTGAACTCACAGACACTTGACCCCTGAGCCACATCTTCAGCCCTGTTTTGTATTTTATTTATAGACAGGATCTCACTGAGTTGCTTAGCGCCTTGCTTTTGCTGAGGCTGGCTTTGAATTCTCAGTCCTCCTGCCTCAGCCTCCCAAGCCACTGTGTTCTGTGTTCTTTTATCAGACAGATAATCTACTATAATTTCTTCTAATTTTGTTTCCTTTGTAACCCTAGTTCCTTTTTATACACTAGCATCAATCTGTAGGTCACATATTATTCCATTAATCATTTATTCTAATACCAGATTCATACTTTGGATTATTTTAACTTCATAATTTTTCCTGTTATTTAGTAGGCCTAATATATTTTTCTTTTTTCCCTTTTCATAATTTTTTGTATTCCTTCTTGCTTGTTTAACATTTCAGATGCATTTTAGAGTCCGTTTATCAAATTACAAAATATGATAGGCCTTCTGTATCTGTGGGTTTCATCTTTATGGGTTCAACTAGTCAGGGATTAAAAATATTTGAAAAAAAAAGTGTCTGTACTGAAAACCTATAGATTTTTTTCCTTGTCATTATTTCCTTAACAATATAGTATAACAACCAATTACAAAGTGTTCATGTTGTATTAGGTATTATAAGTAATCTAGATATGATTTAAAGTATGTAGGAGGATGTATGTAGGTTATCGGCAATTACTATGCATTTTATATATGAGACTTGAGCAACCAAATGTTTTGGTATCTATGTGGGGTCCTGGAACCAATCCCCCATAGATAACAAGGGACTGGACAAGAAAACAGAAAAAACACAGCTGTTTATGATTTGGATTGTGTATTATTAGGATAAGGAAAAAGTTCTGCTTTAGCAAATGAGCCTGCAATTTTTTCATATGGTTTTGGGGTGGGATGGGGGGCTTTGCTCACATAGTTATTCAGGGACCTGGCCTGGCAGAGGCTCTGTCTTTTTCAACATGTGACTGCATTAGGACCCAGTACTGTAGGCAGCAGCTTATGTGTCTGGCTAGCAGATGGGGAAGAGAGAGCAATGAAAATTGTGGGAGGCTTTTATGAGCTAGGCCTTAAAGTGATACGAATCACTGCTACTTCTATACCACTGGCCGGAATTCAGACACATACCACACTTAATTGTAAGAGAACATAGGAGGAAAGGGGAAAGTGGTGGATCACTAACCAGATTGTGCCCCAAACGAAAATTGTATTAATTCTTTATTTACATTTAGGAAAAGCTGTTATCCTCCCTTCACCCCCAGGACTGGAGAATAAACCAAGTAGCATTCTACCATTGAACAACATCCCCAGTCCTTTTTATTTTTTTTTATTTTGAAACAGGGTCTAACTAAGTTGACAAGGCTAGCTCAAACTTGTGATCCTCCTGAGTTTGTCTCCTAAGTAGTAGAGGCTAGTGACACCACACCTGGCTTAATACTTTCTTATGTTCAGCCTGCCTTTCTAAGAGCATGCATTTTTCTATTTTAGAATCCTTCTGTGTGTATGTGCATGCATGCATGCATACATGCATGCATGCATGTGTCCTGGGTATTTAACCTAGGGCCTTGCTCATGCACTCTACCACTGAGCTACTGCATCCCTGGCCTCTTTTTAGAACCTTACATATCTATCTAATCTTTCTTTTTTTTTTTTTTTAAATAGTACTGGGGAATGAACTCTACCACTGATTACCTCCTCAACCATTTTAATTTTTTCGTCTTGAAACAGGGTCTTGCCAAGTTGCTGAGTTTGGCTTCAAACTTGTGATTCTCTTACTTCAGCCTCCTGAGTCACTGGAATGTAGACTTTCACTACCATGCTTGGCTAAAATTTTACATATCTTACAGAGGTGTTTTGTAGTTTTCTTCACAAAGGTTTACATATTTCCTTTGTCATTATTCATAGGTATTTATTGCTGATGTGAAAAGCTAACTTTTTATGCTATTATACCTTCTAGATGGCTATTGCTGTGTAAAGAATCTTTTTTACGTAATTATACTTTTGTTTACTATTTATGGACATTTAAAAGAATTCTAAATTAATTTCACTGATTGTTTTGAAATTTCTAAATAAAATGGACACATATCTGCGAATAAGTGTGTTTTCTAGTAAATTATCCTTGAGTATATGATGAATTAGGAGTGCTTTAGATGCAGTAAGACCTGGATTTGAGTTCATTTTTTTTTTTTTTTGTAGGTGGACACAGTATCTTTATTTTATTTATTTATTTTTAGATGGTGCTGAGGATCGAACCCAGTGCCTCACATGTGCTAGGCAGGCATTCTACCACTGAGCCACAACCACAACCCAGTGCCTTTTTAACCCATAAAATGAGGATAATCTTAGTACCCATAGTGTTTTAAGAATTGAGGAAGAAAAAGTGTGCAAATAGTATAACACCTAGTAACATGGCAGATGCTTAAACAGTTGCTATTGTAATTATTCTGAATATTTTTTTCATATATTTTTCAGAACTTCTAGAATACTGTTGAGCTGGGAGTGGTGGCATACACATGTAATCCCAAAAGCTTGGGAGGTTGAGACAGGAGGATTGCAAGTTCAAAGCCAGCCTCAGCAATTTAGTGAGGCTATAAGCAACTTATATCCTATCTCAAAATAAACAAACAAAAAAAGGACTGGAGATATAACTTAGTGGTAAAGTGCCCCTGGGTTAAATTCCTAGTACCTAAAAAATAAAATAGAATACTGTTGAATTAAGATGTTGCTGTTTTGATACCTTCTTTTGTTCCAGTTTTCACTGGAATGCCTCTAATACATAGAATTTTGAATAGAGTGTTGGTTGTTGATATTAGATGATTTTTTTAAGCCCCTGGTATCCTGTGCATTTAAAAAATTTAAAAATAAATAAATTCAGGAATAGCATTGAGTTTTTCAAATCATATTTTGGGGTCCATTTAAGCAATTTCTCTTCTTTGACCTATTGACATGATGTATCATATTAATTAATTTTCCAATGTTGAGCCATCCATCCTTCGTTCTGAGAGGACAGTTCTTGATTATGGCATGCTTTTATTTTAATGTCCTTCTGAATTGTCTCTAGTTCTATTTTTGATTAATCTGTATTTTGGTAACTAAAAAAATAGAAAAATCTCTCTCTTATGTTCAGTTGTGTGAAAGTTATATACGTTCTTTAAGAATTTGAAATAAATGACCAGCGAAACTCTAGTCCTGGAATCTTTTCTTACAGAGAATTCTTTGGCATTCTTTTTTCATTTCTTCATTCTTAATTGATCTCTCAGCCTTTGTCTTTCTGCTTGATATTGTGACAAATTATTTTTATTGATTAGGCTATACTGGCTGTAGGTTTCATCTGGATAGATGCCTTTTGGATAAATTTTTACCTCCCTGCTTAAATGAGTTGTGGGTAGGCGGGAAGTAGATCTGTGAGGATTACACAGAAGGGGCTTGTATGGTCATTTGCAAACTTCCTAGAAAGAGGGTTAATTTTGTCTAGTATGATAATGTTTTACTTTTTCCAGAAAGTAAACCAACCAAACAAAAATGTTTCCCATTGATTTTGCTAGTACTATTCTCAAATGCTTGTTCTTTGACTTGTTTGTACATGATCACCTGCCCTTCAGGACCTACCTGGAAATTTTGTTTCAGTAAATTTAGGTGGAATCTGGGTTTTTTTTTTTTTTAACAAGTTTCCCAAATGTGTCAAGTACACTGTACATTGGTAACTGCAGGAATGCAGTTTCTTCCATATCTGTTACCCATTTTCATTTCATTTTATTTATTTTCTTGAATTTGAGTCCAAATAAAATCATTTCTGGCTTACATATGAAAGAGCTTGTATAAGCCTTTCCTCTTCCCAGTTTTCAGTATCTAATAGATCTGAATATAGCAGAGCTATACTGGAGGTATAGTCCACTCTAATTGTTTCTGAACAGATGAACTACAAGCCCCAGCAGGGAGTGCTGCTAGAGACTTCTTACCTCTTCTACCTGTCATGAAGGACTGTGGTCTTGTGGATACAGTATGTTAGCATTAGAAGCCCATTTTCCATGTATATATGTTCCCCTTCCCCCTTAGAGTTACTTGAAGTTAAGAGTCTTTTTGGGGGGCAGGTGGGTACCAAAACTCAGGGGCACTTGACTACTGATTTACATTCCCAGCCCTATTTTGTATTTTAGTTAGAGATAGGGTCTCACTGAGTTGCTTAGCACCTCACTTTATCTGAGACTAGCTTTGAACTCACAATCCTCCTGTCTCAGCCTCCTGAGCTGCTGGAATTACAAGCCAGATGTATGACACCATATGTGCTAGGCAAGCACTTCACCACTGAGCTACAACCCCAGTCGCCCAGAAGGACTTTTTAATCAACAGCTAGGTAGAACATTTCAGATGGAAATCTAAATTTGCTTTTGTTTTTGTTACCAGGGGTTGAGCCCAAGAGTACTTAACTGCTGAGCTCCATTCCCCAGTCCTTTTTTGTATTTTATTTAGAGATAGGGTTTTGCTGAGTTGTTTAGGGCTTTGCTAAGTTGCTTCACACATGCTAGGCTGGCTTTGAACTTGTGATCCTCCTGCCTCAGCCTCCCAAACTGCTGGGATTACAGGTATGCATCACCATGCCTGGCTTATCTATCTATCTATTTATTTATTTATTTGTCCTTGGATATTTTTTTATTATTATGTGGTGCCGAGTATCAAACCCAGTGCCTCACACATGCTAGGCAAGCTCTCTACCACTGAGCTAATTTTTAAAAATTTTTAGTTGTAGTTGGATACAATACCTTTATTTTATTCATTTATTTATATGTGTGCTGAGGATCAAACCTGGGGCTTCACACATGCTGGGCACGTGCTCTAGCGCCTAGCCACAACCCCAGCCCGCTAATATTTTAAAAAATATTTTTTATTGAGAATTTTTACATCTGTTTTCATCAGGGATATGGATCTGTAGTTTTCTACTTTGTTGTATCTCTGTCAGATTTTTTTAGTCCAGAGACTTTGCAGTCATATGAGCCAATAACTTCTAATTTAGGTCATTTGGGGATAGGTTTTTTTTTTTTTCCCCTTGGTGCCAGTGATTTAATCAAGGGGCACTCAACTCAACCAATGAGCCACATCCCCAGTCCTTTTTAATATTTTATTTAGAAACAAGGTCTTGCTGAGTTGCTGAGGCTGACTTTGAACTCTGCTAGGATCATAGGTGTGCACTATTACACCCAGCCTATGTTTGTTTTTCAAAGGAGATACTTGAAATTATTTGTACTAAAATATAATCAAGCCCAAATTCATTTTTTTAAAACTCTGTGGCTTTAGTACATACACATAAACACAATTTAAAACTAACACTAAACTTGATTTTGAAAATTGAAAATGCTGGGGCTGTGGTTGTTGCTCAGTGGTAGAGTGCTCGCCTAGCATGCATGAGGTTCTGGTTTCGATCCTCGGCACCTTAAAAAATTGAAAATGCTGGGCTGGGGATTTGGCTCAAGTGGTAGCGCGCTCGCCTAGCATGCGTGAGACACTGGGTTTGATTCTCAGCACCACATAAAAACAAAATAAAGATATTGTGTCCACCTAAAGCTAAAAAATAAATATTAAAAAAAATTGAAAATGCTGATATTAAAATCAAAAGTTTTCCTTGAGATTCTTGTAGACTTATTTATAGCTTTAGTATTCTATTGCTAAATTCCAAACACTTTAGGAAAAAAATCCATGTATACTCTTTAAAAACTTAAAATTATTTAGCCTCTCATTCTATGAATAGGGTGAGTTCATATAAAAAACTGTAGATCTTCTGTAGAGAAACATTCATGTTTGAATCCCTAGCTTATAGAATCAGTCTCTCCTAGTCAAAGGAAACAGGCACAAATAGCCTTGCTTTTAAATTGGATTGCATGCATTTTATTGCTATAGAAATTTCTCAATGTATAATTANCCCAGTACTGGGAATTGAAACCAGGTCTTTACACATGGTAGGCAAGCACTATCACTAAGCTATATCCCAAGCCCATTTTTAAAATTTTTATTTATTTTATTATTGTGACCCACTGTTTTAAAGTGTTTTTCACATTTTGTATTTATGAAAAGTCAAGATTTTTTAACCCATTGAAAAGCAGTGATATTTAATAGCTGTTATGTTCTAAAACACTTGTTATATGTACTTGTGATTATATTACACAGTTAATAGAGTAGTTCTGATTAAGCTTAGCTGCAAAATAACACCAGCAATTCTAATGGTTTAAATACAGTAGTTTATTTTCATACATGTAAAATCAGGGATAGGCACTTCAGGGCTGTAGTAGTAGTTCTAGCACAGTTAGGGATTGAAGGCCCTTCTGCCTGGTGGCTCTTGATCCTTTGTGCACTGCCTGATGGGCCATAATTATTGAGTGAGTTCCAACTATACTGTCCAAGAATGAAGAAGGAAGGAGAGTCTGTACTTGATGTCCTTTTAAGGAGATTTCTTGGAAGACTTGCTTAACAGGTTCCTACTTCTCTGTGGTTAGAACATGGCCACATCTAGCTGCAAGGGAAGCTTGAAAATGTAGTCATTTATTGTGGATAGCTCTGTCCAGCTAAATTGGTATTCTATTACTCAGGAAGAAACGATGAATGGAGGCAACTAGCAGTCTCTGCTACAGTGTCCCGAACCTTCACAAGTGTTATTTGCAGATTTTTGATCACATAGTTTTGTTTGTTTGTTTGTTTGTTAGTGCTAGGGTATGAACCAGTGGCTTCACACATGCTAGGCAAGTGCTCTACCATTGATCACATACTTTGAACTCTGAGGAATAATTCCATTTTTTTTTTAAGGCATTTCTAGACCTCGATCAGACAGTGCTCCTCCAACACCTGTGAATAGATTAAGCATGCCTCAAAGTACTGCTGTCAATACCACCCCACCACATAACCGGAGGCACCGGGCTGTTACTGTGAATAAGGCCACCATGAAGACAAGCACAGTAAGAATTTCCATCACCATTGTTATGTTATATAAAGTTGACTTTTAAATCTGCCATTCTTTTAAAAAAGACCTGCCATTTTCTCACGCTTTTCATGGGTGTGGGTATATTCTTATGTTCTTCCAATAGGTCAGTACTGCTCATGCCTCAAAAGTCCAGCATCAGACATCCTCAACCTCTCCTCTGTCAAGTCCAAATCAGACTAGTTCAGAACCCCGGCCATTGCCTGCCCCTAGGAGACCAAAGGTTAACAGCATCTTGAATCTCTTTGGATCATGGTTATTTGACGCAGCATTTGTTCACTGTAAACTTCATAATGGGATAAACAGAGACAGCAGCATGACTGGTAAATATTGCTCAAGAAATATGTTATCATTTTTTCCCTTTCCTTTTTTTTTTTCTTTTTTATCTTTCCTACCTGCAAGATTAATATGTATCTTGAAAAGCAGTCTGTTTCTGACCAAGCAGTATCTGTACTTAACCCCTTCCAGCTGAAGTAATAGAAACTTTGGAAGTTTTCCCATTGTCTTTTTTATATATGTTCTGTGAGGTTTGGCCTTTTTTTTTAGACACACTTCAGGTTAGCCACTTTTTTTTAATCAAATTCCTTTCAGTAGGTGACTTGGAAGTTCCCTTCATGTCAGCCAGGATAATAATATTTATGTGAAGAGTTAAAGATTTTGACTTGAAATTTACTCAAAGAAGTGTTTTCTTAGATTTTTGACAGCCATTCAATCATTAGTATATATAAATATCAGAAAATTTCTGCTTCACAGTAGACTTTAACCACTCAGGTTTTAGTCTTGAGAACATTCTTTCAAGTGTATGTTTTCAAAAAGAGTGATCTGCTCCATAATTTAAGACTGGTAGAGAATTAATAACCCTGATATTCTTCATTTAGATCTTATTATAGAAATTAAACTGTCTAGATAAAATATAGTTTATTTTTGTCATCTTACCATTACACTTGGAAGTAGTAGCATAGGGTTCAGGATGAATGAGTACGTTAGTGCAGAATATTTTGAATATTTATGATATATCTTGTACAATAATAACTGGCATTTATTGAGCTGCTATTACTATCTGCTAACACTATGAGTATGTATTCATAAGTGTTTGGTTATTCAGTAAGAAAGCCCTTTTCCACTGGGGTTGGAAATGATTTGAAATTTTAAAAAAAGATGCCTGATTGCATTGGTTTTTGCATCTCTAAGGAGAACATTAATTCCAGGATAAGACTAATATAATGGCCATAAGGGTTTCTGTTTTCTCTCAAAAATACATTGATAGCTATTATGTATCATCTGGAGGTGAAGGTCTGTGTCTATGAATAGTGTATACTTATGATTATTTTGGAGATACTTAACAAATTTTTTAAATAATTTTAAAAAATTTAAAGATTTTTCAGGAATATAATTTGAGATTGTGTGAGTGAATTGAGGGATTCCTTTGCCTAATTTATTTTGTTCAAATTTAGGCTTTGTATTCTATCATTTCCATATTATAATTTTATTCACAAGTTTGAAAGTAGGGTTTACTTATGGATAAATAAATGTGCTTACTTATGACTAAGTGAAAAATAATTTAAATTTACTTTGGGTTCTGTTTGCTTTATGTTTATGTGCCTTATATCTTGAGTTTCCCGAACCATGTTTCTTAATTTTTATGGTATTGTGTAGTCAGTCAGTCATTTTACAAATTTTTGTTGAGATGTAATTCTTACAATGTAACTTGGGTTTAGAGCTGTTGACACTGAAATCCCTGAAAGTAGCACGGCTCAACATGCGACGTTGTTGGAGGGCTTGCTTAAAGGAAACTTAGAGTTTTCTGTCTCTAGGGCATTTGTAACAGCTTTGCTCACTCTCTTGTACCAAAAGGTAGAAATCAGTTCATATGTGAGCAGCTTCTTTTAACATTTTCACTGGTGGAGAAAGGATAGAAGCTGTTCTCCTCCTAACTGTGTTCAGAGATGATAAAGCTGTTACATTACCCAGGAGATATGAGATGTCCAAATAGTTGGAGGGGTTGTGGAGTACCACTGGGTGCCAGTCTCCAGGTGTTGGTGGGTGGTGGGGGGCTTGGATATACTTAACTGTTTTCTAAAGTACTGGCTGCCATCAAGGAATTCCGCCATGCAGTTCACCTTTAACTTAAAGTGTTTGCTTCTTTGCACTGGTTAACTTTAGATTTACCTGATTTACTTAGATTTATCACTGTGCTTGTAAAAGTAACATTGAGCTGGGAAGGGTTAATGAACTATAATTTTTAATGCACGTTTTGCACAGTTCAAAACCTCAATTCTTTGTAGTTGTGTGATTTCCTTTGTTCATTGTTTTGCATGATACAAAAAATCATAATTTTGGATCTGAATGCACAATTTCCTATGTTTTTGAACTAGCTTGTGGTATTGTAAATCTTTAAATTTAACTTTTTGAAAGCTAAAAAGCTTCTTAACTTATTGTAAAATTTCACCATCTTTAAAGTATTCTATAATTACTGCTGTCCTTTGATTTGTTTCCATTTATTTCTATTATCTTGCAGCATCTTTTATCCAAATTCTTCTTTCTTATAAATCTTGTAAGTAGGAACCAGAAGCTTCTCCTTAATTGCAGTCATGTTTTTATTTTTTTCATAATTCCATTAAAAATTTTGATTGTCATTGTCTCTTGTAGTTTTTGCACTTGGGAAGAAAAATACTTTTCTGTGTTTTGAATGGGGAAGATTGTTGGCAAAAGCAAATTAATCTGCCTGAATCAGTCCCATTATTTCTGTATACTAGTCTGGTCATGTCATGAATTCCAGGACTTTGCACTAACTGTGTTTTGGCTTTTTTTTTTTTTTTTAAGCTGTAAGCTTATTTTTATACAGATTTAGTGTTTGATTTGTATGCATTCTGCATGTAGTGTTTTTCAAATGTATTATTGCTGGATAGCTTATTCAGGTCTAAAAATGGCTCATGGGAAGTTGCATAAAGATTTATGCTTGACTCTGCATTCTATTAAGCCTATTATTACAAAATAATTTAAACACTTTATGTAGAGTAATAAAAGGTTTCAGAGTGATATTTCAATACACTATGAAATCTTTTGGCAAAAATAAAAGCAACTTTCGAAGGGCTTCTGTTTCAGTGACAACGAATGACCATGATAATCTTTCTTATCAATCCAATTTTCTGATTTATCAACCTCAAGTTAGTTGCTGTCTGTGGTTGTTAAAATTCATTTTCATTTTGCTTGGTTGGGCAATTCTTTGATGTGTGTTTTGGAGTTGGGTGGACGGTGGGAATGCTCTCTCTTCCTCCCTACCCCTTTTCTCATTCTTACTTTGCCCTCCCTAAAGTATACAAACTGTCATGGGGTTGCCCCTGTAATTAGGATGTCCATCTGGGTTAATATATAAATTGAAGTAACTTTTTTTCTTAATGTTTAATTGAGCATCATTCCATAGGGAGAGGAAAGAATAGAAAATAAATAATAGAAAAGCCAAATTCTTTTTAAATGTCTGTATGTGATACAGATATATACAAATGTATTCTCTGACCAAAAATCAGTTGAAAATGCTTTTTGTAGAATCTGTTAAACTGACAATGCCACCATAAAATTAATTGTTACCTATTTTCAAGGAAGATTTTAAGAGAGCCCTTTAAAAAAAATTAAGACATAGTTGCTGAAAAAAAATAAAAAACATTATTGGATTCTATTCAAGTAGCTATTTAATGACACCAACATTTGATCTTTGTGTCCAGGGTCCCATGAGCCTATTTGGCATGTTGATAAATATAATAAAACCCTCCTTTTCTCTCCCCAGCCATTACAACACAAGCTAGCATGGAGTTTCGACGGAAAGGGTCACAAATGTCCACAGACACCATGGTTACCAATCCTATGTTTGATGCAAGTGAATTTCCTGATAACTATGAAGCAGGAAGAGCTGAGGCATGTGGGACACTGTGTAGAATTTTTTGTAGCAAGAAGACTGGAGAAGAGATTCTGCCAGCTTATTTATCCAGGTCTTAGAATTTTTTTGTTTGTTTATTTTCTGTCTACATATATAGTTTTGAAGTGAAACTTTGTTGTAGCATTTTGGTAGGCTGAATTGATAAGTAAATGAAGTTCTAAAATACCTGCAAATGTGTGCATGTAATTGAAATTTGCTTGAATTCTTCCACTTTACTTGCCTCATCAGTTTTGATAAAGACCTCTAAGAATCTTGATTTTAGAAATGTTATTTTATTTGAGTTGTATGGAGAAGTTTAGAAGGACCACCATGATTTGCTAACAAGTTTTTAACATAGTGTTAGATACTGTAGACAGTTCAGAAGTAAGTCAGCTGTAAATTCTTCCTTCAAGGAGCTTATTTTCTGGAGTGAACAAGGCTGTATAAACAAGTAACAGTGATTCAATAGGAAAAGGAAGTTTGATAGGAGAGAGGCGCAGGTAAAGACTGTGGGCATTCAGAGGTAGAAGCAATACATATTTACCCTAGGGAGCTCAGAAAACTGAGTTTTGGAAGACTGATGATCATGCTGGACTTACAAAGAATGAACAGTATTTAGACTGCTAGGAAATTGGGTTGAATCATCTTATCCAAATCTCTGGCTCCATTTGTCTTTGTGAATGGCTTTGCCATTCATTCAGCTGCTCAGGCCAGGAAGTAGGAGTCATTTCAAACTCTTTTCCCTATGTATCTTAAGTTATTCCTCCTGCCTTTCAGCTCTTGTGCCTTTGTGTAACTTAACCCTCTTTCTAATCTCTTTCTCCACTCTTTTCCCTACCATGACACTTCAGATTTTGTCACTTTTCTCCTAAATGAACTTATAATAGCCTCCTCTTTTTCTTGACTGTGCTTTGCTTTCCTTAGCTGATGACTCACACAGCTGCTGGAGTGAGGTTAATATCAACTAGAGCCTTTAGATATCTGTGTACCTGCTAGAAAGAATTAAACTGATTCTGTCAAAGGGAATCAAGTACAGAAAATTCGGCATGAAAAAGCAAGAAACTACCTATGGGTATCATTGGCTTTGAGCTCTAAGCAAAAACCCTCTCAATCTGATTTAAGCAAAAGGGAGAGTTATGAGAAGCTAGTGATACTTGTTAAACTCGAGATCAGGAAGTACAGCAAGGCCTTACAAAGAGCAAGAACCAAGGACTATAAAGTGTTCAAGTCTTCACAGTCTTTAGGAACTACTTCATTTTTCTGTTCTCTGCAGATCATATTCTTATAATGTAGGATGCTTCCCAATTTCCATAACCTTGGTCTAGGTTTATAGCAGTTAATTAGCATCTCTCAATTTCAGGTTCATGGGAAAGAGGATCTGATTAAATAGATGTCTATGTCTGGTACATTCAGCTATATCTGCAAGGGTGCTGGGGCTCACCTCCTCTGGTGGGGTTCCCATTTCTCAGAAGAGAGACCATGAAATGGAGAGGTGTCCTAAATGGTATCAATAGCAGTAAAGGGGGAATGCTATGACCATGAGCTTTCTGTTTGGCCTGTAAACTGGATGATGGTAGTAGATTTGTGAAAAGACAGATGATAAATTTAGTTTTGAACCTAGAAATTTGAAAAATATCCTGTGGGATATTTATCAACAAATAATATATATTAAGTCCCTACTTTTTGCCAGATATTATGCATAGGAATAGACTTGTTCTGTGCTTGGATATCCAGTAAGATTTTGGCTGATAGATCTGGAGCTAATTTGGGAGTTGTAGGCTAGACCTGATCTGATTACAATCAGTGGCTTACAAAGCACTTAAAGTTGGGCTAGTAGAAGAAAGTTTAGAGAACTGGTATTGGTAGAATAGTTAGGACTGCTACTCTTAGGGGCAGCTAGAAGAGAATCTTCCAAAGGAAATAGCTTTAGAGGTCAGAAGAAAAAGGAGCAATTAGGGATTGAATGATTTCAAAAGGTGGAGGAAGTGAAGACTTAAACATGTCTCCTGGATTTGGCAGTTGAGAGGCCATTGATTCCTTGCTAGTATGGTTTTATTTTGGTACTAGGGAAAGAAGTTAGATTGCACTGGCTTGAGCAAGTAGATGAGGAAGTTGTTTCCAAAGTTTTGCAGAGAAGAGGAAAATGCCTCACAGTAGTCAAAGAGTGTACTGATATAGTTGCTCTTAAATGACAAGAGATTGAGTACTTAGTGAGTTGATTAGGGCTTGGGATGGAGTAAAAGTAAGATATATTTAGGTATATCCTAAAAGGAATCTTATTCAGAATGACCGTCATGATGAGTGCAGGCTTTAATGAGGTTTCTTCTTTCATTATTCCCCTAGAAAAATGAAGGATAGGGGAATGATACAAACATATATTTACTTCCCAAGAACTATGAGAAGCTGGAATTTCACTGCCATGGAATTTGATTTAGTAATTCCACTAGTTTGTTGACACATACTTTAGTCATTTGTTTTATTTTGTTTTGTTGCCTTATTTGCAAGCACCTATGACTTTGAGTTACAAGGTTTATAACTGTAAGAAGGGATAATAGATATGAATCTTTTTTTCTTCTATGGGAAAGATTATTTGGCTCTTAAGTATATGTGATTTTGAATTGTTTGTGTTCTAGTTAATACCTTTTAAAGGATAGAAATAGTAAAGAGTGGAAAAAGACTTTCAGATGATTATGTAAAAAATATTAATAATTATGAAAACCTTTGATCAGCAGTTTGTTTAAAATTTCTTTCTTGCTTCCCTAGATTTTACATGCTTTTAATTCAAGGTTTGCAGATAAATGATTATATATGCCATCCTGTCTTGGCCAGCGTTATTCTAAACTCCCCTCCTTTGTTCTGCTGTGACTTGAAAGGGATTGATGTTGTGGTTCCTTACTTTATTTCAGCTCTTGAAACCATTTTGCCTGACAGGTAAGCTGTCATTCTCTACTACTATATTAGTTGTCTGGTTTGGTGTTTCCTTCTGTTTCTTAATTTATCCTGTTCAGTTATCTTCATAGTCCAAGGAGATGCTGGTCAGTTAAATGAGTATAGAGCATCAAACCCATCTCCTTCCTAGATGCTTCCAATTCTGATTTATCCATGGTCTGTTAAATCCTTTTTGGCTTGGTCTTGAAGGATCAGAGCAAACCCAGCCAGAGGTCCTATCTTTGTAGAACAGGCTTTACATTTTAAATAAAGAAATCAGCCAATCAGTTAAATTCTAGTTTAATAACTGTTTAACATAGAAGTACACATTCACACACACGATTGTGAAAAACTGGCATAATATATATTTAGCAGTTGCTAATAATGCACTTTAGTTAAAAAATGCTAATAGCTTTTTATTTTTTGGCAGAGAACTCTCAAAATTCAAAAGCTATGTAAATCCAACAGAACTAAGAAGATCCTCCATTAACATCCTACTTTCTTTGTTGCCCCTCCCTCATCATTTTGGCACAGTCAAATCTGAGGTAACATTTTATTAGAGATTTTTATATTCTATATTGTGTTGTGTGCTGATTTAAGTCAGACTATATTTAAAAAGTGGAACAGGGGCTTTAAAAAAACAGAACAAATGCCTCAAGTTAATTCACGTAAATTACTGAAGGTATTTTGTTCTGATGTTTCTTGTGTAGGACTGCCAGCATGCTGTGGCCTACATTTCAAGTGGTTATAGGTTAATAAAATCTGACAACATCTATCAAGGGAATTATTGACAAACTTAGCACAGTGGCTAGCATTAGATTGCAAGCCTTGCTCAATGATCTTTTTGTCTTCTCTAGAAAGACATAATACATATAACAGCTGATGTTAAATATTGCTTGTTTTTTCCATAGGTGGTCCTGGAAGGAAAGTTTAGTAATGATGACAGCTCTTCTTATGATAAACCGATAACTTTTCTGTCCCTGAAGTTGAGACTTGTGAATATACTAATAGGTGCCTTGCAAACAGAAACGGACCCCAACAACACCCAAATGATACTAGGTTTGTGTTCACGTATTTTTTTTAAAGTGCAATCCCGGGATTCAGTTGATCCTAAGCACATTTAGGAAGCAGAAGTCAATGATAGGAAACTAAGCCTAATGCAGTTCTACTTATTATTCTGAATCAGAGGCAGAGTTTATTTGCTTTTTGATATAAAAATATTTAAAAAGTTTAGATGAGGGAAGGAAAGCCTTTCAGTCATCTTGGTTGGTCATTTGTGCTTTGTATTTTTCTTTCTCCCTGTTTCTCTCCTTCTCTCTTTCTTCTTCTTCCTTCTTTTTTCTTCTTTCTCTTCCTCCTTCCCATTACTTACATGTGAAAAAATTCAGGGTTGGAAGCCAAGCAGAACCGTGCTGGGAAGAAATTGTGGAGTAGCTCTTGTTGGGCATCTTCCCTTTTCCCTGTTGTTTCCTGTTGTCTCTGAATTGTACTAAATCTGTCTTAGATGGCTTCACATTATTATGGCCACTGCCATGAGGATTCATATTTTAGATCCTTTTTACTTCTCCATTTGATGACTATACCCATTTCTTACCATGCCTCTGGTATTGAGAGAGAGGAACTCAAAAGGACAGAGAAGATATAATAGAGGGAAATGGGGGTCAGATTATGTCTTGAAGGTCAGGACTTACATAGGCAGAAATATGGTTTTAATTCCAAGACAGGAAATGACGTGGCCAACTCATTTTGTTGATGGCAGGAGTGGAGGGAGAGAGTACTCAGAAAATCTAGTACATTAGGCACTGAAAAGGTAGAATAAATAGGAAAGAGTCAGTCATTTTGGAAAGGAGTTGAATGAACAGAGGTTCTTACATACCCTCTTTTTTGTTATTGTTGACAAAGTTTTAGACAGTTGGAAAAAAGGAAAGGAGAAAAATACAAAGTAAGAGAATTCTGCCACTTAAATTGTGTATTTTGCAGTTGCACATAAATTTTATCTGATAGAAAAAAATTTGAGCCAGGATGTGGGAAATACAGTGTTTATCATGCAGGGAATTGTCAGAAATAAAACAATGTATAAAATGTGTAGTCCAGTGCAAAAATGGCTATTGTTATGATTGAGCTGTGACCCTTTGGGCATTAGAAGTGGACTCTGCCTTGGGCCATTAGGAACACTCTGAATAGACTGCCCAGTATTTATTCTTATCCTAGACCATTCTGATACCATCATTCTCCTCTAGCTAGACATAAACAATGGTCACATAAAACCAACATTCATCTTAGTTCCTTGTCCTCCTTAGTACCATTGATCTTTCCTCTTTCCCTATTCCAACCATTTTCCTATGATTATATTCTGGATTTTTTTTTTTTTTTTTAAGTACTGGGAATTGAAGCCAGGGGTGCTCTACCGTTGTGTTATAACCTCAGGCCTTTTAAATTTATTTTGAGACAGGGTCATGCTAAGTTGCTTAGGCTTGGGATCCTCCTGAGAGGTAACAGCTTCCCAAATCACTAGGATTACAGATTGTGCCACCACCGTGTCTGCCATGATCCTATTCTAGATCTTACATCATTGAAAACTAAATCATTGCTTTCTTGATTTCAAATGTTCCATTTCTTATTGCCCTCTATCCTTTCATTTTGTGCACTTTACTCAAACACTGGCAATTTTCTCTCACAGGGATTAGCAAACTACAGCTCATGGGCCAAATCTGGGCTGCTATTTTTTTAAAATTTATTCTAATTTGTTATATATGAAAGCAGAATGCATTACATATAGAGCACAATTTTTCATATCTCTGGTTGTACACAAAGTAGAGTCACAATATTCGTGTCTTCATACATGTACTTAGGGTAATGATGTCCATGTCATTCTACTGTCTTCTCTACCCCCACGCCCCTCCCACCCCTTTGCCCTATATAGAGTTCATCTAATCCTCCCATGCTCCCCCACCAACCCCATTATGAATCAGTATCCTTATATCAGAGAAAACATTCGGCATTTGTTTTTTTGCGATTGGCTAACTTCACTTAGCATAATATTGTTCAACTCCATCCATTTACCTGAAAATGCCATAATTTTATTCTCTTTTAATGCTGAGTAATATTTCATTGTGTATATATAACACATTTTCTTTATCCACTCATCTATTGAGGGGCATCTAAGGGCATCACAATTTAGCTATTGTGAATTGACTGCTATAAACATTGATGTGGCTATGTCACTGTAGTATGCTGTTTTTAAGTTCTTTGGGTATAGACTGAGGAGTGGGATAGCTGGGTCAAATGGTGGTTCCATTCCCAGTTTCCCAAGGATTCTCCATACTGCTTTCCATATTGGCTACACCAATTTGCAGTCCCACCAGCAATATATGAGTGTGCCTTCTTCCCCTGCATCCTCGCCAACACTTATTGTTGTTTATATTCTTAATAGCTGCCATTCTGACTGGAGTGAGATGAAATCTTAGAATAGTTTTGATTTGCATTTCTCTAATTGCTCGAGAAGTTGAACATTTTTTTCATATATTTGTTGATTGATTGTATAACATCTTCTGAGAATTGTCTGTTCAGTTCCCTGGCCCATTTATTGATTGGGTTCTTTGTTGTTTTTTTTTTGGTGTTAAGATTTTTGAGTTCTTTATATATCCTAGAGATTAGTGCTCTATCTGATGTGTATGTGGTAAAAATTTGCTCCCAAAATGTAGGCTTGGGCTGCTATTTTTGTAGTAGAGTTTATTGGAACACAGTAGTACTTGTTTTGTCTGTGGCTGCTTTTGTGATACAATAGGAAAATTGAATGATTGTAACAGAGACTATATGGTACACAGTCTGAAATATTTACTTCCTAGCCTTTTATGGAAAGGGCATGCCACCTCCTGCTTCAGCCTTTAATCCATTGGCCCTTCTCTTTTCCACTGTCTCTCACATCACCTCTTTCCTCCTTGCCCAGCTTAGATTCCATGTCCCTTAACATTTATAAACTTCAACTCTGCTTAACTGCCTGTTTATTTCACATTAGTACCTTAGTGGTTGAACAGTCCTAGAGGAAAATAATCAGAATAGGGCTTTCTGACTAGCCTTCTCAGATTTATGACTATAAATCTCAGGTAGCTCTTAACTTTGATAGTTTTACCACATTTCCTGAGTAAATTCACTTTTCTATTTGTCTCACCTCATCTCCAGTCTTTTGCTTATTTCTTACACTTAGCTAATGACCTTGCTGCTTATTTCAGCAAAAATGCATTGGATGAGAATTTGCTCAAGCTGGATGTAGTGGCGTATGCATGTATAGGAAGCTAAGGCAGGAAAGTAGTGAGTTCAAGGCCAGTTCTAACTTAGTGAGACCCTGTTTCAAATAAGAGAGAGAATTATCTCATATTCATTATTTCTACCAACTACCTGCAACATATCCAAAATTTATTCTTTGTTTTTTCATTACAAATACTTGAGTTCTGTTATGTTTTATGTGCCGTGCACCATCCTTAACTCTGGGATCCAGCAGGGAACAAAATAAACAAAAATCATTCTAGTGAGGACAAGGAGCAAACAATAAATAAGATCGTGTATTACGTGGGAAGGGAAAACATAGTAGCGAATGGAGATTGAGAAGGGCAGTTGTGTGTGAGTGCCACATGGCAGATCAGAGGGGGCTGTTCAGTCAGAGATAGAGTGTCATGCAGATACCTGGGATGAAGAGGATGCCAAACAGAGGGAAAAGCAGTGGCAAACAATCTGGAAGCAGCCTGTGTTTGAGCCAAGTGAGGATGCCAGTGTAGCCATAGTGAAGAGAACAAAGGCGCAGGTAGTAGGGATATAGACAGACGTAGCTTCAGTTTGCTGGAATGTCGCTTCACTTGTGTCCTAAATGCTGCTCTCACCTTCTCAAGGCTACTCTCAAGTGCTACTACTCTCACCTTCTTTCCTATCTGATCAGTTTCTCCCCTTTCACTAGATTATTTATAGTGGCATACAAATATGCCCTGTTATTATCTCCCTGGATGCCTTACCTCTTCTAGCTGTTCCCCCATTCTCTTCTACCTTTGAAATCAAAACTGGTTTTCTGTACCCAATTTTCTTGGCCTCTCATGTTTTTTGTTTAGATCACTATGGTAAGGCTTTTGTCCCGACGATTCCTCTGAATCGATTTATATCAAAGTTTGCAAAGATCTCCATCTTGCCAGAATTGATGATCAAGTTGCTGTCATAATCTTACCAGCACTTGGCTTGATTGACCACTGTCTCCTTCTAGTAACACTTTTTTCTTGTAACCCCTATCATATCATACTAACCTGGTTTTAATTTTATCTTCCTTCTCTGTGTCCTTTGCTAGCTCTTTTTCTACTACCAGTGAACTAAGTTGGAAACCCTAAAGCTCTGTCCTTGCCCCTCTTATTCTAGGTGGTCTCATTAATCCTATAGCTTCAAATATCTCATATCTCATATATATATATGATATATGATATATATATCACTATCACATACACACACACACGCACACACGCACACATTCTTCAGCCTAAATATATCCTTTCAATTCAGTATGTTCCTAGCTGCCTCCTTAACATCAGCACCTATATATCTGAAAGATAGGCAACTCGGGCCTATCTTGCCTACCTCTCACATCTTTGCCCTAAATCTGTTCCTCACCAGTCTGCTTACTCATTTTAGTAAATGACTTCCTCTGTTATACCTAATTACTCAATTAAGACTCGCCTGTCTTTAATTTTTCGCTTTTCCTCATTACTACACATCTAGGTCTTCTTCTGTCCATACTATTTTCAAAATACATCCCAATCAATCTTACCATCTCACTCCTAGAAACTGTAACTGAGCTTATCATATTTTAATTACATAATTTAATTATCAGAGCCTTCTGCCTGGTCTCTCTGCTTCCTTTCATGTCCTGCTAGATGTATCTTCGCCACTGAATCTGGAATCATTGTTCTAAAGGATAAGCTAGATAAGGCCAGTCTCCGTGCCACTGGCTGCCCATTACACTTAGAGTAAACTCTAAGTTTCTTACCCATCTACAGAAACCTATATTTAAAAACCACAACCTGGTTTTAAAAATATTCCATATTCATTGTAATGTCATGTGTAGCTAATAAAAAAAAGATTTAAAAAATTCCATATTTTTCTTAGTTTGTATTACCCTTGAAGATGGTAATTGAGATGCTAGCACCTGCCCTTTCATGACAGTTATAAAACATCTGACAGTAGGCATGTCTTTATACAAAGAAAAGTTTTGATTTTTGAATTAATTTTAGAAAAAAAAGGATTTTAAAACTTTGGGGGCAAATCAGAATTGGGTGATTTCTTCTTATCTTTACTGACCAGTCAACAGATTTATTAGTAATTTTTGAAGAAGTTTAGGAAGTGCAGCCAAAATCATGTTCTTATCTCTGCTCTTAATCATATGAGCCATTTTAGTGTTCTTATCACCTATTTTATATAAAATACTTTTTTCTATTGCAGGGGCAATGTTAAATATTGTTCAAGATTCTGCACTCTTAGAAGCCATTGGTTGCCAAATGGAGATGGTAAGAAATACACAACATGTAATATATATTTTTTTACAACATGTAATCTTATCAGAGATGATTAACTTCTGATTTTCTCTAAATTACCTTCCAGAATATCTGTCCTTGTAATTTTAAAGGTATTTTGTTTGTAAATGCAGCTTATTGAGTTAGAAAGATCATATTTTAAAATATCATATATTTTTATGTTTTCTTACCTCTTGGTCTGTCATTCTGCATGACAGAAACTCCAGCTAAATCTAGTTTTTATTCCTGGAAAGTACCTATTTAAAGCTCTTACTTGTTTTGCTATTGTGATTAAGCAGCTTAAATAATCTAGGAAAGGCCTCCTACTCCATAATTTTTGCTATCCCTAATTGACCTAAATGTAAGAACTATTTATTTATTTATTTATTTTTGTCTTTTACTTTTTTCATTTTTAAAAATTTTAATTGTGTAAGAACTGTTTATAATCTCTTTATAGTTCCTGCGGATCAAAGTTTACAGGTCCCCCAGAGTACTAATGTTTTAAATCAAAAAAACTTCCCGGAGATTTTCAGTACCTCTTGTTTCCCTCTTCAAATTGTATGATCCTTATACTGGAATAGAGGCTGGGGAGTAGAGGAATTAATAGAGTATACTGGGGTGAGCTGGGTGGATATAGGCGGATGATCAAATTATTATCAGGGAAATTACATTCATGTCTCAGTAGATGTTTAATAATAATTTACTGACCCAGTAGTAAAATATGAAAAAAAATTTACTTATTTGGATATAATGAATTATATTTGTATGGGAAAAAGTGAAGGAAATCTATTATTTTTGGTTTATAATATAATTTGAAAGTTGCTGCTCTTTGCTCAAGTGTTGTTTTGTTTGTTTTAAGATTGTATTTCTATTTTGAAGTTTTGCTTGGGAGGCATGTAGAGTGTTATCTTTAAGGACCTAAAGTCATTAGCTAGCAAGGTCTAGTGAAGATGAAAAAGGTCTAAGACTGGCCCTTTGTAAACAGCAGCGAAAAAGCATTTCTGTCAAACTGAATGCTGTCAAGCTGTCAAACCCTTCATACTCTTTAGCAGATGGTGTCTGTGCAGAAATGCCACAGCAGTTTTAATTCCCTCATCATTTGTGCTGTTTGTTGTCACATTCCATTTTATCAATAGAGTTTTTAATAATTAATCTCTTTTTATACCTGTAAACTCTGATGGAATCCCCAAATACTTGACTGATGTTCATTTGACTAGGGTGGTGGAGAAAATAACCTGAAGAGTCATAGTCGCACTAATAGTGGTATTAGTTCAGCAAGTGGTGGAAGCACAGAGCCCACAACTCCTGACAGTGAGAGACCTGCTCAAGCTCTCCTGAGGGATTATGGTAAGCTATTTTGTTTTTTAGTCGGAATTTTACAGAATTTCTTTAATTCTTAGATTTATTTAAGAAAAACTAAAACAAAATTTAAATATTCAGATTTTTAAAACAAACAACTAAAATATAAAATGTTATGTACATAAGTATAAGAAAGAGGATACTAGTCTAAAAAAACAAATAACTTATACAGCTTTTAGTGGTTGTATTCGGAGTAGTTCATTAGATTTCATAGACGATTATAATGCGTGGTCGGGATTCTGTCCATGTGCTGGTGATACAGGGTCAAGATATGGGCCCTGCCTGAGATCTCACATGCTAATGGCAGAGATGTCTAGTCCATCTGTTACTGCAGTGTGGTAAGGGAAGTGATGGAGCATGCAGTAGTGGGAAAACTTACATACCCTATTATATCCTGTACCCTAGTTTAAGTACATTGGTCACAAATTTTAAGCAAGGGTAAGGAAACATTTTTGCCTTTCCAAATTCTACATTTGCCAGCAGAGCATCCTATTTTTTCCATGTCCTTTATCTTGGCAGTTACTTTATAGATTCAGTGAATTTGTGGTATATAACTTTATGGTTCTACACACAAATACTAACAGTGTATTGAATCTGTGAGTGTTCATCCAACAAGATTAGGATTATATTTAGTTTCTTGGATGTGAGTTTAGTTTTATAATCATCTGGAAAATTCATGAGCTAGAGTCATGAGTTCATGGGACATGTTTCTGTGATTTGTTTACAATAAGTATCCTTGAGCATGTCAGATACATAAAGTCATTATTTGGATATTCAGTACAATCAAATATTATATTTATAAGAAAGTTATTTAAATTTTTACCTTATTCATTGTGTATGTAGATCTAGGTATACTCTACGTTGAAATTTTGTTTATTTTTCATGCTTTCTAAAAATAACTTAAAAGATATTTTTGCTTTACTGCATGTGTTCTAATATAAATGTTTGAAGTGATTATTGTTTGTTTCAGCATTTTGAACTGGTGTTAGTGATCTCTGCTTGTAATGTCATAAAATATTTTTACTAAGAAATCCGGATTTGTGTTAGTGTCGCATGAATGTCTCTCTTTAATGATCATTCCTTTTTCTGTTGTCACTGCCCTCTTTCTGATAGGATCGACAGGTATAATGTCCCTAAAGCTTCCTTTGTAAATTCAATTTAATTTGTCCTAATTTTAATTTCTCCTAAGGTACTATTAGCTAAGTAGTAATTACTTTTAAATATAAAATTGGAAGCCAAATGTAGTGGCTTGATTATTTAATTTTTTTAGAAGTATTAAAGTAGTCTTAGAGAGTTAAATGTTAAAGTGGGTTTGAAAAGGCATTGCATGTGATTTTTGATTGTTTGAACCCTGCAAGAAATTTTAACAGATGCCTTACAGTATTTTCCAGCATCTGAGGGGGCTATAAAAGTTGAATGTTTCCTGTAAAATTCCAAGAAAATACTTGATGGCCTTTTCATTATTATTTTTGAAAATGTAATACTCTATGTGTTGTTAATTTAGAAATTTTAAGACTTAACATTTTATAAGATGATACTGACACTGTCAGGTCCCATGATTGTCTGTGTGAAAGTTTGTGGGCTGGGACTAGAAACTGCCCTGACCCAGCTTGTGTGCCCTGTGCACTGTCTGTCAGGCGTGGAGCTCAGGCCAGCGGGGTGGGGAACATAGCGCTATGTGGGTGCCCGTCGTGCTCACTGTGACTGCTGTGGTCTGTGCCTGGTGGAATGCTGTGCTTCTCGTTACTAATGCTTAGTTGTTTTCCCTCCCTGTGGGATGTGGCATTGGGGTTATATCCTAGCTCTTAATACAGATTCAGCTGCTGGACTCCTGATTCGCAGCATTCATCTCGTCACCCAAAGACTCAATTCCCAGTGGCGGCAAGACATGAGCATATCACTGGCAGCTCTAGAGCTCCTCTCTGGCCTGGCAAAGGTGAGGAGGATAGTCCTTTTATTTTAGCCCAGCAATCTTGGGTCCTGGCTCTTTTTTTCTGTATCTTTGACCCCTCTGATGTGGGTATTGCAGTGTTGGACATACTCAAACATAATTTATATCCAAAGTTTGCAACACTGAACCTCCAAGTGAAATTTTCAAAATGAACTGTACTTTAAAACAATATTCAAAGAATGTATTTCTGTTAAATTATAGAAAGCATTTAAATATTTGCTATTTATTTATTTGTTCATAATAATAGGATGGCTTGGTTTTATAAAGAGTGATTATCCAAAAGTATGCCAGTTGGGATTATCTGTAACTACTGTCTTCCATTTATTAGAGATAAGTGAAAATCAACTACATGTTCAAATTTCTTTCACAGTTATTTGGTTTTGTGGAATCTTAGCGCTGGGTGACCAATCCCACTTCTCTAAGTTTTTTTTTTTTTTGAATTGATATTCACTAACATAAAATTAACCATTTTAAAGGGAACAATTCAGCAGCTGATAGTACATTTAGAGTGTTGTGCAACCAATACCTGTAGTTCCAAATTGTTTTCGTTGCTCCAAAAGAAAACTCTTTACCTTGCAAGTGGTTGCTTTCTTGTCCTTCTGACCATCCTGACAACCACCAATCTGCATTTTTATCTCTATGTATCTACCTTTTGTAAACATTTCATATAAATGAAAGTTTATAATATACGACCTTTCATGTTGGCCTTTTCACTTAACATAATTTTTTGAGTCTCATTCCTCTTGTAGTGTCTACCAGAAATTCATTTCTTCTATGGTCAAATAATACTGTGCTAAGTGTATATACCACAGTTTGTTTATCCATTCATCAGTTGATGGATATTTGGGCTATTTGTGTCTTTAAACTAACGTCAGTAGTACTGCTGTGAACATGTGTCTACATGTATTTGCTTGAATAACAATTTTCATTTCTTTGGAGTATACACTGAAGAGTAAAACTGCTGGGCATATGGTAATTCTGTGTTTTAACTTTTTGGCCAACTGCCATATTGTTTTCCACACCTCCTAAATTACATCCCCACTGGCAGAGTACAGCGGTTCCAATTTATTCATATCCTTACGAGTATCTAAATGAAATGGGCAAGATTATCTTGCATCTAAGATCTGGTGTTGTGAGAATTAAATGAGAGGAACTATATAAAGTACTTTGAGAGCAAAAGCCGATATGCAGCTTTTGTCATTAAAGTCTTCGTTTTACAGATGTGGAACAGGTGATCAGAGGGTGTGATTTATAAACCATGAGAGAAAATAGGCAATTTACAAGAAAACCTAATGTGTTCTCACCACCACTTAGAGTTTACATAACAGTTTTATGAGGAGCAGTTGTTGATACAAAAAGTAAGAACAACCATTCATGAGACATGCAGAACTGAACTATCTGAGAGCAGATACTGTTTCTTGTGACCTTTGGTGTACTTTCAGTAGTAAGAAATAATTAGCCTTAGATGGAGCACTGCTCCAAATCTATCTACCAAATTATAAAGGGCTAACAGTACCAATTTCATGATTTAAAGTACAGTAAAGCTAGTAATCCAAACATTTTGGTGTTGGAATAGGTTGAACCAATCAATAGAGAATTCAAAAGTACACTCACACTAAGTGGTCATCTAATTTTCATAACCAAGGTGTAAAGGTAATTCAAAGGAAAAGAATAGTAATAGTCTTTTAAACCATTGGTACTGGAATAATTATTCATCTAAAAAAAAAACACCCTTGTTTGTGTATGTATATGTGTGTATGTGTGAGATGCTGGGGATTGAACACGGGACAGCTCTACCATTGAGCTTCATTCCCAACCTTTTTCAATTTTGAGACAGGGTCTCTCTAAGTTATTCAGGCTGGTCTTGAATTTGCAATCCTCCTGCCTTAGTAACCTAAGTCATTGGCTCATCTGCAAAAAAAAAAAAAAAATCTTTGTTTTATAACTTATACTTTGTGCAAAGGTTAACTCAAAATGAATTTTAAACCTACGTGTAAAGCCTAAAGTCTGAAATTTCTAGAAGAAAACATAGAAGTTCCTTGGGTTATACAAACATTTCTTATATATTACACTATTGAAGGAAAAAAAAACTGATAAATTAGGCTTCATCAAAATTTGAAAACTACTGTTCTTCTAAAATACTTCAGATAACAGGTCATAGAGTGGAAGAAAATCTTTACAAAGCTCATGTTTAATGATGGATTTATATCCAGATTACATAAAGAACTCTCAAAACTCAATAATAGCCTTTCCTTTTGACGGTTTGTGACAACAATGTGATGGTGCAAATTTCCAAGAAGAGGAAATTGTCATATGATGGTGTATCTTCACAGCTGAGTTGAATGAGTTTACTGAAGATGGCTATTCTGCAGTGAGGTCCAAGTGATCAACCAGTACAGCAATTATTATCTTAGCTTCTAGGATGCAAACCGTTCTTATGAGAAGGAAACCGTTCTTGCAAATTGACAAATGTAATTCAGAAGAGATTTGGCTTCCCTGAGGGCAAGTAAAACTTTTTTGCTGTAAGGGTAGCCTGCTAGATTCTGTGTTACAAAGTTGTAGAAGGGTTCACCATGCAGACCTACTGCAGGTCCTTGTGAAGAATGAGTCAAGGGCAACAAGGTCATAGTTCAGGGCAGCTTGCTCCTTTTTTTTTTTTTTAATTGTTTGTTTGGTACAAGAGATTGAACCCAAGGGCATTTAGCCACTGAGCTACATCCTCAGCCCTTTTTATTTTGAGACAGGATCTTGCTAAATTACTTAGGACCTAATGAAGTTACTAAGGCTGGCTCTGAACTTACAATTCTCCTGCTTCAGCCTCCTGAGTTGCTGGGATTAGAGGTGAGCTCCACTGTGCCCAACTCATGTCAGGGCAACTTTTAAGGATGAACTGAATCCATGAACTTTGTGGATAGTCCATTTAGGGGCCCTTATTAACTGCTATGTTAGTCAGCTTTTTGTAGCTGTGACCAAGATCTGACAAGAACAACTTAGAGGAAGAAAAGTTTATTTTGGCTCATGGTTTTAGAGGTTCAGTCCATGGTCAGTCAACTCCATAGTCTGGAACTGAAGTACAGCAGAACCTCATGGCAGAAGGATATAGTGGAAGAAAACTGCTCATATATGACAACCAGGAAGTATGCGCGCACGCACACACAGACACAGACACACACACACACAGAATGCAAGTTGTCAGGGATAGTATAATTCCCAAGAACACACTCCCAGTGACCTACCTCCTCTATCTGCCTACAGTTACCACCTATTAATTAATTCAAATTTTTAATCCAGGAAATGGATTGGGTAGACTATGTTAAATCCTTATAACCCAATTATCTCACCACTGAGCATCTGTGTGTTGTGTTACACATAAGCTTTTGGAGGACTCCTAATATCCAAACCATACCAGCAGCTATGTTGGTACTTACGCTTACTGGGTGCTGTTCAGATAGGGTGTGCTCGGCATTAAAGTGAAGGTCATGCTGTGCTGGGACCAAGCAGTAGATTGTCAGTAAGAAGCCCCTGTCTGATTGACCACTGAACATCGTGGACCTGAAAGATGAGATGCACTCGACCACCTCATCTTTGGATGGGAGGTTAGGAAGCTAGAGCCATCTGCTATGCCCCAGCCACCACAGAAGAGGGTCTCCTTGGCAGCTGGATCTGGAGTTTGGATATTACTTCAAAAAGACCTTAATAAAACCTTTTAAAAAGACAAGACAACACCAAGAAAACTCAGTCAATAATAAAACAAGCAACTCAGTTAAATTAGAATAGACATTGTACTAAAGAAGATATGCAAATAAGCCTATGAGAAGATGTTTAGTATTATTAGGGAAATACAAATAAAACCACAGTAAGTTACCATTACAGACCTATTTGTATGGCAAACAGTATAGCCCATACCAAATATTGGTGAGGAATATGAAAGAACTATTGATGGGAATGTTAACTGGATAATAATTTTGGAAAACAGCTTGGCAGTTTCTTAAAAAGATTAACATATCTATCTATGTTTGAGTCATTCCCTCCCACTATAGGAGCATATATCCATTCAAAGATTTGCACAGGAGTTCACAGCAGTTTTATTTGTAATGTCCAGAACTTGGAAACAAATGTCTGTTAACAGGTAGCTAGGATATTCATAAAGTGGAATACTATTCAACAATAAAAAGGAATAAAAAATAGATACATACAAAAATGTACATAAATTTGAAAATAACTGCCTAGTAGAAGGGAAAAGCTGCAATGCACATAATGAATGATTTTATTTCTATAAACTCCAGAAAGTGCAAGCTAATCTATAGTGACAGCAGAATAGTGGTGGGTTAGGGAAGGGGGCAAAGAGGAATGGGAGGAAGATTACAAAGGTGCATAAGGAGATTTTGGGGTGATGTATATGTTTGACTATCTTGATTATGGGTATAGTTCACAGATTTGTCCTTATGTCAGAATTGATCAGATTGTACACTTTAAATAGGTGCAGTTTAAACATACCTCTGGGGCTGGGGATGTGGCTCAAGCGGTAGCGCGCTCGCCTGGCATGCGTGCGGCCCGGGTTCGATCCTCAGCACCACATACAAACAAAGATGTTGTGTCCTCCGAAAACTAAAAAATAAATATTAAAAATTAAAAAAAATAAAATAAACATACCTCTGAACAACTATACCAAACTGGTGCAGAGCACAGAGCATTTCTGTGAGGTTACATTATGGGGCTTGAAGATGTGCATGTTCCCTTGCCAGCTATTCTTTCAGTCACTGGTGATGAGGAGTAGATGGACACAAATGAATTGAATTTAGGCATGAAAACCCATGCTAAAGTGAAATACTATTTAGGCTTTGAAAACTGCCTCTATTTTTATAGAGTGTGATTAGTACATCTGAAATATTCCATGTTGTTTCTCTGTCTAAATAATATTTATAAAACAAGGCCTTCTGTGGCATATCACATTCTCAGATAGGCTCAGTCTCAACAAAGATGCTTTGAAATTGGCACAGTGGTTCCTTGCTAATGGCTTTTGTTCCCCAAATGAACATGCTCAGGTGAAGGTGATGGTTGACTCAGGAGACCGGAAGCGAGCCATCAGTTCTGTGTGCAGCTACATTGTGTACCAGTGCAGTCGGCCAGCTCCTCTTCACTCCCGGGATCTGCACTCCATGATAGTGGCAGCTTTTCAGTGTCTGTGTGTCTGGCTGACAGAGCACCCTGATATGCTTGATGAAAAGGTGAGTTTATTCAATTTTAAAACATTAAGCAGAAACAGAAATGTATGTCGGGCAAATGCCTTGTATAAGAGAATATATAAATTTAAATACAATATCACACTTTCAATATACTTGTTAGATTTTAATAGAACTCTTCTTATTTTGAGCACAACATATAAACTGTTGTCATACTTCTCGTTGGTTGCAAAGTAACCCATAGAGAAGTTCTTTTAAAAAGGAGACTTGCCTGATTTATCTGACCTATCAATATTGTTCTTACTGAAAGGTTGGTATCCTGGAAATAGCTAGTAAACACTTTGAGCACCTATTACCAAAACAGGAAGGGCAATTGATTTGCTAGCCTGGAATGCTAGAGCACAGCACAACTTATCTGTAAAGATTGCTTTTATCGGGCTGGGGATGTGGCTCGAGCGGTAGCGCGCTCGCCCGGCATGCGTGCGGCCCGGGTTCGATCCTCAGCACCACATACCAACAAAGATGTTGTGTCCGCCGAGAATTGAAAAATAAATATTAAAAAAAAAAAAATTCTTTAAAAAAAAAAATAAGATTGCTTTTATCTAAAAATTTTACTTCACAGACATTTTTTTCACTTTTCAGTAGACACAGATAACTAGTGTGGTTTCCCTGCCATTAGTCCTTATAGGAAAGCAGGCATTATAAGAATTCAGTGAAAGTAAAAGAAGAGCTATCACAGTTAGTATTTATAGAGATCTTTATATAATTTTAAAATTTTATTGTTGATAAAATCTAAGTCACTTTTCTGCACACCTATAATCTTTTTGACTTGAGAGGCCAAGGCAGGAAGATCGCAAGTTTGAGATCAGCCTTAGCAATTTAACGAGACCCTGTCCCAAAATTAAAAATAAAAAGGACTGGAGATATAACTCAGTGGTAAAATGCCCCTGGATTCAATTCCTAGTACCCTGCCCCCCACAATAAAATCTTAGTCATAATTCATTGGATTAGTCAAAGGGGAATGAAGGGGAAAGGTAGGGATGGGAATAGGAAAAACAGTAGAATGAATCGTACATAACTTTCCCATGTTCATATGTGAACAGCTTGGTGTGCTAGTGCACACCTATAATCCAAGTGACTCAGGAGGCTGAAGTACGAGGATCACAAGTTCAAGACCAGCCCTGTAGATGTAGCTCGATGATAGAATGCCCTGAGGTTCAGTTCCCATTACTGCCCTCACCGCCCCCCCCAAAAAAAGTTGATCACTCATTAATTTCCCTTTGATATATTAGATAATCTAATATGTCTTAAGCTATCCAAAGTTTTGAGTTACTGTTCTCTTTCATGGCTTATGATCCATGATAATTTTTAAGAAATTATGACTGATACAATTGAATTGGATTTAATTTTAATTAGTATCTACTCTCTAAACCTGCAAATTTAGTTTTTCAAAGAGAAATTTGGAGGAGAGGTATAAGATTTATTATGTTACTATGATATTAATTTTTACCTATTAAAGAAAATTAGAACCTGAGGCTCCACCATCAAAATACAACCACTGTTAGCATTTTCATGTACTCCTTGTTTTCTCATAAGAAAGGTATATTATAAAAATTGTTCTGCCTTTCCTGCTCCTAGGACTGTCTTAAGGAAGTACTGGAGATTGTGGAACTGGGTATCTCAGGAAGTAAGTCCAAGAACAGTGAGCAAGAGGTCAAATACAAAGGAGATAAGGAGCCAAACCCTGCATCTATGAGGGTAAAGGATGCTGCTGAAGCCACCCTGACATGGTATGAAAGTGACTGCCAAGGACTGAGCCTGGGAATTAGATAGGGTTAGCAGTTATCCCTGCCTGTTTCATCTCTTCCACAGTTGTTCAGCTCCTCTAGGATACTTTCTCCAAAAATAAAATGGAAAGGGATATATAAATATATATATATATATATATATATATATTTTTTTTTTTTTTAAACCTGTGTTTTAGATCAAAAGAAACCAGGAACTTGGGGTGAAGAGTTTGGGCTCTTGTTTTTCTATAATGGTTGATGTTAATTCGTGTCAGGTCATGTTGGAGCTAGAATGGACCTTGGAGAGATTCATTCCACCCCCTCAGTTTGATAGCTGAGTCCAGAGAGGAGAGGTGTCTGTCTATGGTTACAGCATCAGATCTCCTGCTCCCCAGTTCCATGGTCATGATCTCTGCTCTATCATTTATATTATGTCATAGGTTCATTCAGCCAGGATTTATTAACTTCCTATAAAGAACTGACAGTGGATTGCAAAGATAAATCAGATTCAGTTACTACTGGACAGTAGGGAGGATAAATTATGAACACAAATTGCTGTAATATTAGGTGGGTACTTAGTGTTCCAAGAGAAGAGGTACAAAGAAAGCACTGGGGTGTTGGAAAGAAGAAATGAGTACTTCCTGATAATGGGAAACCAAAGCAACATCCCTAGGGAAAATGACATGGAAACTGACTCTGAGTTGTCAGCCAGATTATGGGGCAGTTAAGAAGGTGCCAGGATGGCTGTGTCAGCATTTTGGTAGTAAAGGAATAAAGAAAAAGGCTGGTGGTGCAGACCATTAAGTGGGGGAAAATTACATGGAGTCACAGGAGTGATGAATAGAAGGGGCTTAGAAAAGGACAAGTATGAAGTGAAGATCTAGAAAAATGTAAAAGTAGGAAGGAGGAATGTCTAGCCAGTGTGGGGTGGCTTGTTTGGGTCTTAGTAAAGTGGCAAGTAAGACTGTTTGAAGATTTGTATGTAAATCAACCCCTCCCCAAATCCCAGCAGGCTAGGCAGACACCATAGTACATGCCTGTAATCCCATTGACTCAGAGAGCTGAGGCAGAAGGATTGCAAATTTGAGGTCAGCCTCGACATTTAGTGAGACACCCATCAACTTAGCAAGATGCTGTCTTTAACTAGAACTGGGGATATAGCTCAGTGGTGAAGCATCTCTGAGTTAAGTTCTCAGTACTTAGAATAAAAATATAAATAAATAAATAAATAAATAAAACAAGATACCAGCAGCCTTTGGGTGTTTGTGGTCTTACTTGGAGTATGTATAGTGAAGTTGGATTTGTTTTTGTTCCTCCTGAGCTTAGGTCATTCAGTAAATTTTAAACAGGATGCTTGCTTTAGCTAAGTCTTGCTCTTTTTGTATAATGCTGGACTTCCAGTGACTTCCTCTGTGGAGGTTTTGCTAATAGCTAGAAGATCATAAAAATGTGAGTGCAGCTAAAGCTTATGTAGATAATAATAGGAGTTCAGAGAAGAGCCTTGGGTAACCTTAAAGTGTCACAGAATTAGGCATGTGCCTTGCAGAGGAAAAGGATATGGAGAGAAATGGGAAGGGCATTTCTCATTGGAAGTTCTTCATGATACTAATAAGTTTGCTGCATCCTAGCCTAGGTGGGATTTTCCTTTGAGAGCATGATTAGCAGTGAGAACTGGATACGTGCTCAGGGTAAGTGGAGCACTGGGTGCTTCTCCCCAATCTAGACAGCAGTTATTTAGATAGCTCATCTCTTTTTCTTCTTCTCTCCTGTCTGTGCTGGAAGCTCCACCAGTGGGCTCTCTGGTTGCCAGTCTTGAAGAAGATACAGAAGTATTCTGTTATCATGGAAAATGCCCACAGCCAAATCTCTCTGTTCTGTCATGGTTGCTGCTTTGTCAGTATCATCACTGTTTCTGGTTATATAAACACAGAACTTTGACTTTTTCTCTGATTTATCTCTCATTCCTCACATGAGGCCAGCAGTTGAATCCAACAGACTTGACTTTTGTAAAATATTCTCTCTGCCCCCTCTAATCTCAGATAGCATCCTACTCCAGGCCCTCTTTTCTTCTTGCCTGGTTTTCTTGTTTTCAGTATCATAATCCTTTCTGTTTATCTTGCTAAACTCCTCATCTGTAAGCATAGTTTTTATTCTGTAGCTTGAGTGATTGAAAATCTGAAGTAGGTATCTTTTCTGCCATGTTGTCTGAATTTCAAGAAGACTAATCTTTCTCATTACTGCTCCCCAACACACCCCTGCCATGGTCGTGTTACTTGTGAACTGGGCATGCTCTTACATGCTTATGCTCGTCTCCTGAGCTTCAGGCTCTCTCTCTTCTCTTGGCCACATCCTCCACTATTCAATGCTTACATCAAATCTAGCTACCTCCCTGTGACCTTTGGGTTATTCTTCTGAAGGAAGACTGCTTTCTGCACCTCTGTGCTCTCTCTGTCTGACCCTATCACATAGCATGGAATTCTATATTGTCATCATTATACCTGGGTATATTTGATACATACTACTGTTGTTGCCCCAGTCTGGGTAGAGGCCAGATTTCTGTCTTCAGTAATTTAATGAGTTTGTCCTGTGTGTTCTAATCAAAATCATTGATAAAAAATATTGAAGAGACAGACTCACAAAGCATATCAGCAGATAATTTCCCTAAGGTTCACATGGATTTTTAAATCATAGCTACAAGTTTATCATGACACACTGTCAAATACTGTGATTGAAGGGATAATTGCTCACTTTTCCAGTCAAGTTACTGTCAAAAGAGAAAATGTGGGTAGACTGGTATGGTTGCATCTCAGTGACCTATTCCTTTTTTAGGACCTATTTGATAATATCTTAGGTTCTTACATGGAACACAAGCTCAGTTGGCCTGTATGCTTTGTGTAATCCATCTTTGTCCAGTTTTAGAACCAAAGCCATGTTTTCTCATTAATGATTTCCTAATACTTCACCTATTTTCCCCAAATTATTAGAGGCCTGAACTGATCAATTCTCTTGGTCCTTGGAATTCTTAAGATAGTCCTTCTTGGGGGTAGGGGTTGTGGCTCAGTGGTAGAACGCTTGCCTTTCACATGTAAGGCACTGGGTTCAATCCCCAGCACCACATATAAATAAATAAAGGCATTGTGTCCATCTACAACTAAAACAATAAGAAAAAAAAAAGATAGTCCTTCTAGGAGGTGAGAGAATGGAAGGAAAACGTCTGTTGTACCACATTGTCTTCCATTATCAGGGATCTTTGGGTTCTAGCCTTAGAATGAGAGGAGAGGCCACTCAGCTGAGGTTGGAGTGATAAAAGGTCAGATGACATTAGAACCACAGGATAGAACCTTTATATTTTAATTACAAGATACTTTTCCCTGAGCTTCAATTTCTTATTATAAATGGGAAAAACAATGATACCTATCTCAGGGTTGTTAAGATACTACATGAAACAATGTATATACAGTGCCTAGAACATTACTTTCCACAGAGTAAGAGCTATGTTCAGTTATTGTTATTTTTTCATTGAGTACTTGTAAGAAATCTCTATAAATGTTTCTGAATATTAAGACTTGATCAGTTGAATTCCAGCTCATAGAAAATTTTTCCATATAGTTTTTGATTTAGTAATTACATTAGTTCTGTGAGATGTAACTATTAGTGCCTCAAGTTTCCTATCTGTAACATGAGTATGTATCTACTCCTGCCCACACAGGGAGAAAGCAGCAGCTCTTGGTTTCTGGCCTCTTAACAGTCATCTATCTCTTCTGAGCCTGAGTTTTGTTATCAGAAAAGTGAGGGGGTTTGGCTGATCTTTAGGCCCTTTTCTAGGCCTATAATACTTAGCTAGAATAGTCCTGAAGCCTGGAGAATACAGATAGAATTAAAAATCTTTGGGAGTTTCATGATTTGGAAGTGTGGTTAGTATGTTCCTGGGGTAGCAAATTCTGAGAGAAATCAGTTTTCAAGAGATTTTATTGGAAAGTACTCTTTGTATAAATCCCTACGGGGGAATGGAGAAAGCAGGACTAGGCAAAGGAGGAACTGAACTAGGATGCAGTTGCAGCAAAGCACTTTGAAACTCACTTGGCCCTTCAGTGTTCTCTCAAGCTGAGATGAGGGGGCATGGACTCTAACCCTGCGTCAACTATTCGTTGGACTGGAGCTCATGAAGGAGTGTTTCTTACTGGCCAAGGGCAAGTCCTAGAAAGCGACTCAGCTGAGAGCTGTGGCCACATCTCCCTGCAACTGGTGGAATGGGCTTTTCAATCTTAGAGGGCACAATCTGGACAGCACACCATGATATTCACCACAGGGAGCAAATCTGACCTGTAAAGAGGAAGGCCATGGCCACTTACAATTCAGAGGAGCAGAAGGACACATGGATGTGTGAAGTAAACTTTACAAGTTTGCTTTGGGAATTAACTGTTCTCTATTTCATTCTCCATAGTATTATGCAGTTGCTTGGTGCATTTCCTTCACCCAGTGGTCCTGCCTCTCCTTGTAGTCTGGTGAATGAGACCACTCTGATCAAATACTCCAGGCTGCCAACTATCAACAAGCATAGTTTCCGGTACTTTGTCTTGGATAACAGTGTTATCCTAGCAATGCTGGAGCAACCTCTTGGAAATGAGCAGAGTAAGTTGTAGCACTTTCAGACTTCTCTAGTGCTAAATCAATGTGTTTGTCACTTCTGTGAGCAAAGGAAAAGACTGAATTCTAAGTATTTATGTGTTTGTCTAAAGGATTTAGAACTATGTGGCAATAACACCTGAGAAATAAATTTTTTAAAAAAGTAAATTTAAAAAAATAAGAGAAACTGAACAGGTTTGACTCTACATTTGAAATAAAAGAAGAAAATAAAGAGGATCTGAGAGTTGGGGTTTGTGGCTTAGTGGCAGAGCACTTGCCTAGCACACGTGAGGCACTGGGCTCAAGCCTCAGCACCACATAAAAATTAATAAACAAAGACATTGTGTCCATCTTACAACTAAAAAAAAAAAAAGGATCTGGGTTATAAGGAAGCCCCTCCTGAATTCTTTTTTTTTTTTTAATATATATATTTTTTAGTTGTAAATGGGCCTTTATTTTATTTATTTATACATGGTGCTGAGAATCCAACCTAGGACCTCACATATGCTAGGCGAGCACTCTATACCACTGAGCCACAACCCCAGCCCCTCTCCTGAGTTTCCACACATATATTCTCTGTCCCTGAACTTTTGCCAGAGGAAACAGTGCCTGCCTGGGCTGGGCAGCTGTACACGGAGCCATGACTATAACACCAACACTGCAGACACCCAGTCTACTTCATGAACTGTTGTTCCCAACATTAGAAAGTTATTAGTTAGGATAGCATTTCCCAAAGATGTGTGTGTACCACAGGAGGTAAGTGAGATGATGTTGGTTAAAGCATTGGTGAACATTATTTTATGTCTTTTTAAAGATGTGTTTGTTTTTCTTTAATTTTTAATTTGTTTTAGTTAGTTATACATGACAGTGGACTGCATTTATGCACTTTGATATATATATATAGATGGGATATAATTTCTCATTTTTCTGCATGTGCATGTTGTGGAATCACATTGGTCATGCAGTCACATCTATACATAAGGCAGTAATGTCTGTTTCGTTTTATTATCCTTTATCTCCACATCTCCTCCCCTTCTCTCCCTTCAGTTCTCTCTTCCTAACTAAGGTAACTCTCTTCTTCTCTAGTGCCCCCCGCCTTATTGTGAATTAGCATCCACATATTAGAGAAAACATTTGGTCTTCGATTTTTTGGGGATTGGTTTATTTTGCTTAACATGATATTCTCCAACTTCATGCATTTACTGGCAGATGCTGTAATTTCCTTCTTTAAAGCTGAGTAATATTCCATTGAATATATATACCACATTTTTTTTTAATTTTTTAATATTTATTTTTTTTTTAGTTTTCGGCGGACACAACATCTTTGTTGGTATGTGGTGCTGAGGATCGAACCCGGGCCGCACGCATGCCAGACGAGCGCACTACCGCTTGAGCCACATCCCCAGCCCCTATATACCACATTTTTAAAGATGTGTTTTAAAGATACATAATTAACACACCAAGTTTCATGGTTTTTCCATTTAAAGTAGAGATTCACAGTTTCCTTTTTCATTAAATTTAAGTTAAAAATTAGGAGTGGTTGGTACAAAGTAAGCTCATAGTACTCATTATACTTGGGTATGGCAGAAACCACAAAGGGAATACACAAAGGATTGAAGTTTAGGAAACACTGAGCTAGGACTTTGGTTATGAGAAGTTCTGCAGTTGTTTAAAAAAAAAAAAAAGTTGTCTTTTTAAAAAATGATTTGTTGTCTGAAATAAAAACTTTACACAAACATTTTATTCTAGATGATTTTTTCCCCTCTGTCACTGTGCTGGTCCGGGGGATGTCTGGAAGACTTGCTTGGGCACAACAGCTTTGCCTTTTACCCAGAGGAGCAAAAGCAAACCAGAAGGTATCCATCACAAGTTACAGGGAAGTGACTGCTGAGGAGTGTGGGGGTGGGGTGGGGGTGGGGGTTTTAAAGGTTAAATAGCATTCCAACAAAAATCATTGATACAATCAATATTCTGATCCCTATCCAGGTCCTCAGTCAGTGGGTTCACATCATAATTGCTTTAGGAACTTGGAATTCCAGGTCTACAGAATTAGTTTTTAAAGGCACCTTTAAGGCAGTTGTATTTTCCAAAAGCTTTCCAGGTGATTCACACTTCCACTTAGGAATAAAGACTACTATTCTGAGCCATTGAAACCTACTAGGGAACAGCCAATTCCTATCAGTCCCAATTTAAATTTACAATTCCCAGGGTTTTCTATTCAGTTTAAAATAAAATAAAAGATACATATGATAAAAAAAATTGCTGGACTTTTGATATATATATAGCAATAGGACTTAGTTTCAAATTGTTTTACCTGATTTATTACATGTAATTGGTAATAAATTGTATTTAATACAATCTTTTATGACATTTATAATTGGATAATAAGGAAAAAAATTAAATCAACTTATACTCTCCAGAGGGAGATAGCTCCAGTTAATGTTTTAGTGAATTTCCTTTCAATCTCTTTCTATAAATAGTTATACTTAAATAGGACTAAAGTCATTTGGTATACTGCTTTTTTCATGTATTATTTGGAAGCTTGTACTTATATTACTGAGAATTATATCCATAAAATTGGAGCATGTGCCTAAAATCATATAACATCCTAGATGACTCTTAGATGAGCTGTTTGTTACCCTGTGATGAGCAGATCACATTCTGTCAGCAGCTCTGTAAGCCTTTAAGATTGAAGCAGAAGGGAATCAGGAAAGGAACTAAAATTTATTGTAGCTCAATATATACCATGTATACATTCATGCAAGGTTTTAGAGCCTTGAAGACCTAGATTTGGTACCCATACTTTCCTAATTAAGCCACTTAAGGTTCTAATTGAACTCACTTTCTAGAGATGCCCCCAGGGAACTGAACTTCTACTTTATTATATGGAGTGATTTGAGAATTCTTAGAGAAGAAGGAAGTTTGAGTCTTAAAGTTCTGAAATGTCTCACTCTTTGGCTTATCACTGAATGTGGGAGATTCAGGCTTGGGCTATAGAGGTCTACAGCCCCATTCATCAGTCATAAAAAATATAATATCTACAATGGACAATTTTAGAAAAATAAAATAAAATTGAGTTTGCAGGTATGCAAGCTGCCTGTCTTTACCCTTAGTTGTATCATTTGTGGATTCTCTTGTGAGTTTTTATTACATATAATCCTAAGGAAACACAGGTATCAAAGCAAAACAGGGAAATACATGTCATTACAGATGGGTATTAGATCATATGCAAGAAACATAACGTTCTTTGTATTATTTTAACAGCTATTTGTGCCTGAACCTCGCCCAGTTCCTAAAAATGATGTTGGATTTAAGTATACTGTGAAACATCGGCCATTTCCTGAAGAGGTGGACAAGATACCTTTTGTGAAAGCAGACCTGAGTATTCCAGATTTGCATGAAATTGTCACTGAAGAAGTAAGATAAATTACTTCTAGCAGTTGTTAAGGGTGTCGATATAAACATTCATGGGGGAGTTCATCTTTTAAAATATAAAATTAAGGATTTAAGGATAGAACCCAGGGTCTTTCATATGCTAGGTAAGTGGTTACCACTGAACTTTGTTCTCAACCCTGAACATTCTTAAATGACTTTTGTGTTTAAGACTGACTTTAGTGTTATGGGTGGTGATTCATAAAATGGCTTGGGTCTCTGATATCCAGGAGGCAAGACAAATGTAAATTGGGAATGATAGGAATTGGCTTTTCCCTAGTAGGTTTCAATGGTTCAGTGATAAGATCAGACACTTGTACTGGAGGATTTTTGGAGAAGGGGAACCAGTTCAGAGACCAACTGATAATCCAAGCAGGAAAAGGAAGGATTGTCACTGAAAGAAGTTTAATATATATAGTGTATTGTGAAGGTAGATTCAAGCATTCTTGGGTTAATGAGGAAAGGGAAGGAGCCAAGTAGTTTTAGGTTTTGAGCTTGAGTGATAAAGAGATATTGGTGCAATATACAGAAATACGGGTGTTAGGAAGACGATAGGTTTGGGAGGATGAGAAAAGTTTTAGTTAAGATTAATTTAGATAATTAGACTAAGTGACTGGTCTCTTAAATCAAGAGAGAAGAACCTTGGGCCTCAAGAAGTAAGTGACAGAGGTATTTTAGGTAAGAAAACAAATGGACAGAAATGGAGGAAAGGCTACTCTGTCAAAGCTGGAGAGATCAAGGAGAAGGAGGAATAATATAAAATCCTGAATTTTGGCATGAAAATGTAGGTGACCTTTGAGAAAAGCTTCAAAGGTGTGTGAGGTGGGATGCAGAAATTGAGGGGTTGGGGATTGAATGGTTAATGAGGGTGAGGCAGTGAATATAAATTACATTATTAATACAAAAAGAGAGGGTATAGAATGGGTAAGATCATGAAGAAATTACCGAGCTAAGGAAAGGCCAAGATGGGAGGAGTATTTTGTGCTTATGGAGAAGGCATGAGAAGAAGGTATGGAGATTTAAGCTTAGTTGGGAAACAAGCCAGAAATGGCATGGAAAAATATGAGGAGGGGTTAAATGTCCCTTGGTGATAGTGAGTCACAACCTCAGGGAGTGCAGGAAGGAAATTTAGGATTAGAGTGGGAATTTCAGAGTTATAGCCTTTAAAGTAGGTTACGTCTGCGGTTGAAGATATGCTGATAGGTGGTAAGTTGTAAAGTTTGAGGAGGTTGTTGAGTTAAGCCAGAATGTTAGAAGGATTGTTACTCACCAGAGGATGGAAATTTAAAATAGGATTGATCAGAAGGGAAGGAAGGGGTCAGGTGGAATTTCCAAGACTAAATCAAGGAATCCATGTGGTTAAGATTTTTAAAAACGAGACCAGCTGGGCATGGTGGTGCTTGCCCGTAATTTCAGTTCCTGAGGAGGCTGAGGCAGGAGGATGGCAAGTTTGAGCCCAAATCCTATTTCAAAATAGAATTTAAAAAGGACTGGGATGTAACTCAGTGCTTGCCTAGCATGTTCAGTTCCTAGTACTGGGGGGCACCTAGGAGACACTCAAACAAGAACATAAGATGGTGCCAGGCGTGGTGGCACATGCCTGTAATCCCAGTGACTCTGGAGGCTGAGGCAGGAGGATCATGAGTTCAAAGCCAGCCTGAGCAAAAGTGAAGTGCTAAGCAACTCAGTGAGATCCTGCCTCTAAATGAAATACAAAATAGGGCTGGGGATGTGGCTCAGTGATTGAGTGTCCCTTAGTTCAATCCCTGGCATCCCCTTCCCCTCCCCACCCCCAGAAAAAGATGAGGTGATGGTGCAGGATGAAGATAGATAGTGATCTGGAAGTGGAGGTAGAAGCAACAATTCTGTCCCTTTTCCTGCCTATTTGAAGAGGAGCAGAGATGGAATGATATCATTTACAGCCAGGAGATGAAGGAGCAATTATGAGGCATTGGGGAAGTGTTTTTGGTGTAGTTTTAACTTTGCAACATGTTTCCTTAATTATATGCTCTATTTTGAACTGAAGTACAATATTGATCATTGAAAATTATCTTCATTTTCTTTGTTACTTTTAACTTTATTTAAAATTAAGAGTAACCCGATTATTTTTATAATAGTTCTTCCAAACTGAAATATTTGCTTTATTTCAGTTAGAAGAGAGACATGAAAAATTAAGGAGTGGCATGGCCCAGCAGATTGCTTATGAGATACACCTTGAGCAGCAGAGTGAGGGAGAGCTGCAGAAGAGAAGCTTTCCTGACCCCATTACGGATTGCAAGCCCCCACCACCTGCCCAGGAATTTCAAACAGCCCGCCTTTTCCTCTCACATTTTGGATTTTTGTCTTTAGAGGCATTGAAGGTAATTTTCATGAAGTTTAATCAATAAGTATATTCATAAATTAATATTCAGTTTGTGATAACTATAATATTTTTATGAAGATAGAAGAAAAAAATTTAAGACTAATTACACTGCATGAAAGTAGATGAAATTCAGTAGGTTATATAGCATGAGCTCCAGGACAATTCACCCCCTCATCTCATTCAGAGTTCTGTCTAAGGGGACAACTTTGATAAAATACCTAGCTCTGAGTTTCCTTGGTCAATACAGGACCCATGTTGCACATGTAAGTGAAATCTACAGATAATTAGAAAAGGAATGTTAAAAATCTTCCCATAGTCAACTTTATTATGGTAAGTGTGGGCTATAGTTGTTTCAGTTCATTTGTATTACTTTTAAAAAGAATAAGGCTAATTCTGTAATATGTAAGCCATGTTCTTCTTGTGTCGTATGGTTGGTTAAGATCAGACTTCTAGGTTTATGTCCTGGTATCACTGCTTGTCAGCTATGTGGTCTTGAATGACTGGCTTTCTCAGTTCCTTACTTGTAAGGTGGGAATGATAATAGTATCCATCTCTTCAAGTGAAGATTTACACATGTAAAATTCTTCAGGCAGTACTTAACACAAAGTAAGCCAACTCTAAGATAAATATTGCCTTTATTCTTAATTCCATTATTTTTAAACAATTTATCTTTAAATAGTATTTAAATTATCTTTAAAATACTATCCTTGTTTTTTAGATACAGAAATAAGCTTTAAAATGTGTAATAACTTATTTAAAGGTAGATTGGGAGTTTATTCTAAGGCCTGTTTGTTTTGAAAAGTACAACTGAAGATTGTGAGGCAAGATATTGTTTATTGCCAAGGTTGTCCTCTGCTCTTACTCCTCCCTAGCAACTATCGGGCCACAGGCCATTTAACTTTTCTAGGAAAGCAGGACGACATTGCTGTGTGATTTTGGATTTTAGCATGAAGAGAGAAAATATTTTAAGACTGTAGAAAACTGAGTTTGTGATGGTGAATATGAACATAAAATCTCTTAAAATGCAGAATAAAAGAGCAGAAAGAGGAAAATAAGAAGAAATACAGTGGTAAACAGGGAAGGCAAGAAGCACAGATCCAGCATACAAATGACTAGTGATATTCCTAGTAGGAAAAACAGAACAGAGTAGAGCAGTAAATAAAAATACGGTAGAAGAAAATCATTATATCTTGTGATGAGGACTCCTAATAGCCCTTCCCCTGAGATTGTGATTTTTCCATTCATGCTTTCTATATTAGTTGAAATTTTTAAGCTTTCAAGAAAATTTTCAGCTAGGCGTGGTGGCACACACCTGTCATCCCAACTCCTTGGGAATCTGAGGTAGGAGTATCACAAGTTCAAGATCAGCCTGGGCAACTTAACCCTATTTCAAAATAAAATAATAGGAGCTGAAAATGTAGCTCAGTGGTAGAGCACTTGCGTAGCATGCTTGAGGCCTTAAGTTTAATCCCCAGCTCTGCAAAAAAAAATAATAATAATAACAGTTTTCTTCTGTATGTGAACATAGGGAAAAGTCAAGAAAGGCACCTGGTTTATTTTATGAATGTTAGCATATTTCTAATTACAAACATGACAGCACATACAGAAACAAACAAGTACAAATTAGTCTTACTTATGAATATGTGTACAAAAGTATATAAGTGAATGCTGGCTAAATTTTGAATTAATAACATGTTAAGTGAATGATCTTGCCAGGCACAGTGGCACATGCCTGTAATCCCAGCGACAAGGGAGGCTGAGGCAGGAGGATCTTGAGTTCAAAGCCAGTCTCAGCAATGAAGAGGCACCAAGCAACTCAGTGATACCCTGTCTTTAAATAAAATACAAAATAGGGCTGGGGATATGGCCCAATGGTTAAGTACCCCTGAGTTTTATCCCTGGTACCAAAAAACAAAAAAAAAAGTGAATGATCTTCCATGACCAAAATTTATCCTAGCAGCTCAAAAAGAAATAATTCTTGCAAAATATTAGTAAAATTTTTAAGAAAACCACTGATTCTGTAGGCAGATCAGTTAATAAAACAATGCATCAGTGTTTAATACACAAATATTCTGATTAAAAAAAAATATAGGACTATTAGTGTAGGTCCTTATTAAAGATCTCTCTGAAGGGAGCCTAGGAGCAAACTGGAGGCACCTTTTATAAAAATCAAAGGTAATGTCTTCTTTGACTACTATTTAACAACAAGGAATTTAAAAAAAATTTTTTTTTAGTTTTTGATGGAACTTTATTTAATTTATTTATTTATATATGATACTGACAATCGAACCCAGTGCCTCACACATGATAGGCAAGTGCTTTACCAGTGAGTCACAAACCCAGCCCATAAGGAATTTTTAATGAATGAATCTTTTAAAACTTTTTGGTCTTAAGTAATTATAAATTAATAGGAAATTGTAAAATAAAAGTGCAGGGAGATCTTCCCCGAGGACAGTATCATATATAACTATAGTACAGTATGAAAATGAAGAAAGCTAATAAAATATTAAAATAAACTAAATAAGAGGTTAAAAATCATGGTCTGGGGCTGTATCTCAGTGGTAGAGCACGTGCCTAGCACATGTGAGGCACTGAGTTCAATCCTCAGCACCACATAGAAATAAATAGGGGTATTGTGTGTATCAGCAACTTAAAAAAATTAAAAAAAAAAAAGATAAAAATCATTGGAAACAGAGAGACAGTTTGCACTTGATATGACTTCTAATTAGACAATCATAAGGGAATCAATATAATATTTAAAATAAATGAGAATTAAGATTCCCACATAAAAATATATAAACTAGGAGGAAGTATATAATGACTACCTATAATATCCAGTTAAAAATACACTGCAGGGCTGGGGATGTGGCTCAAGCGGTAACGCGCTTGCCTGGCATGCGCGGGGCACTGGGTTCGATCCTCAGCACCACATACAAATAAAATAAAGATGTTGTGTCCACCGAAAACCAAAAAATAAATATTAAAAAAAAATTCTCTCTCTCTCTCTTTAAAAAAAAAAATACAGTGCAGCTGGGTACCGTGGCGCACGCCTATAATTCCAGCGCTCTGAGGCGGAGGCAGGAGGATCACAAGTTCAAAGCCAGCCTCAGCAACCTGAGTTCAATCCCTGGTCTCCCCCGCCCCTTGCAAAAAAATACAATGTAAAAACATCCATTTTCAGCTGTGACAGACAAAAGTTGCCTTAAAAAACTATGTACAAGATCTAAAAGAAACTTTTAAAAAATTAAGATATATAAAGTATGTACATGTTATGTTCCTAAATTAGTCATTCAAAAGAACAAACAGAACACATCTTACTTTTTGGGGGGCGGTTCTAGGGATTGAACTCAGGGGCACTTTACCACTGAGCCACATCCCCAGCCCATTTTTGTATTTTATTTAGACACAGGTGTTACTGAGTTGCTTAGCACCTTGCCGTTACTGAGGCTGGCTTTCAACTCTCAATCATCCTGTCTCAGCCTCCCAAGCTGCTGGGACTACAGGCATGCGCCACTGCGCCCATCTCACATCTTACTTTTCAAAAAAGTATAAGAACACTTTGCTCACAAGATGTAACACGCTGCAGTTCCACAATTCCTTATCTGTGATTTCAAAGTAAAAACTAGATTTTGTTTTTTTTAGTATGTTTGTAACAAATTCATCTAGTGGCAAAATCTGCCCTGAATTAACACAAAGTTTTTGGAATCATTACTTATTTCACTTGGTATGAACACTGTCCTGTTTGAGTGCAGAATTATTAATATCCTTGATTATAAAGTGTTGTCCAAACCCTTGCTAGGAATGATATATAACAGACTAAGCAGACCAGGTTCACAATCTTTACCAATGTGAAAAAGTAATCCTTGCCATCCCTGGATGATGCTTTACTGAAAAATATTATGGTTCACAGGACCTTGTTTGGTAAGGTAAGATGAAGATCTCAAAGAAGATAAGGGATTAGGGTGAAAACAAAACACAAAATGCATTTTAACAAAAATTAACAGATTTTGCTTTTTAAAGTTTCAGGTTTATAGAATGTTTGAGCAAAAAGTTTAAAGAGTTTCCATATTCTTCCCCATACCCCCACTCCAGTTTCCCCCTTTAACATCTTCCATCAATGTGGTACATTTGTTACATCAATGAACCTTTTTGATATATTATTAATTGAAGTCTATAGTTTACATTAATTAGCTTTACTCTTTGTTGTATAGGTCTATGGATTATGACAAATGCATAAATGTATAATGACAGTTCACCATTATAGTATTACATGAATAATTTCACTGCTCAAAAATTCCATTATGCTCCACCTATTCACTTGCTCTCCAAGCCCCTGGCAAACACTGATCTTTGTACTGTTTCCCTATAGTTTTGGCTTTTCCAGAATGTCATGTAATTGGAATCATATATACATACAGGCTTTTTTTACTTAGCAATATGCATTTAAAGTTCCTCCATGTCTCCTTGTGACTTGATAACTCATTTCTTTGTATTGCCAAGTAATATTCCACTGTATGGATGTACCATAGTTTGTTTATCCAGTCACCTATTGAAAGACATCTTGGTTACTTTCAAGTTTTGACAATTATAAATAAAGCTGTTATAAATATTCTGTGTAGGGTTTTGTGTAGATTTGCATTTTTAAGTAATTTGGGTAATAACCAAGGCATTTAATTGCTGCATTGTATGTAAGACTGTGTTAATCTTTTTAGGAAACTGCAAAATTGTCTTCCAAAGTAACTGTATCATTTTGCATTTCTACTATCAATGAGAGGAAACACCTTTTTAAGCAGTACTAGAAAGCATGATATTATAGAGAAAATAGAATCCAAAATTATATGCACACTGTAATTTCAGTATATTTGCGGGGGATACTGGGGATTGAACTCAGGGACACTCAACCACTGAGTCACATCCTCAGCCCTCTTTTGTATTTTATTTAGAGACAGGCTATCACTGGGTTGCTTGGTGTCTTGCTAAGTTGCTGAGGCTGGCTTTGAACTCGTGATCCTCCTGCCTCAGCCTCCTGACCTACTGGGATTACAGGCATGTGCCACCGTGCACAGCTCAATTATCTTTTTTTAAAAACTTGTTCCAATTAGTTACACATGACAGCAGGATGATTTCAATTCATTGTACAAGAATAGGGTACAACTTTTCATTTCTCTGATTGTACATGATGTAGAGTCATGTCAGTCCTATAATCAATCATGCATGTATCTAGGGTAATGATGTCTCTCTCATTCCAGCATTTTTCCTACCCTCATACCCTCTCCCCTCACTTCTCTCTGCCCAATCCAAAGTTCCTCCATTCTTCCCCTGCACCGCCCCCCCCATGTGCGCCATTATGGATCAGCATCCATATATCAGGGAGAGCATTTGGCCTTTGGTTTTGGGGGATTGGCTTATTTCCCTTAGCGTGATATTCTCCAACTCCATCAATTTACCTGCAAATGCCATAATTTGATTCTCTTTTAATGCTGAGTAATATTCCATTTTGTATATATACCACAATTTCTTTATCTATTCAACTTTTGAAGGGCATCTAAGTTTAACTCTTGTGAATTGAGCTGCTGTAAATACTGAAGTGACTGCATCACTGTAGTATGCTGATTTTAAATCCTTTGGGTATAAACTGAGGAGTGGGATAGCTGGTCAAATGGTAGTTCCATTCCAAGTTTTCTAAGGCCTCTCCATACTGTTTTCCATATTGGTTGCATCAATTTGCAGTCTCACCAGCAATGAATGAGCATACCGTTTCCCCCACATCCTCGCCAACACTTATTGTTGCTTGTATTTTTGATAACCGCCATTCTGACTGGAGTGAGATGAAATCTTAAAGCAGATTTTTTTTTTTTTTTTTGCGGGGCTGAGGATCGAACCCAGGGACTTTTGCATGCAAGGCAAGCACTCTACCAACTGAGCTATATCCCCAGCCCTTAAAGTAGTTTTGATTTACATTTCTTTAGTTACTAGAGATGTTGAACATTTTTTTCATATATTTATTGATTGATTGTATATCTTCTTCTGAGATGTGTCTGTGACAACAAAAAAAAGCGATTAAAGAACTAGAAGGAAGTATTTTTAAAATGTTAAATAATTTCTTTAGGATTATGGCTGTGTTTATTCCTGACACTTTAACTTTTTAATTTAATGTTTATTCAACCAAAAGCAAATCTTACTTTATAATTAGAATAATGATACAGAGATAAAACTTTCTCTTTTTTTTCCTTTAATGGTAGGAACCTGCAAATAGTCGTCTACCTCCTCACCTTATTGCACTTGATTCCACGATACCTGGGTTTTTTGATGACATCGGATATCTGGATCTCTTGCCATGTCGTCCTTTTGACACAGTTTTTATTTTCTATATGAAGCCAGGTCAGAAAACAAACCAAGAGGTAAGAATTCTGAATTATTTTTCTTTTTGGCAACATTTTGTGCTATAAATACATAAGATTTACATAAAAGGTTTGTCCTTATCCTTGGTAAGAAATGAAGACTTTCTATGAACTAGTTCAGAAAGAATTAAAGAAATAGAAAGAATTAAAACTATAGTATTTAGTGTTCTGAGTCTTTTGACTCTCAAGGAGTGTAGTTTAGAGTAGAATTGTAGCATGTCTTTCTTTCTCTTAACGAATTCATATTCATGGGCAAAAGAAAATAAAATACATATTAGCTACAAAGAGCTCAGGCTAGCTAGACCAAGTGAGCAACAGGCTCCCCGCTTGAGGTTCCTTCCAGGTAAGCTCACAAACAAAAGGTATGCATAGTGCACAATGCAGGGAATGATGCATGAGGTAAAGGATAAAAACACTATGTAGCAGAGGAGAGTAGAAGGAAGATAGAAGATAGGTGGGAATGTAAAACTAAGAGCAAAATGGCAGAAGATTTGAATTTTGTATTGGAAATTAATATTTAAAACATGGAACGGGCAGTTCCCAACTAATTAGGAAAGAGTCAAAGGAAGGTTTGTAAAATACAATACTCAGATGTGTGAGGGCACTATGACTTAGAATTTTACTATAATCAACTTAGGACTATTAACTAATAAAATCAGCACTTTTTTAGAAATTTACCAAAAGTCATACCAAAGTCAAAAAATGTTTGCTTGAGAAGCATTATTTTAAATTTTGCACTGGTGATCTACTGGAAAAGAAGTTTTTGAGAAAGTTCTTCCTCATTTCATGTTATTCTTTCAGTAACTCTTATATTAAGTGTGTGTTCTCTATTAGGTCCCAGGTTACACTGGAAAATAAGTGCTACAAGGCTTCTGGCTTTCTAGAACTATTGTCTAGACAGGACAATTAAATAAGCACCCATTGTAAAGTATACTAATGGGGCATTAAAATATGTCTTAGGAGCCTTAACAGGAAAACATAACCTGATTTTTAAAAAGCATCCTGGAAAATGGGACGTTAAGCAATATTTGAGGTGTTCATTAAAAAGGCAGAAACAGATTATGATAAGACAGTATTGCATCTTTATGGAATTCATTATGAATGCCAGTGTGCTTGGTACTTGGGAGAAAATAAGTTAGTGACAGGCAGATATGAAAGTGGTGGACTCTAGTTTTTTAAAAGAATCTCAGTAAATTGGATTAATTACAGGAGCTGGGGATGTATTTTGAAAAGACTCTCGTGTGTTGTTCACTTGAGAATATTGGAGCCATTTTTCTCCTACCTGTTAAAGAATACATAAGCCCTTGAGGCAACTCCTAAACCAACCAGTTCAATTTCCTTAGGTTCTAGAGTCTGGGGTGACCAGGAAACAAGGGGTTTCTCAGGGGCTTCTTTGGAGTGGCTGAGACCTTGCTCTTCCTGGCCACAGGTGATTAATTTCTAACTGCCAGAAAGTGACCTGCAAGTTGAATTTGATTCACTTACTGCTTCTTAACTAAATTTTTCAGAAACTGTTAATTTAAAAGCTTTGCTTCTGTTTAATAGCAAAAACTAGAACTGGTTAGCCAATTAGTTTTTTGATAGAAGAATATGAAAGGATGTGGTTGAACTAAACGAGTACACTTCTGGAGACAATAGTTCTGTGTTTAAGAGGTAAACCTGGCAATGATACAATATATTGAGGAGCAATATGTGTAACTTCCCATATTTTTAACTTTCACAGGCGTCTGCATGGTCTTGGCATATTAGCATTGTCTGAATGACATCAGTGATCTGGGGACTGGCTGCATCACAGTCATTGGGGGGAGTTTTTAAAAAATAGTGATTCTAGGATCTTGCTTTGGCTAATTTTGATGTATGTCTGGAAAATCTAATGGACTCATCTTTAACACATTCCCCAGATGATTTTTATACACTGTTCCCCACCCCTTGTTTTATTTTTAATTTGAAGAAGAATTTCTTATTTTCTTTTATTTAGAACAGAGTGTTTTAACAATCGCCCTGTTGCCATCTTGGGTCAGATAATTCTTTGTTGTGGGGACTGACTTGTGGTTTTTTTTTTTTTTTTTTCTTTTTTAGTTGTAGATGGACACAAAGTATCTTTATTTTTATGGGGTGCTGAGGATCGAACCCGGTGCCTCACGCATGCAAGGCAAGCACTTTACCGCTGAGCTACAGCCCCAGCCCCTGACTTGTGTATTTTTAAACATTTAACAGTACCTGTGGCCTCTTCCCCTAGATTATTCTACTATAATCCCCAGCATTATTCTACTGGTTGAAACAACCAAATATGTCTTCAGATATTGCCAAATGTCCCCTGGAGGACAAAATCACCCCGAGATGAGAACTGCTCTTTTAGAGCAAGAGGTTCTCCTGAGATCAGTAGAAAGCCCCAGTGTTACACTGTTTGTTTGGTTTTATTTTTAGTTTTTTTTTTTTAGTTTTCAGCGGACACAACATCTTTGTTTGTATGTGGTGCTGAGGATCGAACCCGGGCCGCACGCCACTGTTTGTTATTAGTGGGGAGGAGAGAATCTTTTGGTCACTTCATTTTTCCTGGAATGACTGTATTCTTTCCTTTGGACTAAGAAAAGAGTATTCTCACATTTAGTAATATACCTAATCTTTCAATAAAGAATTCAATAATTCTTTTTTTTTTTTTAACATCTTTATTTGTATGTGGTGTTGAGGATCAAACCCAGTGCCGCACACATGCCAGGCGAGCACGCTACCGCTTGAGCCACATCCCCAGCCCTATTGAATTCTTAATAGGTTTTTACTTTTGTAGCATTTGTCAAGACTTGTAGTTAAATAATTACATAACTATATAATATTTTTGTAAATTAACCAGGTTATTAACTCTGTGCACAGCAAGGACATTGTGTCTTTTATTTATTTTTAATAAATATGTCAGACTCAATAATTGTTTCAGCAAGAATGGAGCTCAGGGCTTTACCTACATTATCTCATTACCCTTCACTACCATTATTGTTATCCCCATTTTACAAATGAAGAAAGTGAGGCAAGTTAAGAAATTTAAGGCCCAGCCAATCCAAACATAACTCGAGCACTTATTTTTCACAACAGTGATGTATTCTCAAATTTCTTCTGAACTGGATTTTAATTTTTTCAGAAACTTCAAAGCTAATCAGTTTTATGAATACTTATTTTAGTATGTTCTTAAGTTTCCTACATGATAGCTGATGATGTTATATATTTCAGATTTTAAAGAATGTGGAGTCTTCCAGAAATGTTCAGCCACATTTCCTAGAATTTTTGCTCTCCCTTGGCTGGTCGGTAGATGTGGGCAAACACCCTGGCTGGACAGGACATGTTTCCACCAGTTGGTCGATTAACAGTTGTGATGATGGGGAAGGGTCTGAACAAGGTAAAACTCAATCATAATGGTCATTTGTTTCTTGTTTTGTTTCTCTTGATTCCCTGCCCACTCCCCGCCCTTTATTATGAATTTGTAGTTTTGTTTAAAAAAAAGAAACGGTGGTATAAAAGAAAAGTCTCCTTCCTTCAATCTCAATCCTCACAAAGAGTCACTTAGTATATATATTCTTCTAGACAGTTCTTGTGTATATTAAAGATATTTATATGCATAGTGGTAGGTGAATTAATACAGAATCATTACAGTGCTGTAAGTTCCTTTTTGTAATGTGAGTAAACAAATTCAGTTTTCTATAAAAATACTATAATAAGTCTAGGTTATCTATAACAAACAATACAGTTTCCTAACAAGCAAGTTTTGTGTAATAAATACAGTTTTCTATTAATAGGTATGTTTTATAGTGGCTATTTAAAAAAAAACAGTTAAAGGTTACATTCTTGGGACATCATATCAAAACCTTTGTAGTAAACAAGCTGACTCTCTCAGAAATTCTTGCCCATCTCTGCAAATTCTTCTGAGGAACTATAATCAGGATAACAAGGGACCAGAGCAGTATAAATTTAAACTTAAGACCTTTGCCCCACCTGGCTAATGCATTTTGTTCCTGGGCTCCTGAAGTCATTGGAAGGTTCTCTGTCTGAAGTGAGTAATTCCTATGTTGCGCTTTGAATTTTCTCAGTTCTTATGTCAACAAGATTATATTCTCTCAAGGTTTCCATTTATATATCATTGTGACTTGACCTCTAGTTTGTTCTAATTTTTACCACAGTTGAAGCTATAATTTTAATTTCCATATACCCTTGAATATATGCTTGAGTATATCTGTACCCTCCCATAAGTAGAATTGATAAATCAAAGTATATGCATATTTTTTTTTCCATTTTATGACTATATCACTTGGGTGCTTATGGTTTTAAGTAACAGAAAACCTGACTCAAACTAGCTTAGATATTGAAGGTCATTTTTTTGCCTCATGTAACTAAAAATTTCAGAGATTGGGTAAATTTTCTGTATCATTTGAATAGCATTTGTTTTCTTTCTTTGTAATTTTCCTTTAGCTTTGTTTTCTACATCTTAGCTTTGTCTCTGAAGGCAGCTCAAAGATTTATATGGACATACTACACTAACCTGAAGAGAGAGATTAGCTCTGTCTCAGAATCCCTTTACTCCCCCAATTTTTGCATTGCACAGTAATTAGACTACGTCAAACCCATCCCAGTGGCAAGAAAAATGGAATGAGCCTGATAAATAAGGTAGAGCTGGTATTTAGGTAAATCCCACCCATACTGCAGGCCTACTATAGAGTAGGGGCAGGTGGAGTAGATGTTGGGGCAGTAACCACAGCGTCTACTGCAGTAGATAAAAGTGTCCAGCCTGTGTTTTAAGTGGTATTACTAGAACTCAGCCACATTTTACTTAGGTATCGTCTGTGGCTACTTTCATTCTATAATGGAGAATTAAGTAAGTGTGGCAGAAACCATATAGCCTGCAAAGCATAAAATATATACTAACTGATCCTTCACTGGAAAAGTTTATTAACCTCTGGTCTAAATTTCTTGTTTGCCATATCTTCATCGCATCTTCTAATCCATTATTTTCTATTTTTCTTTCTTTCCTGAGAATTGCTTGTTCATTTCCTCTGCCCAACTTTTTGTCAAGGTGTTGGACTTTTATGTTAGGACATTGTGTTCATTTTAATTGAGAACAATACTACTTCTCTGGAGTGTTTTTTTTTAATTCAGTCTTGCTGGCTAAGAGCAGATACTTTTACTAACTGCCTGGATATTTTTTTATTGTATTATTGACCATTGGGGAATGTGGAACAGCAGCAGAGCCAAAGAGCAGTTGAGAGAGACCAGGGACAAAAGTACCTTGAAGCAGGTGTCTGCATACATACACTCTGTCCCTGCTCCTTTCAGAGGGACTGTGGTGGTCTTCCTTTGATTATTTACTTGTCTTAAAATTACTGCTCCCTCACTCTGCCTCATACAGAGGAGATAAAGATCCTGCTAATCAGAAGTGGGTCTGCTATAGAGTAGTTTCAAAAACTATGAAACTATGATTTTATGACTTAAAGTTAGTATAAAGACATGTAATGAACATTTGTAGTTTATTCATCTTACACACTAATTGGTTCTTGTTAGAAACATGCATTCCTCTAGTGTCACTTTATTAGCATTTCATGAAGCACAAAGATTGGTTTTCCACACTGTTCAAAGAAGTAATGTAGTGTTTCTTATTCCTAGATGAGGTGGTTTCCTCTGAAGATGCTGGGGCTAGCATTTTCAATGGACAAAAGAAGGTGCTGTATTATGCTGATGCCCTGACGGAAATAGCTTTTGTGGTTCCTTCTCCTGTGGAGTCCTTGAGTAAGAACATTTTTTGGCATGGTTCTGTTTTAGTATCTATTTGTATATTCAATATTATTGTATTGGAAGAGATTTTGAAATTATCTAAGGCACTCTCTAGCTTCTAAGGCATTATAACTATTGGATTATATACAGATACAAGATATTATCTTCCTATAACTTTCTGATAAGCCACATCCACAGCCCTTTTTATATTTTATTTTGAGACAGGGTCTCACTAAGTTGCTTAGGGCCTCGCTAAATTGCTGAGGCTGGCTTTGAACTTGCAATCCTCCTGCATCAGCCTCCTAAGACGCTGGGATTACAGGCGTGTGCCATCACACCTGGCTCTTGTCTTTCTTTCATAAAATTTAATCAGTATGTAGATGGCTTGATTTCCAATTTGTTCTTTGCAAATTATAAGTGAGCTCCTACCTCCTTTCCTAATCCCATATGAGAGACTTTGTATGGAACCCCATAGAATCTTACAAATAGAAGGATCTTATAATGGCACCAGGCTGATCTTCTGACATTGAGCTGGAAAAACTTGAGCAGCCTAGAAAAGGTGGCGTAAGGATGACAGTGTTTCATACTTCTTAGTCTGAACTCACAATCTTATTTTGCGTAGAACCTTTGCATTTTGCACACTAAGCCTGTTTCTTCATGTCTGATCAGACAATAGGTGAAAAATGTCACCTTTCTGAGACATTTGTAGGGTGGGGTATCTATATTACACTTTCATAGTCTCATCTTCAGGCTAATGATTTTTGTTGGGCCCTAGTTTGGCAACTTTCCAACTTTATACTTGGACCATTGATTTCTCACTCTGGGCCCCTCCCTGTCTTATACCCTAGGATCAGTTACATTCCTGGCAGGAAGGGCCTTCCATGATTTGGGTCACTATCCTAGCAGCTGCTTGCCTTCCTAGCAAGACTCTGTCTGCCAACCTAATTGCAGAAGCCAGGACCTGTTTCCAGTTGGCTGAGTACCTGCCTGTTTTCTCTGGCTGAGCCTGTTTGCCACCAGCAAGTTTCCCAGAACTAGAGCCTTGTCATCCCACTATAGCTCCCACAGTTAGGTGTTTGTCTCCTGTCATGAAACATCCCCTATGTCTGTTGTGCCCCATTCCAACTCAAATTCTGTTTCTTGATTTTTTTCCCAATTTTTTTTTAAGTTTTGTTTTTCAATGCTTGTCTCTCAACCAGATTGTTCTTTAATCTCAGAGACTAGTTCCTCTGTAGCTTTTGGATATCCTACTGTCTACTTGGCACTGTGCTCTATGAATATGTAATAAAAATTATTCAGAGAATAACAGATGCTTTTATTATATTCTACATCTGAAAAGTATCTTGTTTTCTAGTCTGCACTCTGTTGTCCCATAGATCAGGAGAGCCAGCAAACTATAATGCACATGCCAAATTCAGCCAAGAATGGGTTTTACATTTTTAAAGGGTTATCAATAAAATATAAAGAAGAATATGCAACAGCGACCTATGTGGTCAGCAAAGCCTAAAATATTATTACCTGATCCTCTACAGAAAACATTTGTCAGCCTTGCTTTAAAAATAGTGCTTGTTAAAAATGAAATTATGGGGGCTAAGGTTGTGGCTCAGAGGTAAAGCACTTGCCTAGCATGCATGGGGCACTGGGTTCGATCCTCGGCACCACATAAAAATAAAATAAAAGTATTGTGTACACCTATAACTAAAAAATAAATATTTGAAAAAAAAATAAAATTATGGCTGGTACACATGTAATCCTAGAGATTTGGGAGGCTAAGAGGTGGGAGGATCACAAATTCAAAGCCAGCCTCAGCAACTTAGGCCCTAAGCAACGTAGAAAGACCCTGTTTCTTTTCTTTCTTTTTTTTTTTTTTTATTATGTTGTTCAAAACATTACAAAGCTCTTGAAATATCATATTTCATACATTTGATTCAAGTGGGTTATGAACTCCCATTTTTTACCCCGTATACAGATTGCAGAATCACATCGGTTACACATCCACTTTTTTACATACTGCCATACTAGTGTATGTTGTATTCTGCTGCCCTTCCTATCCTCTACTATCCCCCTCCCCTCCCCTCCCCTCCCATCTTCTCTCTCGAAAGACCCTGTTTCAAAATAAAAAATAAAATAAAGGTGGCTAAGGATGTGGCTCAATGGCTAAGTTCCCCTGGATAAAGTCCCCCACACACACCAAAAAAAAAGTATGGTATTTACAGGAAAATGGATGGAACTAGAGACCATAACGTTAAGCAAAATTAGTCAAACTTAGAAGGTCAAGGGTTGTATATTTTCTCTCACATGCAGAAGCTAGAGAGGAAAAAGGAAAAGAAAGATGGGGGTGAATTTTGTAAAAGTCAAAGGGAGGTCAGTGGAGGAAAGGGACCAAGGTGAGTGAAGTGGGAAGTGCTAGGGAGTGGTATTAGTCAAATTATATTGTTATATTGTGTGCATATACAAATATGTAACAATAGATCCCATCGATATGTATAACTTTATACACCAATAAAAAATGTGGAAGAAAATAGTGCTTGTTTAAGTAATTTAAGTAGACTAGTTAGCATAATTAAACTTTTGCTCCAAAGGAGTAGCAGGTATGATCATTGATTTTTTTTTCTTTACTCCATAGCTGATTCATTGGAAAGTAACATCTCAGACCAGGATAGTGACTCAAACATGGATCTTATGCCAGGAATTCTGAAACAGCCATCCCTGACACTTGAGCTTTTCCCCAATCACACAGACAATCTTAATTACTCACAGAGGGTAAGTCATTTTGTTGCTATCTCTCCAAAATTTATGGTGGAATGGGCATAATTATTGAATCATGTCTACAAAGTTTCTAACTTTAACCTAGAGAATAATTATAGGAGAGTATTGACTCATTAATAATTGAAATCTTTTAAATGAAATTCTCCTAATTATTTTTTTCTACTGTGCAACAAGTAATTCCTAAGACAGCCTTTGTTATTTTTCTTTATTTTGCCATGTTTGTTTCTTTTACCCATACCTTTTTCACTAAAGGTATAGCAGTAGCTGTACATTATTCACTAAAGGTATAACAGTAGCTGAACGTTCCATATCTTTAAATCATGAAATGTTCAACTTTGAAGTGTGATCATGTAGAGATTTCTAACAAACAAACCAGGAATGGAACCACCTTATGACCCAGCTATCCCACTCCTTGGTGTGTTTTCTAAAGAACTATAATCAGCATACTATAGTGATACAGCCATATCAGTGTTTATAGCAGTACATTTCACAGTAGCCAGGTTATGGAGCAGCCAGATACCTGTCAATAGAAGAATAGATAAAGAAAATATGATGTTGATGTACAAAACAGACATGGAGACCAATGGAACAGAATAAAAGACACAGAGAAACTCACATCAATACAATTATCTTATACTAAACAAAGGCACCATAAACATGCATTGGAGAAAAGATAGTCTCTTCAACAAATGGTGTTCAGAAAACTGTCAATCCATATGTAACAAAATGAAATTGAACCTCTACCTCTCACCCTGCACAAAACCCAACTCACAGTGGATCAAAGAGCTAGGGATCAGACCAGAAACCCTGCACCTACTAGAAGAAAATGTAGGCCCAACTCTCCACCATGTTGTATAGGAACTGACTTCCTCAATAAGACTCCTAAAGCACAAAAAGTAAAATCAAGAATCGATAAATGGGGGGCTGGGGATGTGGCTCAAGCGGTAGCGCACTCGCCTGGCATGCACGGGGCACTGGGTTTGATCCTCAACACCACATAAAAATAAAAAATAAAGATATTGTGTCCACCTAAAAAAAAAAAAAAGCTAAAAAATAAATATGAAAAAAAAAAGAATCAATAAATGGGATGGTATCAAATTAAAAAAGCTTCTTCATAGCAAAAGAAACAATAATGTGAAAGAGAGAGCCTAAAGAATGGGAGAAAATCTTTGCCACCTTGTACCTCAGGTCGAGCATTATTCTCCAGGATATATAAAGAACTCAAAAAACTCAACACCGAAAAAAAAAAAAAAACAACCCAATCAATAAATGAGCAAAGAAGCTAAACAGACGCTTCACAGAAGAAGAAATACAAATGGTTAACAAATATATGAAAAAATGTTCAACATCTCTAGCAGTTAGAGAAATGCAGATTAAAAGCACGCTAAGGTTCTATCTCACTCCAGTCAGAATGGCAATCATCCAGAATACAAGTAAAAACAAATGTTGGCGAGGATGTGGGGGAAATAGGTACACTCATACGTTGCTGGTGGGACTGCAAATTGATGCAAACACTCTGGAAAGCAGTATGGAAATTCCTTAGAAAACTTGGAATGGAGTTCAGGGTTGTGGCTCAGTGGTAGAGCGCTTGCTTAGCATGTGTGGGGCACTGGGTTCGATCCCCCACACCACATAAAAATAAACAAATAAAATAAAGATAGTGTGTCCATCTACAACTAAAAAAAAAAAAGTATTTAAAAAAGAAAGAAAATTTGGAATAGAACCACCATTTGACCCAGTTATCCGAATCCTCGGCATATACCCAAAGGGCTTAAAATCAGCATACTGTAGTGACACGGACACATCAATGTTTATAACAGCTCAGTTTATAATAGCTAAGCTATGGAACCAACTTGGGCGCCCTTTGACAGATAAATGGATAAAGAAATTGTGACATATATATACACAATGGAATATTACTCAGCCATAAAGAAGAATGAAATTATGGCATTTGCAGGTAAATGGATGGAATTGGAAACTACCATACTAAGTGAAATAAGCCAATCCCAAAAAACCAGAGACTGAATGTTCTCTCTCATATGCAGATACTAACCATATGGGGAACGGGGGTAAAAAAGAGTAGAAGTTCATTGGATTAGACAAAGGGGAATGAAGGGAAAGGTGGGTAGATGGGAGTAGTAAAATGAATTGGACGTAACTTTTCTATATTCATATGTGGATACATGACCATTGTAACTACACATCATGTACAACCATAAGAATGGGAAATTATACTCCCATGTGTGTATAGTATGTCAAAATACACTCTATTGTCATGTATATCTAAAAAGAACAAATAAAAATGCCTTGCCCAGTCACCTTCCATCTGCCACTGTGGACCTCTGAACTTCTCTGATGCTGATTACCCATAACTGTCCATACCCTACCTGATACAGAACAAGGGCTTTGGGTTACTTCCCCCAACTTCTCCCTCTTTCAACAGGAAGCAGTTTGGAGATGTTGTCACCCATTTTTCCATAGAAATGGAATATAGAAATTGACAGGAAATATAATAATGATCCACTTTATTTTTTTATTGATTTTATTATTTTTTTAAATACACTGCAGTAGAATGTATTAAAATTCTTATTACACATATAGAGCACAATTTTTCATATCCACTTTATGCTTTTAACATAGCCCTTGCTGCTGTGCCACTGCAACTTATTATTTTTAAAAAAATATTATTTTTTATTTTTAGGTGGACACAGTATCTTTATTTTATATTTATGTGGTGCTGAGGATCGAACCCAGTGCCTCACATGTGCTAGGCAAGAGCTTTATCACTGACCCACAAACCTAGTTGCTGCAACTTATTTTAAAAATGGACCTTTCTTTCTCTTTCTCTTTTTCTGCTTCTCCCTAATCTCTCCCCCTCCCTAATCTCAGGGGAAATAGGATTACCCCGTTCCTGCTGATGGGCAGATAAACCTTCTTCTCCTTTTTCTCAAAATAAATAAATAAAAGAACCAGTTTTAAAAATGAAGGAAAAAATGTGGTACACACACACACACACACAATGGAGTTTAAGTCATAAAGAAGGATGGAATTATGGTATTTGCTGCTAAATGAATGGAACTGGAGAATATCATGCTAAATGAAATAAGCCAGATTCACAAACTTAAGGGTCGAATGTTTCCTCTCATAGGTGGAAGCCCCAGCAAAATAAGGGGGAAAGGGGCATGCGGCGGGGAGGATCAGATATCATAAAGATACAAGGAAGATCAGTGGAATAGAAGGAAATTGAAAGGGAGAGGATAGAAAATGTGGAATGAATTTGACAAAATTATGCTACTTTCATGTATAAATACAGTGAATTTCACCTTTATGTGTATACATAAAGCACCATTCAAAATAGACAAGTAAACAAGTGAAAGGAAGACCAGAAAAATAGAGGAAAGAGAATGGGGGGAGGGAGGAGGAGAGGCGGGAAAGGGGAAGATACTTTGGATTGAAATGGAGTAAATCTAATTTTGATTTTTATCAAAATAAGCCCAACTATTATTTGTAACTATAATGTATTAATTAAAAAAAAGTGTGACTATATAAAAATGGCAACACTTTGGAGAATAACTTAGTATAGCAGTTCTGCTTATCTGCCATCTCACTTTTTTTAAAATACTTTTTTTAGTTGTAGATGGACACAGTACTTGTATTCATTTTTAGGTGGTGCTGAGGATTGAACCCAGTGCCCCACACATTCCAGGCAAGTGCTCTACCACTGAGCCAAAACCTCAGCCCCTGCTATTTCACTTTCTACCAATTTGTCAGCCATGTTCAACCAAGTTCCAAAATATTAAATGGAAAGTTCTAAAAATAAATCATTCATAAGTTTTAAATTATACACTATTCTGTATAGCTTGGTGATTTCTCATGTGGTCCTACTTTATCCTGCACAGGAGGTGACCCATCCTTTTGGACAGCGTATCTACACTGCATATGCTACCTGTTAGTATTCTTGGTCATGGCATTGGGGCATTGCAATGCTTGTGTTCAAGTAACTCTTACAAAGGAACTTAATGCTACATCATACTACTTTTGTTCCTCTCATCATGTTGGTACTATATCATCTTACATCATCACAGAAAGAAGGATATGGATATAATATAATGTTATCTTGTGAGAGAGAGAATATATTTATACAGATTTTATTATAGTATATTATTATAATTATTCTATTTTATTATTAGTTATTGTTAATAACTCAGTATCCTAATTTATAAACTGAACTTTATCATAGTTATGAGTGTATAGGAAAAACATAGTATATGTAGCAATCAGTACTAACTGGTTTCAGGCATCCACTGGCTAGGGAGGTTTTGAACATATCCCCTGTAGACAAGGGGAGATTGCAGTATGTGAATAAATACACTGTGTGTGGTACAACAGCCCCTGCTAAAAGAAAAAAAGTTTTTGTTTTATACTTTTTCTTTCTTTTCCAACAGATGTTATTTCCTTATCTATATTTTCCCTCATGTAATCTCTTATTAATTTTTACTGAAAAATGACCAAGTAAGTGGTAGCAAGAGTATAGGACCAGATCATGAGTACAGGAAGATTAATTTAGAACAAGTAATTTAAAAGATGAAAGAAGTATAAACTTGACTGAAGTTATTCTGCAATTTTACAGGATTTTAGTTTGGCTCCTTCCATGGTGAAGATTGTCAACATAGGCATCTGTTTTAAAAGGAATATGGGAGGGGTCCTACCTTTAAAATTGATTTAGGAAAAACCATCAAGTTATATACTAGACTCCCTGAGGTACCAGTCTTGATTTTGCATATCCAGAGTTTTAAAGTTTTCCTGAGTACAATTTTGAGAGGATCAAGTGGTAGTAAAGTGTGGCAGCCAGAGCAAATGTCAAGGTTAGCTGCTGGAGTACTCATTTTCTGAATGCCATTGCAGTTCAGCCTTCAAAACCAGAGAATGATGACTCTTAAAGCACCATGTGTTTACTTACCATTTACACTGTAGACTACTTACAAACTCAAAAAAGGAAAATCAAATGGTTATTTCAATAAACACAGAAAAGCAGCTAACAAAACAGTATCACCCATTTATGAGAAAAATTCTCAGCGAACAATTAATAGAAGCAAGCTTCCTTAACCTGATACGGAGCATTGACTAAGAACCTACAGCTAACATTATACTTAACACATTGTACATTATCCTTGAATGCTTTTCCCCCTGAGATGAAGGACAGGTAAGGCAAGTTCCTATGATTTCTGTTTAAGGGTCTTATACAGAGAAATAAGTCTAGAAAAAGAAATAAAATGCATAAAAATTGGAAAACAAGAAGTGAAACTACATGTACTGCAGATGACATGATCATGTATGTAGAAAGTGTTAAAAGAATCTATTTTTAAAAAATATTTATTTTTTAGTTATAGGTGGACACAATGTCTTTATTTTAGTTTATGTGGTGCTAAGGATTGAACCCAGTACCTCACTCATGCTAGGTGAGCACTCTACCTCTGAAACCACAACTCCAGCCAAAGAATGTATTTTTTGCATCTGTTAGAACTATTGAATGAGTGTAGTGTGTTGGGGAAGATTTTAAGATGACCTCAAGTGACCATTGCCCTTGTAGAATGTCCTGCCCTTATGTGTAGTGGAACCTGTGAATATGATGGGATATCCCATAATCGAGCTGCATTACTTGGCAAAGGGATTTTGTGGGTATAATTAAGGTTATTTTGAGTTAGCCAAATGGGAGATGACCCACACAGACCTGACCTCTCAGGAGCCCTTTATATCTAGGGTTAGAGATCAGAAATGGAGAAAATTAAAGTTAAAGAAAATTAAATGCCATGCTGCTAAGAAAATAGTCCCTGAATGTGCTGGATTGGTTTGGGAGAAATCTTGGAACAGTCATTTTCTGTGAATGCAGAGTAGAAGCACAAATCTGGGGGGCTTGCCATGAACTCTGGCCATTTGGTGAAGACATATTTCTGTGCTAATGAAAGAGTTTAAATTTTAAAATTTAACTTACGTATGGGATTTCCCTTTTCTATATATGGACTTGGTATAGGGCTTTAGCACAACCAGCTTGCTGCATGCCCTAACAGTGGGTTAGCTCAGAATGCCAGTTTGCCAAGGGAGAGCCCCATAGTCCTATTAGCCTTGGAGAGAAATGTGAAGCCAGCTGGGTGGCAGGAAAGCCAGAGCACATTGTTCTTGATAGGAAAATCCCAAGAATTCTTTTTGCCGATAAGGAAAAGGATTAGGCCTAAATTGCTAGGAAACATCTGGTCTGAAAACTAGGAATAACTTGCTGATATGAGACATTTTAGTGTTTCCAGGCAAAGTAGTGATACTGCTCTGATGGAGAAAGCATCCTTTTTCTGGTTATAATATAGACTCAGATCCCTTTAAGCCCCCTTTAAAACATAGCAAAATTAGCAATAAGGTAGGTATGCAAACTAAAATTGTTCAGTATTCCTTGTCTCTTTTCCTTTGACAATTTCAGGACTTCATTTCCTCTTTCTAGGTTAAGACTGATTAAAAAAAAAAAAAAAGAAGAAGAAGAAGAAGCCAAAGAAGTGTTTTCTGGCAAATGTATTTTGCATTTTTTTTCCTGAAGTGATTTCATGACTTGATACTTACATTGTAAGCTGAATATCTTACATAAATGTACGACTGGGTAGTTTTATGAAGTCTGCACTTTTTCTCTCCTCTTCTTCATATAGCTCAGTCCCAGTTCCAGAATGAAGAAGCTGCCTCAGGGTCGCCCTGTGCCTCCTCTTGGACCTGAGACAAGAGTTTCTGTGGTCTGGGTAGAACGCTATGATGATATAGGTATTGTATAAGGATGTTGTCCATAAATAAAATAACAGAATGACAGTGACCTGCCAAATGTCTGAAGGAAGTGGGAGCAGAGGCATGTTGTAGTGGCCAAGAGCAGGGATTAGAATCCAGCAAGCCTGGGTTTGTGTCTCATCTCCACTGCTTTAACTCCACTGCATTAACTTTGAGATTGTCCATCTGTAAAATGGAGATAATCATGCCACTTATTTCACAGTTGTAAAGATTCTATGAGACTAGTTGATAGAAAACTTTTAACTATTTCTATTGGTATCAGAGTTAATGTCCCAATCTTCCCAGGACCTCTGGAGAAGGGAAGGGGAAGGATTTCATACACAATATTTCCATGTGCTCTGTCTAGTTTTAATATAAAGGTTAATTTGTCTTTAAGTGTCCTACTATGGATGTTTTTTTGTGGTTTTTATGTAAGCAACATGAGAGCGTTAGAAATGCATACTTACCTTAGAATCCCAGAGTTTGTGGGAAACTACAATAGTTGCTTTCCAGCCAAACCCTCACAGACCATGGATCATGTTCTGAAAATCCTTCACTTTAGATGAACTTAACTAAAGTATTTCTTGAGGGAGGGTTTTTTTTTCTTTTTCCATCCAGGGGAATCATTAGGATTACATAGGAGAGCATGGTCTATATATTTGTTGTCTGCCTATGTAAAGAGATTAGAAAATTGGATTTCTTATTGTTTGGGGAAAATGAGAGGGATATTAATTTTAATGTTATTATTTCTTTGCAGAAAATTTTCCCCTTTCAGATTTGATGACAGAGATCAGTACTGGTGTGGAAACTACTGCAAATAGTAGCACTTCTCTGAGGTACATTTTTTTTTTCATTTGCTTGAAGCTTATCAGCATGTCTGTTTTTATGTCAGTTGTAGCTTAATAAAGAAGGAATTATAGGGCCTGGAGTTGTAGCTCAGCAGTAGAGCGCTTGCCTTATACGTGAGGCACTGCATTGGATTCCCAGCACCACATTAAATAAGCAAATAAAATAAAGGTCCATCACAACTAAAAAGAGATTTTTTTAAAGAAGGAATTATAAAACAAAAAGATTAAAGGCAAAAAATAAAAATAAAGAATCAAAAGTTTGTACATACATGCACAAGGTTATCAAATTTGTGAGAATTTTTAAAAAACACTTTATTGAGGTATGAATGATACATAAAAAGTTGTACACATTTTAAATTTGTTTTATTTAATGAGCTTGGAGATAAGTATGAATGAAACCATCATCACAGTCTATGCTGTAAGCATCCATCATCTTCAGAAGTTTTCTCCTGCCTTTTTATTTATTATAATTGTTGTTATTGTTTTGTGATAAGAACACTTAACATAAGACCTACCCATTAAGCAAAAATTTAAGTAAACAATTCAGTATAGTTAACTTTAGCCACTGTATTATACAGTTGATTTCTAGGACTTATTTATCCTGCATGATGGAAACGTTTTACCATTTCATTAATATCCCTGTTCTCTCTCTCTCCATCCCCATTCTACTCTCTGCTTTCATTGATTTGATTGTTTTAGATTCATCATGTAAGTGGTGTCATGTAAAATTTGTCTTTTGATTGGCTGGTTTATTTCACTTGGCATAATGTTCTCCAGATTCATCCATGTTACTATAACTGGCAGAATTTCCTTCTTTTTAAAGCTGAAAAATATTCTGTTGTATATATATGTGGTATATTCTTAATCCATTCATCTCTTGGGACATCCAAGGTGCTTCCATGTCTTGGCTGTTGTGAATAATGCTGCAGTGAACATGCAAGTGCAAATAAACCGCTTTGAGGTCCTCTTATATATCCAGAAGCAGGATTACTGTTTCACATGGTAGTTCTGGGTTTTTTTAAATTTTTTGAGGAATTGCCTTAATGATTTCCATAGTGGCTGCATTAATTTACATTCCCATTAATAGTGTACACGGATTCCTTATTCCCTATATCATCACCACACTTAGCCTTGTTTATTTGTTCTTTTAAATGGTCATTCTAACTGGTGTGAAGTGATATTTGATTGTGGTTTTAATTTGAGTTTCCCTGATAATCAGTGATGTTGAGCACTGAATTTTTAAATAATATAATTAATTCCTGTTTTACATTTGCCTGTAGTAAAAGGAAAAATGGAGAAGAGGCAGCAATTAAGTATTAATGAAGGGGCTGGGGTTATAGAGCACTTGCCCAGCATGGTTGAGGACTTGGGTTTGATCCTCAGCACCGCATAAAAACAAATAAATAAAATAAAGGTTAAATTCTTAAAGCATTAATGAAGACTGTGTTAATAATTATGACAGAAATGATGGAGTTAAATTGGAAAAATAATCATTCTGGATAATAGCAGTTAAAATATCCTAATCTAATGAGCTATTTAACGGGAAAGTATTTTGAAGTAAAATGTAATATTAATTTTGTTATTATGGGGGCTGGGGATGTGGCTCAAGCGGTAGCGCACTCGCCTGGGATGCGTGCGGCCCGGGTTCGATCCTCAGCACCACATGCAAACAAAGATGTTGTCCGCTGAAAACTAAAAAATAAATATTAAAAAAAAAATTTGTTATTATGTTAAAATTTCTGTTTTACCTGCCCATTTACAAAAAGAATAAGAACAGAATATGATTCTAAGATAATAACGTATTGTTTAATCTTTATAATTTTCAAGACATTTTGCTTGTTGGTTTTTGGTTTACAACTCCAAGTTATAATTATCATTCCTGTTTTACCAGTAGGATAAAATATGCCCATAGAGGTTTATTCCTCAGCCCTATGCACTCAGTAAATGCAGAAGAAGGGATCCAAACCCAGGCCTTTTCCCTCAGTTGCTAATCTCATCTCTACATCACAGAGCTGTCCCCAAACTTAGTATTTTAACTTCAGTTCCTTCTGTTTACATCATCTGATACTAATTGCATATAAGATGAACTTATTCTAACATTGTTAGATTATTATTGAAGAAAACTTGTAGAGATGGTGTTTGTTCATTTGTTTGTGGTACTGGGAATTAAACCCAGGGGTACTCTATGCTTGAACTACATCCCCAACCCCCTTTTTTTTTTTTTTTTTTGAGACAGGGTCCCAATGAGACAGTTGCTTGTTCTGGTCTCTAACTTGGCAATCCTCTCTCACCTTCCCAAGTAGTTTATTTTAACACTATCATTTAATTTTTTTTTCTAAAAAAGGAAGTCATTCTTAAGTTTCATATTTTTCATGTTGAAGTAATCTTAAACAAATTACAGATTTCATAACATTCTAAATATATCAGTATGTATTCCTTAAGAACATTTTTCAGATAGCTAATGATAACATTATCCCAATAATAAAGTTAATAATACTCACATTTCTCCACATTCCCTAAAAATTTCTTTACAACTGGTTTATTCAATTCAGAATTCATTCCACGACTATGCATCTGGTGTTAACTCCTTCCATCTCTTTTACTCTAAAACAACTTCCTTTTTATGCTTCATGATGGTGACTTGCTGAAGAGACTATGGGATAGTTGTCATAAGGATGGCATTTCTATAGCTAGTTGGAAATAGACCTTTAACCGACTTACACTGTTTTGTGGTTTTAATCTTTTTAGGTCAAAAGTTGTAATAAGGGGCTGGGGATGTGGCTCGGGCAGTAGCGCGCTTGCCTGGCATGCGTGTGGCCTGGGTTCGATCCTCAGCACCACATACAAACAAAGATGTTGTGTCTGCCGAAAACTAAAAAAAAAAATAAATATTAAAAAAATTCTCTCTCTCTCTCTCTCAAAAAAAAAAAGTTGTAATAAGATATGGCTGTAAAATTTGTATTTTATTGGTAGATTAGCAAAGTTTAGAATTCAGCTTGGGGACAGAATTACTCTAGGATTTATTATTTTTTAAATGTCTTGAAAAATTAACTCAGTATTTCTTTTGCTAAACTCACTTTGCCTCTATAGAAAGAAAATGTGTTATAAAGAAAAAAGCCCCCAGCTTAGAGCATCACATAATAACATGAGTACCTCCAGATGGGTTGGCCAGTCCATGATGTGTGATATGTGACTCACTTGTTCAGAGGTGCAGTTGCTGACCTTAGCATCTGCCAGTCAGTTAGTGGCTCTAACAGCTTTGGCCCTGCCAAGATGTGGCCATTTATCACCTCAGCTGAAGAGGCCACTTGCCGCCAGTTCAAACTGATGACCCTCCCAACCTCTTCTCTTGACTTCCAGAATTTCCACACTGAGCTTCAGCTGTTTCTCATTTGCTCTGAGGTATATCCTCCACTGTGCTGGAATTCCCTGCACTCTGGCAAGTACATTATGTTCCGTACAAAAGGGAGAGCTAAGTAGAAGTCCCATAGCTTGCTGCTGGATTCGCAGCTTCCTACAATAGATTCTTGGCTTTTCTATCTTTTCTCCCCAGTGGTTTTCTAAGCATTCTTCTCAACCTTTGTTGACATAAAAAGCCTGACTCCAGAAATGAGCACTTAGAGCTAAGTGTTATGGATACAGCAACATGGCCTCCCAGAAAGAGGATTGTCAGCAACAACAACAGGAGATGCGGGCTGTTCTGATGCTACATATGGGGGACTTTAGTTCTTATGTGTCTGAGCTGAAAAGACGTTTCTTTTCTTTAGATCTACAAATCTTGAAAAAGAAGTTCCAGTTATCTTCATACACCCTTTAAACACTGGATTGTTCCGGATAAAAATCCAAGGAGCCACTGGAAAATTTAACATGGTCATCCCTCTTGTGGATGGGATGATAGTCAGCCGGCGAGCACTCGGTAAGGTCTTCATGTGCGCTGAAGGACTGAGGTTTCTTTCCTTCGTTCTTTTAAAACTTTTTTTGGTACTGGGGAGTGAAGTCAGAGGCACTCAACCACTGAGCCACATCTGCAGCCCTATTTTGTATTTTATTTAGAGACAAGGTCTCGCTGAGTTGCTTAGGGCCTTACCATTGCTAAGGCTGGCTTTGAACTCTCAATTCTCCTGTCTCAGCCTCCAGAGCCGCTGGGATTACAAGTATGCACCATCACACCCAACTCTTTTAACACTTTTATAAACCAAAAAGTAGTAAAAATAAAGAAAAGATACTATTACTTTCTAGAGTCTATATGTAGAAAATGCTACTGTTCTTGTTAAAAAGGAAGCACGTTTTGTTCTGTTTTAAACTGTCTTTAGTAAGTGCAAATGGGACTTCACAAACTTTGAATATTAATCAAGGAAGATATCTGTTTGCAAGCCAGGGCAGGAAATGGATTGTCAAACCAGATTTTGATTCTGCGTTCCCTCCTCATTGTCATTCTTGTGCTGATTTGTTCTTAGTGCTGTGCCTGTCTCTCTGGGATGGGAAGTTATGCGAATGGAATGAGGTAGTGAGGAGGAGGGACAGGTCCTCTGAGAGGTCACCTGACGACTGGCTGTTGACAATTATTTTACCCTCTGTTTTCAAGGCTTTCTGGTGAGGCAGACTGTAATAAACATTTGTAGAAGAAAGAGACTGGAAAGTGACTCCTACAGCCCACCACATGTCCGTCGGAAACAGAAAATCACCGACATCGTCAACAAGTACCGTAACAAGCAGTTGGAGCCAGAGTTTTATACTTCACTTTTCCAGGAGGTTGGACTCAAGAGCTGCAGTTCTTAGACCACTGTCTGTCTAGGACAGTTGAACTCCAGTGTGGGGACTGTAATATCAAAGCAAGACAGTTTGATAGGTGATCACTGTAAAAATAAACAAATCACTCCCCAAGAGTTTGCTGTTTAATCACCAGAATAGAAGAAACACATTGTAAACCCATTGGATAGAAGACTTTTGGCTTTCTAGTGAAATGGGCTCCCAGACACAATCATATTCATGCTGGTAATGACGATAAACATTTTAGCCATAAACTTTCTTTTAAAAGTGACAATTTTAGTTAAATATAAGCCTTTTGAGGAGAAAGGTTTTTAATGCATCTCAGTTAAACACATGTATTGGTAGTATCAACAAATTTGCAAATTAGAAATTGAAGATAGTTTTATACCTCACTTTTTAGGAGGTTGTATTCAAAATCAAAATCTGTCTCACAATCTTCCAGGACACTTACAGGCTTGTGCTGACAGAATGGAGGAGAAGGAAAGGAGTCTCAGCCTTCTGCTCACTTGTAGGTCCATTTGTCATCCAACTGTCAAACTGACAAAAAGAAAAGAACATAAATGTCTTTGGCTCAGAAGTCTGACATTAACATATTCCATATTTTCTCTCCATATTTAAACAAGCTGCCATGCTCATCACTACTCAGATCTCTCTGAAGGCCTCAGTTCCTGAGTGGACAGATTACAATGGAGGCTCAGCCTTGTCCTCTAATGGAGATACTAAAGAAGTTTGTGGGGTTTCAAAGCTGTCAGACAGCAGTGATGCCTCTACTCTCCATTATTTGTCTCCATCTTGGCGACAAAATAACAGCTTAAATATTTGTGATTCTTGATTACATATCAAGAAATATAAATTCACAACAGGGTTGAAAATTATTTAGTTTCATCCATTATCTCTTATTTCAGGACCAAGCAGCAAACTGTAATAGTTGATGAAGGATTCTCATTTGGGGTTCAGGAAGTAGCCTCTCAATGCTACTACTTCAGATCTTTTCTGGAAAGCTCGTGGATTACATCATGATTGGCAAATGTTAGTGGCTACCTCCTTGGGCAGATGCTGTTAAAAATGGCTGTCTTGCTGTCAGGACTTTGCAGCTAAAGGCCCAGCAAATCCCTGCCAGAGTTTTGGAAATATTTCTGTTACCTCGCTGCTACTTTTCTGCCAGGGATAAAACTTTGGAGGTGGCCAAACACAGATGCAGACCATCCTTACAAGGATTCCTGTTATAGTGCTATAGTATATACCATTCATTTCTCCTTTTTTTGTGTGTGCTTTCTTCTTTAGCAAGATTATTTTGTATGAAGAAAAATAAGTGACATTTGAAGTACAAAGAATAGTGATCAGAGTTGTTCAAGGATATTTTTCCACTTGCACTCTAATGTTATTAGGTTCTGTAGGTCAGGGCTACACTGGCCTGTCTGGCTTGGTGTTTCAGTCATTTTCTTAGAGGGTCAGGGGTAGTGTAGGACCTAATTCCTTGCCAGACAACTATCCCAGAAGTATGCATTTTGCCACCTCTGAGCAAGAAATGTGGGCATAGCAGCTCTTGGTCATAAGTTGGCCACACCCTTTTCTTCCTTTTTGTAAGCTCAGGTAAAGTTAACCTTCCCCTCCTCCTTCTATTACTCTAGTTTCTATTCAGGGTATAATATTATTTAATAATTGGTTTTCTTTTTGAGCTGGGCAATAAGTTGATGTTTCCAGATGGTATGGGAGGAAGGGAGGAATGTGTGATAAAGATTTAGTGATTTATACTCTAAAAATGATTTAGTAGCTCAGCAAGAATAAGGTAAGGCTTAATAACTTTAAAGGAAATATCAGATTGATATTTCATGGGAAAATGATCCCTTGTTCTGGTTGAAGTAAACAAAGAAGGCCATAAATGAGTGTGTAACTTAGAACATTCCAGAGGTTAAAAATAACTGATGTTGATGTACTTCCTCAGTGTGATTCTTCAGATAAATCTTTTACTTTTGTCAATAGTTTAAATGTCAGAACAATATACAGTATGTGTGTGTTGAGGATGGACTTGCCGATTCTTTAGATAGCTCTAGTTTCTGGCAACTTTTTAGAATTCTAATGACTTTGGCAAGTGAATACTTTTGCAGTCTGGGAGACTTGGTGGTCCCCAGGGAAGGAGTTTCGACCTTCCCCCCACCGGGGTATACAGAGCCAACATACTGTCTGATCCACGTACCTCACCAAGTGCTGGTTCCTTCTGCTCAAAATTTCATCTGTCTAAAAAGGGAGTGTGGTATGAACCCTTGGACCTTTCACTAGTATGACTTGGGATTCATGGTCACTAAGGTCACCCAATTGCCTGTATTAAAAATCACTTTGAGCTGGGCGTGGTGATGCATACCGTAATCTCAGCAATTTGGGAGGTTGAGACAGGAGAATCACGAGTTCAAAGCCAGCCTTGGCAAAGGTGAGGTACTAAGCAACTCAGTGAGATCCTGTCTCTAAAGTACAAAATAGGGCTGGGGATGTGTGTGGCTCAGTAGTCGAGTGCCCCTGAGTTCAATCCCTGGTACCCCCCCCAAAAAAAAAATCACTTTGAGTAGAATATTGCCAGAGGAACATATTTAATACCTGGTAATAATCTTTAGTAGTCCAATTTGGCTGTATGTGCTGGGGGTGGATGCATGTGGCATTCTGGGAAGAAGAAAGCACTGCCCAAGAGACAGGTGAGTCATTCCTCATGCTCCCTTCTGAAGTTTCAGGAAGGTGGGGGTTTTGCTTCTCTTTGGGAGCATTAAGGACAAAGGAGGGCTCTTACCTTTCTAACCCTTTCCATGTCTAGCCACCTCTCCCTTTCATTTAGGGCTTCCTCCTAAGACCCTCTCCTGTCCTTTGGAATAATACAAGGCAGGAGCTGTTCCCCTCCCTAGCCACACACACACACTCGTGCTTTCCTTGGCTTCCAGGTCCTCTTTTTCAAGACAGTCCTTCTCTGCTCTCATTTATGTATACAAAATACCTATGCCTTTGGCCAGTAATGTCAGTTGCCCACCGGTTGTGTGCGCAAGGTGTTCATGAACAGTTCCTTCCTACATGTGCTGGGGAAGCATTTGTCAGGCTCTGCAGACTGATTTCTAGAGACAGTCTTTGAGAGTATTTATTTCTGTTGAAAAGTAGAGCTTCACCCAAAGCGAGAGTCGGTCTTTTGCAAAGACCTGTTTTTTGGTAGATGTTGACATAAATACTGGACACTCCTGCTGGTAATAATTCTCATTCAGCATTGTAAGACCCATTCAGATTATAGCTTCCTAAAAAGATTGATGTGTATGTTTACACAAACTGATATTGGAGCCAGCTGGTCTGCTTCAGGGCTCCTGACATCCTCTTCCTGAGGTGGAGAGATTGGAGGGATCCTTTGGATGGTGTGGAGTCAGACCATGGTCTCTCAGCAGCTAACAAAGCCATGCACTGTGTGGTGTTCTTCTCAGAATATTGACCCTTATTCTTCAGACACTTTTCATTTTTTTAATGGTGAGGGAAAAAGGTGTAATTCGGGATTCCACAGTGCCTTGCATATAGTAGGCGCCCAATAAATATTTGTTGAAGCAAACCAAGTTTCCCAAGTCCTTGTCTCCTGCAGTGACCAAGACATCTTTTTCTGAAGGGCTTGGCAGTCGTGGCTAAAAACTAAGCAGTATCATTATTTGCTTGAAACCATATATACGATTTGTATGAATTTCGGTATGTTGCCAAGACATGATCTTTTTCTTATTGTATTTTCTGTAAATACTTCTGGCACTGAACTGTAAAGTAAAGGCGAGATGTAAATATAAAGGTGTACCTGTGTCCCCTCGCCTCCTGTGTTTGATCTTCGTCAGCTAGGGAAGAAGGTCTAGAGGTCTGTTTTATTTATGCCGATCTTTGTCCAGAAGAAATCCGTGGAATACTGAATGTAATACATTTAGTTAATTAAATTTTAAGGAGATTCTTATCTAATAACTGTGTGTGCTTTTGGTTACAGGCTGGGGTCTTGCGTAATTTTACTCTTTCCAGGGGGTCTGCTTGTCTTTGATGGCCCTTCATAATTTAGATGTGTGGACTTTCAACCTTGGTTTAAGTAGAGTTTTGTGAATGACTCAGATTAGTTTTAAAAGAAAAGCACTTGGCTGTCTATGATGGAAGTGTCTTCTATTGCTGAGAGGCCAGGATTTGCTGAAGGTGGATGACTCTCAGTCCTGGGATATTCTACTTGCAGAAAAATCTGAGCTCTGTAAGGGCTGGGCAATCTGGAAACAGGGAAGACACAGAAGGTCTTCCCCTGCTCCCATTTCCCCTTCACACAGGGTTGGCTGCAGGGTTCCGTGAGGTCAGATTAGCGCCTCATTGTCTAGATCTCACCATTAGAGGCTTATGGTGCATTCCTCTGGCCATAGCTGCCCCAATAGCACAGATTCCCCAAGCTGCCCTGCTCTGCCCTCCTACCACAGGACTTCTGTCTGAATTGGTAGCCAGGAAAGCTGACTACACAGTGGCCCCTATTTGGGTGTCTGGGAAGATTTCATAGCCAGACCTGTGTTAAGTCCCTTCGAACTTGGCTGCTCAGCTCTCTGACCCACCCTCTTTAGAGGTGTGGGCCTAGAATCACCCCAGCCCCGACCACCCTGCTTCTGACCTTGTATCCAGGCACAGCCTATCTGGGCTCTGCTCTTGGATGCATGTTCAAATACCATTTTCTCAGACCTCTTTTGGGGAATTGTCATCCCACAGTAAGGCTGAGCTCCCTCTAAACCATTGGCCCTCCAAGCACCATCTCTCCCCTCCCCTGCTCTATTTTTTTCCCTGTGGCTGGACTGGTTTCCTTTCTTTCTGGACTGGCATCTTCTTCCACATCTCCCCCATGTCACTCCATATGTCTGTGTCCCACTTCCCAGCCTCAAATGACTCTGCCTGACTTTCAAACCTCTGCTCTTGAGCCATGGAATGCTGTGGTCTCCAAGTCTGACTCAGGATCACTCTGGGCTTGGTGTGTTGATACCAAGTTCAGACTCAGTGGGAGATTTGCACCTAGGAATTGGTGTGTTTAATAAGTACCTTCCATGCTGGCAGTGACTGAGTGGGTGCTCCGTGGACCCTCTTGAAGAGGACTACACACCAGCCAATTCTGAATGGACTGTCCCATGTCTCAGACCTTCTGCCCAGGCTGCCAATCTATCCACAGTCCCTCCCCCCATCCTGGGGGCTGATGAGTCCTGGGAAGCCCAGCGCCTACTTCTGCCACAGTCAGATTTATTAAATACTTCACAAATAGATAAACAACAAAGAAGCGGGAGAAGATAAGAAGGGCACCTAAGAGTGTTCTGCCCACTTGAGAGATAAGGGAACAAGCCTTAGAAGTCTCCCTGAAAACTCTAACAGGGACAAGTGCAAAAGCTTCCACATAAATCCCCTTTATTCAGGGGCTAAAGTTTTTAAATGGCATCCCAGTGACCTAATCCAGCTTGACAGATTTTCTTTAGTCGAGGTTTTAACGAGGTTGATCCAACATTTTAAATTTGGGAGATTTCACATAAAATATAGTCTTGTTGTTTTCATGGAAAAGGGAAATGCTGGGCCTGCATTTCCCATTTAGTAGTGATTGGCTGGAGCGCCTACAGCTGTTTGCCGCACAAGGCTTTAAGCTCCCTCAATCTGCCACCATCCCCCATGCCCTCAGTGTGGGTGTGTGCATGTGCAGTTGGAAGATGGGACCTGGGGACCTGGCTGGATCCTGATGGGATCTGTACCTCCAGATATGTGAACACCCACCTGTGGCTGGTTTTTGTCACATCATCTAGTTTTCTAATTTAGAATTATTCACTCCCATCTAATAAAAAAAGGATCAGAGAGTTGTCACATGGACCCGGTAGCTGCCAAACTGAGATTCAACCCAGCCTGCAGGCCTGGAAGGCAGGCTTCTCTTCTCAGCCAGACTGTCTCACTGTCCCAGTTCCCACCAGGCTGCCAAACCAGCCCTCCCTCAGGGCTTCTTCCCCGAAGGCTCAGCCTAAAGGACACTGTGACTTCCTTGTTACATCACCGCTCAGTCACAATTGGATTGAGCACAGCATGGCCCCAACCTGCCAGGTCCCAGGGGCAGCCCTGCCAGCCCCCCAGGCTGGCCAGCATAGACTCTCATGCACCATGAAGTACCCTCTGGTGCCCCTGGTGAATAACCTCACATTCTCTTTCCTGGTGTTCTGGCTCTGCCTGCCCATGGGTTTGCTGCTGTTCTTGTTGATCATCTGGTTGCGCTTCTTACTTAACCAAGGTGAGCTTCTTACCCACCAGGCTGGCCCCTGGAGCTGGGCAGGGTGTCAAATAGATGTTCTGAAACAACTGCAGAAAAAGGTGTTTTGCTTAGACACCTTAAGTGTGGTTCAGATACAAGCAGTCAATAGTAAGAGAAAGGGATTGATTTGATAGTTTAGGACTTCTTAACCTAGAGTCCAAGAGTGAATCCCTGTTTGTGAAGCAGGATGTTATGTACAGGTCTGAATCCCCTCTGGGCTGCCGAACGCATATTGGTTCTTTGGTATAAGTTAGAAAGAGGTGGCTCAATGGGCTCAATGGTCATGTGCACTGGCTATAGAAGCACTGACATTTTTCAGGTACTAGAGACCATTAATACTGTTTTCTGCAGAGACCACACCTCAGAGAAGATCTGGGTTTTCTGGGATACAGGATCATGGAAGCTGACACATTCATCCTGATGTTGTCAGGCCACTAAGAGGAGCAAGAGGCAGGGCAAAGTCAGCCGTGAGGGGAGCTGGGGCAGGTCAACTGGGATAGTACCAGGCCATTTGGCAGGAGCTATGCTTCTGCTCCTCAGGCATCCTATTGAGTTCCCCCTCCACCCAAGGGTCTTTTCCTGGGAATCTCTTGACCCTCTCCCTCCTGCCCTTCAACTCTAAAACTGTTAGCCAGCTGAGCAGAGGGTGGTGCCAGCTCTGGTCACATGCTATTAAGACAACCTGAGCAATTCACCCACCCACACCTACCCCACGTTTCACATAGGGATGGTCATTGTGTAATTATTAGGAGTTCCAGGTAAGAGCCTATGAAATCCTCTAGCTTTCAGAAAGTGTTCCCAGGATGGACCACAGCCCCCCTGAGGGGCACAACTTGGGCATTGGGCCTGGTGACTGGTGGGAGTCACAAGGCTTGGTCATGTGCACTGGCTATAGAAGCTGTGTCTGAAGTCTGGAGACTTGAGTTCCAATTTCAGTCTTGTCCCTTAAAGAGCTCTTAATAGTAACTAGCCTTTTGAACACTAGGTACTAAGGCTTTGCTAAACACTTGACATGCATCATCTCATCTAATCCTCAGAATAACCCTGTGAAATAATCCTTATTTTACAGCTGAGGAAACTGAGGCTTGGAGAGAAGCAACCTGCCCCAGGTCATGATGCACCTGAGAGTGCAAACTTCAATTTTCTGTTCTGCCATCTACTAGCTGCATAGCTCTGGGCAAGTCCTGTCCGAGCCTCATTATATCTCATCTACAAAATGGAGATGATGACAGGACCTGCCCTTTGGGGTTGTCCTGCATGTCAAGAGCTTACATGTCAGGGCACTTAGTGCAGATATACACATGGCACATCATAGGTGCTTATAGGCTGAGAAAATATTCCAGTCAAGCTGGTTTAGTCATTGTTGTTTTCACTGTGGGAGGAAGTAGCTTCTCTGGAGGGGACACCTGACCTTTCACCACATAGCATTTTGAAATAAGTCCCTTGTAAATTTTGCAGTGAAGAGAAACCCTCATCAAAGTGAGGCAGGCAGGCAGTCCTCTCAGGGTGCTGGTCTTCTTGGAACTCTTGGTATAGGTACATGTGTTTTGCTTCTTCTGGGGACTGGCCCAAACCCAGAATATTGGATCTGCAGGCTCAGGACACCCAGGCCTGCAGTTTTTTATTCTTCTCTGTCTTGCTTTATTGGAATCAGTTTGTCCCGGAACCCCATATGATAAGCAGGTGACAAGAACCACTCCGATCCCTCCTCCCTCCTCCCTCTCCCCACACCCTGCACTCCTGTCTGGTTCAGCGGGGTGGTTTCAGGTCCCAAAGGTGAGAGGAAAATGCCTTCAGGAAGCTGGGAGGGGAACTGCCTGGAGAGACAGGTGTTTAGATAAAAAAAAAAAAAAAATCAGATGGGCAACTCTGCTCCTGGGGAACTGGCCAGAGGGGACACTGCCAACCTCTGACCATGACATGGGAAGAGAGGCCCAGCTAGTGGAAGGTGCTTTTCTGTGGACTTTCTTCCTTGCAATTTGAAAGGAGTTTGCAATCTGAAAAGAAGGGAAACATCAGAGATGGATTTGGGCTGAGACAGACTGTGCCTGGAGGGTCCTACCCACCCCATGATGGTCTTTGGAGAAAGATGTTGGAAGCTTCCTCTGAATTCCCTGACTTCACCGCAAGTGCACCCAGTGGAACTCCACGTGACCGTGTAGCTGGGAGGCTGAATCTGAATCCAGTACTATGCCATCTGGCTATGAGCCCCAAGTCATTTCACCTCCATAAGTTTTTCTTATCTGTAAAATATGAAAAATACTACAGGTCAACCATCCCCAAGTTAAAAATCTGAAATAAAAAATGAGACAGAGCATTTGGGACTTTGGGTTTTCAGATTAGGGATGCTCAACTGTTAACTATAAAAATATTCCAAAACCAGAGGGGAAAAAATTCCCAAATCTGAAACATTTCTGTTTCCTTTGAATAAGGGACACTTAGTCTTCAGGAAGTTGATAAGAGGATCAACTGAGAAATTGCGTGCAAAATACTCAGCACATAGGCAATATTCTTTTGAGCATATACTGTCTCTAGTCAAGAACAGTCACTTCAAGCCATCTTACTGAATTTAAGTCAGTCACTTGCTGACATAATTGAACACCCGTGGAGGTCCTGTGCTATTTACATGTCTTAACCTCAGTTAACCCTCTTCATGGAAGATGCTCTTATTATGTCCATTTTATAGATAGGGACATTAGGCTGGGTTTTTTTTTATTTGTTTGTTTGTTTGTTTTTTCTTCCTATTTCCTGTTCTTGGTCACACTCTGACTGCTCTATTCATCCTCCTTTACTTCTCCACCAAGGACAGAACACAAGACTATAGTAAGGAAGATAGTCTTCCAATCCCCTCTTCTTTCTCATCTGGCTTTCTTGAGATAAGCCAAATTTAGAAACTCATGCATACACCTAATAACTTGCAGGTTTTCAAAAATAGCGGGAAGGGGTGCAAGATTTATTTAAAGACAGATCTTCCATATACATTTTTCTGCAACTTACTTGTAACATACCCAGATGTCCTGCAAGTTGAATGAGACAGATAGAATGCAGTCATTTGAAAAGCTTCATGATGAATCACGTCTCTTTAGGGTGAGAGTGCCAGTCTCAGCCACCAGACCTCTATGATGGCTGTGCATGGGGTTCCAGGGGTTCTTTTATTTGTGTTTGTGTTTCATCACAAAATATCGCTGTGATGGGCATCATACATAACACACAGGTATTTGATGAGTGAACTTGTGGAGAAATGGAGGCTGGGTTGATGGCTGGGTGTGTATCTTCTCAGTGCCTGCTCCCTGACAGTAGGTCATTTGGCACCTCTAGGTCCTTCCCTTTCTGGTCCATGGATATGGCTGCTTTCTGAGTCATAGAACAACCTTTTTTCTGGGTCCTGGTCATTGGAGGTTCTCTTTTTGAGGCCTCAGGACTGGCCCAGATGTCACAATTCTGCCTGGATCTCCTGGCCTCAGACAAGGTTGTAGGGATCCCAGGCCTGGCAGGGGAATCCTTTGGGGCTGGGGTGGGAGACAGGAGGTGACCACCCCAGAGGCCTTGTTTTGGACCTTCACAGATTCAGAGGAAAATGCTTCAGATTTATATCTCAACTGGGAGCCCTGGAGCCAAGGGCCAGCTGAGTTTTGCTGGAAGGGGCCACTCCAAGACCCAGAAGAGGAGGGGCTCTGCTGGTCAGCCTGCTCTACCAGGTAAGGCTGTTCTAGAGCCTGGGGGCTACATTGGGAGCCCCTGGCCTGCTCAAAGCCTTGAGCACCCACGATGTTGGAGCAGGCTGTCCCCTGCTCTCCCCATACTGGAGCTCTGGCCCCTCAGGGCACAGCCATGCTGCAGCACTGGCTTTCTCCACCGTGACAGAGCTCGCTGCCTCTGTCGCATGGGAGGACCAGCCACTGCTGCCACAAGGAGTTTCCTCACAGTGGCCCCCACTCTTACCCCATGACCTCATCTCCCACCACTCTCACAGGGCCTTTGCACTGTCTATTCCCTCTGCCTGGAACCCTCCTCCCTCCACAACTGCTTCGGCACTTTCTCGCCTCCCAGGTCCTATGCTCCAATTTCACTTTTTCCAAAGGACTACCCTGACCCACCCTATGTGACCTCACTCGCCCCCTCCCTCTGCTCTATACTCCCCTTCCCCATGGCACTGAGCACCTTCCAGCCTGCCAGGTAATCAAGGTATCCAAGCACCAGAGCACTGCTGGACACACACGGTTTGCAATACATATGGAAGAAGTGCGGGCCATCCATCATGATGCAATAATAATGGGCTGGTGGCTGCCAGGGCTGTGCTGAGCATTTGCCTTTTGCAGGCTCCTTTATGAAATGCTAAAAGAGGATATTATTCCTACCTCCATTTACAAATAGAAACTTGAAGTGTCAGGGCAATCTAATGACGTGCCCAGAGAGGGAGCTCTGGCACCCACGGGACGCCTAAAGAGGCCTCGTCTGTGGCAGTGGGACTAAGTGCCACCTCTGGTCCTGTGACGCCACGTGTGTCTCTGAGCTTCCTTGGAGCTGCTTGCTGCTGCTTCACACCCCTCCATGTCTGTTCCTTCCCGACAAAGTGAAGCACGGCAGCCTGCCTCTGACCACTTTTCCTCGCCCAGGAGCAGCACCAGTGTCCTGGCCCAGCCATGCAAGCTGTGACATGGGCAGCTGCCAAGACTGTCCCTCCCACCCCCATCCAGCCCAGCAGCAAGTCGCAAGGATTCTACCCTCCCCTCTGCCTCCCTGGCCTCACAGCCACTAGAGCCTGTCTTACCCAGCAGTCTGTCCAAGTTCCATGTTGTCTACTCAGGGAAGAAGTGGGTTGAGAAATAGACACTCCCTGAACCTCAGTGGCAGCATTTTTTTTTTTTCCCTAGGAATTGAAACCAGGGTCACTTTACCACTGACCCATATCACTAACCCTTTTTATTTTTTATTTTGAGACCGAGTCTTGCTAACTTGCTTAGGGCCTTGCTAAGTTGGTTTGGCTGGCCTTGAACTTGGGATCCTCCTGCCTCATGTCATTGGGATACAGACGTGCACTACCTGCAACAGATTCTCACCCAACATTTCTGGGTCACAACCTGACAGCTGAGGTCCATTTCCCCCAGAAAACACCTATGCAAACACCCAGGGGTTTGTGCACAGGGCTGGTTATGTGAGTGTGAAGGCACACAGGTGCTGGGCTTGGCTTAATGTGCAGATACTGCTGTTCTCAAATTTCTTTTTCTTTTCTTTTTCCCCCTTGTGGTGCTGGGTTCCCCCTTGAACCCAGGGCCTGGTGCCTGCTAGGCAAGTGCTCTACTACTGAGCTACACCCTTAGCCAAAAATTCTCAGTTTTTGAACATTTTGTTCATTTGCTCAAGGGCTTGTGACTTCTGTAGCCTTTCCTGTCTGTGTACGTGAGAGGGGCAGGAAAATGAGATTTTCAGACCCTACGAAGAACCCTGTCCATTTCTAGAGACCCTTCCCACCCAGTCATTGACTTGTCTCTCTTCCTCCTTCACTCTGATGTCAACCGAGGTCCAGCCACACACTCGCTTCCGGCTTGCATGTCTCAGATTGAGCTGGGCCACAGCAATGACCAAAGTGGACAGGAGAGACTCACCTGGGAGAGGAGAGGACTCTGGCAACTGAGGAGCCTCCCTGGGACCCCCAACCTATCTCCTCCCCAGTTAGACCCACGAAACCTCCAGAGGAGCCAGCGCTTCTCCATCATCCCAGATGACCTCCTGGCCCTGGAGGGAGGAGCCGGAACCAGTGAAGATGGTGTGAGCAGGCGCAGTGGCCAGGTGGACAGAGGAGGTCCCAGGGCAGGGCCAGGCTGGAGTGAGTGGGTTCATATTAAAGCCACAAGGGGGCTCCTGTGCCCAGGAGACCCTTGAAAAACCTGCTGGCTGAGAGGTCCATTCGTTCACAAGCTGCCGTCCCCAGATCCCACGGGTCTGCATGACCAGGCAGCCGCGGCCAGGTGTGGGAGGGATTGCCCTGCTGTGTACCAGGGCAGGTGTCGCCTCGCTACCTCCACAACAGCCCTGTGAAGAGGAATTTCCCTCCACCATGCAGGTGAGGAATGAGCTCTATGGGTCCAGGAGTCACCCCAGGACTCCTGGCTGCCCAGTGGTAGAGTGCGCTTCCCACTGTGGTCCCAGGATGCAAAGCCCAGGTCCTTCCCAGGACCTCCTGCAGATTCTTACGACATGAGCGAGCCCCAGTGTGGAGGGAGAGAGTACTGGGAACCCTGGTGTCTTATTTGGGGTTTAGGATTCAGGAGTCTTAGTCATTCTCTGTGGCCACAGCTGTGTGGTTGAGACTGTGTCATCTTTCCTTCCTGGTTTGTGTGTCACTTACCCCAGACTAGAATTTTTTAGGTCATTTTACCCATGATGATTTTACAATGATCATTAATGAACTTCAAACAGGACAGACATATATAGTTTCACTGATGAGAACTTAACTACCATGCAAGGTTTTCTTCCTTCCTTCCTTCCTTCCTTCCTTCCTTCTTTCTTTTCTTTTCTTTCTTTTCTTTCTTTCACATTGAACCCAGGGGTGCCTTACCACTGAGCCACATCTCCAGTTCTTTTTATTTATTTATTATTTTTGTGGGGGGATAACAGGGATTGAACTCGGGAACACTTGACCACTGAGCCACATCCCTAGCCTTATTTTGTATTTTAAGTCAGGGTCTCACTGAGTAGCTTAGCACCTCACCGTTGCTGAGGCTGGCTTTGAACTCACAATCCTCCTGCCTCAGCCTCCCAAGCTGCTGGGATTACAGGCGTGCACCACCGCGCCTGGCTCTTTTCATTTTTTTAATCTTGAGACAGGGTCTAGCTACATTGGCCAGCACAGTTCCCTATGTTGCCCAGCATGTAGTATAACAGTCTGATAAAGTGACTCTAGAGGGGACAAACAAGGTGCCTATGACTTTGTTTAAAGAAAGGAGTAAGGCAAGCCTCAAGCCATTCTGGAAAATTTTCATGTCCCTGGCAAGTATCACTGGGCTGTGTTGCTGGCTGAACACCGTTTGTTTGTTTGTTTGTTTGTTTTTGCTCTGGGATTTGAACCCAACGGCACTCAACCACTGAACTACATTTCCAGCCTTTTTTATTTTTTATTTTGAGAATAGGGTCTTGCTAAATTGCTGATGCTGGCCATAAACTTGGAATTCTCCTGCCTCAGCCTTCTGAGTTGCTGGGATTACAAGCTGGTGCCACCAAACTGCTGGACACCAGTTTTAAGGAGTAGCCGGCACTCTGCTCCAGTCACTGTTGCTCAGGGACAGACAACCCAGGAATGTCATCTCTGATTTTATTTTATGAGAAATTAGAACTAAAGACTTTTAAAATGTGACACCTGATTTTCAAATGATGGCAAGCTATTTAGAGAATGTTAAAATCCAGTGGGGCCGTTTGCTATTTCAAACAATTGTTAGATCCTGATCTTCTGGCTGGGAACATTTGTCCTCTCGGAGGTCAAGGGCAGGTCCGCAGTCTCCCCAGCCATCTCAAGCACGCATGCTGCCCCTCCCAGCAGCACTGTGTGAGAATAATGTGCAGCCATCTGTCCCCTCCCACCCTCAGCACCATCTGTGCAAGTCTTTGGACCCCAGGGGCAGCTGATGGCCCTGGCAGGGCTTCCCATCCTGGCTGTTCAGTGGAATCAGCTGGATAGCTTCAAAGATACAGATGTCCAGGGCCCACTCCCAGGGGTCTTCGTGTCACTGGTCCTGGGCATTGGGACTTGGCAAGGCTGCCTGTGGATGCCAGAACCCAGGCAGGCCTGTACTCCACACCTAGGGGACATCCCCTTGGGCCCAGCATGAGTCTCCCATCACCTGATGGTACCCACCCTCCCACAGCGGTAGGGAACTCCCAGAGCTGCCTTTCCTGTCTCTCCTGACCTGATTCGGGAAGTTAAATTACGGTGATTATTCTGATTTCAGAATATTTTTTTTCTTGTTGCCTGTAACATAAAATAGCCATGCTTGTAAATCCCACAACCCAGAGATCAGCTCGAGCAGAATTAATATGATGTCGTGAGCATCACATAACAATTCAAAAGAGCAGGCACACTGGTTGGAATGATCCAGGCACAGGATCAGTTAAGTCCTTTGCCCCCCACCCCATCATCTGATAAGATTATCTTTCAAAGTCCCCACCTTTACCCTGGTCTTTACATTTACAATTATGGAAACAGAGGTCTGGATGGGGGAAAGAGACACATCTAATCACATAGAGCATGATTTTTAAATATATTTTTAGTTGTAGATGGACACAATACCTTTATTTTATTTATTTTTATGTGGTTGTGAGACTCAAACCAGTGCCTCATTTATTAGGCAAGTGCTCTACCACTGAGACCCAGCCCCAGCCCCACATAGAGCAAGACTTACGGGAGGTTGGATCGTAGCAGAGGACTTCCAGGCTGCTTCCTCCCCAGGCCCTTTGGAGGGAAAAGTAGCTCTGTGCGTGTACAGAAAGGTGTGCATCCAGGAAATCTCAAGCAGCTATAAGGGCTCCTACCATCTGCCTTGTGGGGGATGTATTTCCTCCACGGGCTGGGCTTGTGCACCTTTGGCTCTCTGCAGTACAGGAACCAAAGGTGCACATCAGCTGTGCAGTCTTGGGCAAGTCACGTGCCTCACCTGAATCTCAGGAAGAGCTCGGAAGCAACACATATTTGTGGAATTAACACACATGGGGGACATCTTGTCCCAAGCACCTTGTGGGTGTAACTTTCTAGAAACTGGCCATGCTAGGGGCTCAGTACCACCTGCTGGGTGAATGACTGTGGGCTCTTAGACTACTCGGCCTACCCAGGGTAGTGTGTCTCAGCTTCCTGTAAGATGGGGAAGCTGAGGTATGGCCACATTCAGGGACCTCACTAATAAATGACAGACCTAGGATTCAAATTCAGGCCTGTCTGACATTAGAGCCAAAGTTCTTGACACCTAAACATACAGTTCCTGTTGACTGTTCCTTAGTGGCATAAACCACTATTGTGTCCTGCTCAGGGGTTCTGTGGATCAGGCACTTGGACAGGGCAGGCAAAATGGCTGGTCTCTGCTCCATGATATCTGGGGCCTCAGCTAAGAAGATTGAATAGTTGGGGACGGCTTCATGCTGGGGACTGGAACCATTGGAAACTTCTCCACTTATGGCTGACACCTCTGCAAAAGAACTAGAGCCAGTTTCAGCTAGGGCTCTTGACCAGAGCCCCTGCCCATGGCCTTGCATGTGTCCCGGGCTTCTCAGCACACAGCCAGGCTCCTAGAGAGAGCAAGCAGAGAGCGCGAGTCAGGTGGACTTTGTGAATGGGCTTGGAATTCTCACAACTTGACCTCTGCTGTCTTGTGTGTGCTGAAGGAGTCACAGCCTGTCAGATTCAAAGAGGAAAGACATAGACCCCGCCTCCCAGAGGAGGAGTGTCAAGCAGTTTGTGGGCCATAGCTGCAATACCTCCTATGTGCTAGGCAGTGTCCCAGGCCCTGGAGAGACGACAGTGGGAGGGAGGAACAGGTCAGTATCTCCCATAGGAATGAACACGTGTAATGCAAAAGCCAACACAGCAACCCGTTCCAGGATGGAGGTCGCGAAGGTGTGTCCAAGGAAGTGACTCCAGGCGGAGGCCCGGAGGACACTTGGCCGGACAAGAGAGGGATGCTGTAGGCAGAGGGAAGAAGAAGGGAGGGGAGACGAGGCTGGAAACGTAGGCTGGTCAGACCAAGGCCATCGTAAGGGTCCTGGGGCACCTCTGAGGATTCTAAGAGGGGACTGGGAGGCCAGCTTAGTGAGCTTGGGTGGCCTCTCTGCACTAGACAAGGTGCCCAGGAGACATGTAGGAAAACAGCAAGCAGGCTGTGCCCACATGAGAGGCAATGGTGGCGTGGGCAGGAACAGTGGCTGCAGGAATGGAGAGAAGTTGGTGGGTGTGAGAGCCTGCAGGGAAGAGCACATTGGTGGTTGATGGGAAGTGGCTATTCCAAGAGGGTTGTCAGGAGCCATGTGGTCAGACAAGGAATAGGGGAGGGGAATGGGGATTAGGTGGGAAGGACAGGGCACTCAGGTCCCAGCAGTTACACCTTGGGACTCCCTACACCATCAGCACAGCTACTGAGAGCACTGGCGTTGAAGCTCACTACCTGGGTTTGCCCCTGGCTCCACCGATGCTGACTGGGTCTGTCTGGGGTGTGTCCCTGCATCCTCCTGTGGCTGCTTCCTTTTCTGTAAGTATGGAGCAGTGGTGATGGGCTGATGTATCAATCTAAAGCTGGGACTCTTCTGCTCTTAGGCATGTAGTAAATGCTCAGTAAATGTTTAAAATCCAAATGAAAACTGGAGCCAAATCGCTCCACGTGCTTAGGAACTGCACTTTTCTGCATACACACTATACATCAGCAAAGCATTGGAAACAAAAGCAAAACAAAAAGGTGGTTTATTTGTGAGCCTGTGAACAAATGCTATGGATGAACCCACATCCTGCCATCCTCTTGCTCAAAGGAGGACTTGTGACCAAAGTGCAAAATGTGATCTTGGCACAATCACCCCTTTGGAACTGCAGGTATTTTATTTCTTTCCATATTTTTCTCCACCCCCTCTGACCTCTCCAGAAAACTCACCCAAAGAGATGATCGTCCCTCCCTCGCTGCTCAGCTGTCAAGTGGTGACACAGTTGACGGCTTTTGTTTTGGTTTAGTTGCTGCAGTTTTCAAATTGTCACGAAAACACACAGATGCCGGTAATTTCCAAGCGACTCGCAAAGCAGCTAAGGGAATGGAGCTGTGCACCAGCGTGGGGTGGCAAACGGGCTCACAGGAGGCGCCAACTCGCAGTTTTCTCAAAAAGCATAAATAGAGCGGAACGGCCAATTTTGTAATTAACTGGGGATTGGTCTCCGGTTAAGCTCCTGCTTGGTGCAAATGGCCAAGCTGTTGCCGGGAGACAGGCTGCGTGACCTGTCTCTTCTTTGGGGCGCTGGCAGGCTGGAGATGGCTTTGCTTTGCCACAGCGGAGTAGGTTTCAGGATGGGACAGTCTGCAGCTTGCAGTTGAGCTCGGTGTGTGAGGACACACAGGGGAGGCCCAACCAGGATCTATGGGGAAGGACCAGCAAGACAGACCACATGGAAAAAATAATTTCTTCATTCGGAAATTATTAAGAATTGCAAAATGGGGAGAGCAGGGCATGAAGGGTCCCCTGCTCTGAACATGGGATCTGGGTGACTACGCAGGTCACGTGTGCATGATGCTGGCCTTGAGTCCTGGGTCAAGCCTCCAGAATTTGGGGGGATACCAACTTGGGGGAGGGTCTCAGGCTGAAGGCAAAATACAGTTCCAGGCATTCAGAGCAAGGATCCCACAAGAGGAGGCTATGTAGGCTGCAGGAGCAAAGTCAGAACAAGAACAATCATTATCGAGGACGATTCAGCAAGAAACGTCAAAATTTTGCAAATCCTTCGATTCAGCGCTGTACTCAGCAGTCCCTTCTACTGTCTTCCTCTGCACAAAGCTACAAGGTAACAAATACCAGGATGCTTGCTGTAATGGGGGCTTGAGACTGGCAAATGCAAAAAAATTCATCAGTGTGTGCAGGCTAGTCATATTTGCATAATTGACCCCGGTACCTAACTAAACAACTTAAAGGAAGAAAGTTTAGTTTGAACCCAAGGCTGCAGAGGTCTCAGTCCATAGCCCTAGACTGTCAGCCAGCTCCGTTGCCTTGGGCTGAGGTAAAATAAAACATCATGGCAGAAGGGCATGTGGAGGAAAGCTGCTCAGCTCAAGGCAGCCAGGGAGCAGAGAGAAAAAGAGGAAGGGTCCAGGGACAAGATATAGTTCCTAAAGGCACACCCCCCAAAGACCCATTACTCCAGCAAGGTCCCATCTGCCACAGCCTCCACCCAGGGATCCATGCAGCCATCAACAGATTAATCCACTGATGAGGTCTGAGCCCTCCTGGTCCAATCCCTTTCCCAAGGCCCCAGGTTCTGGCTGCAGGAAAAAGAGGCCTTGTGACTCCCTGAGGAATATGCCCAGGAGAATCCCAGGCCTCCTCACAACAACTTGTTAGCATGGATGGTGATGTAGCAGGGGCAGGGGGATTGCTCATTTTCCACCCTATTTGCTTCTGCCCTGTTGGGGATGTTTATAATAACTGCATGTTGGTTTTATGATGAGAAAAAGAATCAATAAAAATACGTAAAAGCAATCTCCAAAGACCTTTGGTTCTATTGGTGGAGCAGAAGGATCTTGAGAGAGGCCACCATCGTCAGTTCTGGGTCCGGGGCAAAGGAATCCGGGCAAAGGCGTGGCTTAGGGACATGTGATTTGAGTTCCATGCAGGACTGCACAAGGCATCGATGTTGGGTACGTTCACAGGGGTGTGCACCAGCATCAAAATCCAACTTAGAACATTTTTGTCACCCATCACCTCAGTCATGTCCAGAACTCAGCTTCCCCATCAGACCCATGACAGTCTTAGGCACAGGGATATTTGATACTGTGCTGTGGGGCTGGACTGGCGAGGAGGATCTTACACACTGCTATAGGTTGGATCCAAAATGTTCCCCCAAAGTTGAAGTGGGGCTTTGGGGACGTAGAGCAGTCCGTCACACAATATGGTGACTGGGTTGCGGATGAGGTCATGGCTGTCACACAACAGAGGAGGGGAAAGGATGTTGAGAAGGTAGCTACAGTGCCCACCTGAGCTGGTGGCATAGCAGAGCAGCATGACCTTGTGACGTTCCTTTACCCTCAGGTGTCCCACAGCTGACAACTTCGTACAGAGCACCAGACATTGAGACTCATTCTCTCTAAGTTTGCTTGCTTGCTTTTTTGGTTCTGGGGATTGAACCCAGGGATGTTCTACCACTGAGCCACCTCCCCAGCCCTTTTTATTTTTTATTTGGAGACAGGGTCTCATAAGTTGCTGAGTCTGGCCTTGAATTTGCTGTCGTCCTGCCTTAGCCGCCTAAGTTGCTGCACAGGTGGGCATCACCATGCCCAGTTCCTAAGCTCTCATTTTCAGATGGTTTCTAATGCAGCAAGGATTGACCAGGTCTCAAATAAGAGGAACGCAAGGTCCAGGGTTAGAGAAGTCTGTCCCTAGCAGAGGGGATGGATTATGTAAAGACAGGGAGATATGAGAGAGACAAACTGGAAAACAGACAGACTCACTACCTGGAAAACCAGGTTCATGTATTTTTATTTTTATGCTATTAAGTGCATATTTGGGCATGCACACCCCCCCCCTACTCTCCCAAGGATTCATCTTAATCTGAAAGTAGTATCCATGACTTTGCACTTGTTTGAGTGCTTATCCAACATTTTGCCATCTTTTCACTTTTTTTCAACGCTGAGGACCAAACGAGGGCCTTGCTCATGTGGGCAAATGCTCTACCACCTGGCTACACCCAGCCTCCTTTCTACTCTTAACTTTTGCCATTTTGTATAATGTACCCTTTTTGTTGGTTGTTGCTGGAAATCTAACCTAGGGCTTCACACATGCTAAGCAAGCCTTCTGTCACTGAGCCACGTCTCTGGCCCCATTATGTGCCCTTCCTTCCTTCCTTTCTTTCTTTTTTTTTTTTTGTTTTTGTTTTTGTTATTGGGGGATTAATCTATGGACACTTCACAATGGAGCCACATATCCAGCCCTTTTTATTTTTTATTTAGAGACAGGGTCTTGCTGAGTTGCTTAGGGCCTCGATAAATTGCTGAGGCTGACCTTGACTTGCAATACTCCTACCTCAGCCTCCCAAGTCACTGAAATTACAGGTGTACATCACCACACCCTGGCTCATTATGTACCTTTTTAAAGCAGCAACATTGTGTGAATGTTTTAAACCCAAATTGGGTATTATTTATTTAAAGGGCAATTCAAAACATGTATGTTTATTTATATTGCAGAAAATGCTTTTTCCCATTTCAAGAACCTGGGGATGTGTTTCCTCCCGCTTGTCTGGCAGGGGCAGTCATTTTCTAATGGCTGTTGTGTGTCAGGGTCAATGTGATCCAGTCTGGTATTTATTACCAACCCAGGGTTTTTCAAAGATTCTGGCCTGCAGCACAGAAATGTTATTCCCAAGCTCATATGAAGCCTAGACTGTCATTTATCTGAATGAGGAGTCTCACTTTGTCTTATTCTGGAGTTGATTGCATGCACTGGAAATTCATTCAATGCAGCTTGGGAGGAAAGAGAGATGTAAAGGTAGGGTGCTAGAATCGGAGCTGGGAGGGTAAACCACACCAGCTCATGGAGAGGCGGTGACTAGGATCCAGTTGAACTTATCACCCCCACTTCTTCAGACCCCCTCTGCTTCTTAGGAAGGCTGGTCCCTCCGTCCCACTCTCTGCATACTGACCCCTCAAGCTCTTGGCTCAGCACCAGGAGGATGGACTGGCTCCTTGGATGGCAGCACCTCTGTGCACATCTGGCTGGGGGAGGGGAGTGGACGAGGTGATTGGATGTTATTAACAGGAAAATCAGGGCTGGGCATCGAGATTCACAAAAAAGAGGGTGGGTGTTAGAATCGGAGCTGGGAGGGGAAAATTCAGAGAGTTGGACAAAGCCCTGGAGTTTTCAAACCTCCTCTGTGCTTCGAGCCTGCTCATTGTTGCAGAGGGGACATCATCAGAGCTAGGAAGCCTCAGAGGCCACTACTCCAGATTCTTGTGGGAGAGGATTCTTGTGGGACAGGATTCCGGGCAAGCCAGACTTAGTAGAAGAATAGCAAAGTTGATTAGAAGGGATAGGAAAAGAGGACACTCTCAAGGGAGAGATGGGTCCTCTTAGAAAGGAAGAGGATAGCATGTCCCTCCTGCCCTCCAGTTTAATTGAGGTTCCCAGGAAAGTTTCCAGAGAGTTCCACCCAGGTCCACCTCTGGACTTCTGACTGACAGCAGGATGGTGGCCGACTTCTAAATCGCTACTACTCATGGTAAAGGTCCAGGGCAACTCTAGATCACTTTGGCCCAGGCTGACCAGTCCTAATTGGAACCTGTTTTATGCATTTCAGGCCTGCATTTCTCCTACAGATAACAGGTAGTTTGCTGAGGAATGTGACGTATCCTATTGATTAAAGCCAGGCAAAGCTGCAGGTAAACTGCTTTTTAAAAGAAAGCATGTGGGGTTCAGCAGAGTGGGTGCAGTTAACCTATGTTCCCATCACTCACTCGTGACTGGTGGGTAACCATTACCCAGCATTCCTGAGCATTGACTGCTGATTCTCAAGGATGTGGCACAGGTGGAGTGGGCTGGCCCCTCTCTGTCCTCAGCAGCACCATTGTCACAGGGGATTCTGAAGGGCTGTGGGCCACCTGCCAATTTGCTAAGATGGTCATGTGTCTGGCACTGCCAAGAGACAAGCTGATCACTCTTGCCCTGCCCTTCAGAGACCCCAGGCTGATTTCTGGAGAGTCCAGATGCCTCGGGTCAGACTCCAGAGCCTGGCCCAGTGTCCCTCCTCCCTCCCATTGGCCTCTCTTCAGGCCTGAGAATCCCTTTCCAGAGCAGAGTCCCTTGCAGCCACACCCTGTGGCCCTGTCCACTGCTCCTGCTTGGCTGTCCTCGGCAGGGAGCTTTGGGATGGAGGTGGAGCAGAGGCACCAAGGGATGAGCTAAAGGAGGACAATAGTGACAGGGGCAAAGCCAGCTGGCGGGAGGGAGGGAGGCTGGCTGGGTCTGCAGGGTGGGCTGGGAGGGCCTTATTCCAGGGAGGGAGCCACGACAGCATCCAGACACGGAGCAGAACATGCGGGGTGTCCTCCTGTGCCTGGACTGTTGCAGTATCTCTTCACCGGTCTCTCTCTGCTCCATCCTCGCTCCTGACCATCTGCTCTCCATGCCACTGTCACCGGGATCCTTTAATAAGGTAAATTAGATTATATGCTCCCCCTGAGATCAAGTCATTCAGGAAATACTTACTGAGACCTGCCCCCTTTGTAAAGTTTAGCTGCATTGCAATGTCCCTGTGCGATTGTCACAAATGTTTTCCCTCAATCCTGGGCCCCACTTTTTACTCAAACCTATTTAAAAAGGAAACACTTTCACATCATACATGGAGCCCTCATGTCTCCTGTCATAAGGAGAAGTTAACAGGGAAAATGAATTGGTGATAGATATATAATGTTGATATATAATATATATATATATATAATATAGATATAATATAGATATATAATATTGGTGATAGATATATAATGTTACCCAAGGGGATAATCCTGAGTAACATTTTACTGAGGGTTGCCCTGGCCCTGGACACTGCTTACAGGCTTCCCGCCCATCTACACATAACCTCGACTTGCCCTGGGTGCGAGTGCTGTCATTACATCCAGACTTTACTACAGAAAAAAAGAGAAGTGAAGCTCAGAGAGGTGAGGTGAGGGAGCTGCTGACATGGAGGTCAGACCCTGAGCCCCCAGCTGCTGGGCTCCAGAACCTTCCAGACTGACTACTTCCTCTCTCCTGCTTAGGAAACCTTCCCCCACCATGGCAGTTACCTCTGTTACAACTGAAAATATTTTTATTCACTCAAATTGAATTTTATTTTAAACTTTTTATTTTGAAATAGTTTTAGATTCACAAGCTACAAAAATAGATTTCCCAAGTCCTCTTCACCTAGTTTCTCCCAGTGATAATATTTTATATAATCATAGTATATCAGGTAAAACTTTTAAATAACGATTTCCTATTCATAAAAAATCAGAGATAATTAATACTCCACATTATCTTGTCTTCTTTGGTGATTTCCCCCCCGTTAAACCATGAATGACGATAAATTGTCCTCTTTGGCTTCAGAATGCCTGGAGCTGCCTGCAGATCCCAAGTATGGCCACTAGGTGACAGAGTTGAGCGCCATTTATTTTTCAGTTAATTATCAATTACGCCTGCGTGGCATAGAGTGAGGGATAGGAACAAAGGTCAAAAATCGAAGCGCTGGGTAAGAGGCCCACGGGGGTGACCCCTCTCCTCCAGACCCTCTTGCTGGACTGCAGGAAGTGAAACAATGTTCATGGATTGGAGCCTGGCTGCGTGCTTGGCACTGCTGAGCCCTGTGCACCCAGAAGCTCATTTTACACTCGCCAGAGCCTTCAGGCTGACTCGACTTGCGATTATAGGCGGGAATTTAGATGCTCAGAATGTCACCAGCCAGTAAGAGGCAGAGCTTGCACTGGAATCTCCGGTGGAATCTTGACCCGGCTCTTCCCTCTCTGCAGGGCAGGAGGGGAGGGGAGCCCGACACAACTCCTCAGACGCCAGACTGTCTTCACCTCCTTCCCTGAAGGTTAGAATCCCCAAACAAGGCGAAGGAAGGGAGGCTGGTCCTGCAGGGCTGAGCATGCTCTGTGACATCACGGGCTTAGACTTAAGAGCCGCAGCACGGTCCGGAGGGCGAAGCCCGGGAGAGCAGCCCAGGAAGCCCCCGCTCCCTTCTGGCTTCCTCATCCAGGGTCCTGCTGCGCTCTGCAACCAAAACGTGCTCGGCTTCATTTCTGCTGAAGTTAGTCTATGAAAAACTCCTGCTCATTTTATTCTATTTACTATAGAGTAAAATCAAGAAGGAAAAATACTCAGAAGGAAAAAACTCAAGATTTAAGCTCTTTAACTTCTAATTTACTATCCTCCATTTGTGTATGGGAATTCTTTTTTCACGTAAATAGGTATATAATTGTGGACTTTTCCCAGTTACCGTTATCATTCAGCTATTGACAGTGACACTGTTTCAAACCACATTTATCTCTTGCTCACATGTGGGTGAGCTAGGGTTGCTGGGTGGGGCTCTGCCTCTCATCCTCTAGGGACCAGAAGGCTATCCAGAACATGTTCTCCTGGCCATAGCAGAAGCCCAGAGGCAAAGGCTACCACCCAACACATCTTAAGCCTCTGTTTGCATTACTCAGGTTACCATGCCATTGGTCCCAGTGATTCACAGGACAGACACCAAGGCAAGGGTGGGGAAGGACGCTCAGCTTCTCTAATGAAAACACTTCAAATTCATTTGGCAAAGGGTGTGAACACAGGGAGGGGTAATGGATTGGGAACAGTAGTATCATTTACCCCCAAGTATTAAATATTCTTTGGAAACATAGTTTTTAGACACTGCACTCTTTTCTTGCTTATGAATATATCCTAATGTATTTAACCATTTCCCTATTAGTGGACATTTATTATGTTCATATTTTCCCTGTTATAAAACAGGGACACTATTACTGTCCTCTAAACTTTGGATGCAGTCCTAGATTATTTAAGAATATACTTATTACTTAAGTTCTTGATACATATTACCCTTCAGTAGAGGATAAAAGTGCTCATCTAACAGCATCATTATCAGTATTATACATTGTGATTTTTGTTTGTTTCTTCAAAGTCAAGAGGAGAGTGGATAAGGAAGACTAGGGAAAGGGGCCTAGCATTAGAGGTTCAGCCACTGAAGGGAGAAGAAAGGACACGGTAGAGAAGATGTAGAAGGAGGTGTTCAACCTGGAAGACTCCAAGCTTGAATGGTTGAGAAGACCTGGGGATATATCTCTTAGGAACCCTCTACTCTAGCTGTTGTTACCTATTGTGCCTGGTGCTCCCTGGGGAAATGATACGGTTTCCTTTCAACTCTTCCTTATCCAGATGAGATCATCTCTCTGTGATGTAGGTAATATTTTCATCATTACTGAGGCCAACTGTTCTGCTCAAGAGATGTGGAAAAGCATGGTCCAACTATTCTCCAGAGAGCACAGCCCTTCGGCAGGGGAGAGAGCCCAATTCTAGTCACCAGCAGATCTTGCAGGTTGGAGCCAACAGTCAACTTCAGGCAGTGAGACACACCTTCTGCCCATGTGACTTCCTGCAGACACTTTTCAGCCTGTCCTTATACAGCCTGCTAGAAGCTGATCAGAGAGTCCTCCCCAGCACCCAGATCCTGCTGTTCCTGCAAGCCATAAGTTTCCCAAGCCTTGGCTTAGTTAGCCCTCAAGAGACTGGCTCTGGGCACCATTTTGGAGATGCCTAGCACCGAGTGAGAGCAGAGACTTCAGAGCCAGGGAGACCTGGGTCCAAATTCTGCCCTAGGCACCTGCCAGCTCAGAGAACTGGGTACAGTTTGAACCTCCATGAGCCTCCCTTTCAGCATCTGCATGGTTATAATAACTACATCCTTCTTTTATTAATAATTAAATGAGGGAAGTGTATAGACAGCTCTCAGGACAGTGTCTGGCTCAGGGAAGTGGCCAGGAAAGCACATACTATTTTTTGAAGCTCTTGCTATTATTTAGAAGGAAACCCTCTAGCCCTCTCCTCTTCCTGTGTTCATGTTTGAATCTCACTTCTGAGAAGTCATTGATTTAAATATTTCTTTCTCTTATAGCTACTGTCGTGTTTGGAAAAGAGAGTGGAGGGCACAGAAGGCATTCTCAAGGTGCCCAGATGCCAGGCCAGGGTCAGGGTGCTAGGTTGGCTTCCTCCAACTCACCAGGGCTGTGTCGCCTCCCTTCACCCTGGCAGGTGGGCTAAGCCAGGAGAGGATCCAGGTTTGCCGTTGTTCTGTCTTTGGTCTGTCGGGGTGGTGGGATTTGAGAAAGGCTGGAAAGTGTAAAGGTGGCCCAGTGGAGCATAGTGATTGGTAACGGGTCCTGGGGGACACCGCCAACATGGAGTGAGTGGAGCACTGTGTTCAGTGCCTTCACACATTAGGCCACCTGATCCCCAGATCCACCATACGAGGGAGGTGCTGCTGCCTCACCATGCACGCGAGGAAACTGAGAGCAGCTTAAACTGGAGCCTGAGGCAACTTCACATGAGAGTCCCTCCTACCTGTAGGGGCTGGAACCCAAGCTGGAGAGGAGAGTTAGATGTCCCTGGCCCGTTGCGCAGGGAAAGTGATGGGAAGACAGACTCCCTATTCCCAGGAATTCTGTTTCCTGTGCTCTTGAGCTGATGGGGCAGGAAGTGTGAGTTTGCACACACCTGTATGAGCAGTGTGCGCACAAGCGCGTGTGTGGTGTGTCTCAGTGTATGTGCCTGTCGTGTGTGTGCCTGTGTGTTCACCTGGGTGTAGTGTGATAAGGGAGAGAAGGCTGAGGTTTTGCAAACTGCCGTCCTTGTTAGTCCTCATGGACCCGCGTGCCAGTTTCCTTCACTTCTTGACATGCGTGGGTTGAACTTCACTGCTTTATCCAACCTTGTATTTAAGGGTGTGTGTGTGTGTGTGTGTGTAGCCTGCAGACCTATATATACTGCATGGATCCATATTTCCATTGACGTGTGTGTGTGTGTGTGTGTGTGTGTTTCTGTCTGGACTTCTTCACAATTCAGTGTGCAGTCTGTATTATTCAACGTTTCATCACTGTGGCCAAAATACTTGACGAGCGCAACTTAGAGGAGGAAAAGTTTATTTTGGCCATGGTGGTCCAACTCATTGCTCTGGGCCTGGGGAGCAGAGCATCATGGCAGAGGGCAAGGTGGAGGAAAGCTGCTCTCCTACAGATGGGAAGCAGAGGGAGTGAGGAGAAGGGGCCAGGGAAGAGGCACCCCTCCAGGGCACTCCCCCGTGACCCACCTCCTCCAGCCACGCCCCACCTGCCTACAGTGACCACCAGTTAGTCCACTGAAGCTAGATGGACTGGCTGGGTTATGGCGCTCACAGTCCACTCTTCCACCTCTGAATGTTCCTGCAATGACAGAGGAGGTTGGGGGATGCCTCCTATCCAAACCCCAACCTGTGGGGTGGAGCCGTTTCTGTGGGCGTGTGTATATATGTGCACCCTCAGATCTGGCTGCAGCTCTCCAACTGCACACCTGCGCATGTGTGTGCACACACATGTGTGTTTGCTTTTTACTCACCAAGTTCACAGAGTGAGCTCTCAACCAGCAATGGCCGGGGCTCTTTCTTTGGGAAACAGTCCCTCAGGCGATTCTCACTGTGTTTTATGGGAGCTGGTGTCAGGCTGGGGCTGGAGCTGCCTTGGCTTGGCTCCCTGCACAAACCCTGGCTGTCCTGTGTCACACTCAAGATGTGCCTGTAGGGTGAGCCTGTGAGGAGGAGGCCTGGGATCTTCCTCTTTGATTCTTTGCTTCCTTTGCAGCAACAGGGCAATAGTGCATTCTTTCTGATTGTTTGGGGAATTACACGTGTCCCTGGCCTGCCCCTTGGCCTTTGCTGAGGTGGTGACAATAGATTCCCCAACATTTTAGGAAATTCCTTGCCTTCAAATAATAATGATGCTGGCCGTCAGTCACTCATTCACTTCAGTCGGTGTTTAATGAATGCCTACTATAGGCCCTGCACACGTGGGATGCAAGGAGAGCAAGCAGAAAGGCAGAGGTCTTGGCCTTACAAGTTTATAGCCATGTGGAAGAGAGATATAAATCAAATAGCCACAAAATAAGCATCAAATGACAGACTGTGATAGGTTTTATAGGAAATACAAGGAACAATGTGAGAGTTCAGTAAGGTACTGGTATAGTCTGGATATGACATGAGAGTTCCAGGGGCAAAAACTGCTTGTGCAAAGGTCCTTGGTCCATAGCTAGTGTGGCCAAGAGCTGCTGAAAGAAGGTCAGTGGGGCCGATGTGTGGCCATCATTCCCAGGCTCAAAAAGTAGCCTCAGTCTTCAAGAGTTTCCTCCATGGGGTTGGCAGAGATTCTCAGATTGTCATCCTTAGCATCTTGTTCTGTTCCTTTTTTTTTTTTTTTTGGTACTGAAGGTTGAATTCAGGGGTGCTCTCCAACTATGCTGTACCCCCAGCCCTCTTTATTTTTTATTTTGAGACAGGGTCTTGCTAGGTTGCTCAGGTTGGCCTTGAACCTGCTGTCGCCCTACCTCACTCTCCCCAGTGGCTAGGGTTAGAAGCCTGTGCCACTGGGCCTAGCTTCAAGCTCCTTCTTATACAGATGGAAAGACTCAGGCCTACAGAGGGGAAGAGGTTGGCCTAGAGCCACATAGCCAATCAGGGACAGACTCTGGAATTGAACTGAGGATACCCATAATTATCATACGATAATTATACGATACTCATGTGGTCATTATAATTATCAGACATAATCGTACAATATCCATAATCCATCTAGACTCAGAATCTGCCCTTCTCAGCAGGCTCCTGTCCCCGTCTGTCACCCCTTATCCCACTGCCTTCGTAGCCTGATGCCAGGCAGGAAGGGGCCATTTGGCTGCCTCTGCCATGACCCTGGGTGCTGGATTCCCTTGGGCTCCAGCTCTCTCAGGAGGGTCCTTCTGCCTCTTCTCCCAGCTGGGACCACAAATCAACGAAGCCAAGACCTGGGTCCCTCAGCAGTCACTGGTCTTGCTGCCTCTGGAAGAGCCGTCTGTTGTTTCTGTATCTTGCAGGGACAGGTCCACGCAGCCAGCCAGCTTTCCGCTCTGTGATGTTGGAGGGAATATCAGTAAGTCCCCTGTGGGAAATCGGTCTAGAGCCAGGTCCCTGGGTGCTCTTTGACCTTGAAATCTCCTTGGGCCCCTCTGATGAGGCTAGAATCCATGTTGGGATGTGACTTCCCCTCAGGTCTCTATCTCTAAAGGAGCCTGGGGGTCCCTGCTGAGAGGTCCAAGGTCAGCATGTCTGCAGGGTGCCCTTCTTCCTGGAGCTGACCGCACACTTTAGTGTAAAGATTGTCAGTACAAGCAGTAACAGATGCCTCCAGGACATCCTAGCTGAGGTGGCCTTCCTCCTAGGCCCATGGGCCCTGGATTCCTTCAGGAGTGCTGCAGACTTGTGTCCAGCTCAGAGAGGTTCTGGGCTCTGTGGGCACCAAGGACGAGCAGCTGTTTTCAGTGTGTGTGTTTTGTTTTATTTTTGTTTTGCTTTACTTTGCCATACTGGCTATTGAACCCAGGGCAGCTGCCACTGAGATACAACCCCAGCCTGCTTTTTATTTTTGGAGACAGGGTACCTCTAACATCGCTAAGTTGCTGAGGCTAGCCTCAAATTTATGATCCTCCTGCTTCCGCTTCCCAAGCCGCTGGGATGACAGATGGGTGCCATCTCACAAGGCTTCAGTTGTGTTCTTTAGAGCATCAGCCCTCAAACTTTAGCTTCATCAGAATCACTTGGAGGGCTCTGAAGACAGACACCTGCACCCTGAAAATGCACCTTTCTAACAATGTTCCCTGTGATGCTTTCGCTGCTGGTCCAGGGACCACCTTTTGAGAGCCACTGACTGAGAAGCAGAGGCCAAGAGGTGGGCTTGAGGAGTTGGCGATGCACAGAGGGAGGCGGGCTCCTCAGGAAGAGCCTTACCTACAGGGAGGCAGCGGAGGCGGATGGGGAGGGAAGGGACCCGGCAGGCTGAGCCGCGCGCTGGAGCTCGTCTGGACCACGAGGGGGCGCTGGAGCGCAGGTGGCTTCCGTTCTGTTTGAGGCCAGGCGCTGGGGCCGGGGTGTGGGCTGCCTTCCCGAGAGGCGGCGGGTGGGGGTCGGGGCGTGAGTTCCCTGTCAAGATATTTTCCATCAGCGGAGGCGGCTTCTCCAGAGAGAGGGGTAATTGGGCGCCACAGCAACCGGGAGGACGGTGCTCTGCCTGGCGAGGGCTCTGGCAGGACAACAGCATCTTCCATGGGCACCCCTCAGCCTCCTCAGTCCCTTTTTCCCACAGGGGAGCATCGCCTGGATCCAGATGCCCGCCTCTTCCATCTGAATCATGCCGATCCCCAGGGCAGCTGGGCCACTAAGCTAGCCCCACCTAAGTCCCGAGAACCTAAGGAGCAGCCGTGGGGGCCACAACCTCTCTCCTAACAGCTCTGTGCCCTTGTATCCAGCGCAGGAGCAGAGCGGTTTAGGGGACAGACTGCGTCTCCCTCCAGGGATCCTTCCTCAGATCCAGGAATGCCCTGGATCCAGGAGAGGACTCGGGCTGGGTGTCCCCTCCCCTCCTAACCACACACACAAAGCCTTCAATCGCACCCAGTCCCTGCCTCTACAGAGCCACTTCCTACAGGTTTGCTGTGGGACAATGCCACCGGGGCACCTGATCTCTGTGGGGGTTTGTCCCTGACTTCCAGACCCCAGGAGAAATAAAAGTACAGCAGCTCTATCAAGGACAGTATTGTAGGGGACTGGGGATGTGGCTCAAGCGGTAGTGCGCTCGCCTGGCATGTGTGCGGCCTGGGTTCGATCCTCAGCACCACATACAAACAAAGATGTTGTGTCCACCAAAAAATAAATAGTAAAAATTCTCTCTCTCTCTCTCTCTCTTAAAAAAAAAAAAAAAAGGACAATATTGTATTTTTTCCCAGAAAAAGTTTGCTTTGGAGGTAGCCCCACAATCAGTGAGGACAGCACTGTGGCCTTGGAGTTGGGCTATGAAAACAGCTTGCTGTGCCTCTCCATAGGCTCTGGCCACTGTGATTCTGCCATACCTTGAACCTGCCACAACTCAGAGGGGCAGAGAGAGAACTCAGAACAGGAGTGATTGAGTAGTGGCAGCAGCTGTTGGTAGGAGGAGGGTCAGCCTCTCTGGCTGACTTCCATGGTCCCAGGTATCTTCCTTCTCCTTTCCCCTGCCCTGGTCTATCTCCTCAAGGAAGGCGAAGCCCCATTTAGTCCTTCATGCAATAATGAATTTATTGAGCATTTAATGTATATCAAGAGTTTTACAAGGCAATCTTCACAGTAATCCAGAGTTGCTGTTTGGGTTGTCCCCAGACATAGACCCCGAGGCAGAGATTGAATGGTGATCCAGCATAAACAAGAGAGCAGGATGTGAGAAAGAAGGGGAGGCAGCCCATAATATATGTTATCAAGCAGGTTATCACCGTGGGCAACTACAGCTTAATTCCATTGGGAAAATCAGAAACAATGTAGAAGCTGTTGTTGGAGTTACCCACCCAAGGGTCAATTCATACCCTCCCAGGTGTTTATTCATCAATTCCTGAGAGTCACTGGACAGTGGCTGCTCCTCAGGAGGGTGGGCATTTGTTCCCTGCTCTTCTAGCCCACCTGGACTCAGGCAGAGTGGGCTCCAATAGCCAGAAAAAGTTCTTGAATAAAGAGATACAGATACAGCTAGAAGTTGATCATTGTACACTGAAACAGTAAGTGCTAAGGAGATTTGGGTTGGCACTGATAGTATCCGATTCACCCCGTGAGGCGATGATGGTGATACTGCTGCTGCTGCTGATGGTGATAAAGATAGTAGTGATGGTGGTAATGGTGGTGAAGGTGGTAATGGTGGTGACGGTGGTGGTGGTGATGATGGTGGTGGTGGTGATGATGTGATACTGCTAATGATGATGATGGTGAGGGTAATGGTGGTGGTGATGATGATGGTGGTGATGATGATGATGGTGATACAAGTGATATTGGTGACACTGATGTTGAGCTTTACAAATTTATCTTCACAATAATTCAGTGTTTTAGTTTCAGCTGTGTTGGTGACGATGACAGCTAAAAGTCATCGGCCCCACAGTTCTGTAACCCCACGGATGGTGGGGGTTACCATGGCTCCATTTCACAAATGAGGAAACTGAAGTTCATTGTACTTAAACCTTGAGTTCAAAGTCACAGAGAAAGAGAAGATGGGGCTGGGGTTGTGGCTCAGGGATAGAGTGCTTGCCTAGCATGTGTGAGGCACCACATATAAATAAATAAAATAAAGGTCCCTTGACAACTAAAAAATGTTTAAAAAAAAAAAGAAAAAGAAAGAGAAGATGGGTGCCCAGTTCCAAACCCTGTGCTCCTTCAGTCAACCACAATTGCCTGTGGCAAGAACAAGACTAGGTGGGCCTGCAGAGAGGGCAGAGCCAAGAAGGGAAGCAGGAAACCTGGACAGGGTCACCAAGCGGGGAGATCCCCTGGGCACAGCCAGGGCTGCTGCTTCTGCCCTCTGCTTCTCCCCACCCACAACAGTCCATCTACAACTCTGTTGGGCCCCAATCCACCCACTTCTCTCCCTTGCTCCCACAGTCATGGAGTCCAAACCTCAATCATCTCGATGCTTTTGATGACTATAATGATGGTGATGGCAGTGGTGATCATGATGATTATTATGGTGCCATGTTGTGCACATAACAATTTTTTTCAAAAGACAAAATCATGCTGGGTGCACTACCCCCATAATCCCAGGTACTCAGGAGGTTGAGGCAGGAGGATCACAAGTTCAAGGCCAGCCTGGGGAACTTAGTGAGACCCTATCTCAAAATAAACAATAAAAAGGTCTGGGGATGTCACTCGGTGGTAAAGTACCCCTGGGTTCAATCCCCAGTACTGCAAACAAAGGGGGGGGGGAATACAAAATTATCAATGAGTTGAGTTTCAAGGTCTTAACCAGGTTTTATTGATGATTCTAGAATCAGGCAGCCCTCCACACCCCAGCAGGTTCAAAGAACTCAGGCTGCAGCATTTATAAACAGAAAACAGATATGCTGTAGAGACAGCCTAGTTGGGTAAGGCTTGGCATTTTGCCTGATTCTAGTCCGCTGGCCAACAATGATAGAAGGAAGCTCAGCCGCTGTGCCAATCTGGGACTCAGCTATTTGACACAAGAATATTCTTCTTGAAGAAACTCTCAGTGTACATACCAAGTTAGGTTGCAGCTTGTGGTGTAAGAATTCGAGAAGGAACGGCATCCCTAGGCCCTAATTGATTATTTTATTTTTTGCAGTCCTGGGGATTGAACCCAGGGGTCTAAGTTGCTGAGGCTGGCCTTGAACTTGCAATCCTCCTGCCTCAGCCTCCAGAATTGCTGGCATTACATGGGTTTGCAGCCATGCCTTGCCTAAATTGATTTAATTGAACAGTGCCGGCGGTGGTGACTGATGACAATGATGGTGGCCATGGTGGTGCAGAGCCAGGAGGGCTCTGAGGTCTTTTTTCTGTTTTCCCTTCTTGCACTCCTACCTTCATGTAGCAGACACAGGGGGCCTTGTAAAAGAGAAATCCAATCCTACGGAAGGCCCTGCAGAGGGTCTCACAACATTCAGTCAGTATTCCCATCCTGTCCTTGGCCTAGGAGGGTCATCTAAGTCCCCGACACCACTTCCTCCCATTCCCTCATTTCATACAGCCGACCTCAGGAGCCTGCTTCCAATTCCTACCATCCCAGGTTCATTCCTGCTCCGGGCCTTGCTCCTGCAGTCCCCTCTGCACAGAACACCCTGCCCCGGCTACTCCACGGCCCGCGCATTTCATGTTCAGGTCTCAGCTCAGATACCCGTTCCTTTGAAAGGCCATCCATAACCACCCACCTGAAGCTGCTTCCTCTCCCTCTCCCTCTCACATCACCTTAATTAATTGCTTCCTAGCATTTATCGCATCTGAAATTGTCTTATTTAATTAGTTGTTTTGTCATCCATCTCCCTTATTAGGACATAGTCCCATAAAGGCAGAGACCAAGGGAGGTTTTTCTCTCACCTTTGTGGCTGTGATGGTATTAGTAGGTGCTCAAAAAAATTGGTTGATGAATGAAGGAGCACACAATTCCTTCTTTGTCCTTTTGTCTATTTGCTCCCCAAACTGTTGCCCTCACCACCTGATCTAGCTCCAGCCTCCCTGATTGATAGACGCCAATGAGGAGGGTCAGAAATACCTAAAGCAAGTGCTCAGTAACGCACTCTCACTATTATTAACTATCAACGAGAGCCAGGCAGCCTCAAATGGGGACTCATGATTTATCCCCTCCACAGTTCCCAGTACTTGTGCCAGTCCAACTGCACACCTCGCTCACTCACTCAGAGGGCAGGGGTGACAGGACACTGTTGGAAGGAAAGTCCTTTAACCTTGGCAGGCAGAGGGGCAGTTCCTCCCCCACCCCCGCAGGTTCTGGGAGCCCACGGGGGGGGGGGGGGCATGTTGTGCTAACTTTGCCCTCGCCATGGGCCCCCAACCATCAGCAAAGGATCTTGGTTTAATCACACGTCCATTTCCCCATTCATCTTCTGCGCTCTCCGCTATCCGAGGCTCATCTTTTTCCATCCTGTGGCATCTTGGTGATTGATGATCCTGCAACAACCGCCCAGCAGCTGGGTAAGCACAGCTCACAGCGGGTGCCCACTTCTCTGGGCTCTTTGCATTCTGGGCTGGCTGAGTTCACACCACGTTTTTTTTTTTTTTCCTTAAAAAAAAAAGGACCCTTGAGAGCCTCACCTGTCCCCTGCCTTTATTTTATTTGTTTATTTTTATGTGGTGCTGAGGATTGAATCCAGTGCCTCACGCACGTTAGGCAAGCGCTCTACCACTGAGCTACAGCCCCAGACCCTTCTTCTTCTTCTTCTTCTTTTTTTTTTTTTTGTACTGGGGATTGAACCCAGGGTACACTTTGCAATAAGTTACACCCCAGCCTTTTTTATTTTTATTTTTTTATTTTGATTTTGAGACAGGGCTTTACTAAATTGCTGAGGTTGGCCTTGAACTTGCAATCCTCCTCCCTCAGCCTCCCCAGTTGCTGGGATTACAAGTGTGCACCACCATATCCTGCTCAGATTAGGTTTTTTTTTATAAGAAGCCCTGTTAAGAACTGGATTGTGTCTTCCCCAAATTCATATGTTGAGCCTACTTGCAAGGTGACTGTATTTGTAGACAGGGCCTTTTAGGAGGCAATTAAAGTTAAAAGAGGTCATAGGGTAGGATTTAAATCCAATAGGATTGGTGTTCTTATAAAAGGAGGAAAAGACACCCTAGCTCTCCCCTCCCCACCCAGAACATGGAGGAAAAGCCATCTGTGACCTCTGAAGAGAATCCTCACTAGCAACCAAGTTTTCCAGCACCTTCATCTTGGATTTCTAAACCCCTGAACTGTGAGAAATTAAATTTCTACGTCACCTAGGCTGTGCTATTTGTTATGGGAGTCTTAGCAAACAAATGCAAACCCCTTGTTGCCTCCAGCTTCTAAGAGAAAGGAGGATGGGCTTTATAAAGATGTCCTTGAATAGAAGCATCATCTTAGGCAAGAGGCAGGAATGACCCGGGCAGAGGACACATCTTGCCTAGCATTCAGCTGTGCTTCCCTGGGAGAGGCAGCGTTTAGTAGGGGCCACACCAGGGAATGACAGGCCCTGGATTCTGTCCCTCCTCTGTGGGGCTGCAGGTAACTTTCCCAATCTCTCTGTGCTCCTAGAGATTCAATCAGCTCTTTGTAAATCACAAAAGGAACGGTGAGGATGAAATGAGGGAATCCTCAGTCACTCGTGCAACAGTTAAATGCCTACTGTGTGTCTCAATATGGGCTAGGCCAGAGACGGAGTAATGAAGAAGACGGGGAAGGGCCCACCTTCATGGAGCTCACAGATCAATGTGCCAGAGACATCAGCTCAGAAATAGACAATTCCATGTTGTGAGAAAAATAAAACGGGGAGTGGAATATGTGGAACTGTTTTGAGTGGAGGGAAGGGTCTTAGATCTGGTGGCCTCCAAAACAGGCCTAAGTAAAGAGCTGGAGGGTGAGTAGTTAAATTGGGAGATGATCCCAGGAAGACCCAGGAGAGGTGGAGAAGTGATATGGGAGGAAGAGGAGCCAAGGAGTTTTGAGATGTGGGCAGCTGGGGCTCAATGCTGCTGGGTGTTCTTGGAAACAGTGTATGTTATGCCTCTGACATGTGCCCCCAAGGAGTAGAGTTCTGCCCTCTGTGGTGACACACACCTATAATCCTAGTGACCCAGGAGGCTGAGGCAAGTGGATCACAAGTTTGAGGCCAGCCTGGGCCACTTTAAGAGACCCTGACTCAAAAAACTAAGAGGGTTAAGGATGCAGCTCAATGTTAGAGCACCCCTGGGGTCAATCCCCAGTAACCGCACCCCCCCCCCAACACACACAACAGAGAATTGTCCACTAGGACCACCTATTGCTGACTGAAAGCTGTCCCCAGGGGCCTTAACTCCCTGGCACTTTTCCCTGGGTCCACCTGCAGGCAGCCTGAGCATGCTCCAGGGATAGAGAAGACCTGGGGAAAAGTGTCCTTGGTACTGGCCATAGAAAACCATTGGCATGGAGAGGAACAGTGGGTGCTGAGGGGATGTGGGTGGACCAGCTGTGACCTCAGTGAGGAGGTGGCTCTTGAAGTGACACCAAAATGATGTGAAGGGGCCAGCCAAGGGGAAAGCTGGCAAAAGAGATCTATAGATAGAAAGAGCAGAGAGATGGCAGCCAAAGCTGGTGTCTTGATCATCTTGTGCAAATCGGAAAGGACTTCTGGGCCTCCTGGGCTCAGCGAAGGCTCAGGCGGCTCTCAGAGTTCTCCCATCCTGTTCTCTCACTTCATCTCCAGCTAGACTCCTCCCTCTGGACACGCCCTCCATGGAGTCAGTGATTGGCTGGCCAGCATTGGAGGTGGGGCCTTTGGGGTCCAATCCTAGGAGGCCTAGGTCACTTATTGGCCCCAGTAGAAGGTGGGCGGGGTGAAGAGATGCTGCCAAATGGGCAAATTCTGTAGCCGCTACTGCACTCACTTTCCCAGTTTCCGAAGAGACTGGGAAGAGCCCTCCCTGGCCACTCAACAAAAATTTCTCTTGAGACCCCGGCAATGGGACTAGGGTATTGAATCACCACAGAGCTGCTTTTGGGACTTTGCAGTCCTGTGGAGTAAGACATTAAAATATGTCATCACACAAATTGCTATGGTTGCAGTTGTGATAAAGGAGAAGGAGGAGAAAGATCTGGAGCCGCAATGCGTAGGCAGTGAAACTGGAGCGGGTCTGGATTTTCCTTCTGTGGGGCGTGATATTTTAGCTGAGACTTGAAAGGCGAGCAGGCGCAGGGTGGAAGGGCACGGCAGGCGCAGGGTGGAAGGGCACGGCAGGCAGAGGGAACGCGGAGTTAGGAGCTGAGGCGAAGGAGTTTCTGTGGAGCAGACACTACAGGGCTGGCATGTCCCAAGTGGGGGGAAAGGTGAGTGGGCAGTGGAAGGACAGGAAAGGGATAGGAAATGGATCCCTGGAGATCTGGAAAGACTGGAACCACCAACTGGGATATCTGAGCCCAACCCAGGTTTGCCCTCAACTGCACCCGAATGCCGAATGCCGTCCTCAATGTTCCTGCACAAGGTTGGTCGGCTCCGAGGTCTGGCTTGGGACCCTCCCTACCCATGCACTCCAGAGGAATCTCATACATTGTTTGACGACTTCCCTGGCAGTCCCCCTTCTCTGAGATGCCTTCTAAACTGAAAATTGGAAGAGACCTCTATCTCCCAAGACTTTGCAGCAGCACTTGGCTTTGCAGCCAAGACCCTGGGATGAAAGTGAAGTTCCTCAGGCTGCCGTTGGGGGCAGCGCAGCGCAGGCTCTTGTGGAGGGGAAGGGCGAGGGTGTCCTGGCGCCTGGTAATGGACAGGTGAGGCTCTCAAGGGTCCATTATTCTTGCCTACCCCTCACACCTGGAGACTGCAGGATATGTGCAGTTGGGACTTTCAGGGATCTATAAGGGACTTGACGCACGGACTAGGGGTGGCGGGGGTCCCCTGTTTGGGTTTTCAGGACTGAATAGGGAAGAGATGAATGTCCTGGCGGTGCTTTGCATGTCCCTGGAACAGAGGCTGGGTGGTGGGAAGGAAAATGATCCCTGGCACACCTATCCTGCGGTCCCTGTCCCCCACCGGGAGCCGTCAAGAGGGACTTTCTATTGAGAGCTCCCCACCCCCACCCCCTGTCACTTTGCATTCTGGGGGAGGGGAGTGGGAGCCACTTGTCATTGTTCCTGAACACTGGCTGGCAGGAGGCCCAGGGAGAGGGCTCCCCAATAGGGAATCTGCAGCTGCCTGTCTTTAAGGTAAAATTACCGTAATTACCCCAATTACCAAATCCATCAAGAGCTTTGGACTGAGGAGGCCTGCAGAACAATCGGCCCTGATGGATTCGAGGAGTGTGAGTCACCGGGTGGGGACAGGCAGTGGGGGCACAAAGTACATGGGGGGAGGAGGGAGTGGGGGCAGCAGCTGATGTTGATGGATGGGGATGGGGAATGCAGGAAAGTCATGATTAGCCCAGACCCCACTTTCCCCTTTAGTGAGATTTCCCCCTCTATATTGGAGAGGAAGAAAGAGGGAAAAACAAAACAATACAAAAATCCAAACTCCCTGGCTTCTCCTTTCACAGAACCCCACATCCCATGACCACCGGATTTGTACTTATTTTACCTCCTGGGAGAGCTCAAAGTAAAGAAAAATATCAGGAAGAGTGGCTGCCCTTCCTGAGCCCTTGCTCTGAGGAGGCCCTATGCAAAGGGCTTTGCTAGCTTCTCCTGGTCAACCCCACGCAGCAGCTTAATCTCCTTACAGATGTGGGCATGGTGATTCCCTCTCAGCCTGGATGCTCCAGAGACCAGATCTGGGCCGGTTTTCCTCTGTACCCTCTACCGGAGCTCCACCTGGTGCACAAGGAGATGTTGAAATTGGCTAAGGCCTGGACACAAATTTCTTGAGTTGTCTTTCAGAAAATCCTCTGGACCTTCTGCTAATAATTGTTACAGTTTGGAACTGGCTTTTCAAGAACCTACATGAGCAGCAGCCAGGGGGTGTGGTCAAAGATGTTACAAGTTCAAAATACCCTGCACAGGACACAAATCCCACCAGCCCCCCAAAAAAGAAGCATGCATCTAGGTACCCAGGAGACTGAGACGGGAGAATCAAATGCTCAAGAGAAGCCTGGGGAACTTAGCGAGACCCTATCTCAAAAAGATAAGTAAAAAGGGCTGGGGGAGGTAGCCCAGGGGTAGAGCGTACCTGGGTTCCATCCTAGTAATGGAGGTGAGGGCAGTGTGTGACCTGTGAGGAGGCATGGAATCCCTCAACCAGCTGCTTCTCCCTCTCTTTGTGTAAATTCCTCCACTGTCAACTGTCCTGGGGGAGAGAGTTGCACCTATAGCTCTATGCCGCTCAATACAGCCATAAAGAGTTTTCTTTTTGCAAAACCGGTGCTCTATGCCTCGGGCAGGGAGCCCTTGCTGGATATCACTGTTTGGAAGTGAAGTTTGATGCTGGAGGATTAGGAGGGCTCCTGGAGAAGTCACCTCACAGGACATAGCCCCTTAAGTCACTCCATCTGCTCCTTTCTGTGCTTTCTACATCCAACCTCCAGTTGGACATTGATTCCAAACTCCAGATGGGAACTTCTCTGGAAGACTCTGCTGGGCCACCAGGCCCACCTCGCTGAGACAGACCGTCGCTGTGCTCTTTGAGATTACTTCACTCATCCAGACCTTCTGTTGGTCACCCAACAAGACCGGTCAAGTGAGGCTCAACTTTGCCAAGAATTTCTTTAGTATTTTTCCAGATTTCATCACTTGTTATTTCTATTAGGATCAAAAACATTCAGATTCTTCCACCCTATTGATCTGGATTTCTAGCCTAAGGAAATAATCTCTAATTGGGTAAAGGCCTTATCATGATGCTAATCCTTACATTGTTTATTTAGTTGGCTGCATACTTTAACCTTGAGGGGAGGTCCAGGCTACCACTCATCTGAACGCCATCTCTAGGAGAAATGATACCTGCAGGACCCTGAGACCCCCTTGACTGATTTAGACTAGAGTTTAAAGAGTCCACAGAGGGTTTTAGTCCAAGGCCCCCAAGAATTATAAAAATTTGACCTTGACCTGGCTTTTCCTCTGTGCAGTATCCCCAAGGGACCTTGCAGGACTTGTAGGTCCTGATCAAAGATCTAAGACTTTGGGGCCCAAGACAATAGCTTCCTAACTCATCATGACTAATATGATTAACATCCCCTGCTTCCTCCTACCAAGCAGGGCTCCCTGGCTCCAGGTGTGGCAGGCAGGATTCCCAGGTCACCAGCCCAGCTCTCTGCTGGCTTTTAAGCAAGTGCCCAGTCTGTGCTACTTTTCTGCGCCATCTGCTTGGGGTGTAGGCCTGAAGACCCAGGTGAGTTCCTAGCTGATCTGCAGAGCCTCAGCCAAGTCGTTGGGCATTTAATGTGCAACCTCTGATGAACCTACACATGGTGCTTGCTTGTACTTGATTCTTCAGCTGAGACAGGCAGAAGGAAACACCACAGCATGGGAGGCTTAAAGAGAAATTCATTTCTCACAGTTCCTGGAGCCTGGACATCCAAGATCAGGGTGTCAGCAGGGCTGGCTTTTCTTGAGGCCACTCTTGGCTTGTAGTTGTCCACTTTCACACAGTGTCTGCCTTCCTTCCTTCCTTCCTTCCTTCCTGTTGAGGACAGAACCCAAGGCCTTGGGCATGCTAGGCAAGTGCTTCTCTTGTCATGTCTTTACCTCTGTGCCCAAGCATCCCTGGGGTCTCCTCTTATAAGGACACTAATCCTGTAGCCTAGGGGACCTCATTTAACCTTAATCACCTCCTTGAAGGCCCTCTCTAAATATATTCACCCTACAGATTTGGGCTTCAACCTACAGTTTTTCAGGGGCCACACAATTCAGTCCATAACAACTACTCAGCAATTCAAAGGAACAAACCCGTGGTGACCAAGAGAAGCCAAACACAAAACAGATACTTATAAATCCATCCCTATGAAGTGCTGGAGAAGTCAAAAGCAATCTACATGACAGTGCACCTGTAGTCATATGGACAGGGAAGGATCCATGGGACCATCTGCAGAAGGGTACAAGGGAACTTTCTTGGGCAAAAATGTCCTGTCTTGATTGTAGCAGTTGTTACATGGGTGTGTACACCAGTCCAGACTCATGGAACTGCACGCTGAAAACAGGTGCCTTTTATTGTTTGTAAATTATACCTCCACAAAATATGAATTAAAAACTCTGCCTCAAATGGTTAAAAAATGAGGTTCAAGTTAGGCTGCTGTTAAGAGTCAATGAGTTAATGCTTGCAAAGTGCTCAGATTGGAACAGGGCACAGCCTAAGTGCACAAGTAAATGGTAACCATGGTAACCTGAAAACAAGACTTTGCTCCCTAAGTGGGACAAGAAATGGAAATAAACACTGAGAGCACATGGGGTGGGGCGGCTGCTGCTGGCCCTGAGGAAACAGGCAGGGGCTGCAAACTTGGTCTCTGGGGTCACGAGCAGCTCCCTCCTGGCATCTCAGCATCTTCTGGGCCCTAGGAACAGCCACCTGCAACTTTGCCACCCGGTGTCTTCCATGCACCCATTCACTGACATGAACCACCACCCAGCACAGCAGACATGCCGACTGCTGCTTCTCCTTACTGGGTGTATCTGCTGGGCTGGACACTGTGCTGGGGCTTGGCTTTCTAGGCTGAACCAAAAGAAAGAATTAATGATTCAACCAGTTTTCACCCATAGGAATGGCAGTTGACTGCCATTCAACTTTGTGACAATTCTGTAGAGTAGATATCCTTATTCCCATTTTGTGTTTGAGAAGACTGATGTTCAGAGAGGCCAAGTGACTGGCGCAAGGTCACATGGCTCTAAGTGGCTGAATTTGAACCCAGGTCTGATTCTGAAACCCATAGGTTAAATGTTCCTTGACCTCAAGAAGGTCATCTGGTGGAAGCAATGATATGTTAGTGAGCTTTTCATTACTGTGACAAATATCTGAGAAAAACAACTTAAAGGAGGAAAGATTTATTTAGGCTCATGGTTTCAGAGTTCTCAGTCCATGGTAGGCTGGCTCCGAGGCAGGAACATCATGATGGAAGAGGGTAGCAAAGGAAAGCCGCTCCGTTTATGGCAATCAGGAAGGGGAGAGAGAGAAGGAGAGAGGTGGCACGTGTGCGTGCACTAGGGACAAGATATAGCCCCTGAGGGCACACCCCCGGTGACCTACTTCCTCCAACTTGCTTTATCTGTCTGCAGTTTCCACCACCCAAATTATTACTCCATCAAATGGATTTAATCCACCCATGAGACTGGAGCCCTTGTGATCCACTCATTTCCCAAAGCCCCATCTTTGGGAAAGCAAAGACATTGCTGCACTGAGAAGCAAGTCTTCGACACATGCGCTTTGGGGGGACATTCCACATCCAAACCATTACCGATTAAATATGTCCCCTGGGGTCTGGCCTCTCCTCCTGAGTCCCCATATGGGTTGCTTTCTGCTTCTCCGACTCTGGATCTGATAGTCGCTGGCCTTCCCAGGATGTCAAGGCCCTGCCCACGGCTCCCTTGCCCACCAGGACATCTTGCCCTCCCCTGGCCTGCTTCTCCCTGGCCCCCGGGGGGCTTGTGGCAGAGGCGGTGCTGGCTGGGGCCCTGGCATGGGCTGCGCTGGTGCTTCTCGTTGCCCCAGGACCTGGCCTCATTCTGCCCATCTTGTTGGCAGCCCTGGCCAGCCCCTCACCAGCCTCGCCCCCCCTGGCTGCCTCCCTGCAGCTCAGGTCTGTTTTCAATTCGCAGCTCATTTGCAGATCAAAGGGGATGGAGACACCCCTGTGTCAAACAGATCCTCAGGCAGCCCCTTCCTCAGCCTGGAGCAAAGTTCTTTCCTTGGCTGGAGGCAAGGGCCCCCTTGGATTGCGCTGTGTGACCCGAGGAAAGGGCTGTGGGACCTGGTTCCGGTCTCCACACTCCATAGTGGGGCCAGAGGTTCTTCAGGCAGGGGCTGAGGGGAGGGGCTCCGGGAATCGGCATCAGCCCCTCCTCCAGAGCCTGAGCAGGACAAGGACAGTTAATTCCTCTGGTGTTATCAGCTGGGCACAGGCACTGGTTGCATAGCAACCCAGATTGCTCTCTGTCTCCAGTGCTCAAAAAAAAAAAAAAAAGAAAGAAAAGGAAAAAAAAAATCAGCATTTTCTCCAATTCTACATCAATGAGATGGAAATGGGCCTGGGGCAGCCCAGGCTCCCTGCCCCCAAGTGTGTCTCTTTTGCAGGAATCCCCCACCCACACCCCTCAGAGAGGTCCCCCTTGTGAGTCCTCCCTCCCTCTCACATCCCGTGGACCAGGCTGAGGGCAGGAATCTGCCTCCCTCCTCAGCTACAGCATGGCGCTGGGTTAGGAGTTTGTTACAGGCTGTCAGGGCACACACTTGGAGAAACCCCAGCCAGTCCTGATGATGGAACTGATTTATTCATTCTTTAAGAAATAGTTATTGAGCCAGGTACTGCGGTGCTCATCTGTAATCCCAGGGACCTGGGAGGCTGAGGCCGGAGGATCGCAGCCTGGGCCACTTAGCAAGATCCTGTCTCAGAATAAAAAATAAAAAGGGCTGAGGATATAGTTCAGTGGTATAGAACCCCTGGGTTCAATCTTTTTTTTAATATTTATTTTTTAGTCGTAGTTGGACACAATACCTTTATTTTATATATTTTTATGTGGTGCTGAGGATCGAACCCAGGGTCTCACACATTAGGCGAGTGCTCTACCACTGAGCCACAATCCCAGCCCAGGTTTTAACCTTAAGGAAGGAAGAAAGATGGGAGGAAGGAAGGAGAGAGAGAGAGAGATGGAAAGAAGGAAAAGAAAGGAAGAAAGAGAGAGAAAGAGAGGGAGGGAGTGAGGGAAGGAAAGAAGAAGGAAAGAAAGAAGGAAAAAAGAAGTAGTTACTGCTACTGTGCGCTGACGTCCTAAACTCCCCAGATCTGGTGGGTTGCAGATGGCTGCAAATCTTTATCATTCTTTCCACGAACAGCTGGAATCTATTTCTCTTAATTTGGGGCTGGCTCTGTGAACCCTTTGTCCAGTAGAGTGTTACAGAAGTGGCACCATAACTCAGTCTGAGACACAGGCCTTAAGACACCAGAAGCTTCTGCCTTTGCTTCTTGAGGTGCCCCTCGTTGGAATCCAGCCGCCATGATATGAGGAGGCCACACAGAATGTGGAGGCTGCTCTGAAAGTCGGCATGGTTTACCAGCCTCCTGCGGAAGCCACATGACGTCACGTGAAGCAGAAGCACATGGACAAACCCTGACCAAATCCTTGACCCACAGAACCATGAGCAAATAAAACTACTATCTCTCTTTTTATTTTATTCTGTCTCAGAAAAAAAAAAAAAAAAGGTGCTTGGGAGTCCAGGGCGTCTTGTGTGCCAGGTGAGCACTGTACCCATGAGTTACACCCCTCTCTCTTTAAACTAGTAATTTTTAGAGGAGTTCGTCGTTCGTTCAACACAAGGTAACTGAGACACCAGGAGAGTGTACTGTCCTTCCATACTTCTCAAATACCAACAGACATGGCTAAATACCTGACAGATGCTCAGCCCTGTACTAAGCTCCAAACCAAAATGTCACTCAAGCGAGCTGAAGTCCAGTTGCTGGGGGAGTTGGAGGTCCTGGGAGATGGCACAGAGACAGGAGAGTGAAACCAAGTACTCAGAGACAGAGGGGAGGGGAGATCCCCTGGTGTCTGGGAAAGAATCTGAGCTCCTAGAAGAGGGTTGTGATTGGTTAGTGGTGTCTGCTGAGGGGGAGGTGAGATGAAAGATACCTTTGCAGCACCTGGGCCTCCTGAGCCAGTCTCTTGGCCTCATGGCTGGGAGGGACCTGGAGAGCAGGCTCTACTGGAGGGCTTCTCAGGGCTGGAGCCAAGAGACCCCCAACAGGACAAGCTGGGGGGGGGTGTTTTTAGTTTAGTTTTTTGTTTTGTTTTAGTTGTTTCTAGTCAATTCAGTTCAGAATCCCATTGTCTCACGGTGACCCAGGGCCCTGCTTTCATGTGACTCTTTGGTTTTAATACTGATATTTGGGTTCCCCCTGTTCTAATTTCAGAGGCCTAGGATGCAGCCTGGACATCAGTGTTTGGAGAGCTCCCCAGGTGAGCCTAACATACCAGCGGAGTTGAGAAATCAGCTACCCAACCCTGGAGACTCTGGAGAAATGCTTGGCTCTTCAAGAAAGGGAACAGACTGGGCATGGAGGATGGGACATGGGGGGGTGGGGCGCCAGGAGGCAGCCCCGTGTTGATAGACATTTCTCTGCATTCCAGAGAAAAGAGATTTGATTTGCAGCATTTGCTGACGTCTGTGATGTCAACACTCCCATCATGGCCTGTTTCAGGCCACCAACATGATGTTCCTGAACACAGCACTGGGATGAGAGGCACAATTGGCTTCCCAGCCAGCAGCGGGGGACCCAGTACAGCATAGTACAGCACAGCACCTGAAGCAGGCTCCAAGGCCCGGGCTGAAGGAGGCGTGGGCTGAGGACCGTGGGTTAAGGACTGCAGCCTTAATTGGCATCACATGGGAACTGGCTGGAAATGCAGAACCTCAGGTTCACCCAGACCTACTCAATCCCTGCCTGCACCGGAACCAAACCTGCAGGTGATTCTTGAGCACATTCAAGTTTGAGAATCATGGCTCCAGGAAATGGAGTTTCAAACAAACTTTTCTGAGGCTCTAGAGACAGACATGACCCTGGCTAGAGGGTCAGAGAAGCCTTCTTGGGAGAAGTGGCATCAAAATTCAGTTTCAAAGAATGAGAGTGGATTTCCAGGTAAGTATGGGGAGGGGAATTGTTGATGGAGGGACCAGCATGGGCAAGGGCATGGAGCAGGGGAAGGGGTGGTACAGGGAGTGCATGGGAGGGAGCGGGCAGGGGGAGAGGAGGCTGGAGAACCGTTTTTTTTGGCTACTGGGAATTTAATTGAGTGACACTTAACCACTAAGGTACTCCCCAGTCCTTTTTTGTGTGTGAGTGTGTGGCAGGGGGCACTCGACCACTGAGCCACAACCCCAATCCTATTTTGTATTTTATTTAGAGACAGGGTCTCCCTGAGTTGCTTTGTGCCTCGCTTTTGCTGAGGCCGACTTTGAACTCTCTGTCCTCCCACCTCAGCCTCCGGAGCTGCTGGGATTACAGACAAGCACCACCAAGCCTGGCCACCAGTCCTTTTTATTTTTTATTTTGAGACAGGGTCTCACTAAGTTGCTTAGATCCCTGCTAAATTGCAAAGGCTGATCTTGAACTCATGATCCTCCTATCTCAGCCTCCCGAGTTGCTGGGATTACAGGCTTGCACCTCTAACAACACCGGCTAGAACTGAGTTCTCAAAGTGTGGTTATAGACCTGCCTCATTTGCAACCTGGCAATTTACTAGAAATGCAGATTCTCGGGCCCCATCCCAGACCTACTGAAGCAGACACTGTGGGGGGGTGAGACCAGAATCTGTATTTTTCACAAGTCCTTCAGAAAGTTCTGATGCACATTCAGGTTTGAGAGCCACAGAGCTAGAGGAGTGAGAGGATGGAGCCACAGAGGGTCCCATGTGTGACATGGAAGCATTCCGGGCAGTTGCAGGTCTAGGGTTCGCCCTCCTTCATCTAGACCCCCTGAGAGGAGCTCAGAGGAGGAGGTTAGGATGCCCTCTTCCTTGGGTCCTTTCTACCTCACTGAGGCTTATTTGTCCCTGTTTCTCTCTCCCACTTGATAACGTTTTCTTTTCTTTTCCAGTACTGGGGATCACCCCAGGGACTAGCGCATGCTAAACAAATGCTCTACCACTGAGCGGCATCTCTGGCCCTTGAGGACTTTGTTTGCCGTGGATCACAGCCTCAGTCACCAGGACATGATCTTGGGCAGTCATAGGCAATTCATGTGCCCATTCTGCAGTGTCACATCACCCACTCCTGTGGTTCAGCCCTGAGCCCCGATTTTGAGAGGCAGACGACTTGCTGCAGGTCTGTGATGCTGAGTGGGCCCGGCACTGACGGAGGTGCCTAGGTCGGAAGCATCCCCCACCCCGCATCCTGGCCTTCCTCTGGGGAACTCATACTGGCTCCTGAGCTTGGTGGACAGGCCACTTCCCCCTGCCACGCTCTCCCCAGCCAGCTAGTCCCCATCACAGGACCCACACCCCCTCAGCTTTCCCCAGCAGCGCTGCTCAAACTCTAACTGCTTAGGTGTCTCTTCTTCCATTTACGAGGCTGGGACCTTGAAAATCTTAGAGTGGCATCCCCAGCACCCTGCCACATGTCACCACCATTCCAGTAGCTCGCCCTGATTGATAGAGCACTCACTGTGTGAGTGCCAAGGGCTTTACCAGCCCTGTGTCACTTAAACCTGGTGACTGCTCTAAGAGATGGGTACTCTAATTTTTATCCCATTCTACAGAAGAGGAGACTGAGGCCCAGGAAACATAATACATGGCCTAGAGCCACATGGCTGGAAAGTCTCAGGCAGCCAAGCTCCAACAGAGAAAGCACATTTTATTGTTGTTCTTGTGTCTGAAGCAACTTCACTGTCCTTGGTTATATTTCCTCTCACTGAGGAAGGACCTGGCAGAACTAAGCCTTGTATAAGACCAGGGACTGCTTCATTTTGGGCACAAGAAGCCAGTATGTCTGCTGCAACTCGGTCATGGCCTAGGAGAGGGGCTGTCCCTGCAGGCCCCTGCCTGGCAGTGCCTTTTAGCTCTCCCTGCTCCACTGCTGTAGCCATTAGAGCTGCAAATTAGCATCGTAATTGCCTTTTAACTATTCATAGCTGTGAAGGAGCCCAGGTGGGCCCCGCCTCTCCACAGCCTTTCCCTGCCTAGAGGGCTGCAGTTGGCCTCCCTCCCAGGCCTGGGACCCCCCTGCCCACCCCTCTGGAGAAGCAGCTTCACATTTCTGAGCCTCAGTTTCTCCATCTCCAAGGTGAAGATGATGATGGAAGCTTCAAAGACTTTTTATGCACAAAAAATGCTCTGCTAGGTTCCTGGCACACGGTAATGACAGCAATTAGGATACACCTTGTTTTGTCTGAAGTGGGAGTGGTGGTGAGGATATGCAAATCAGTGGCATAGCCAGGGTGAGCCTTCCAGGGGCCTTTGGACTCTGGGTTCAGGGCTCTTCTCATTCCCAGCCTGTCAATTTTTACTCTTAGCCTTTCCTGGCCAGCAACAGTTCATCCAAGAGCAGGCAGGAAACGAGACCTTGCCTAGAGACCGTCAACTTTCTCATAGCTCAAAAATGTTTTATTATAAGGCAACCAGACCCTAATTAACAGAGGGGATTAACTCAACTGGGCTGCAACTGTGGGGTCATCTAGTTTGTCCCTAGAAAGTGTGAACGCTAAGCCAGGCCGGGTGGCACAGCCTCTAATCCCAGCAACTAGGGAGGCTGAGGCAAGAGAATCCCAAATTCACCAAGCTCGCCTGGCATGCGTGCAACCCGGGTTCGATCCTCAGCACCACATACAAAAAACAAAGATGTTGTGTCTGCCAAAATCTAAAAAATAAAATTCTCTCTCTCTTTAAAAAAAAAAAGAAAGAAAACTTTAAAAAAAAAAAGTGAACACTGACAGTTGAAACTCAGCAGAGTAGTGGTTAAAGGGCACTGATGATGAAGCCCATCTGCATGGGTTCAAATCCAGTTCTGCTATGCCTGTAGTATGACCTTAGGCCAGTTAATTAACCTCTCTGTGCTTTGTTTCCCACTCTGCAGAATAAGAATGATGATAATAATGTCATCCCTATAGGATAGTTGTGCAGTGTGTGCCGGGCTTCTGTAGGGTGGTATGTGAAGCACCTAGAACAGCACTGAGATGTAGTAAGCACTAGGCCAGTGTTTGCTTTTATTACTTAGCAGGTGTCCTTGTTGACCTGCTTGTGTGACCTCTAACGCAGCTTAAGGAGGGAGTTTCTGCATCAGCAAGATTTTCTTAAGGCCAGTCTCTGTCATGTGGAGCAGGGACAAGTGCTCTTTTTGCTCTTGGTTTCCACTCAAATCGGACAAAGTCCAGGAGGGGAGAGTTGTAGGCTAGCCCCATTTATTTATGGGGAAACTGAGGCTCAGGAAGATCAAGCAATTTTCCCAAGGTCATACAGACTGTAATGAAGGATGCATTGCAAGCCTTGGAAGAGAGGGGAAGGAATGGGGTGTTATTCCCGAAAATGCAGGGGTGGGGGAGCGGCGGGAGTGGGGGGAATTGCACTGTGATCCCTGGTCAGGGAGGGCCTCTGATTAAGAGTTGCCCTGGTAGGGACGCTGCTGGGGTCCTGGGCTGAGACCGGTCACATAGGTGTTCCCCCCCCGCCCCGCACCCCGTACTGGGGATCGAACTCAGGGGCACTCAACCACTGAGCCACATCCCCAGCCCTCTTGTGTATTTTATTCAGAGAGAGGATCTCACTGATTTGCTTAGCTTCTTACTTTTGCTGAGGCTGGCTTTGAACTCACAATCCTCCTGCCTCAGCCTCCTGAGCCGCTGGTATCACCAGCGTGAGACACCGAGCCCGGCCACATAGGGTCTTATAAACCGCGGTGAGGAGTCGGGATTTTCGTGGAACCTGATAGAAAGAATGGCCCAACCCAATATCATGGGACACTGTCTATGTCCAGAAATATTCCAAGTTGCGCTCAATCTGCAAAGGTATTACAGCCCTTGGGGACCAAGAGGGATATCACATTCTAGAGCTCCAGGGTCCAACACTGGGGTCGATCCCCCAGCCTCCGGGCAGGGACCTACTCCTTGTGCGGGTGCGGACCCTTAGCCATCTCGCTTTCCGCTCCGCCCCCCTCCAAGTGGGGGGTGGGGCAGGGGCGGGCGCCAAGGGCGCGATCAGCGCCCTGCAGGTCCCGCCATTGTTTTAATGGCTGTGCCTTTTTTTTTTTTTCTTTTCTCAGCAATCAACAATTTTCTGCTCCGCTCTGCGCGGGCGGGCAAATGCAAAGCGGGCTTCTTCCTCGTCCCGATTACTGCGAGTGAACCCCGCGCAGCTGGTCTCGATGGACGCGGGCTTCGGGCGCCTTTCCCGGGCATCGCCCCCGAAGGCTCCCACAAAGATCCACGGCCCGGCCAGAACCCGCCCGCAGGGTCGGGGTGCAGCTCGCGCCCTCCTTCCCGCAGGGACCCACGTCCCACTGGGTCTCCAGCAGCCGCCAGCCCTCCGCGCAGGCGCAGTGCGCGCGAGATCGTGGGGACCGTCCTCCAGCGCCGCGCTCCAGCTGCGGCCCGTGACAGCGCTTTTGTTCTCAGTTGCTCCTGCGCTGTCGCTGATCTCTGCCCCAGTCCCTTTCCTAGCCCAGAGCTCGCCACTTCATTGGTTCCTTCGCTCGGTGCGGTGCGGGCACCTAGTTAAAATCTGAGGAGGATTCTCAGGGCACCCCGAAAACCAGCCTGTGATCCAAGAAAGCCTCCCGGAGGAGG
>NW_026000026.1:19883519-19926623 GCF_001458135.2 Marmota marmota marmota | reverse complement strand
AGGAGGAGGAGAATCTCACAGCCAAGGGTGGATTCCGGGAGGGCTGGGGTGGGGGAGCTAAGGTGCATTTGGCACCTTAGCTGGTGTCAACTTGGGTCCACAGGGAGACCAGGGGTGGGGATGGGCAGGGGCTTTTGGTCATATTTGTGTTCTAGAAAGATCCCTCTGCCTTTGGGATGGGTGAGGGTGAAACGGGAGACCAGAGAGAAGGGGACTTCTGTGGTCCAGGTGGGAGAGGGTGATGACCTAGGTGGGATGGGTCTGCAGGACAGAGAGGAGATGACTCGGAAGTGTTTGGGAAGACTACAGAACTGGTGGCTGGCTGTTTAGGGGTGAGGCAGGAAATGAGTTGAGGACAAGCTCAGGATTGTGACTTCATGACCTTGTGAATGGTGGCCACTCCTGAGGAGCAGGGAAGGAGTGAGTTGCTGGGTTCCTGCTGGGGCAGCTTCTTCCATGCCCATCCCCCCTTTCATCAGGGTCTCTGTCCCCATCTTCTCTAAGAGGCCTTGACTGACCACTTTTGTGAGATTGTTCTCCATTCCTTACCCTGCCCACCATTTCTTTCCTGCACTGACCACCAAAGCTGTATTTGGACTCATCTGTTGGTTTCTTGTCTGTCTCCCCAACTAGATGGTGCCTCTTTGAGGATAGGAGCTTTGCAGTATCTGGAAACTGGAGCAGCATTGCCTAGTGTCCATCAGGTGAATGAATGAATGAGGCAGTCCAGGCTCTAGGCCTTGCTGGTTTATCAAGCATCCTGGGCTCAGCACTCAATAGCAGTGTATTCAATAAGTGCACAAATGAATGGTTCTTTAAAACCTAACAGATGAAATATATAGTCAGGGCATGAGGAGAGATGCCATCAAGACAATAGATTACTTGTAGCCAGCGTTTGTTGAGTGCCTCCTTCTCCCCAGGGTTATCTCATTTAGTCCTCACATCAGCCCTATAATGGAAGGATTGTTGGTGGCCTCATGACATAGATAAGGAAACTGAGGCCCAGAGAGGTAGAATAATATATCCAAATCTACACAGTCACTAAGTGGCAGGGCCAGTGTCTGAACCCAAGAAGTTGGCTTCAAGGCCGCCATGCTACTGATAGACACAACCTGATCTTTTCTTAAAATTGGGAGCAATCTCGCCACAAAGCCATGAAAAGATAATTTCGGCTTTACTATAAATTACTGCAAATTCTGAACCTGCTTGGAATGCCTGCCCGTGCCTTGAACTCACCCATGCCTGGCTCTCTGACCAGATAGCAGCCCTCTCTGAAACTTTAGTGACACCTCATAAATATCGGCCTTCCCTGGCCAGACAACGACCCTCTCTGAGGCTCTAATGGTCCTCATAAATTCTGATGTTGGGGCCAGCAAAAAATGTAAACTACCATTAGTGTGATGCTTGTCAGAGTTCTGTTATCTGTAACACCCCTTTGTGTAACTTTCTGGGCTATAAAGCTGGGCTTCAGGAAAGCTGGGGGGCTGTCTTGTTCCTGTCGTTTTGGGAGGGAAAGGCAGCCCGGCCGGTCGAAATAATAAGCTTGCTTTAATTTGATTTTAATTGGAGTCAGTGGTCTTTTCTTGCGTCCTGGTCTAACACTACCAATTCACAACACAGTACATGAATACTGCAGCTTGATGGAGAAGGTCACAGCCATGCTCACACTCGCTGCAATGCTCCTGCTACCTAAGGATTCTTCCACAAGGGTCAGAGGCCCCATGTTGTCCTGGCCAGGCCCCAAAAGGCAGCAAATGTCAAAGAGAAAAGAGAGGCTGGCACCAGGTCAACCTACCCTGGCCTTTGCAATGGGACCATCACTCTACTTCGTGTATGTTCCAAAATTTAATCTTTGCAGGAAAGTCAGGGAGGTTCCCACCATTATCACTAGCCCCATTTTCCAAATGGAGAAGGTGAGGCACAGGGAGGTTAACCAGCTGACCTATAACAATATAGCCATTCCATGGGGTTGCAGCTATGCAAACCCCCACAGGCTGGCTCCAGGTCCCACTTCTGTATTTCCTTTGAGCTGACCACAGCAGAAGTCTGGGAATGACCAGGGCACCCCAGGCTGACCATTCTCTGTGTCAGGTGGTGGCTATTAGGTGTCATTAGAGCAGTGTTTATCCAAGGACATCCTGCCTCTGTCTGGCCTGGTGAGGGGACAGCCCCTGGGAGCATCATCAACCCAGCCGAGGTTGAATGGAGATATCAATCGGCACCCTCCATCCCTGTCACTGAACATCCTGTATTCAATCACCCACATATTCATTTCTTTTAATCATTCTCTTCTCGACTGTGATAAAGTCATCTTTAAAGCACTGAGAACGTGCATTTCATTTGAATTAAGTCTGCTGAAGTTGATGAGTTTGTGTTGGAGAATCAGGCTGATAAAGGAAGACATCTTTCAATGGTCCCTTCCTTTTTAACTGATTGTTCTCCAAGAAGCTATTAGAAGAGTCTCGTTGGGGTATGTGGGATGATCGGCATAGAATCCCACTTCTAGAACTCTGGGATACTAAGAAGACCACCTAGAGGCCTGTCCATATAGAAAAGGTCTGGGCCTCCCTTAGAGCAATGGTGAGGGCAACTCTGCTGTGATCACCATCAGGTGGTCATTTGCCCAACCTCTGGGGAGTGGTACCTCGGAGGACATAGCATTCACTTTCATGCACAAGGCTCTGCAAGGTCCAGCTCATGGTCATCATCTCAAGCCCAACAGGGTGCAACAGCAAAGGGGAACTGTTTTTTTTTTTCTTTTTTTTGGGGGGGGGTGGAGATACTGGGGATTGAACTCAGGGGCACTCAACTACTGAGCCACGTCCCCAGCCCTATTTTGTATTTTATTAGAGACAGGACCTCACTGAGTTGCTTAGCGCCTCATTAAATTGCTGAGGCTGACTTTGAACTCACAATCCTCCTGCCTCCATCTCCTGAGCCACTGGGATTACAGGCATGTGCCACTGTGCCTGGCTGCTGGGAACCAGTTTTAATGCCTCCATTTCTCCATCTGAGGGGAGGGGGGAGGGAGGCATTGCCACTCTGAGGTTATTCTGGAAGCATCCTCTGCCTGTCCTGGGAGCTCCCTCACGATGCAGCTGTTCATCACTGTAGGTCCAGGGTCTGTCCCACCTGGAGCACTCCAGAAACATTTGATGGATGAAAGAACAGAGTGAGGAGGGCGGGCATCAAAACCAGCTCTCTACCTTGACAAGGTAGAGAAGGTGCCCATGGCAAAGAAGACCCAGCAAAGGTCCTCGACAAGTCTCTGTGCCCATATTGGCATTCGGGCCTCAGAACTACCTGTCTTCAGGGATGATGTGAGTCTGTACAGGAACATTTCATCAGCTCCTCGTGTGACCTTCTCTGAGTAAAGCCCCGTGGTGTGGTTTTCCATCAACTGCCCTGGTAGAGGTGGATGAAGAGGATCATTAGGACTCGTTGTTTCCTTAGCCAGCCGGATGGGATTTGAAACTAACCATATTTGACTTAAAGAAATAAGTGATGAATTAATGCAACCGATTTGGGGGGTATTAAATAGGTTTGCACAAGTGTTCCTCATCCTGAAAGAACTTCTTTAAGTTCCTCCACCTGTCAAGACAAGTGTTTTAAGAGCTGGAATCTCCAAGAGGCCAGGTTGCTGGAAACTCCCAACCAATCGTGTAATGGACAACTGAGCTTGAAGGAAGCCAACTGTGGCCCCTAAAGCAGCCATCCTGGGCCAGATCTGCCAGGTGTAGGAATAGCATATTACCAACTCCTATGTGCCCACTGCCTTGGCTCGTTGGGGTGTTTCCTCATTTCCTCTCCAGTTGCCTCCTTCCTGCTCTTTCCAGGAAAGGGACTTCAGCTTGGAGTCCCCCAGAGTGAGCAGTTGCTATCAGGTATGTGATCAGGCATGTGTCTCCAAGCCCACCTGCATGGGTGGGCTGTGTGCATTTGTGTGTGTCCATGAATGTGTTGGTCCTGTTGTAGATGAGCCTGTGTGTACCCAGGTAGTTTAGGCTCTGCATATACATTTATGGGTCCCTCTGCATATGTGTATGCTGTCATATATGTGTGCTGTCACCCTCCAAAGGACTATGGGGTGTAATAATTAAAACACTAATTTTGAAGCCAGACTACATGGGTTTTGAATCACATCTCTGCCACTTACTAGCTATGTGACTCTGGGTAAGCCTCAATATTTTTCATGTGTAAAATGGTGGTGGTAAGGATGAAATGGGATAATACTGAATCTCCAATGTTCATCATTGTGTCTGGTATGTAGTAATAATACATGTAAATAATATTTATCACTCTGGGTCTCCTTCACATCTACAGGATAATGCCAGGTTTTTTGGCTTGGTAACCAATATCCTACTTACCTCCCCCAGAATCACCTGAAATCTTTCTTCTCCCCAAGCTCTCTTATAATCTGGTATCAGGACCACTTGTATTTTATTAGAGACAGGGCCTCACTGAGTTGCTTAGTGCCTCACTGAGTTGCTTGGTGCCTTGCTAAATTGCTGAGGCTGGCTTTGAACTTGTGGGATCCTCCTGCCTCTGTCTCCTGAGCCGCTGGGATCTCCATGGCTTCCAAACATCCCTTGTTATTTCAGACCTTTGCTCTCATGCTGCTTCCTCTTCCTCAAATGTTCTTTTCCATGGTGCCAGCCTGGAAACACACATTCATATTCCAGACTCATTTCTTTCATCTCCCCCTCTATTAAATCCACACTCACCACCTGACCCTCCAGCCCCAACCAATCCACCAGCCAATTGCATTTGCAAGAGTTCTCCAGGTAGAATTACCCAGTCCATCTACAGAATCCTGAGAAATAAGAAGTCATTGTTGTTTTAAGCCCCTAAGTTTCATGAATTTTCTATTTTTTTTTTTTTTTAACGCAGCAATAGACAACTAGTACAAACTCCCAGAGGCCAGTAACAACCGGCTTCAATTCATTTTCATTGTGCAGAGGAGTGTACAGAGACTGTTAGGACCACTGGTTAAGCCAGAAGAGAGTGGATCCCTTGATTATCTCCATTTCAGACTGTAGCTTGGACGAGTGAGGGACCTCCCCTACAGCTTCAGTGGAAAGACCCTAGTGAGAATGAGAGCTGACAGTGCAGATAGCTACCCGCAGATCAATGGCAGACGCTGTGAGCTGTCCAGGGTGCTGAGCCCCTTGCTCCATAGAAACCTGGTGCCTTCTCTATCAGGGCCCTCCTCCTACCGGACCCCTGCCCTAGGCTTGGTGTTTATGCTGGCATTTGAGAGAAGCAGCCCTATGGTGGGGATGAGGGGTGTGATAACATCTTCTATGTTGAGTCAAAGTACAATGTTTGCACCCTCCCCCTCCCCTTCCCTCCCACCCTCCCCATCTGACCATTATAATAAAAATCCTGCTTTATGTAAATACCCTATGCTCTAAGTAATAAATGCCATTAGCTTAGCCTGTCTGAGCAACCGCAGGCTTTTAAACATCCATTTGAAGATCTTTGAAAGCTCTCTCAAGGCTCTTGCTCATAATTCACTAAGTGGGAGTTGGTAATAACTGTGTTAAATGGCCAGGCCCAGCGATTCACAGGAGGTGCATCTGTTTGTGTGTTGTGTTGGTGGGGTGCTGGGAAGAGGATGCTCTTCCTTCCATGCTGATCGGTTACTTATTTTTAAGAGTGCCCCTGGGGGCTCACAGTCCTTTGATGAGCTACTAATAAAAGAGCCAGATCTGACAATTAATTTCCCCAGAGTTATTATTTATTGTTTTGGCAACAATTCTCTGCAAAGCCTTAATACTCACCTGGCCTCCCAATGGTTGAGGAGAGCCATCGGTCGGAGGGAGAAATGGATTTCACCTGTTCATTCAACAGTTGTTGACTGGGCACCTACTGTGAGCCAGACACTGCTCTAGATATACTCCCTGCCTCTAGGGATCCTGCAGGGTGGTGGGGGCAAGATATGGAAGTAAATAGCTTAATACCTGCCGTGGAGGCAATGTGGACACTAGGGAGCCCTGGGGCAGCAAATGGCCCATAGTAAAGGAGTCACAGAAGGCTTCCAGGAATGACTATCTAGATAGCCTGAATGACTATCTAGAGCTAGCAAGATAGATAAGAAAACCAGGAAAGGAAATTCTCTAGGAAAAAGCACCAACATTTTCAGACTCTGAGAAAGAAAAAATCATCATACAATTCTGGTGAAATATTGGAGTCCAAAGAATTCTCACTCACTGTTTGTGGGATTGTAAATTGATAGAGCTATTTTAGAAACAGCTGGATATTAGGGAGTAAAGTTGGAGACATGCAAACCCTGTGACCCAGCAATTCTGTTTCTTTCTAGAAATAGTTGTGTATGCAACATTAGGAGACATACACAGCAATCACAGCTGCATGGTTCATAATAGCCAATAATGGAAAAAGCCCAAATACCTATCAAGGGTAGGGTGATGCACTGTGGTGTAATCACATGATGGAGTACTATAGAGCAGTGAAAATGAATATACCAGGCCACACATAGCAACATGGATAAATCTTCCTTGTATTGACACTAACACACACACATCCACACATCCACAACATGAGTCCATCTGTTACATTCAAGGCAGGCAAAACTAAAATATTGTTTGGGGATGTGTACACAGGTGGTAAAGCTGTATTTTAAAAGTGGGGGAAATGGTTGACCCTAGATGGCAGAATAGTGTTTCTTCTGGGGGAAGAAAGAGGACATGGCTGGAAGGGATCCTATAGGGAGTCCCAGGCAATGTTCTATTGATTGACTGGCATGGTAGTCACACAGGTTTTTATTTCAGGATTATAGATGAACTATGCACATTTATGTCCTTTAAATCTTTCTAGATTTGTGATACATTTCATTTTTTAAAAATAGGGTTTTGAATAAAGAAGCATCGCTGTAGCCCTAGTCCCCGGGTTTCTGCTCTGGACGTGACCATGAGAGTCGGACACCCCAGTGGGAGGACAGGAGGCACTGCTCAGAGAACTTCCTGCAGCCAGAACACTGCCTGGTTGTGTACACGTGGGGAACTCTCACAACGGCAGGGGCTGCCTGGGACAGGAAGTTAGGACACTGCCATATCTTATCACCTGCAAGTCCCCAGGATAGGTGATGATCTGGAGGTGCGATCTGGTTTCAAAATCCAGATTCAAGGGTCTGTGCTGTCTGGAGCTGCCCTGGGTGCAGACGCCTTTAAGTCCTGTGCACGGGGCTCTGAACAATTATTGCCTTCAGTCTGGCACAGTAATGCCAGGTGGCAGTAACTCGGGCGATACCCCAGCTCCGATAACAAGGTGTGGCTCCAGGAGTAGGCGTCACCCACTGGGGTAAATTACACTCACCTGTTCCTTTGTAATCCTACCCCTTTGCCCTTTTGGGGATAGAATGTTCCATGGAACCTCCCTTTGAGTGCCCCCTAGATAAGAATAAAGGATTCCAGTGGCTCTCTTTCCTTCCGGACCCTTCAAGTCAGAGAGCTGTCCCAGGTGTTGAAAAGGTACTTCCGTGTGTTTGCATGGTTTCTTTGTCATTTTCTTAAGTTATTGGAATAGTCAGGTTTTGTGAACCCAACATTAGTCACCAGCTAGGATAGATAGCAGTACTGTGCCTCTCCCGTGTGGGGTGTATAGGGGGTACAAGAAGGAACATTAGTGTCCCAAGACAGTTGGAGCTGAAAGGGATCTAAGTGATCCATTGGGTTCAGTCCTAATACTTCTTGGCTCTTGATTGATTGATCATGTGTGTGTCTTACAGGGGATTGAATCTAAGGTATTGCACATATTGGGCAAGTACCCTACCACTGAGCTGCATCCCCTGGCCTTTGTATTTTATTTTGAGACAGGGTCTTACTATGTTTCTCAGGCTGTCCTCAAACTTGTGATCCTCCTGTCTCAGTCTCCTGAGTAGTTGAGATCACATCCAGCCTTGATTAGGTCTTACATCAACTTTGGAATTGTTCACTTGTAATAGTAAGGCACTCTTTTGGAACAAGTCATATACTGTGGAAGTGAGTAAAGACAGTGATGTCGTTTCTTGTTCCCCTTATAATCTCACCTTACAAGGAAACCAGTAATATCAGTCTAGTGTGTTTTCTTCTACACATTATGCCCAGTTCATGCACACATCTATAAACACAGCCTGAAGTGTTCTTTTTCAAAAATGAGATCACAATGGGGTTGGGGGGGCATGGGAGAAATGGAGGAGCCTTGGATGGGGCAAAGGGAGGGAGGGGGATGGAAGGTGGCACAGGGGTAGGAAAGACGGTGGAATGAGATGGACCTCATGACCCTATGTACACATATGAAGCCACGAATGGTGTGACTCTACTTTGTGTACAACCAGAGATTTGAAAAATAGTGCTGTATATGTATACTGTGAATTGAAATGCATTCTGCTGTCATGTGTAACAAATTAGAATAAATAAGTTTTTAAAAAAATGGGATCACATTATACCCATCACTCTATTATTTGACATTTTCACATTATAATATATCATAAATATCATTCAAGATCAGCCCTTCAAGATCTAACAGTTTTTCTTTTCAATATTTGTGGAATATTTCTCAGTTTGGATTAGCAGAATTTATTCAACCAGTCCCTTGATAGATTTTTAAGACTCTCCCCAGGATTTTTGCCACTACAAATAATGTTCAATAAGGATGCTTTGCCACTGAGCTGTATCCCCAGCCCTTTATATTTTTTTTTAAAATTTTGAGCCAGGATCTTGCTAAATTGCTAATTTAGTTCTGCTAAATTGCTGAGGCTGGCCTTTAATTTGTGATCCTCCTGCCTCAGCCTCCTGTGTTACTGGGATTACAGGTGTGCATCACCACACTAGGCAAAATCATTGCATATTAAAAGCATTGGCCTGTTGTCTATTGCATGATTCTTTGTTTATAATAGAGAAGTGGTAACATAGAGGGGAAGTGAGTTGCAAGTTTCAGATCTGGACAGGGTACACTTCTTGAAGCTCTGTGCAGAATTTCTTCCAGGACAACTGCATAGCTCAGACCCTTGTAATTTATTTTCTGGGAATTACTAAAATAAAATTTTCTTGGAGTATACTCTAAATTTGTTAAGTCAGAATCTCTGGAAGTAGGAACAATAAATCTGCACCGAAAGAGAGCTTTTAAAGGTTTTCCTTGTATTCACTAAAATCAGACAACTATTATCCTAGAAGCTTAAAGTCCTGGCAGAGGCAGGAAAGACTGGGGTGGGAAACTCAATGGGAAACGGATGGTGACTCCCATCAGCAGCTGGAGGAAGGGCCCTTAAAGGCTGAAGCACTGAAACAGAGCTATCACTGGGGACCTTTTGGCCTAATGCCACCCTTAAGCCACAATCAAGCGTTTGTAGCAACAGGGGTGAATCTAATATATCACTTTCTTGCCAGTATAAAGGTGTAAATGTCAATTTCTCCTCCTTTTTTTGTGAAGATTTGACAAAGCACTTAAAGCGGCACCCATTGTAATCAACAAAGCAGCCTGAAGGATCACAGGGCAGCAAGCGTGCCACATCCTATCTGAGCTCTGGGTGAATTTGAAAATTGCACTTTTAATTAAAATTGGCATTTCTGAAGCTAGCCGTCTTTGCTGGGGAATTGCAAACCGTGAGGCAAACAATCTGAGAGGGATGCTTAAGAGTGCAAAGAGGAAGGTTTGTGTATGAACAGGAGGCGCTTGTTTAAATAATGAAGTGGAGAAAAGATAATGTAAAAATGCCTTTGTGTTTAGTTAGGTCTCCTCAGAGACTCCAGTAATTGCGGTTGAGCTGTCTGAGGGGCTGACGGCTGGGGCAGAGAAGTTCTTGAACGTGTTCTCAATGTGTAGAGAGAGGCAAATGCTTGGTCTGAAGTCCTCGGTCCAATCAACCTTGGCCTCCATCATAGGGTCATCTCCGGCCAATGGCAAACACACTACCAAGTGTTATACTACAATTTCACTTATTCATTCAATTCACAGAAGCTAGTGATCACTTGCTATAGATGATACTGCATGGCGCTTTGAAAAATTGAATGTCAACCCAGAATCGTTGGATCTTATTCTTGTGATGTTGAAGTGAATCTCAGTGTTGATCTTTTTGAAATGAATACTGGGGATTGAACCCGGGGACACTCTGCCACTGAGCTACATCCCCAGCCCCCTTTTGATTTTGAGACACAGTCTCACTAAGTTGCTGAGGCTGGCCTTGAACTTGCAATCCTCCTGCCTCAGCCTCCTGAGACTGTCACCCATGTGTCTCAGCCAGTATCAAGAGAACATACAGCCCAATATTTTGTTGCTTAAAGGCATAGCACCCCCAACAAAGAAGGTAATAGACGCCTAGCTCAGTGACAGTGTCCTTGCCAGACCGGCTAATTTTTTTAAAAAAATTAATGAACTGAACTGTCTTACATGACAAAGTGTAAGGAGGGGGACAATCCAGTCTAGATTTTGGAGTAATACTGGACTGGGTTTGAAATCAAAATTTACCAAATTCTGTAACCTTAGGAAAATAATAATTTCTGTGAGTTCAGTTTCTCCATCTGTAAAATGGGGATGCTAATAGTGCCACCATTGAAAGGGCTTGTAAGGACTAAATGAGGTACTATACGTAATACACTTGGTATACTGATTGACACACTATCATCCCCCTTCACTGTTAGCTATTATTAACAACGTTATTAATCACAAGTTCCAAAAATAGAATCCTCTTTGAAAATACGGCATCCCCCATGGGATTCCTTTTGGAAAAAATCTGATAAAGTTGTGCAATCTTTGTTAAGAGAACCAAGCTTCCTGCCCCTGCACCTCCCACCACTGACCCAGGGATTACCCTGGAACCTGTCTTTTTGCTGCATGAGATTCTGCAATCAATGTCCAAGGCAGCAAGACAGGCAAGCAAGGGAGCCGTGCAGCAGTGAGAGGATGAAGAAATTGAGACTCCAGCACAAGGGCTCATTGACTCCTTCTCCCCAAGGGCCAGCTCAGGCAGCTGGGGAAGCCTGTCATTAACTCTCTTTATTATCTACATTTTCTGCCTCACTGGCTTGTCTGAAGAGGCAAATGAGACCAGCTTTGAGTCATGTGTTGTGCAGAGGTTCCTTTGTTGAATTCTGAAAATGGGAGGAGCTGGAATCGCTAAAAACATTGACAACCCAGAAGGCGCTCTAACTTGTGAGACGGGGAACTGTGTGTGCTCAAAACACAGAGTTGGTCCTGAGAGCGCATCCTCGTGATGGGGTAGTTTCCACCCAACCATGACTTCTTCTGAGCCTAGAGTCTCCTTCCAGTCTGGCCCCAGACTCCTATAGATTACCCATATTTTAGAACACGTCTTCACAGTGTGGTCCCATAAGGGTAGAAGCAGGAGGCATTAACTTTGCTTGTAGAGAGTAAAGTGCTGCTTTCCAGCCTTGAGAGCTTAGACTCTCTGAGCCAAAGTCTCATTATCTCTAAAACAGGTGGATGACACCTGTCTTGAAGTTCTGGGTGAGGTTTAATTCCTTTATCGATAATTTCCCAGGCCCTAGGTGTTGAGTACAAGTTATTTCAATCCAACCTTCTGAACAATGAGCTAGATGTTATCATATTCATTTTGTGGATAAGGACACAAAATAAGCAACTTGTCCAAAGTAGCACATCTCTTTTCCCAATCTCCCCCATTGCCATGGTTTACAATTTTATCTATAGACAATGATTCCTCTACATATTTTCCAGTCCCATCCTCTCTTCTGAGGTCCAGCCTCTTATATCCAATGACCTCCTTGACCTGTTAACCCAGAGGTAAAGAAATCTCTCAAACTTATCTCTCACAAACCCAGGAAGATGCTGAAGCAACTTGCCTACGACCAGACAACCAGAGAGTCATTGATCCTGAATTTGAGCCTCCATCTCTCTTGTCTGCAAAGCCTGTACTCTTAGGTACCCACTATCTATCTATGAATTGATTCTCTTTTTAAAAAATATTTTTAGTTGTAAATGGACACAATACCTTTATTTTATTTGTTTATTTTTATGTGGTGCTGAGACTCGAACCCAGTGCCTCAGGCATGCTAAGCAAATGTGCTACCACTGAGCCACAAACCCAACCCCTGAATTGATTCTCTTTTCAAAATATCTCTGTCCAGTCTCTGGCTCACACTCTAAGTCAGATCTATTCAGATCCCCCTAACTCTGGACCACAATTATACTCACTAAGCCATACTAACTGTTCTCTCTTCCAAGCTAAGTGGACTCTGGGAACCGGCCTCATGCTATTCCAAGAAAGAAGCCATCCAAAGGGCAGAGAAGAGTCCCCAAGAGTGCCCATCAGAGAGAGTCAGGAGAACATCTGTGTCCTTCTGTCAAAAGTTACATCTCCTATTCTGTGGCTCGGGAATTACTGGCCCTGAATATTCCAATGTGTGGGGGTGTATTAGGGAGGATCTCTGAACTTCTCCAAAGAGTTAGAATATGTGGCAATTCTAATTTATTGAGGCTACTGAAACGTCCTCTGTCTTCTGTCTACCTACCCTCTTTTTGCCTAAAGTTAAACTACCCAGTAGCAGATGCTCTCTCATTTCCGTCTCCAGTATCATACTCAGGATGGAACATGGACTCGGGCACTCAGAGGGGACTAGGTTACAAAGCAGTGAGACCATTCTTTAATTTCCAAAGAAAAATAAATGAAAAAACTCATCCTTAATTGATATTGCATGTGAATTATCTGTCAGTGTGAGATAGTGGGACCTTCATTATTTCATGCCACGGCCTGGAGAGAAGGGAGATTCCCCCGGATCATTGCAAATGGATAGCTAAGCTGGAGCTTGACCTTGCTTGAGTGTAGGCTACTTTCTGATTTAATCTCGTCACCTTGGAACAGCCAAATGTTCCTGGAGCTTTCCCAAGGAAACCTTATATTTGAAAACATTGAAGATCCATCCACATGTGTTCTAGGGAACCATCCATGGTGTGACTATGGGGCCCCCTCACTGCTTCATGGAACCAAAGTATTCCCTGGGCTGATTTCCACCCAGGGAAAAAACTTTTAAATCTAAAACACAGGGACCAGGACTATTCTTTTGTAAACAGGAATATATGAACTGGCAATAAGGAGAAGCCAACTCTATACTAAGAGCTCAAAAAGATATCGTACCCTCAAAGTGAACGGAGAAGGCAGGAAATGGCAGGAGGGGGTGGGGAAGTAAGCCGGGATGTTCTTCCCCGCCCAAATCACACCACTGCCTCAGCTGGGAGGTTACTTCAGGCTAATTACTGAACTTCTCTAAAGTCTGCTTCCTCATTTGTAATAGGGGGGCTAAGATCACACCTGCTCTCAAGGTAAGTGAGGGGTGAAACAAGGTGTGGCATATAAAGAACTTATGACAGGGCATGGGACAGGATATCTTTGCCTCATTGTTGTCCCTGTGGCATATCTGATACTACCTGCATTTTATCAGATCATAATGGAATGAAATTGGAAATCAACGACAAAATAAAAATGTCTCCATCACCTGGAGACTAAACAATATGCTATTGAATGAACAGTGGGTTACAGAAGACATCTAGGAGGAGATTTAAAAGTCCTTAGAGGTAAATGAGAATAGACACACACATCAAAATCTCTGGGACACTATGAAGGCAGTACTAAGAGGAAAATTTATTGCGTGGAGTTCATTCCTTAAAAGAAGAAAAAGTCAACAAATAAATGACCAAGCCCTTTCTTATTCAAGGTCAGATGGACCTTTAGTCTCACCCTTTCTTAGCCAAGTGGTGTTTTCTTCAACTATTGGGCAAGCTGAAACGTAGAGACGCAGGAACGCCATACTGACATTTGTCCTTCAAGGAAACCCTCTCTCCCCTTCCGAATGGTGGTTTCTCCTTCCCCTCCCATCTCCATTTGCCCTTTCCCTCCTCCCTCCTCCCTCTTTCCACCTTCCTTTGAAGACAGGCCCTGTCCTTGGTGCTGACTTTTGTTTCTCCCCCTTGTTCAGCTGGAGGAGAAAACTGCGTATGCAAATGAATGACCTTTCGCGTCACACAGTTGAGTGCTGAATCTGGGGACATTCCACAAACTAGGCTCTGTGCCTTTGGTGTGGCCTGGGCTGCCACAGTGCCCCACAGACATTGGCCTGCATTGGAGATGCCAGCCTCCTCACTGACCCTCCCTCAGCCATTGACTCCAGAGCCCCAGGGCACAAACAGCTCAGGCCTTATCTGAGTGCCCCAGGGACTGCTGTGGGCTCAGTGATGGCCCCACTGGGGCCTGGACGAGAATCCCAAGCAACATACACAGGCCAAGATAAGGCCAAGAACAGATTCCCTTTGGCGCTCAGGTGCTGTTCATCAGAAATCAACAGCCCCACAGCCCTGGCGAGGACAGGCACAAGGTGATAACGATGCCACGTGATCAGTAGCCTTAGAGGACAGGCTGTCACTGGTTTCCAGAGATAAGGGAACAATGAGCAACCCTTCCACCCAGGGAGCGGCCTGCTCTCGGCCCCTGACACCTCTCCAGGATCCCCTCCTCCCAGCAGGCCCCAGAGCTCCCTCCTGTTCCCCAGGGACCCCTGTCCCCCATTAAGCACCCCAATTCTGACCTTTCTTTTCTTGGATTAAGCATGTTATCTCCAGAGCATGGGTGTTAACGGATGATAACAGACAAGGGTTCCCTTCCCATCTCTCTGTCCCAGGGGGTCTGCTCGGGGGTCTGTGGGGTGGGGAAGCTTCCCTCCTATAGTCGGTCTAAACCACGGACTCAGCCTTAACAACTTCTCTCCAGGATCGAACTCCTGAGGAATCAGAGGGTGGGTAGGGAGGGGCTACAAATGGCATTTTCCAGGATCTCCCCATCCCACCCCATGGAGCAAAGCTGCTGACACCACACTTGAGCCTTTGTTTTGGGGTGAGTTACAGCACCCCGCTCAGCCCCCCCTCCCCCCACTATTGTACACTCCCTTCCTTTCTGTCCTCCCAACTGTCATGAAGTGGGCAGCATGGCTACCGGCTTCCCCCAGAGAGCGCCAGGTCAAACTGCACTGGTTTTTATGACAGTCTTGGGTGTCATGTGTTGTCCCTTCTTCGATGTCCTATCGGTTTTACCCGTCAGTTCTATGCCATGTGAAAGAGGAGTGCACAGAGGCCTGGAAGTCTGAGGGGAGGATCCCTGAGGCCATCATGGAGGCTGACTACCACAGCGGGAGATGTTCCCATGTCCCCACCATACTGTGCACAGGTGGTTCAAGATGGGAGTTTCTCAGTCATATCTGCCTGTGCTTTGGGGTGAGGGGACCTATTAGTCTTTAATTATTTATTTCTCTTTGCACTCCAGCTCCATGAGACTACCTGGCAACGCATCCCAGGAAGGCTTTGAACCAAGACAGTCTGGAGTCAATGCTCTTAAACACCACACTTGGCCACTAGCTTAAGGTTGTACATGGCCTGGGCATGGGAGTACCCATGTCCTCACAGGGACAGTTAGAGAGGATCGGTGACTGTGAGCTGGAGTGTACCAACATGTCAGAGTGGCATCAAAGGAAGAACTTGGGAAGGAGGTGGGAAGAATCAGACGAAGAGGGAGGGAAAGCAGCAGGAGAAGGCTGTATTCTGGAAGTCACATGTGAGAGAAGAGAATTTGGACAAGAATAGCACAGGCCACCAAGTGGTTGAGGAGAATGAGAATGACATTAGAGGTTCTAGATGAAGCAGTGTGGGAGGGTGGTGTGTGGCCGTCAGATTATAATAGGAGTGGATGGAGGGGTGGCAGCCAGTGTAGACACCTCCTAGTGGAGGTCATCTGTGAAGGAAGAGGAGGCCATGGGGGGCAGGGAGAGAGGGAGGAGGGCCACCCCAGCAGGACATGAGAAGCTCAGGGCCCATTCCAGGCTGAGCTCTGGCCTCCCGTGGAGGCTGAGCTCAGAAGTATCCGCCTGGCAAAGGCTTGTGCTCAGTTCCAGAAGGAGACCCCCAACCCGGCAAGTGCCAAGTGAGGCCTGAAGACACAAATATTTGTTCGGCTTCTGCCCTTCTTGTTCAAACAGGGCATTTGCTCTGGGGATGGGGGCTGGCTGCTGCCGCAAAGAAGGGGGAACCAGTGAGGCTGGAAGAGGGCGAAGGAGGAGTCATTGCTCCCAGGGCCACTAACGGATCCCCCGACTCCTGAGCTCCTCGGATCCACTAGCTCAGCAAGGCAGCTAAATAATACCCTGGCTCTCGTACAAGACATCTGTTCAAACAAAACCAACCTTTCCCCTCACATCCGACTCCGCTGCACTCCCCGCTGCCTGCCCTGCTCTGTCTGACTGCGGCTGGAGGCTGAATGGGGCGAGTTAGGGGCCACGTTACTGCCTCTCTCTGCCCCAGGCCACAAGGCTGTGTGCTATTTTGAGAGTGTGTGTTGTTATGTCATGACTGTGATCACACACTGCTTTGGGGCTATGATCTATGTGGGTTTCGCTTTGTCAGTGTGTAGAAGTGCATGCATGCTGCTGTGGCCTTAGTTACTGTGTGTGTGTAGTGTGTGTGTGTGTCTCTGTATGTATGTGCACATGTATGTGTTTGCAACATTGTTCTACTGTGCAACAGTATTGTGGGGTGTGTGACTGTGTCACCATGAGACTCATGTCGAGGACCATCTGTTGTTCTAACAGTGTTTCTTTCCATGCTGTGACAATTTGTGGATCTCTGTGCTATTGTGAGATGGTGGTTCACTGTGAGACACCTCCTCTGTGTGTGCATGTATGTGCGCATTCACTGTAAAAGTATCCCTGAATTTATACATGGCTGTATTGTGCTGTCTGGTCATGTACCAAGTCTCTGGACCATGATATGACCGTGCGTTACTCTGTGAGTTGGCACACAGTGAAGGTGGGGGACATCATGTTTTGGTAGGCACCTTGTTGTTAGTGCTCATGTAACTGGAAGGACTTAAATTTCTGTTTCCCTTCCCAGCGGAGACCTGGCCACCCTGAGAAGCATCTCGTCAGATGGGGCCAAGGTAAATGGATGTTAATGTGGTGGGGCACCTCTTCTCCTTAGTTATTGGGGGATCGTTCAAACCCTAAATCATAGGAAAGATCCATCCAGAGAGAAGGCAGTGCCCAGGAAGCAGCCCATCGAGTAGCTAGAGGGAAGAAGGGGCCTGGAGACAGATGAGGGGGACGGGAGTGGCAACCAAGCCCAAGCAGGCAAGTGGGCAGGCGGAGCTTCCAGAACTGACCGGCAGACCCCTTCTACATGGATGGGAAGCACTTGGGAAGTGTGTTTAGAGACGGATCCCTCAGCCCGTGACCTAAGGTTGAGATTTAGTAAGTGGGAGGGGCAGGCCCCTGGTATCTACATTTTTAACAACAATCCCACCTAGGGGACCACACTTTGAGAAATGCTGAATTTCAAGAACCGCTAGGAAAAGATGTTGGGTACATGAAACACTAGGCGTGAAGAGGAAGGAAACAAAAGAAGAAAGAGAGGGGAAAGCAGGGAGAATCAGAGGAGGAGAATCCAGAGGAGGCTGGTGGAGCCGGGTCTTCAGCGCCCTGAGCAGATCCCCGGAGCCTACAGTGTGTGCCCGAGCCCCCCAACTCTCCCCCTGAGGACTCTCTCTCGGCCTATGGGGCATCCAGAGGTGCCTGGAGTTTGCTGCCCTGGGAGCAGAGAACAGACCTCGGCTCCTTGTTGCGCTGGTGGCACAGCTTGGAGGTGTGTTTTCTCTCTCCTACGACAGCCAAGAGGGAAAACTACAAAGCACCTCAGCCCGAAGAACCAGGGGGTGATGGAGGGAGGTATCCAGCCCCTCCACGGGGTGTTTAAGACCCTTCCCCCCCTTGGCAGGGTGACAGCTGCCTGCTCGGGCACCCTGAAGAATCACTGATGAGGGTGCTTACAACATCTCGGCTTCCTCGGGTCCATTTGATTGATCTTTGAAGCCTCCATTTCCAAAGCATTGTCTATGAGGCTACGGGCTGTGGCCCCTGCCTGGCAGCCAGCAGTTCCTCCCAAAGGCACGTTCCAGGGCCAACCCCTCAGCCTCTGGCCTGGGGAGGTCATGCCAGGCCTGGGCCCTATCTGCCAAAGCCTCCAGCAGCTCTCCTTCTGGAGGCCTCTTTCCAGTTCCATCTGGATGGAATTCCTCCGCTCAGACTGTTTGGAAACAGTGTCCGCACAGTCAGATGTCGCCGCTGTTCCCTGATAAACCCCGCCTGGCTCCCTTGGGCAGCCCCACCATCTGCTTTGGCCGTTTCTTGCAGATTGTGTTGCATGAGAAAAAGACCCCTCTTTGATGGAACCCAGCTGCCCAAAGGTCAGCCGCGTGAGCACAGAGTACAGGCTTTGTCGTGGGGTCATTTCTGTGACAGCCTCTGACAAGTGCCCAGCTCTTTTCAGTACACACAGCACCTTCCAGCCTTTCCCCCAATGCTGGGAAGCGGGGCTTCTGGTTCTCACCCATGGGTCTTCACCGAGCAGCAAGTATACTGCATTTTGAATGAATGGACCCCTGATGAATGGACGGCTGTTCACCGGGGGAAGAAGGATTCTGAAGCTATCTGAACTCAGAAGAAAAGACTGTGGAATAGTTTGGTGACTTCCTATAGCCTGGAGTGGGGAATTGTATTGGGCTATTAATGCCTACCCTACATCTCCTTGGACACCTCTAAACTAATTTTTTTTTTTTTTTTTGGTACTAAGGATTGAACCCAGGGGCACTTAACCACCAAGCCACATCCCCGGCCCTTTTAAAATATTTTTATTTAGAGACAGGGTCTCACTGAGTTGCTTAGGGCCTTGCTAAATTGTTGAGACTGGCTTTGAACTCACGATCCTCCTGCCTCGGTCTCCTGAGCCTCCTGAGCTCTAAACTCATTTTGAACCTCAATGGGTAGTTCCAGGGCAGCTGGCAGCTTCCCATCTCAAGTGCCCAGTTCACTCTTCTCAACCTGAGTCTTCCTCTGGTGCTGACAGCCAGCCTGGTCCACTCACAGGGCAGTTGAAAGTGCCAGAGATTTGACACCCCCAGCAGGGTAGGCATCCCTCAACTTATGAAGGATATGGAAGCCAGTAGATAAATGTACCAGGTTCCCTGGACCTTGGTGGGACAATTCCTTGGAGGGTCTCCAATAGGATGGAACCCCAATGGCCCTCAGCAGTGACTCACTCATTAGCACCCACTCATCATCCACCACCATCCCCCCCCTACTCTGTCATCATGCTTCCTGGGATCACTTCACAAATGAGCCACTTGTGCCAAATACTCACTTTGGGGGGGAAGCCAAATGTGAAGAGTGGTGTGTCTACTTCCCAGTCTGTCACGAGTAGTGATAACACTTAGTGGCATTAACTCTTTGCCAGCATAGGAGCTGGTGCTGGACAGGAGGGACAGAAGCTAATAGAAAGGCCCAGTCTGTTGGGGCTGGCGGACACCTAGAAAAGTAACCCCAGGAACATGCCAAGTAATGCAAAGCAGGGGAGGGTGGAGAAGGGGGCGTCCGCCTCTGTATGAAGAGGTCAGAGAAGACGTCCTGAAGGTGGAAACTAAGGAAGGGGATGCTTTGTCCTTTATGTCCTTGAAATAGGGTCAGCTCTTCTTCTGGGAGGACTGTCCTCACCCCCTACTTCTTGTACAGCGTCATGTTTCCCTGGCATTGGCTGCTTTAGCCCCCAAATCTCTCCTTCATGGTGCTCCATGGCTGGGGGCTCTCTGTGTGATTGACCAAACCTCTGCCTCCCCGTAGACTGCAAGCTCCACAAGGGCACCGATGACCTGGACACCTGCCTCATCCATGGAACCACCGTTTTGCCTGGACAGCGTCCCCATGTGCAAGTTAGCAAGCCGAAGCAGGGCCTTCTTGGCTTTCCCAGGACATGCTTGGGTTTCTCCTCTCCCAGGAAGCTGAGTTAGCTCCCTGTCATGCCCCCCAGTCCTCGGAGCTTCCTTCTAGCTTTGACCCCTACAATTCAGCCCATTTCATTCATTCAGTTATTCAACAAATACTTGTGGAACCTGCACAATGTGCTAGGCACTATTACAGGAACGGGAAATGTATGTGTACAAAATTTATTAAAAAAAAAAATCGCTGTCTTCATGGAGCTTGACTTTGGTGGGAGGACTGATAGTGAACAAGGTAATCTCAGTATGTGTTCGAGCAGGTGGCGATACGTGCCCTGGAGAAAAATAAATCCAAGAGCAGCAGTAAGTATGGGTGCCTCCCGCAGATTTAAAAGGAAGAAGCCCGGAAGTGGCATCTGAGTAAAGACTGGAGGAGGCGAGGGAGCGAGCAGGAGAGTTGCAGGCAGGGCTAGAGTCCCCGGTGATTGCTGGAGTGGGAGAGAACCGGAGTGACAAGTGACAGCAAGTTGGATGTGAAGAGGAAGACAGGAGATGAGGGCACAGTAGAAAAGGCAGATCCTACAGGGCCTTGAGGGCTATCGGAAGCTCTCTGGTCATCGCTCTGAATGAGAGGGGAGCCTCTAGGGGGTGAGCAGGGATAGAAAGGATCTGATATGTGTAGTATCACTCTGGCTTCTGTGTAGAGTGGACACTGCAGGAGGGGCCAGGGCTAGACCAGGAACCCATACAGGAGGCTTTGGCAAGAGTCGAGGGAGCCCGTGTGGGTAAATGAATTGGGGTGAGGGTAGCATGAGGGCTACTTCTGCACTGCAGATTCTTTACCCAAGTTCCAAGTTCCAAGAGGGTGGAGGATGTGGATCTAGACCACCATCAACCATCAGTGGCAGGGTGAGTGGGGTACCACCGTAGAGCCCTAGGGTCCAGATACCTCTGCTTGTCCCCCTTGAGTTTCCTTCCAGCTTTTCTGCTTGGGATCAGTCCAGAGTCGAGAACACAGCATGGCCTCGGAGCACCTTAATCTCAAGTCCAGAACAATCTCTCAAATTTTGGTGCCACAAGGAATCACAAACTTTGGCTTCCACAGGGGTAAACTCATCCCAAGGGGACCCTGCTGACTTCTAGTTTGAGGTCCCACATTTACCTGTAATACCAGAGGGGTCACTAAACCCTGTGCATTCATTCCAAATCCAGGAGGGGTGAATACAGCAGGAACAGTACCTGGCTCCCTCCCTTCTTGCCCCCAGGGCAGACATCACTAATTAACCAGGACAGTCCTCCCCACTGAAGATACGCTTAACCTCAGAATCCAGGGCTCCTTATGAAGGAAGCTGGGGCCTAATCCAACACGATGAAGATTAGGGCCGACTTTTTCTTCTATTAGGTGCAGAGTCTCTGGTTTAATTCCTAGGTCCTTGATCCACTTTGAGTTGAGTTTCGTGCATGGTGAAAGACAGGGGCTTAATTTCATATTGCTGCATAGGGATTTCCAGTTTTCCCAGCACCATTTGTTGAAGAGGCTATTTTTTCTCCAATATATGTTTTTGGTGCTTTTGTCTAATACGAGATGACTGTATTTATGTGGGTTTGTCTTTGTGTCCTCTATTCTGTACCATTGGTCTATGAGTCTATTGGTGTCAATATCATGCCATTTTTGTTACTATTGCTCTGTATTATAGTTTAAGGTCTGGTGTTGTGATGCCACCTGCTTTACTTTTCTTGCTAAGGATTGCTTTAGCTATTCTGGGTCTCTTATTTTTCCAGATGAATTTCATGATTGCCTTTTCTATATCTATGAGAAATGTCATTGGGATTTTGATTGGAATTGCATTAAATTAGTATGTTAGTATGGTCATTTTGACAATATTAATTCTGCCTATCCAAGAACAAGGGAGATCTTCCCATCTTCTAAGGTCTTCTTTAATTCTTGGACAGATTCAAACTGAAAAGCTTCTTCTCAGCAAAAGAAACAATCAGTGAGGTGAATAGAGAACCTACAGAATAGGAGCAAATTTTTACCACATGCACATCACACAGAGCACTAATCTCTAGGATATATAAAGAACTCAAAAATCTTAACACCAAAAAAAAAAAACCAACAACAACAAATAACCCAATCAATAAATGGGCCAAGGTATTGAACAGACACATCTCAGAAGATGTTATACATTCAATCAACAAATGTATGAAAAATGTTCAACTTCTCTGGCAATAAGAGAAATGCGAATCAAAACTACTGTAAGATTTCATCTCACTCCAGTCAGAATGGCAGCTATTAAGAATACAAACAAAAGTGTTGGCGAGGATGTGGGGGAAAAGGTATGCTCATACATTGCTGGTGGGACTGCAAATTGGTGCAACCAAAATGGAAAGCAGTATGGAGATTCTTTGGAAACTGGGATTGGAACCACCATTTGACCCAGCTATCCCACTACTCGGTCTATACCCAAAGGACTTAAAAACAGCATACTACAGGGACACAGCCACATCAATGTTTACAGCAGCACAATTCACAGTAGCTAAATTGTGGAACCAACCTAGATGCCATTCAGTAGATGAATGGATAAAGAAAATGTGGTATTTATACATAATGGAATATTACTCAGCAATAAAACAAAATAAAATCATGGCATTTGCTGTAAATGGATGGAGTTAGAGAAGATAATGCTAAGTGAAGTAAGCTAATCTCAAAAAAACCAAATGCTGAATGTTTTCTCTGATATGTGGATGGTGATCCATAATGGGGATGGTGGAAGGGGGCATGGGAGGAATGGAGGAATTTTAGGTAGGGCAAAATGGGAGGAAGGGGAAGGGAGGGGGCATGAGGGTACAAAAGACAGTGGAATGAGATGGACATCATTACCCCAAGCAAGCACATGTATGAAGACATGAATGGTGTGACTCTGTATACAACCAGAAACATGAAAAATTGTGCTCTACATGTGTACTATGAATTGAAATGCATTCTGCTTTCATGTATAACAAATTAGAATAAATAAATAAATTTTTAAAAAATCCAGGGCTCCTGTAAGCTGCTGCCAAATGCCTGAGAAACTCATTTACATTTAAGTAAGTGTCTTTGGGCCTAGATGATAGTGATAATGGTGATGATGATGATCCTATTTGCAGATATGCCTTGTTGTTTGAGACTTGCAAAGTACTGTCAGCAGTTATGTCCCTCCTCGGCTCATCCATACTTCCATCAAAGACAGGTGAATGTAATTGTTCAAGCCTTTTAAAGGTGAAAGTAACACAGTACTTTCCCCACCTCAATCATGCTAGAAAAAAAAGCCGCACTTATGCCTAAATTGGGGTCACATCTCTGTCCGTGGGGTCCATGCAATTGGCCCTACCCACACAACATGGACTGAGGATTAGTGTGAAATGCAGTGGGGCAGGTGATTCTCCAAGAGAATGGATCTGCAAGTACAAGAAGCACAAACACAAAGAATAGATAGTGGTCCCCACTTATCCATGGGGGAGACATTGTAAGATCCCCGTTGGAAGCCTTAAACTGTGGATAGCACTGATCCCCACACATATGTATACTATGCTTTTCCCTAAACACACATACTGTGAGAATGTTTAATTTGTAAATTAGACACGGTAAGAGATTAAAAACAATAACAATAAAATAGAACAATTATAACAATATATTATGATAAAAGCTATGTGAATGTGATCTCTCTCTCTCCACCCCCTCTCATAGTACGGAGGATTGAACCCAGAACTGCTCTACCACTGAGCTACATCCCCAGTCCTTTTTATTTTGAGACATGATCTCACCAAGTTTCCCAGACTGGCCTCCAACTTGCTATCCTCCTGTTTCAGCCTCCTGAGTCACTGGGATTACAGGTGTGCTCCACCATGCCCAGCCTGTCTCTCTTTCAAAAGTCAAGACAAATATTAATATTTTCAGGTCATAGGCAGCAGAAACCTTGGATAAAGGGGAACTACTGTCCCTATTTCACAGAGGAGGAAAGTGATTGCTCAGAGAGGGCCAGTGTCCCATGCAGAGTCACACAGCCAGCGTGAGGAAAAATCAGGGCTGAAACCCAAGTTGTGAATCTCTGGATGTTTTTCTTGGCATGAGAGCTGCTTCTCCAAGGCTAACATGGCCACCCTCACTGTCTTCGACAGGGCTCTCTGAGAAGGTCTTCAGTGATTCTGCCAGAACCTCAGTGTCTCTTTATCAAAGTGGTCAGATGCAGCCTTGACTGTTGCTTGGGTCCATCCCACACCTGGGCCTGGATTCAGAGGAGACAGAAGTGGCAGAAGGAGCAGAGACCTTCCTCTCCCAGCATCAGTGGGCCCAGGCCCAGGTGGGAGCTGTCCAGCACCCTCCACCCAGGCAACAGCAGGAGTCCAAATAGGCAATTAATTACTGCCTGCCGGCCGCAGGCTCCTCTTCCACTCTGCTCAGCCGAGTGTGTAATGGAAATGGGACCAAAACAGATTCCCCTGCCCAGAGGGAGCCTGGCATACCCAACAGAGGTTCAGCTCCAGGGAGGAGGGGAAGTGGTGAGATGCAGAGATGAGTTTATTAAAAACAATGAGCTTTCCCTGACCCCTCGTCCCTCACCTTTCCTGCCTCCTGAAACAGTCTTTTCAACCTCTTGCACCCAACTGACCCCTGTTTGGAAGTCTGAGTATATTGGTATTGATATCAATCTTAGATAATATTAATAGCAGCATAGTAGGCTGTACTTCACGTACTTTACAAGCATCGTCTCTTCAAATCCTCAAATCACTTGTTAGATGTCATTGTTTTTGTGTGTGGTGCTAGGAATTGAACCCAGGCTTTGCTTGCGCCGGACAAGCACTCTACCACTGAGCCACATCCCCAGCCCTGTTAGATGTAATTTTTAAATTTGTTCTAATTAGTTACATATGACAGTAGAATGCATTTTGGTTCATTGTACACAAATGGAGCCCAACTTTTCATTTTTATGGTAGCACATGATGTAGAGTCACACCATTCATACAATCATACATGTACCTAGGATAATGATGTCCGTCTCATTCTACTATATTTCCTATCCCTGTGCCCCCTCCCCTAGCCTAGATGTAGTTTTTGAAGTCTATTTTATTGATTAGAATTTCTGAGATCCAGAAATGTGGAAGGAGTCTTAAGGTAGTCTCCAGTGATGGAGGACAGGACAGGAATCAGACAGACCCTTTTATGTTGCCCACTGGTTATTTGGCCCAGCCAAGTTACCTAATCTCTCTGTGCCTCAAATTCCTCATCTACAATGTGGGGTTGATGGGCATAACCACCGGTGATTGCTGGGACAGTGTTTGACAGGCACTGTTACAGTCTTGTTCTAAAGTAATGTTTAAAAAGTAAATGCGTTAGGTACACACAGAGGGTGCATGCTATTTGCCCCTAACACATATGACAAACATCACAAGTAACTGAGAAACTCGTTCACAAAATGCCAGGTGCATTCTGGATTCTCTTTTTCTAGCATCTACATTCCTCAGCCGCCAACAAGCTCAGTTGAGTAGCGTTTTTTGTTCTTTGCACTAAGAACACAGTAAGGATTTTCATTTGTTCCCAGAAGAGCCATTTAGATTCTGAGGATAAATTTGCTTTTACAAGACTTAGACATACTCGGTATTAAAGAGCCTTAGAAGTCTTCCAACTTCATTGAAAAATCACTGCCTCCAAATGGGGGAAACCAATCCCTCTGGACATCAGGATGGGCAGGTATAGGGTCATAGGGCAGCAAAGGGAGGAAAAGAGAAAACTCCATTCAGATCATACAAAGGGTAAAGCACAGACACTAAAATGAACGAGAGGTCACCCCCTCCGTCAATCACGGCTTGCAAGGTGAGCTGCATGTGCCCTATCCTCTGAACCCCAAAGAAAGTGGGCTGGGCTAATTTATTTCTGAAGCCCCAGCACCAAGCATGGAACCCAGCCCAGAGCAGGGGATCAGCGAATGCTGAATAAAAGAATGAATGAATGAATGAATGAATGTCCTATCTATTGGGGAAACCGTAGAGCATAGGGAAGGAGAAAGAAAGATTGCTACCTATTGTCCATCCTTAAAGATGATAAATAATTGTTACAGAAGACAGAACTTTGCCCTTCAGAACCCTTCAAGATGAGGAGTAACAAGTAACTCTTGAGATGAGCAGGGTTAAGTGGTGTGGTGAGGGGTTGATGCCGACATGACCCAGCTAAATTTTGATCCCACCCTAATCTTGCTCATCTTTGAGGACAGGAAGCCTGAAGACCAGGAATCCTCCTCAGGTGGGCTGGCCAAAATGGGTTGGATCTAGAATGGCGGCTAGAGTGACCTCAAAATTCATTATAATTCCATCTGCATGATAAATGATACTCTCCAGTACCATGAAGGTCCACAGTCACTATGATGGTCAGAAATAACCATAAAAGGAGCAAAACATGGTGGTGCCCAAATTTCCAGAAGGGGGAGGGGTAGACTAATGATGAAGCAGGCCAGAGACCCCCACCTAGAAGACCCTTACCATAATTAAACGGAAACCCCCTGCTATATCTGACAATATAAGTTTCTCTTCTTCAGAAAGCTTTCTATCACCAGAACTTCTGCCTACAGAGGATATTGTGGTGGTAGTTTCCTCTTTTTGTAAATGTCAGGTTTGAAGAAGAAGAAAAAAAATCCTGAGTCTGATCTAGGAGATGGAACAGAGAGCATTTGTCCTGTAAACCTCCAAGCCTCCCCTCCTCCACTTGATAGAAAGTTCAAAAAATTTCCAAAATCTTTATTCAAAGGAAAAATTCTTAGACATAAGCCACCTCTTATGTCTTTTACAAGTCAATAAACTTGCTTCCTAAAATGAATGATAAATAATTCCTCTATTTTTATGAAAGAACTAAAATAAAGTTTAAGAGAACAAAGTTCACAAAAGATGTAGAATTCCTCTTTTGTGTTAAAAAAAAGGAAGAGGATATTAAGAACAAATTTCCGTATTTGTTTATATGGTTGTAGAGGCAAATGAGAAGTTCCTTAGGAAACTGGTCGCAGTAGACACAGAAGAATCAAAGAGTGAGTGAAGGGAAAACAGGAATTAGAGGGAAATTTTTCACTTATATACATTATATAAATCTCTGAATCATGCGAAATAAGAAACAATCAAGAAAGGAGAGCAATTTTAGAAAAAAGAAAACTCCGGCTCCAAGAAAATGCTAAATAGGCATCTCCCTCTTGCCTGATGCCTGGGTGGGGTGGGCATGCTCAGTTATTGCCTTAGTTAGCGCCTCATCTCCTCTAGGACTCAGTGTAATTAAGGGCTTGGAGATCTTCTAACCTATTGATCTTGGACCAGAAAACATCAGATGAATTCCCAGGAGCCTCCAGCTTTCCAAAATCATTTCCCTGAACTCCACATCTCTCTTTCAGTAGACTGTGGTCTCTGTGTGCTCCCATATGGCTGAGGGGCAGGGCTGGTGGTGGCTTCTGGGGATAGAGACATCAGGAAAGACCTCTGGGAGGGTCAGAGGCCATCCTGGGGAGGAAGAAGAAGAGGAGAAGGTCGAAGGCCTGGATCAAGGGGCCAAGGAGAAAAAAAGAATGAAACTTTGTCCCTGCCTCCGTTGCACTCCTCCTTGACCCCTGAGAAGCACTGGGATAGCCCACACTTTGTAGAGGGACCCTGCAGCCATTGGAATTGGTCTGCCATCAGGATGACATTTGTGCTAGCAGGTGCGGTAGTGGCACAAATGCTTTCCAGGAGCATTGAGCACTGAGGACTCCAGGAGCTGAATCCCCTCACCATAAACTTGGGAGGACCACGTTAGAGATGAGGGGTCTGCAGCACCACACCTGGGGGCAGAAGCAGATGGAGAGGGCCCAAGGCTGGATCTGATTGGCCCAACTGTGAGGGGTGTGGGTGCTGCCAGGTGCAAGGATCTCTCCCTGTCTTTGGGATTATAATCTCAGAAACCCTGAGGTTTGTGGTGAGCACATTCTCTGGACTTTTACACCTTAGCATGGAAGAGGCCTCCTTTGTTGACCTTCATGCTGATGGACAAGGCAGCCCAGGCTGCATGTCCCTAAGAAGAAAACCCCAACTTTGGTCTGCAGCTGCAAGGATCAAGGGCACAGGGAGGCCCCCAACAGGCTGTACTAAGCACCGTCCTGTGAGCACCTTTTGAGCCTGGGTATCCTCCTGGCTGAGGTGAGGCTGGTCTGGGCGCAGTCTTCTGTGTGAGCAGATGCCCTTTCTGTAACAGGGTTTGCTCATTCTTGGAATAGACTTATCTTTGGCCTCTTTCCTGGGCTCCTGTGTGAAGCTCCCAGCTTCCCCGGGATCCCTGTCTTTGAATAATCTCTGAGAAGCCTCTCTGTCTCTGGTGACAAATATGGGTCTAAGTCTGAACTCTGTCTCTTGTAGCTGAGTATCTTGGGCCAGGTGCCCATGCTGTCTATTCCTTAGTCTCCAAGTGGTAGACACCTGGGACCTGACTGCTCAGTGCCTCTTCTTTCCATGAGAACTGTCTTCCCCAACACCGACTTCACAGGGCCATAGTTGAATTAGCCATAGGCTCACGTATCATCACATGACAATGACTTTCTGACTACAGTTGATTAAATCAGTGGAGGATGCTTGACTCAAGCTGACCAAAGTCTTTAAGACGCATAGCCAGTCCCACTCCATGGAGATCAGTTGGTGGGGGCCCAGTCCATCAATGACATATATGAGACTGAAGATTTGAGAGCTGTTAGTGTCATGTCTAAAGATGATGAGTGGAGAGGAGAGGAAGTGAGAAACAGAGGGGCTCCCTGGTTCTAGCTCTCCTGGGGCCATGTTGCCCTCAGCCTTCCCCATGATCTCCTTGGACCCCAGCATCCTCCCAGCTCTGCCCTTTTGGACCTAAGTGACTGAAGCTGAGGATCAGATGAGATAACACATGAGGGGCACTTAGCATACTAGATGGAAAAGCAAGTCCTTGATGAGTGGTAGCCATGATTACTATCATCAAGAGCTCAGGCTCGGCTCAAACACATGCCCTTCTAGGCTGTATATGGCAGAAGAGAACATGGAATTCTGTTTTTCTATACACCATTGTGAACTGGGGTGATCCACGGAGGCTCCTTGGGCAAGACAGGCTTGACAGGCCTGGAGATAGGTGGGAGACACCCCAGCAGGGGCTGGAATGAAGAGCAGATCTTGCCCCAGGATACAGCTGGGTGGCTTGGGGACTCCGTCCCATGTCCCCTGATTCAGCCTCCTCATAGCAGGCTCCTTGCTGAGCACCAGGATATAAGGCCACCCATGCACGAAGCACAGAGGATGGTACGAGTACTTAGGGGACCTACCAAAGGTGAGAATCAAGAGGGATTCCAAAGGAAGTGACATATAAGCAGTGACCTAAGAATGTTAATAGTCGTAGCAAATAGCCACGAAGGATGAATTGCATGTTCTAGGTGCTTTACTTCCTCTACTCCTCTCAGCCTAATTAAGAGGATGTCTTGTTACACCTCTTGAATGGATGAGGAAAATGCAGCTCTCTGGGTAGAAGGAGCCTTCTGGCTACACAGCTCCAAAATGGTGGAGATTGGATTTGGTCTTAGTTCTGCCTGCCACGTGATGGCGTCTTCTGAACCACAGAAATGAGAGTAAATGGGAACTGAGGTGGGAGCAAGTGACTTGCTGTAGCCAGAATTAAGAGGTCCAGGTGAACTGCTGGACAGGAAGTCGCTCAGGCCGGTTGGGGTCAGGCTGTGGGGTGAGGGGCGAGTTTACACTTCAGTTGAGGGCGGCTGGAGGATGGAAAAGACCAGACCTGACTGTGGAATTCCACCCGATGAGCATCATGCCCACAGAGGCAGCCTGCAGTGGCTGGGGACGCCAGCCCAGACCTGGAGGGCCACAGCCGCCCTGGATGACAGGCGGCTCCTGAGCCACCTGCTTGGCTCCGATCTCCTTTGGGAGCCCAGGACCTCAGACCCACTTAATGTGGTGCAGGGAACGTGCTGGGAACTCCTAGCCAATCACCAAGCCACCCTTGAATTACCCTAATGACTCCTGATTGCTCCTTTGTTGCTGGGCTGCTCTCAGAGCCACTTCCCTGGGAGGCAGTAGGGAGGGGGCTGTGGGGATCATGCCGACCCCTGGGCACCACTTGTTTCCTATTTTAGGATGAACACGTGGTGGGGAGCTAAGTGCTTCCTGAGTTCTCAGGCACAGATGAATGTGGAGGGGAGTCAGAATCAGTTCCCACAGGGGGCAGGACTTTAGAGTTGGTGATGCACTTCTCTGACCACCAGAGTAGGATCATATCTCCGTTTGACTAATGAACAACTGAGGCTCAAAGATCACAGATAGTAGACAATGGGAAGAGTGAGTCCCATTCATTAATTTATTCAACAAACATGTATTAAGCACCTACTCTGTGGTAGTCACTGTGCCAGTTGATAAGTTTAAACCCAGAAGCAGTAACTGGCATTCATTGTGCATTTCCACACGCCAGGTGATCACTACCTGCTTTCCAGGTGAAGGCTCACTGATCCTCCCACCAGCACACTGGGATCTGAAGCAGAGGGCTTCTCAGCCATTCCAGTGGGATAGGAAGCGTTTCTCTCTGTCCCCATCTGAAGCTGCTCTATGCCAAAGGTGATCTACAAATAGCGACATGTGGAGGAAACAGGGTCTGAGGATGTGAGAGAGAAGGTCCAAACAAAAATGGTGGCCTCAAGATGGATGACCCATGGTGACCGCAGGAGATCTAATCTGAGAGCTCACATTCCGCAGAGGGTGAGACACTTGGTGAACACATTAGACTGGAACACACCACTCAGCCGTGGATTGCACGATATTGAAAGATCTCACTCAAACACAAAGAAGTCCCCACCCTATCTTCCTCTGGGTTCTCACTGCAACTCTGCTCTGATCCGTTGAACCATGAGTGCCCCGCTCCTTCCTCCCGCTGCAAGGACAGGGTTCCAGGATGCGCCTTCTCTCCCCATTTAACAGATGAGTAAACTGAACTGAGAGACTGTGAGTCACCTGCTCAGGGTCACTCCACCAGCAGTGACAGCAGGGCTGAGCTCTGAACCAACGAGCCCCTCAGGCTGCCCCTGGACCCAGCGGTCACGAGGCCAGCCTGGGTACCTTTTGCTACCGACAGGCAGTACAACCTCAGCCCCTCATTGTACAACAGCAAGCCCCTCCCCCTCCCCTCCCCCTCCCCCTCATCCTCCCCAGCTCTGCTCAGAGCTATTAACCAGGTCATGCTGGCTTGTCCCAGTCCAATAGTTCCCTTAATTGCCTTTTTATAGCACAACGTACAACTGTTCATTACGCTGTCATATTTCCCCTCCAAGGCAACAGTGGGGGAGCCGAACGGAGGATGGAGACCCATCCAGGTGGCAGTGGCTGTGTGTGGGGCACCAATGTGTGAAGCTTATTTTCTACTTGGTCAGAATGAATTAAATGCATGCTTCTCACACTTGAGTAACACAGGAACCACTTCTCAGGGGGAAAACATCACAGCCCCCTACCAACAATGGACAAGTTATCTTTATTGCAATTTAACTGAAATATGCACCAACATAATGTTCAGGTGTAAACTCCTTATCCTTTTAGCAATTTGCCGTTGGAAAAACAAAGACAACGTACAACTCAAAAATCAGAAATTTAAAAATAACTCAATTAATTTAATGTGATGGATGGTGTGCTTCTGAAATTAAATCACACTTACTGGGTGAATATGGCTTTGTTTGCTTCAGCTTTTAGCCCCTGCCCCAACCCTGTTATTTTTCACGACAATTAAAGCAGAATCTGGTCATCTGGGAGACCTAGAATCTGCTGGTAGATTTTTTTTTAAGATATAAAACAATACAATATAGAATTTAACCATTTTTGAGAACAAGCTAATACACCCCACATTAGGAAACAATCAGTGTCCCAGGAGATGAGAGAGAAGGTCCTGACTTTATCAGGTTTAAGTTATCCTGTAGGAAAGAGCCATGTATTTTCAGGGCTAGAAAGCCCAGTACACATACCCAGACTATTGAGGCCAGAACTCACCCAGTGTTCAGGGTAATCCACAAGCTTCTCTGAACACCTGCTGTGTAGCTGGTCCTTGCCTCGATTCTCCCTATCTCAGGAGTTTTCTAAATAGCCAGGAAGGAGACAGAGGTGGCCCAGAGTGGACACAGCTGCCATCCTGGCCACAGGGAGCTGGATGCAGATTGTCCCTTCCTGGAACTCACAGACCCCAGCCCTTCCCGGCAGACTCACCTGGAGTCCTGAGGTTATAAGGACAGCTCTGATTTTAGATTTGAATCTTGAGTTTACTATTACCTAGCTGCAAGACCTTGGGCAAGTTACTTAACCACTTTGCCTCCCAGTGTGTCCATCTGTAAAATGGGCATGAAACCAAATCACGTTCAAGCAGATGCTGTGAGGCTTGGACATAAGCTGTCACCCAGGTCAAGCAGTAAGTCTAGAACCTGGCAGAGATTAAGGGTTTCTTAAATGTTAATGTCGATAACTCACCTGACTCCAGCTCTCAAAAGAACAGAAAGAGAAAGAAGCTTCAAGATTGGGTCCTTAGGCTGGAAGCCATCGATGCATCAGGAATGGGCTTTAGGGGATTTGAAACGTTGTCCAACATTTGTGTCTGTTTCTGGAGAGGAGATGTATAGTCTCATTAGATGTTCACAGGGGCTGTGACCTAGAAAATTCTTTGGTCCCTGGGCTAGTGCTGGTCAGGGGCTGGCAGAAGTTGTTATAATAAATGGCAACACAAAATGCCCTAGACTGGGAGTCTTGTGAAACCAACGTTTATTTTTTTGCAGTTTTGGGGGGGCTGGGGGTCCCAGATCAAGATTCAGCAGGACAAATATCCAGTTAGGGATCTCTTCCAGGCCTGCAGACAGCTGCCTTCCCCTGGTGTTCTCACATCATGGTGGGAAGGGTGAGAGGTCTCTGGTGTCTCTTCTTCTAAGGATGATAATATTATCAGATCTGGACCTTACCCGTTTGGCCTCACTGAACCTTAATTATTTTTTTAGAGGCTCTGTCTCCAAGTACAGTCACACTGGGGGAGTTCAACATATGAATTTGGGGGACACAATTTTGAACCACACAGTGAGATGGGTTATTCTAGATCTGGATGAGGATAGGCTGATCTCTGCTGGCTCCAGGGACCCAACATGTTCCACCCCAACCTTTCCCTTTCCCGTGTGTCATCCAAGCATCCAAGACCATTTACCCAGGTCTAGTCCTGCAGGTCCCGTCTGAAGCCTCTTGTGATGATAATGGACTAACCTGAGGATTGTGAGAAAGAGGACTAGCTCCAGAGAGTGCTTTCAACCATGTCAGGGCACACCAAGGACAAATAGAGGTGCTCTGTACCACCAGGCTCGAGGGTCAGACCTGGAGTCCCTGGAGTTCAGGGTTCCTTATCACAGGGCTCCCTGGAATCCGACCTCTGCCCTGGCCGTCTCCCCCAGCTGGTGGCCCACAGATGCCTAAGGGGTGCTGCGAGTTCTTGCCAGGAGTCCCTGAATCTGGGAGTGCAGCCCAGGTCTTCTCTGAACAAAACTCATAGCTCACATGTGCACGGATGGCTAGCTTTCAACTCCGCAAGTATTAAAAAACACGTTCATGTAGAAGAGTTACAGTACTCAGAATTCAGGGCTGGACTTTGGCTGTTATATATGTTTCCTCAACCAATCATGCTAAAAGTGCATGGGGGACAATGGCTTTGTGACATCAATTTAATTCAACCCCAGGGATGTTTATTGAATGTCTACTGTATGCTGGAGACCCAGTGGGAAATAAGACCGACATGTTCCCTGCCCTGCAGCATAATAGGAGGCTGCATGCTCAGAAAAGAGCAAGACAGGTTGCCTTAACCCACCAATCAGGTCCAGGGCTCCTCCTTCAATTCTGAGCAGTTTCTTGAGGCTTTAGAGGCTTCCAGGAGCAAGGCATAGGTCCATGTGTCCCTTGCTCCCTGGCCCCTTTCCTTCCATATAGAAAGTATCAACTAAAAAAAAAATTAAATAAAAAATAAGAAAGTATCAACCTAGAAGCCCAGTCTCCCTGGCCCTGAGGCAGGTCTCCTCTGGACATTGCCTCCGACAGGGCATCCAGCCTCTGCCTTACACCTCTGGAGAGGCTATGCTCACTACCTCAGCAAGGAATACGGCTAATATATATTCAATCACTGCTGATGTATTTTATTTATTTTATTTTCAGTATTAGGGACTGAACTCAGGAGTGCTCTACCACTGAGATACATTCACAGCCCTATTTATTTATTTAGTTTTGAGACAGGGTCTCACTAATTTGCTGAGGCTGGCCTTGGACTTGTGATCCTCCTGCCTCAGCCTCCCCAGTGGCTGGTATTATGGATGTGTGCTGCTATGTCTGGCTCCACTAATGTATCTTAATATTTCTTACCTAAGCTACCTACACCCTCCATGGTTACACCTGCTGTGTCCAGTTGAAGGCAGAAGAATCAGGGTCTCTGTTCCATGCAAGAGATGTTGACTTGAAGCCTTCAGCCCTGCTGCCCCTCTCTTCCCTCGTGCTCAGGGACACAGCATCAAGAAATTGGTTTGGGACAAGCAAGTGTGGCTGTCTCCAGTTGTAGGGGAACGTTACCAATGCCCCAGCTGCAGGATGCCTGGGGGGTAGGGGTGATTTATGGAGCCAGTGCCTGTCCCCTCAGCAGGAAAAAGCTCACAGACAGACCTTGCCCTGATAATGGAGGGCTCTGAGCCACAGTCTGGGGAGGGGGAAGGGGTCTGCCTGTGATCATTCAGCCTCAAAATGATGCTCATGATGTTGGCTTTCCAGGCCATTAATTCAAGGGCTCCATGCCCCTCCTTTCCCCCATGTTGCTGCCTGCTCTGGGAGATAAGCCCAGTTCTATTTAGTCCTATTTATTCCCCCAAAGTGGCCTCCATATCTATTAGCCAAGCGTTTAACCCCCTGGGTACCAAAGGCATCAAAAAAACTGAGGATTAAGGCTCATGTATCAGGAGAAGGTTAGGCGTTTCACCTGGACCCTGGCTCCAGAGGACTGTTCAGAGCCTTCCTTTTCCAGAATCCTGACCCAGAAGTCCCTGCTTCATGGGGCGGGACAGGAATCCTGGGAGCCCCTTACCTCCACCCTCTCAGTAAGCCCCAGTCCCCCCAAGATAATGGGACCCTGTATGGCCTGGGGAGGAGACACCCCACCCCACGCTGGGCAGAGATGGCTTCTGTTCTTTCCCTGTACACTCTCGCCTCCCTAGATTCTTTGTCACAGGATCTGGGGCTTGACACCAGCAAAGAGGAAGGCTGTGGCACCTTTGCCTCTTTTGTCCCCGCTGGCTGGTGGCTCTGCCTGGAGTGGTCTGCTCGCCTCTCACTTGTTCCTTTCTCCCTGCCTCTTTCCCCCTTTGTTCTCTCCCCTTTTCCCCTTCAGCAATCACATGGGGCTCTTCCTGACTATTGGCCTCAGCGTGAGTCCCTGTGTGCCTGCATGTTTTCTTGTGACTGGGAGCCAGTCAGCGTGTGATTCTCCATCTGTGTATTTGTCCTTGTGTATCTAAGTCTGTGATCTGGGTGACTCTGTCCACACAAACGGGTCGGCTGGTGACTGTCCTGGTTTCTTTGAGTGGTGAGCAGTCTTGGTACAAATCTTGCATGTGGTCTGTGGTCCAGCCTGTCCTTGTCCTGTGTGTGTCCCTCGGTCAATCTATGTAAGACTACCAATATATCAGAATCTGTATGCTGGTGTTCAAGTCTTTGTGGATCTGTCACTCGGCTTGTCATTCTCTCTGTGTGAGTGTATGTGTGTGCTGTTTCAATCAGAGGACCAGACTGTGTAGATTCCTCTTGTGGGGAAGGGTGCCCCGAGAGAAGCTATGTAGGAGAATTTTTCGGCTGGTGACTTCTCCAGGGCACAGTCCAGCTCACTACCAGCTAGGTAAGTCATCCTGTTCCTCTCCTGAACCACCTGCCCTCTGCCCTACCCAAGACCTCCATTCCCTTCTCTCCAGGTCAACTCAGGACTGGAAAGGGCAGGGACAGAGACAGCCAGGGCAAAAGTGAGGAGCATCACATTTCAACTCACTCAGATTCTCAGACCCTATCACAGGCTTTTCCTTGTACACTCACCCCGCCCCATGAGAAATGGCAATTGGATAAAGTAGCAACAATAATAAAAGAAGTAATTGCTACCATGTATTGGGCACTTAGCACATGCTAAACACTTTATATACAAGATCTCCTTGAATTCTCTCAATAATTGTGAGGCTGATATTATTATTTTCACACTTTTGGGATGAGAAAATGAGGATAAGAGAAGTTAAGTAGTCAATGTCACAGAACCAGTATGTGATAGAGCAGAAATTTCCCATAAGGGAGGGGGCTACTTGGGAGCTTGCCATGGGCACCTTCAGCCTGGGAAAAGGCACTTATTGCAAACAGCAGGAAAATAGAGAAGTTCCTTCCCCAGCTGATGACAGCTAATTGCAGCCAGAGGAACTGAAATCTGAGTTTGAATTTCATTTCTTTGGACAGAGAGGTGGCCAAGGACCACACAATCAGGAAAAGAGGGTGGAAAGACGAGATGAGGTTGTGGAGGGGAAGACCCACTGGGGGGAAGGTCAAGATTCCTGAGTTCTCACCAGGCTTTAACCTGAATTCTCTGTGACCTTGAGGAGGACACTTCATGGTGTGGATGTAGATTTTCTTATCTGTAAAATTAGGATGAAACGGAGGCTCTGTTGGGATGTTTTAAGCCTAGAAGAAAAGATAATTGATCTGAGTGCTCTCTGAGCTTCCTCCCAGCTCAAGAACTGATGAGTGTAGGCAGAAGAGAGTCACATGCACAGTGAGGGTGTGAAAAAGTGCACTGGGTGGATAAATAAAGGATCCCACTTCTCACTGATGAAGGAAACTCAGAGCCTACCTTTGGCCCTACAGCAATGACCATTGTAAGGGGAAAGGAGAGAGAGAGGGTGAGCACTTTGGAGGCACTTGTCAAAGAAAGCATCAGGGGCTGAATTTATGGCTCAGTGTCAGAGCACCTGCTTAGCACATGTGAGGCACTGGGTTCCACCCTCAGCACTACATAAAAAAAATAAAATAAAATAAAAATAAACAAATGAAATCAAGGTATATAAAAAAAGAAAGCATCAGTGACCATTTTAAGTTCTGGGTCTGTACAGGGTGGGGAGAAGTAGTAGAAAATATTACGAAGGAATCTCAGCCCAGATCATGTCATGTGGATTAAAAGAATTCCACCAGGAATTAGGGCAGGGGTGGAGGGTGATAGGAGGTAGAGATCTTTGGCTACAGGAACCTGAAGGACAAAGGCTCTCCTGCATCCAGTGGTTGGGGTAGAGGTAGGTAGGGTCTCTATATAGGGAAAATCTCTGGGCTGGAGGATCTGTTCTATTTCACAGCCTCATAGGAGGAAGGGATCTCTGTGTTTCAGTAGGAAGACTCTCTGTCCTGTCTTTGCTTTGAGTCCTATCATAAGTAGGAGGGTCTGGTCAACTAGGAGAGGTTGCCTGATCAGAGTGGTTGGAGGTGGGGGAAAAATCTTCAGTCTAGGGGCAGGGTTTCTGTCAAGCAGGAGGTGAGAGTTTTGCAGAGCTCCTGGGAATGTTTTAAGGGATTGATGAGGGGCATCTCTACCAAGTGTGATGGAGGTTCCCTATCAGGAGAGGGAACCTTGGGATAAGGGTGGGCTGGAAAGCCTCTCTTGTCCTGGCAGCTCCAACTCACTGGTCAAAGCCCTCAGGCCGCCCTACTTGTGCGCTGAGGTGAGCTAATTCAGAAATACTGCAGGGGAAGGGACTGGAGTTCCCAGGGAGAAAGGGCCTCTGGAGAGGGAAGACTGGGGGCCCCTTCCTCTTTCCTTTCCTCCAGCTTCTCCCTTTACCGGCCCAGTCATTTCTCCTCCATCTAGGCTGGGATTACCAGGTGGATCCCTGTGGTTTACGGTTTAGGAGGAGTCTGAAGCCCAGCCGGGACGTACCAGGAGTGAACCCACACACACACAAAGCAGCCGACCCCCACTACCAAGGGACTCACATGCACAAACACCAGCAATCTCATTCGGGAACGCATATACACAAATAATTTAGCACACAAGCTCCTCACGCATAGACTCCAATGCGCACGAAAACGCACACACGGAATACACACGGTTTCGGAATCTCACCGCAGAGTTCACACAGATCCAATCCACTGCAGTATCTGATAGAGTATGTGTCTTTGTCTCTGGGTCTTTCTCGTACAAACACGCACCCCACTCAACAGAAGCGGCCCACGCTCTGACAGCCCGGGTGGCTGGGGTCTGAGCAGATGCGGAGCGCACTTCGTGCCTCTGCGCGCAGGGCCCGCAGTGCCGCGAGCCCTTTCCTCTGTGCCAGACACCCGCTGCGCCGCTCTCAGCAGGGGCATTCGAAGACCCTCATAGTTACTGAGAGCTGTCCTCTGAGTCCTGCCTTCTTCCAGGTCCCCTAAACGAGAGGAGGGGAAAAAGCGAACCTTTCGCCTCCATTCTGCACACACTTGGAGAGTGGTTAGTAGCGAATAATCTGCCGAATGGCTTCCATCGCGGAGTCCCTGGACGGGAAGAGACAATTCAGGTGACCAAACCCAGGCTGAGCATCCTTGAGAGCAAGCGATCCATGCCCATCACTTCTGCCTTGAAAAGGCATTAGTGGCCAGGTTTAAGTGCGACTGTGCCAGGGAGACACACCGATGCCCGGACGGTCCGCTCAGTCAGAGACCAGTAACTGTCCTGCTGGTGTTCTGGGTGCCCAGATCAGTTCTAAGCGAGGATCTGGGGGCGCCCAGCTCCTGGACTCAAGACGGTTGGTCCGGGGGCGGAGGGACCGGGAGAATCTGTCCACCCTGAACCCCTCCCTCCCTGCGGCGGCTGGGTGGGAAGGGCCAGGATCGGAGCTTAGCACCTCCTCCAGAAATGCAGCACTTCAGCCCCCACCCCTCCTTCCATGCTCCCTTTCGCGGGCTCCCTCCCGCGCCTTCCCAAGGGCGCCCTTCTGCCCCCGACTCACTTCTAAATCCCTTCGTGCCTCCAGTCCCTTCTCCTTGACCCTCTCCTCACGCCCCCTACCTCGGGGTGTTTCCCCTTGCCAACCTCCACCCCCGCACCGCCTGACTCCGAGGGGCGGGAGCGCATTGGGCTGCGCACGGGTGGGGGCGCCGCGCCAGCCTCGCGTAGCTGCTCTGACGCCGCTGCCGCCGCCGCCGCCGCCCTCCACAGCCCAGCCTGCGCCCGGCAGCAGCTCCGCAGTGCACTAGCCGCCGCCGCCGCCGCTCGGCCAGTTCTGCTGCTAGCCTGCAGGGTCTGGCCCCGAGAGAGCCTCAAACGGCAGCTGAGAGGGTCATGAGCCAGAGCGCCCCGGGGCGCAGTGGGGAGAGCAAGAACAGATAGCGGCCTCGCACCCCCTGGCCCTCGCGGTCTTGACGCGCGCCCACCGCGTTCCCGTCCCTTCTGTCTTTTCCTCCCGGCCCGGCCGCCGCCATGGCCACTCTGCTCCGCAGCAAGCTGTCCAATGTGGCCACATCCGTGTCCAACAAGTCCCAGGCCAAGGTGAGTGGCATGTTTGCCAGGATGGGTTTTCAGGCGGCCACGGACGAGGAGGCCGTGGGCTTCGCGCACTGCGACGACCTAGACTTTGAGCACCGTCAAGGCCTGCAGATGGACATCCTGAAAACCGAAGGCGAGCCCTGTGGGGACGAGGGCGCCGAACCGCCCGTCGAGGGAGACATCCATTACCAACGCGGCGGCGGCGCTCCGCTGCCGCCCTCAGGCTCTAAGGACCAGGCAGTAGGGGCTGGTGGAGAGTTCGGGGGTCATGACAAGCCCAAGATCACGGCGTGGGAAGCGGGCTGGAACGTGACCAACGCCATTCAGGTGAGCGCGGGATTCCCATCTGCGCCTGCCCGCATCCCACCCCCACCCACCTCTGAGTATCAGGCTCTGCTCCCACACAAATCCTGCGGTGATCTAGCTTGCGATTCCTTCTCCAGTGCCCGAGAACCTATCTCCCTTTCCCCTAGTCCTCCTAGCCTTGCGCAGAGATGTACGCCCTTAGATGATGTCTCCCACCCTGATTCGCACCCCTTCCCACCGCTTCAGCTGCAGGACAGCTTTGGCTGATGTGGGAGACACATCGAGAGACCAAAGGAAACAGGGGTGGGGGTGGAGGTATGAGGTAGAAAGAAAATCAGGATTGGAGGGAAGAGTATTATTGCTTTGGACTCCGGAATGGATTCACAGCTTCATTTTCGGGATGAAAAGAGAGGGGGAAATAGCTGAGCTGGGAGTCTCCTTTTCTGACACACGCCATAAAGATTGCGCGCGATACATAGCCCCCCTCCCCATGAACGAAAGCGCACGCGACACGCATCTATTTATAGATCACAGGACTATCCCAAATAGACCTGCGTACATCTCTACACCCTCCCACACACGGAAGCACATACCTTTACATAGCAAGCATACACACACTCGTACAAACATAACACGTGCACACGCCAGCACACGTTCATGCAGACAGGACCCAGTCTACTCCCTCAGTGACAGCCCTATTGGAGACATTAGAGGCAAACACCTAGGAACGCACACAAGTATGCCCACAAGCATATATGGCCCGCGTCACTCCACGCTGCCGGGATGCGCATTCACTAGCCCCTCTCGGCCGAAATCCCGGCTGCACCATAAAAGAAGTGGTCAGCCCCTTCGGGCGACCCTAGCGAAGCCTCCTCCAGAGCTTTAGAACAGGCCCTGTCACTCGGCTGCCTACCTGGTCCTCCTACTCTAACCCCTCATCCCCATTCCCCACCAGGTGGCGCTAGTCTCCCTTGAGAGGTTAGGAGTCCTCACAACGACCCCGGGAACTGGCAGGGGCTGGCAGGTCCCTACTTCAGGGACTGAGGAGGCCTCAGTTCCAAGAGCGTCTGGGCTCTGTGGCTTGGCCCCGTGGCGTCCCCGGAGCGAACCTTCGTTGCATTGCAGAACATAGGTTTCCCAGGGGCGAAAGTCCTCTGCTCCCAGTCACAGGCTCAGCGGGACTTCTGGGTGGCCCGAACTGAAGCGCCTCCCTCTCCAAAGCCGGTGGACACAGCTTTGACAGAATAGGGACAGGCTGGGGGGCGGCGCCCGCATTGGTGGTCGCCGGGCGCCCATGCCTTCCTCCGGGGCGTCTTTCAAGGGCCCGTTAGATAAGCCTGGAGAGAGGCCAGGATTGTAGGCTGGAGGTGTGCAGGCCTCCGGGACCCCAGATTTCGTTAGCTGTTCTTCTCCAGGTGGATTCTAAACTACTTCCTCAGCCTGGTTCACCCCACCTCATGGATTCTGGTTCTAGACCCCCAGATTGATTTGGCTTTCCCACTGCGCCCAAGCTTTTAGGGCAGCCAGGCTCCCTGTCCTGCTCTACTACTTCCATTTAGTTCCCCCTGCCCAACCGGCTGCGCTTTGTCCTAAGACTCCCTATTTCCAATCCCACCTCCTTCCTCCCCCAAACACGGACACCTTCTATTTTTGCTTCCCTGTGGCTTCGCCACACTTCCAGTCCCTCTTCGTCTGTGCCCCCATATCTTTTCCCACTGCTGCTTTGTTTCCTTGTCTGCTTTGGTCTTCCGTAGACATCCCACTTCCCTGGTTAGCCTGCACCCCATTCCAGCCCCACCTTAAATCCTGTGCTCAGGCCCAGCTTTCTACCTTTTTAACCTTTTCTCTGACTATGCTCCTTCCAGATTCTCAACTCCTCTTGGCTCTGACCGGTCCCCTGTCCATCCTCAGAACCATACCCATTATCTCTACATTCCTCCTAGCCATTAGTCCATCTTTTCTTCTCGGTTCCATCCTTAAACACCTCCCTGTCCATTTGGATTCAACACCCAGGCTCACCATTAGGCCCCCTTACACCCCGGCGCTGCTCTACCCTCAGTCTCTCCGCAGTTTAGGCATAATTTTCATTCTCCTTAGCGCCCCCCTGCGACAGCTTTAAGCCCACACCCCCAGGGCCCCTCTTCCGAGGCTGACTGTTGAGCATCGGGGTCTGGTTGCCTCTCCATTCCACAGGGCATGTTCGTGCTGGGCCTACCCTACGCCATCCTACACGGCGGTTACCTGGGGTTGTTCCTCATCATCTTCGCCGCGGTGGTGTGCTGTTACACCGGCAAGATCCTCATCGCTTGCCTGTACGAGGAAAACGAGGACGGCGAGGTTGTGCGAGTGCGGGACTCCTACGTGGCCATAGCCAACGCATGCTGTGCGCCGCGCTTCCCCACACTCGGCGGCCGCGTGGTCAACGTGGCGCAGATCATTGAGCTGGTGATGACTTGCATCCTTTATGTGGTGGTGAGCGGCAACCTCATGTACAACAGCTTCCCGGGGCTGCCCGTGTCGCAGAAGTCCTGGTCTATCATTGCCACAGCCGTGCTGCTGCCCTGCGCTTTCCTGAAGAACCTCAAGGCTGTGTCCAAATTCAGTCTACTGTGCACTCTGGCCCACTTCGTCATCAATATCCTGGTTATAGCTTATTGCCTATCGCGAGCGCGTGACTGGGCCTGGGAGAAGGTCAAGTTCTACATTGATGTCAAGAAGTTTCCCATCTCCATCGGCATCATCGTGTTCAGCTACACGTCGCAGATTTTCCTGCCTTCGCTCGAGGGCAACATGCAGCAGCCCAGCGAGTTTCACTGCATGATGAACTGGACGCACATCGCCGCCTGCGTGCTCAAGGGCCTCTTCGCGCTGGTCGCCTACCTCACCTGGGCCGACGAGACCAAGGAGGTCATTACGGATAACCTGCCCGGCTCCATCCGCGCTGTGGTCAACATCTTTCTGGTGGCCAAGGCGCTCTTGTCCTACCCGCTGCCCTTCTTCGCTGCTGTCGAGGTGCTGGAGAAGTCGCTCTTCCAAGAAGGCAGCCGTGCCTTCTTCCCCGCCTGCTACGGAGGCGACGGGCGCCTCAAGTCTTGGGGGCTGACGCTGCGCTGCGCGCTTGTCGTCTTCACTCTGCTCATGGCCATCTATGTGCCACACTTCGCTCTGCTCATGGGCCTCACTGGCAGCCTCACGGGCGCCGGCCTCTGCTTCCTGCTGCCCAGCCTCTTCCACCTGCGCCTGCTCTGGCGCAAGCTGCTGTGGCACCAAGTCTTCTTCGACGTCGCCATCTTCGTCATCGGTGGCATCTGCAGTGTGTCTGGCTTCGTGCATTCCCTCGAGGGCCTCATCGAGGCCTACCGAACCAACGCGGAGGACTAGGGCGCGAGAGTGATCGCGGCGCTCCCGCCCCGCCCCCAACCTACTCCCACCAGCCCCG